>NC_140184.1:51654498-52346998 GCF_963971535.1 Notolepis coatsorum | reverse complement strand
ATGGGGGGGTGGCATGTTAATCAGCCGGTCGATGGTGGAAAAAAGTACCCTGGAGTTACCCATATTTTCTGAGATCATTTTGGAAAAATATTCCTTTCTCGCAAGTTGTATTGCCTTATTGTATGCGCCCATGGCGTCTTTGTATAAATTAAAGTGAGCTGTGAGTTTGAATTTCCTCCATTTTCGCTCGGCTATCCTACATTTTCTCTTGTTATCTTTAACATTGGTTTTATTTAACCATGGAGAGATTCTATCAGTTTTTACCTTTTTAACCTTCAGAGGGGCAACAGTATCTAACACTGTTGACAAGGTGCTGTGGAAGTTTTGCACTATCTGATTTAAGGAGGATTCACTGCATTGGTCATATGATTTCATCATACAAGAGAATTTTGCTTCAGCTCTAGGGTCCAGAAGCCTTCTGTGAACTAGGAATTCGCTTCTGGTCTTATGTAATATTAGGCTTGTACCATAGAACACACAATAATGGTCAGAAATTGGAATTTGTTTTACTGATACATTCTCAATGTTTAGCCCTGTTGTTATTAGTAGGTCCAGAGTGTTGCCATGTTGGTGGGTGGCCTCGTGAACATGTTGCATCAGTCCAAAACTGTCCAGTAGGTTCAGAAACTCGCAACCCCTGGGGTCATCCTTTTTGTTGATATGAATGTTTAGATCTCCATTAAGAATGATTCTATCATACCTGGTAATGCAGATCGATATGAGTTCTGAAAATTCCTGTATGAAGAGTGGCGAGTACCTTGGTGGTCGATACAATGTCACATACTACTGGCATTTCTGTTTTCAATACAATAGCAAGGTATTCAAATGATAAAAATGTTCCCAGGTCAATATCACTGCACACAAATTGAGTGGAGATGATTGCTGCTATTCCTCCTCCCCTCCCACTCTGTCTGTTTGATTGATAGAATAAAAAATGGGAAGGGCAGGTCTCAATCAATGTTGCTACACCAGTGATGTTGTCTAGCCATGTCTCTACTAAAAACATACAATGTACACCATGTTTTACTATGAGTTCATTTATCAGAAATGATTTTTGTTTCAGCGCTCTAACGTTGAACAGTGCTAGTTTTAGCTGTACGGGTCCTGTAGTGGGGCGTGATACAGTCTGTGGTTGAACACTGATATTGATAAGGTTCGATTTACATATGGGACGTGATAATGAGTAATTGATTAGTCTTCTGGTGATCAGAATCGGGATGACACTCAACGTGTTTCTTTGTAGCTTAGGCTGCTTCTGTATATAGTCTACAGAGCTAGATATGGTTGGTTGTCAGGCCAGTGATGCTACACATTGTATGACGTTATGTATTAGCACATTTACCCCCGATATGTTTGGATGGATGCCATCGGGTCTGTAATGGTCTTTCCTGGACCAGAGCAGATCAAAGTTATTTATATAGCAAAGTCCTATAGTAGTACAGTAGGTCTGCAGCCATTGGTGCAACCAGAACAGACGGCTAAATCGCTCAGATCCACGACCTATGGATGGAATGGGGCCAGACACAATGCATATTTTGCCCAGGCTTTCAATAGTGAGTATTAGTGATTCAAAGTCAGATTGGAGTTTAGCGGATTGTCTAGCCATTACGTCATTTGCTCCGATATGAATGATAACGGTGTGGGCGGACGGATATCTGTCGATGATTTCAGGAGTACACTCTAGTAAGTCAGTAACTTTTAAACCGGAAAAACAATATGTAATGCCGTGTGGTATTTGCAAAAACCTGGTGATGGAATCTCCGATGAGTAGGATCTCTGGCTGTTCATGGATGCATCCCCCGTCATAGATGGCCAGGTTTCTTTTTTTTTGTATTTTATTTTTTTATTATTTTTTAAACAAACACATAAACAAACATGACAACACACAATAGGATATACAAATACACATATGCTCCAGCTCGTACCCCCCTCTCCCGGACCCCCCATTGGATAATCCAACCATTATAATTTGTTCCTAACCAGACACTACCATTATATGCTGGCTTTTATTCTCTCCACCACTTCTAACCACATTGCCATTTTGGATTCATTGAGACCCAAAATTCTAGCTGTTGATATTTCTTGATAAATCACATCGAGATATGTAAGAATCCAGACCTTACGGCAAATTTTTTCCGGTTGAAACCATCGTGATGCTATCAGCTTTTTAGCCACTGTGATACCGGATAAAACCAATCTCTTTAGCTGTGGAGGTACTGCATGCTCAAAGACATCATTCAGCAGTAATACAGAGGGGTGTACAGGTATATCCAGAGTTAAGAGATTTGACAATTGCTGGGTCACTTCTTTCCAAAATATCTTAACTGGTGGGCAGTCCCAGTACATAATGCATAAATGTCCCTTCATCCCCATTTGTACATAAGGAGCATTTGGAGTCTTGTTTAAGACCCATTTTGTTCAGTCTTATAGGAGTTAAGTATGTCCTGTGAATATAGTTAAGATTGATTTGTTGATGGTCCGGGTTCCTTGATGCAAGGCGTACATTTGCCCAGGCTTCTTGCCAGTCAAATTCTATCTCCAGGTCTGGTATATCCCTCCTCCAGACTGAGTCTAGATGTAGGGTTTCATACGAGGCCGTTAGTAATTGATGATAAAAATCTGAAACAAAACCTCTCGATGTCTCTCTTTCATAGAAGAATTTGTGGTATCTGTGGTGTACAATTGGTATCCTTAATGGAACACCGTGAGCCTTCAAACATGCCAATAACTGTGCGTAAAAATAATATGAGGACTTGGTGAGATTAAATTTTTTGCATATCTCATCAAAACTACAAAAACCCTGTTTGTTGAAAACGTCTCCTAATGTGTGTATGCCTTGCTTTTCCCATCTAGGGAATCTTATAGGTTGTTTTCCAATCAAGAGTGCATTGTTATTGAATAAGGGAGTATGATTATGCCATGTATGTGGGATAGAGTCTTTTTTTTGTGTTTCACGCCATATCCGGATTGCATGAGTGATTATGGGGCCAAATTTCCGTTCGCATTGCTTAATTGATAATTTGGTGTACACTATGTCCTTCAGCCTATGTGGAGCTACTATATTTTCTTCTAAATTTCTCCAGGATACTGATGCTTGGGGATCAAACCATGTTGTCAGTGGTCTTAAAGTGTATGCCTTAAAATAGTGGTGGAAATCTGGAAATGCCATACCACCGTCTGCTTTGTTTCTCTGTGCGGTGGATCTTTTTATACGTGGTGGTTGTTATTCCAAATAAATTTGTATGTGGAGGAGTGTAATTCTTTCCAGTAACCCTTTGGAGGGGGTAACGGTAGCATTGAGCTGAAGAAGTTGATTCTAGGTAGGACGTCCATCTTAATTATTGATATTCGTGCTTGTACTGAGTTTTTAAGTTTTGACCACCTGACAAGGTCGTATTTGATTTTGTTTTGGATTTTTATGTAATTGTGCTTCACCGTTTGGCTTATGGTAGGGAATATTTCAACTCCCAAACATCTAAAGTGTTTTACCATCGGTATCTCTTCTGGGAGGGTTATATTTCTTTTTGCAGGGGCGTTAAGTGGGAGGAAGGCCGACTTCGGCCAATTTATCCTAAATCCCGATAAATCTCCAAAGTCCTCAATCAACTTGAGAATATGAGGCAATGCGGTGTTGGGGTTTTGCATGAACAGTATTACGTCGTCCGCATATAAACTAATTTTGTGTTGTGTGCCCTTGATTACGATTGGTTCTATGGATTGGGATTGTCTTATATATTGTGCTAAAGGCTCTAATGATAGATCGAATAGTCCGGGACTAAGGGGGCAACCCTGTCTGGAAGACCGTGATACTGGAAAGATTTCGGAGGTGATTGTACCTGTTGTAATCATGGCCGATGGGTCTTTGTATAATACTTTAATCATATCAATGAATCCTTTTCCTAACCCCATCCTTTCTAACACTGCCCATAGATACGACCATTCCAACCTGTCAAAAGCTTTCATTGCATCCAGGGACAGCATCGCCTTAGGTGTGTTGTCTTCCTTGTTAGCATCTAGTACGTGTAGTAATCGTCTTATGTTATCAGTGATCAGGCGGCCTCTTATGAAGCCTGTTTGGTCCGGATGAATTAAAGACGTCATATGCTTTTGTAGTCTGATGGCTAATACCTTAGAGTACAGTTTGATATCGGTTCCGAGGAGGCTTAAAGGTCTGTAACTACCGCACTCGGTGGGGTCTTTGTCTTTTTTGAGGAGGACTGTTATGAGTGCAATATTGTCATTCTTATGGAAGTTCCCCTCCTTGACTGAGTATAAAATCATATTTAGTAATAAGGGTCCAATTATGTCCCAACAAGAGAGGTACATTTCTGGTGGGATACCGTCTCTTCCAGGGGCCCTTCCACTTTGCATTTCAGATATGGCCTCCCTAAGTTCATCTAGTGTGATCGGTGTTTCTAACTGTTTAGCGTCATCCTCTGAAAGTTTAGGGAGGTTAATTTGATTAAGATATGTGTCCATCTTGTTTTGATCGAAGGTCGTTTCTGATTTGTATAAGTTGGAGTAGAATTCTTTGAATGTCGTGTTTATTTCTTTGGGTTCTGTAACAAGTCCTTGTTGTGCTCTAATGGTAGTTATATCTGCAAATTTTGCGTTGACTCTTAGTCGCATAGCTAATAGGTGACTTGGTTTGGAACCTTGGGAGTACTGCTGTTGTCTTGTGCTACGTATTTGCAATTCAGATTGTTGTCTGTATATGGCGTTAATCTCTTTTTTTAGTATATTGACTTGATTTTCCAGTTGAACCGAGTTGTTGTATTGCAAAGAATTAAATAACGTTGAGTAAAGTGTTTCCAGTTCAGCCAGTTTTGAGCATCGATTCTTGCGTATTTGGGAGGAAAAGCTATCAGTGAAATCCTTGATCATTCCCTTTGTCGACATCCATAATATTCTGGGGTCCTGCACCGAATTCACATTTATCCGTAGGAATACCGTAAGAGCTTCTTTGATTTGTGTAATGAATTCCTTGTTATTAAGCAGCATCGTGTTAAATCGCCATCTTGGGGCTCGGGATGATAGTATACCAAATGTTCCTTTTAAGAGTAAATAACAGTGATCAGACAATGCATTGGGTATCATTTCCACATCGTAGTTATCAAATAGTCTCGGGGTTGTGAAAACGTAATCTATTCTGGATAATGTATTATGTCTCGCAGATCGACAAGAGTACTTCCGGGTCATGGGGTTGAGTGAACGCCATAAGTCATTTACACCTGTAATCTTCGACCAATCCTTTAATGCATTAGATGCATTTTTTTGTTCATTGGAAAAGGAGGGGTTTGATTTGTCCATCCTTGGGTTCCAAATGGCATTAAAATCCGCACCGATTATAAATGAGTATTCGGGAAGGTCTAACATTGCTCTGGTAAGTGTAGTGAAGAAACTAACTTCGTATAAATTTGGGGCGTATACCGCTACCAACGCTATTTTTCTGTTCTTATGTAAAATCTTAGCTATAGTTATCCGACCATCTGCATCAGACCATACTCCCTTCAATTCAATATTCAACTTCCGTCTAACGACTATGGCTACTCCCCGAGTTCTCGTTCCAAAGGAAGAGTGACTGATGTTATGATATGTGTTGTCCGCTAACATATCTATGTCTTTCTCTAAAATGTGCGTTTCGCTTAGCAGAGCTATGTCCACCTGTTCTTTTTTCATCAGTGTGAGCACGCTTTTTCGTTTGTGTTGTTTATTTATTCCACCAGTGTTCCATATCATTATGTTCAAACTAGCCATAATCTATACATGTTGTTGTATGGTTGTTGGTAATGCAATATTTTTTTTGACGCTTCTATTGAGGCTAATGTGGGCAGGTCTCTAAATGGCTGGAATAAGGAGGAGGTGAACGGAGGGGGGAGGGGGTGAAGTACATAAAACAAAATAACCCTGCCGTCTTGTACAGACGGGTTACACATAAAACACATACGGCCCATCCCTAATGGATGGGCTAAAATGATTAACATCGTTCCAGTGAAGCTGATAGATGGCCAGGTTTCTATGGTGAAAAGCCGCAGGAGTAGCGTCTGCATTGCTGGCGGAGTTAGACGGTTGGTCGGGCAGCAGCGCCGTGTGGAGGGGCTCGTTCACAGCGGCATTTCCATCGATAACACTCGCCGTTTGAATGATCGTACTGGCATGGGCTGTCATTATAATAGTGTGTAATAGTGTAATAGTGTAAAAGTGTGCTAGTGTAATAGTGTGTAATAGTGTAATAGTGTGTAATAGTGTAAGTGTGTAATAGTGTGTAAGTGTGTAATAGTGTGTAATAGTGTAATTTTGTGTAATAGTGTGTAATAGTGTGTAATAGTGTGTAATAGTGTAATAGTGTGTAATAGTGTAAGTGTGTAATAGTGTAATAGTGTGATAGTGTGTAATAGTGTAATAGTGTGTAATAGTGTAATAGTGTGATAGTGTGTAATAGTGTAATAGTGTATAATAGTGTAATAGTGTGTAATCGGTCCTAGGACCCCTTCTCTTCTCCCTCTACACTAAATCACTGGGTAACATTATCACGTCTCATGGCTTCTCATATCATTGTTATGCCGATGATACTCAACTCTTTCTCTCCTTCCCTCCCTCAGATATCCACGTCTCTGAGCGGATCTCGGCCTGTCTGTCCGACATCTCCGCCTGGATGACGACCAACCACCTCAAACTGAACCTAAGCAAAACAGAATTGCTCCACCTGCCGGCCAAATCCTCCCCCCTGACCGACCTCTCCATCACAGTCGAGAATGCAGCTGTGACCGCGTCCCCGACCGCCAAGAACCTTGGTGTTGTCCTCGACGACCAGTTGAACTTCTCTGCTCACATCGCAGCGACAACCAGAACCTGCAGATTCCTCCTGAGCAACGTCAGAAGGATACGCCCCTTCCTGACAAAAGAAGCCACCCAACTCCTCGTCCAATCAACAGTCATCTCCCGCCTCGACTACTGCAACGCACTGCTAGCTGGCCTCCCGGCCACTGCCACCAAGCCTCTTCAACTCATTCAAAACGCAGCGGCCCGCCTGATCTCAAACCTACCGAAGTCGGCCCATGTCACCCCACTTCTTAGGGACCTGCACTGGCTCCCCATTGCTGCACGTATCCGCTTCAAGGCCCTCGACCTAGCATACCGTGCGGCAAAGGGAACCACTCCCGCCTACCTCCGGTCAATGGTCTCTAACTACACACCCTCAAGACCCCTACGGTCATGACTATGGTCATGCTGGACCTACAAAAGGCCTTCGACACTGTCAATCACACCATTCTGATTGACAAGCTAAAAGCAATTGGTTTTGATAGTCTATCAGTGAGCTGGCTACAATCCTACCTGGAGGGGAGAGAACAGATGGTGGAGTTAAACGGTACCCTACCCCCCCCCCCCCCCCCCCTCACAGTGAGCTGTGGTGTTCCACAAGGAAGCATACTAGGACCGCTACTATTCCTAATTTATGCAAATGACATGTCGTCAGCTTGTGACTGCAACTTGTTCCTGTTTGCGGACGACTCAGCCCTGCTGGTCTCTGACAAGAACAAGTTACAGGTTGAAAAAGCCCTCAGCTCGGAACTAGGCAAAATCTGCATATGGCTCGCCGACAACAAACTATCATTACACATGGGCAAAACAGAGTCCATTCTCTTCGGTTCAAATAACAAACTCAGCAAAACCGACGGCTTCTCGGTTACAGTGGGTGACAATATTGTCACAAGGAAAGATGAAATTACCTACCTGGGTTCCATCCTAGAGGCTAATCTTTCCTGTGACAAAATGGCATCCAATGTAATAAAAAAAGTCAACCAACGAACTCGATTCTTGTACCGGATCTCCTCTCTGGTAAACAAGAATACCCTGAAGACTCTAGCAGGAGCACTCATTCAAGGGTACTACGACTATGCTTGCACCTCATGGTACCAAAGCACCTCAAAGGCACTATAAAACAAATTACAAACATCTCAAAACAAGCTAGTCAGACTACTGCTTGACCTGACTCCTAGAACCCACCTCACCCCTGCCCACCTAGGATGGCTTAGAGTAGACGACAGAGTACAGCAACTTGCAATGGGCCTGGTCTACAAGATACACTACGCGACCAAGTTACCCATGTACATGTCAAAATACTTCCCAAAGGTCAGTGAATACCACGATCACAACACCAGAGGGAGCTCCACAAATCATGTTAAACCCAGATTCGGCTCAAACAAGGGACTAAACACGTTTTGCAATTATGCCACATCAATGTGGAATGCCCTACCCAAAGCTGTAAAGGAATGTGAATCACTACCCACTTTCAAAAACACTCTAAAAAACACCTACAGGAGATTGCAATTCGAAACTGGCCCCTACAAATGTCCTAACCCAGTTGTACAGTAAATTACCAAGTATGGCTTTGTCAGTATTCCAATGTACAGTGTACAGTGTCCCCCCCCCTACCCAACCCCCCCCCCCCCCCACCTCCAATGTACAGCCCCCACCCACCCACCCAACCCCACCCCACCCACCCAACCTCCTCCAATGTACAGTTTCTACGTCAAATGTATATACACTCTTTTTCTGGACACTTTTGTATCACAAACAGTACTGTATTTGCAAATCTGATATGTCATAAATGTATAGATGTAGCAGTACTGTCTATCTGTATGTCATGTATGTCATATATGTTATGATGAATTGAAAATGGGGGACCCTGATGTAAACAAGACGAAAGTCTTTCTCTGGTCTGCATCCCCTTAACAATTGTATGTATTGAGCTGTACTGTACTGTACCCATTCTGCAATCTGTTAATACACTTTTCAATCAATCAATCAATCAATCAATACGCTCTGCATCTTCTGGCCGCCTCAGACCTACTCCTATCCAAGCTCCCGGAGGGTCATCAAAGAGAAGCCGCCTATTCTCAGTCCTTGCCCCACAATGGTGGAATGAACTACCCATCCCAGTTAGGACAGCCGAATCCCGTCCAATCTTTCGCCGTCGACTAAAGACTCACTTCTTCAACCATTATCTGAAATGATAAAAAAAATATATATATATATATCAAACCCTGACTAACCTTACTGTCATGCACTTGTCCTAATAAACTAACCTACACTGTAACACGCAACACTTTGATGAACATTTTTACTCAGCTGATAGAGTTGTACCCTTCTTGCTGTCTTGTCGTACAGAACTTGTAAGTCGCTTTGGATAAAAGCGTCAGCTAAATTACTAAATGTAAATGTAAATGTAATAGTGTAATAGTGTGTAATAGTGTCTAATAGTGTAATAGTGTAATAGTGTGTAATAGTGTAATAGTGTGCTAGTGTAATAGTGTAATAGTGTGCTAGTGTGCTAGTGTAATAGTGTAATAGTGTGTAATAGTGTAATAGTGTGCTAGTGTAATAGTATAATAGTGTGCTAGTGTGTAATAGTGTAATAGTGTGTAATAGTGTAATAGTGTGTAATAGTGTAATAGTGTGAGTGTGTAATAGTGTGTAATAGTGTAATAGTGTAATAGTGTGTAATAGTGTGTAATAGTGTAATAGTGTGTAATAGTGTAATAGTGTGCTAGTGTAATAGTGTGTAATAGTGTGCTAGTGTAATAGTGTGTAATAGTGTGTAATAGTGTGTATTTGGGGGTATACTTTGGGGTATTTTTGGGTACTTTGGGGTATTTTGGGGTATTTTCTGGTACTTTGGGTGTATTTTGGGGTATACTTTTGGGTATTTTGGGGTACTTTGGGGTATTTTGGGGTACTTTGGGGTATTTTCTGAAACTTTTTTGGGTATTTTGGGGTATACTTTGGGGTATTTTGGGGTATTTTAGGTACTTTGGGGTATTTTGGGGTACTTTAGGGTATTTTCTGGTACTTTGGGGTGATTAGTAGGACCCTCATAGACCTATATTAACTTGTTGAAAAGGACTACAATATCGGACCTTTAAAAATCCTATCGCCAAAGTTGCAAGAAAAATTCACTTGTTTCGACACAATTCAACCTATTTCAAGAATGTTCTCAAAGCAAACAACATTCAGCCTGTTTTCAAGATACCGTCCCTTGTCTTGAGACAATTCGTGAAACATGCACAGATGTGTTGAAGTAAATGTAAAAACTCCTACGTCATTGTGAATGAGGTCAACCTCAGTGAACTTGTCGAAAGTGCTCTAATCCCATTTGCAGATGTTTCCACCTGTTTTAAAATCAATAAAGGTTTTGAAGAATCAATACAAGATTACATTACCCGGTAGCGATTATGTTTGCAGTGTACAGTGCATGTACTATGACATTAAAAAGTACGCCCCCACCGCCCACCAAAACAGTGGCCTACAGAAAGTAAACACACAGAGGAATGGACCAGGTGCACAAACACGGCAGCCTCCCGGACCGACTCATTTGCAGCACTTCTTCTTCCTCTCAGTCCAAGCAGACGAGAGCAGATGTTAACGTTAAGAGGACAATGTGCACGGTGGAACAGGGCATGAAAAGAAATAATGACATCAAAACCTTCATCTTCAGTGATACACTGGGCAAACTGAAAGCATGTGACGCGCGACTCCACAACAGTAATTACAGTCCTACTCTGCAGAGTTAAAGTAAGACATTTTTATCACCGTAAGTAATTCAAATCATAGCCTACATTTCCTTGTGAGCTCCATTTAGAGATCAATTCATACCGTGACCGCTGTGCTCGGCAAAACAGCTGGCGTCCAATGGCGGTTTCAGATATAGTGTAGGCCTACAGCATCTACTGTATCGTTTTTTTTTTGTGCTAAAAGTGCTCATTATTCCTATTAGGAGTGTGTTGTGTTTCAGGCACAGTAACAGCACACAAGAGGCAATGTCATCTGCCAATGTCATTTCATGCTCGGTTGGGTGTGAATCAATTTCATTTCAGGGAACAATTACTCAAGATTGCAGATATTCTTCTTTTTTTTCTCTCTCTCACCCTTCCAATGATAACGCTTGAATCAAACTGTTGTGCATTGCTCAACGTGCAGTATCAGAATTTAAACAGACAGACAGGAGCTGTGAACGTTGTGACATTGTCGGCCATGACAGGTCATTTCCAAGTGAAAGACAGCATTCCTCTATGCCCTATGTTTCCATTTTCTACCTTAGTTTACCCAAGGTTTTAGGAGAGTACATGAAAGTGGTCGTTTTTATGGATATTTGACACAAACAAGGCCACTTTCCGATATATGTTTTATAAGATATTGTGGTGACTCACTTGTTGTATACATGCAGACATTCACCGGACTTTAGGAGGAGAGTGAGGGCTCCTTTAAGGCACTGGGTTCAGAGGGTATAAGGGGTGCATTCTGGGAAACGGGAAGGGGTGTTGTTGTTTACATATGTCGGCTATGAAAGTATCCATGATCGAATCTACACTACATAATTTGTGTTGGGAAAGTAAAAGGAATAACTTGACCACCGTCTGCAGTCTCATCATTCCTGCACACCCACAATATACTGTATCCATATGTTTTCCATGCCTTCCACCACATGCTCCCGACTCCCGAGATGTGACAAAAATCCACTATTTAAAGCCAATCTTATGATGAGCATATTCTGTAATTACCACAGAATGCAAGGATCCAGCTGGATTTCTTATAAAAGCTCTCTTAACATGGGCTGCAGTATAAAATATTCTTGCTATTTTTCCCCTTCTCTTTTTTTTGTCTGGGTAAATAAATAGCGCTTGTGACCCCTGGAGAACCCTAACTCTGAGCGTTTACATTGTCGGGGGCAGGATAGTCAAACAATACATGAGGATGGATGGAAGATAAATCCACACACATTCTCCCATTACTCTCATGAAGAATGTTAGCCCTGCGGCTACGATGCCTGGATTCCAGAGGCTTGGTTTTGGACTGACGCTGACAGTTATTTCTGGCCCCCTAGACCTGGAATGAGGCAGGAAGGGAAAGGCTACGATGGGGTTGGGGGGGGGATGCTATGCTTGAGCAGTTAAAAGAGGTTCATCAGTTTGAGGTTGTAGCAGCTTCCCGCTAACCTGGAGGTGTCATTCAAGCCCGGCTACCTCGGACCGAGGAGGCCAACCGTGGATCACTAAACAACACGCGGGCTAGACAGACCATCTCCAATTAGGACTGTCTGGCTCAGACGTGGCCGGAACCCATCCTCCTCTCTGGCCTTTTCTAGGGAGGACATGAGTGGACGTGCTGTTCCAGAAGTAAGATCAAGGTGAAAGTAATCAAGCTGGCAGAGCCGTCTCAAGAGGATTTAGAGAATTTGACAGTTAATTATCTAAAATGTGTAATACAATGTTTAATAACACCCAATTAGCACAAAATCGCCACACACACACAGGATGTGTCACACATTCCTGGGAGGTAGAATATCTGTTCTATCATTATGTTGTCCTTTCTTTGTCACAAAGAAGCACCTGGGAATGTGCACACACCACCACCAGATTTTCTTCCTTCATGCCGCAGGAACTACTCATCCTTTCCCTGTCCATATCACACGAATACAGAGCCGCATTCATCAAGGCTACAATCTGCACGATTTATTTTCACTCAGCTTACCACAATATCAAATCGACGAAGAGGGATCGGTTTTTGAAAGAAGCACAAGAGCATGAAAGGCACACAAAATAGAAGAGGGAGCTAAGGAATTGATAGAGTTTCTCTTTATAGAGCATGGATGGGGTGAAGGGGTACAGTACATCAACCCTTCCATCCCCACGTTGGAGATCTTAAAAAACACCATACTTGTTGTTTGTTGTGTTGCCACGGCAACGCTGTATTTATATTTATCCTCAGAGACAGCCATTCAAATAGATGAAGTACAACAACATGACATTTTCTGTACTTCAATTACTTTGCCGGGGCCGGGCCATGTGGGTTAAAAGCCAACAAACCATAACTTTCCCTGACATCCCCCCCCCCCCCCCCCCCCTCAGTGACCGTTGATGGATTTTCCCTGACAAAGCATTCATTATCGCCGAAAACAGAGAGTGCACTAAAATGTCTCCTCTGTTCCTCTCTCTCTCTCTCTCTCTCTCTCTCTCTCTCTCTCTCTCTCTCTCTCTCTCTCTCTCTCTCTCTCTCTCTCTCTCTCTCTCTCTCTCTTCCCCCTCTGTCCAAATCAGAAGAGATGAACTCGGCTGTAGAAACAGGGGCACCATTGAGAGAGAGAGAGTAAGAGGGAGAGTAGCGCTTAAGACGGTGTAGGATGTTCACTGGCCATCAGGACATGTTTTCTTATTGTGGGGCAGCCATTATCGTGCAGAGGGGCATATCAAACAACTCTTCTGTGCCAGTTCAGACGTCTTTGATCCTATTGTAGATCTCAATCTGCCTATTTTTATACTCATTCTATGTCTGCACTTTATGCATTGCTTTTATTTAGTCAGAAACCTGCAAATAGACTTTTATAGTTAATGTCAGAAATCTATCATAATCAATAAATTCACAATACAAGTGGGGCCTCAGACCCTGGAGGTGGGTGGGATCTGTGCAGGAAGCCCTCTTGGGGTTTGACTATTTAACACAGAAATCTATCACAATCTTTTTTATAGAATTTAGTACAATCTTTTCAAATGTGTTTCTTTTCTTTTCATAGATTTGAATGACAGACATTTTCAGGGAGGTTTTAATATAAATTATCTGCCAATGTTATGCTCATTGTATGCCGACATCACTGCTGTGAAGCATGTTGGGCTGCAAATCTTGTATGAAAGGTGCTATACAAATAACGTATTATTTTTATTGCGTTATTATTATTATTATTATTACTATGGAAATGAGCTGTGATGCCCGTGTAACGGGTGTTCTGTGTGTTGGTCTGGCTAACACCCGTTTTGTCTGCGTTGTGTTCTGGGGACTTCAAACGCCACAGGAAAGGAGGAGACGGTTCCACTGTCGGCAATAACGGCCATTTCAGTCAACTCTAGTAGAGAACCTGCAGTGCACACAATGAATGGCAAAAGCACCACAAAAGACGGTTTTACATTCGTTTCCAGTCCTGAGTCAAATCTCTTAGGCTGAGCGTTCTAGCGCGAAGTGACTACTAGTGACGTCACTACGTGGACCGCGTGGCCTAGCCACATTTCACACAGTAACTAGCATGCTAAACCTGTTAGCATGAGCGTGAATGGCGAATTGCATTGAATATAAATGTACAAAGTGTATAAAATGAATACATAAACATGAAAGAAACATTTTAGAATACACATACCTGCAGTGCACACAATGAATGTCAAAAGCACCACAAAAGACGGTTTTACATTTGTTTCCAGTCCAAATTCAAATCTGTCGACAATAGAACCATGAATGACGACCAAAACATCCAATTGTGCATAGAATTTACCCAAAACACTTGTAACAACAATACTGAGTCAACATTACTCAATTACTAACATAGAATTCTTATCTGAATATTTACAACATATGAATCCACAAAGTGCTACACGTTAATCAATATCGTTACCTCTTAGGCTGAGCATTCTAGCGCGAAGTGACTAGAACCGGAAAAGCACTCTCGTCTAGACAATGAACTGGTCTAGTGAACCGGAAGCAAAGCTCTTGACCGTGAACTTTCTCAAAGTGACGGTTCATATAAAAGCATTCGGTATAAATAAATCATAAACATTTGTAAACATAGGATTTGGTGACATTTCAATCCTTCAAAATAATAATAATAGTGTTCATTTGACACTTGTTACACCCATGCTACTGCCGATTAGCATGTCTTTTTATCATTGATCTTAGGAGTTCATTGCAACTGAGGAGGCTCAGTGGTATCCTATCCAGACACAGAGCCCCTCATTTATCAATGCTGCGTACGCACAGATATGTGCGTAAACCGTGCATACAATAATCTCTGAGCAAAGTGTGGGATTTATCAATAGGCTTGTTTGAGATGACTTTCGGCTCGCCTCGAGTACAAGCGAGAGTAGCCGATTGCAGCCGGGGGAGGAGTCAGAAAGTCGAACACTTCAGAGTTGATTATAGCCTGCTCGCCTCGTCTCGTCTCGCAATGGCAGATATCGCGTTCACGTTCCCACACACACACACACACACATATATATACTGGATCTTGTGTTTGTACTTTTAAATTACTATTTTATTGTAACCAGGAGGCTTAGGGCATATAACAGACAGACAAAGCAATTATATTTAATATAATTATCTTTATTGAATGCTATGATATAAGAAAGAGTAAGTTGAATTTCATACAAAATAGAGTTATCACCATGTATAAATAAGCACAGAGAGACAGACTGAATCCACACTACACCCTAACCTGAAGTAGCTAAAACAGTGACCACCTGACAAGGACCACCACAGTTTAACCGAATGAGTGAAACACCCGGCGCCGCACACACACAGCACACACCCGGGCCACAACGGTACATCTATTTCCCCAGCCTTTGTATCGCCAGGCGTAAGCACAACGCCTCGCCTCTTCACCGTTCACTGTCTGTCGTTCCCAGGACACTGTTACTCGACACTCTCTCTCGTCCTGTAACAGGGGAACCAGGTGTGGGGAAATGTTTGCTACTATCGCCGCCCGCACCCAACTAGGAAGTGTTTGTTTCAGCCGCCATCCGGTCAGTCTGAAATATACGCTGACGCCAGAGCCACACCCACAATACCCCCAGCTGGCCACACTCACCGCCCTAGAAAACTAATCAGGGTCCCACTGATCTCCAAGTCCGTCTTTGGCCCCGAAGGACCCCTCTTCTGTACGACAACGCCCAGGTGGCGACGCCCCAACCCCTAGCACCGCACTCTTCCACCCTAGATGACGAACGGCCGATCGCGGCAGATTAAAAGGGTTAGAATGGACACCCGCATTGCTGCGGTGTGACCGACGCACCGGCACCGGGAGCATGGTTCACTCCTCCGGTTCCCCCCGTTCTATGTGGGGCCATGGTTTCACCGGTTCAGATCGTGCTCCCTGGTCTCGACGATGGGATTGTTCCTCCGAGTCATCTGAACTATTTTGCTGGCTCCATTCCGGACCCCCTTCCTTGGGATCCGCCCCCAAGCCTTATTCTGACCCACTACCAATACCAATCCAAATCATAGTACCATCTTCACTCTCCTCTCCTTGCACCCCCTGACATCTTCCCTTTCCCCCAGTACCCCGACACCACAACGCCGGACCTCAGAACGGTGAACATTCCTGGGCGGTCCCGCAGCATCCACCGGCACCACGGTATACACCGGCTTTTTGGGGCCCAACCGCTTGACGACCCGATGGGGAATGGAAAGCCATAGATCCTGAATTTTATTCCTACCAATTACCTTCCGATTCCGCACATAAACTAGTTCCCCTGGCTGCAAGTCTGCGTCCTTGGACGTCGGCCCCTAGTGCCGACGCCGAGACTCTACTGCTTTCTGCATCTGACCACTAGCCTGCTCATATGCCACCTGTAGCCGCTCTTGATGTCTCTGCACCCACTCTCCCACACCTCCAACTTCCTCATTGCCCCCACCAAGCATGAGGTCCAGAGGTGTGCAAGGGGCTCGGCCAAACAGGAGAAAATATGGGGAATAGCCCGTGCTCTGATGTTCTGTCGTATTATAAGCATATACCACCTCCGGCAAATACTCCGCCCACCTCCTCTTCTTCTCCGGGGGAAGAGCACGGGCTATTCCCCATATTTTCTCCTGTTTGGCCGAGCCCCTTGCACACCTCTGGACCTCAGGGGTTGGGGCGTCGCCACCTGGGCGTTGTCGTACAGAGGAGGGGTCCTTCGGGGCCAAAGACGGACTTGGAGATCAGTGGGACCCTGATTAGTTTTCTAGGGGGGTGAGTGTGGCCAGCTGGGGGTATTGTGGGTGTGGCTCTGGCGTCAGCGTATATTTCAGACTGACCGGATGGCGGCTGAAACAAACACTTCCTAGTTGGGTGCGGGCGGCGATAGTAGCAAACATTTCCCCACACCTGGTTCCCCTGTTACAGGATGAGAGAGAGTGTCGAGTAACAGTGTCCTGGGAACGACAGACAGTGAACGGTGAAGAGGCGAGGCGTTGTGCTTACGCCTGGCGATACAAAGGCTGGGGAAATAGATGTACCGTTGTGGCCCGGGTGTGTGCTGTGTGTGTGCGGCGCCGGGTGTTTCACTCATTCGGTTAAACTGTGGTGGTCCTTGTCAACAGGTGGTCACTGTTTTAGCCACTCTGTCCCTAAATTCTCCCCCTGTATGCAAATCCAATCTGTCTCTCTATGTACTGCTATAAATACCCGAAGCCTAGGTCACAAAATCAAATTAAATCCTGCCAACTGCGCCAAACTGTAACCAGGAGGCTTAGGGCATATAACAGACAGTCAAAGCAATTATATTTAATATAATTATCTTTATTGAATGCTATGATATAAGAAAGAGTAAGTTGAATTTCATACAAAATAGAGTTATCACCATGTATAAATAAGCACAGAGAGACAGACTGAATCCACATTACACCCTAACCTGAAGTAGCTAAAACAGTGACCACCTGTTGACAAGGACCACCACAGTTTAACCGAATGAGTGAAACACCCGGCGCCGCACACACACAGCACACACCCGGGCCACAACGGTACATCTATTTCCCCAGCCTTTGTATCGCCAGGCGTAAGCACAACGCCTCGCCTCTTCACCGTTCACTGTCTGTCGTTCCCAGGACACTGTTACTCGACACTTTCTCTCGTCCTGTAACAGGGGAACCAGGTGTGGGGAAATGTTTGCTACTATCGCCGCCCGCACCCAACTAGGAAGTGTTTGTTTCAGCCGCCATCCGGTCAGTCTGAAATATACGCTGACGCCAGAGCCACACCCACAATACCCCCAGCTGGCCACATTATATTTTATATTACTTTCTTTTATATTACTTTCTTTTATATTACTTTATTATTTATTTATTATTATTATTATATTATATATTACTATATTGTATTGTACTGTGAAGCTATGCATCCCCCCCCCCCCCACATGCTGCTTTGAAACCCGAATTTCCCCTAGGGGATCAATAAAGGATTATCCATTGAGGCAAAACATAATTATTCAGCAGACGCTTTATCATTTAAGATGTGTGCAACGAGATATAGGCCTATATATTATAATTTCGGCTAATAATTTCGAGAGCACTGATAATGTTTGGCCAGCTAATTATCCATTGGATTTTATGTGGGGGGTATAATGAGAACATGTATAAATACTATAACACTCACTCATTCACACAAATGGATGTGAATCAAGTCTTCATTTACTATTATTATTATCATCTGGAGTCGCAAAACGCTGTCGCACTATGGAGCGTGCTTGTGTGTGTGCAGGATATCGTTGCTGCTGCATCGTTAATGAACTATAGATTTATATGGAATTCGTTAATCTATTCTTAGACTATTTCACTATATCGTGCGATTGGGCACGTGATCCAGGCGGCTTAGTGAAGTATACTGTATGCGTCTATGCTTTAAGCAAGTGGCTTGTCCTTCCGCGTTGCTCTGATTGGCCACTGATCTACACTAGTTTCGCCCCCACGCTAGTTTTTCCCCCAGTATGAGCGTAGATAATAATAATAATAATGCGAGAGCCCTCGCACACACGCAGCGTAGATAATAATAATAATGCGAGAGCCCTCGCACACACGCAGCGTAGATAATAATAATAATGCGAGAGCCCTCGCACACACGCACGCTGAAATGGGTATCGTAGAACATGACATATTAGACAAACGCACGCAGTTGGCACAAGTGTAAATTATGCATTAGTCACTCAGTTTTAACATCGACGCACTTAGCTCAACTTGTTTGTCAGCTGGCTGTGGGGGCTATGGTCACAAGTTCAAATCACTCTTAGTTAAATAATTTTAAAAAAAAATACGTTTAATTAATTTATCATCTCTCTATATTAACGTAACTAGCTATTTATATCAATCGAAATAACGTTCATCTCTATATATATACGTAACTAGCTATTCATATCAATCTAAATAACGTTCATCTCTCTATATTAACGTAACTAGCTATTCATATCAATTGAAATAACGTATTGTATTGTTTTCATCTCAAAGCATAGACGCAACCCAGAGATAAGCAATAATGTGCAGAGATAAGCAATAATGAAGTCGTGTTTTGAACATTTATGTTGTGTTAATGGAATCACGTTAATATAGAGAGATGAAAACAATACAATGATGAAACATAATACCGATAATCTAGCGTTGATTTCAGATTGATTATTGATCCAGGCAAGAAATGGCACGATTTATAATGAAATGCAGTAAAACGCTGTTTTGGCGGCGTTTCTTGGGATTACACAGAATCACTCTAAAACTATACTCATATTCACCACGGTATAAATCGGAAATGTATGGATAAAAAAAAATTCTGTTTTTTGCATCTTGACCAGAAGAAACTCACTGACAATCGACTGTTATTAGATCCATAGCTATAATATTTAATATAGTTTTAGCACTGCAAACACCGGCATTTATCCCCATTGAACAAAGCGCTGGCACACAACGGTCATACGCCCACAGCGACCTCTGGCGCTGAACCTGTTAAGACAGCATTTATGAGGAATGTGTAAAGCGTTCAATTGTGAATGTCAGTACTCTGATAAAAATGATTTTGGTGTCTGTCTGACAGTTTGTGACGTACCTGGGTACGTGGGTTGGTCATTACCATTATTACTGTATTTATGACACCTTCTGAACATCAGGTTAGTATATTTAATGTGTTGTGTTTTGTATGTGATGTGTGTGTGTGAACATGAGAGCTAATGCTGTCTCTTTTCTCTCCCTGTCAGGTGCTGCCCGTCCCTACACTGAAGAGTGCTGATTGCCTAATGAATGACAGCTGATGGCAATCACCTCGAGAGGGATGGGTAGCCAAATACCTGACAGCACACACACGTCTGGGCGCCTCATTCTGTCAATTGCCAGTGACCAGAGTGGAGTGAGGTTGCCATTGTTTTCCACTGTTGTGTGGGATATATATATATATTGTTGGCCACTTTGGATTCATCCTACACTGTGAGCTATATGGTTAGAGTGGTGATTCATCCTACACTCTAAGTATTAGGGTTAAAGTGGTGTTCATCCTACACTGTGAGCTGCATGGTTAGAGTGGTTTTTCTTTGTTTATCCAGGTGAGCTTGTACCTTTAAGTATATATATGTAGATATTGTTGGCCTTTTTAGATTCATCCTACACTGTGAGCTACATGGTTAGAGTGGTGTTTCTTTGTATAGCCCTAATTATCTTATTGCTGGGTGGTTCCCAGATTGCCAACCACGTGGCATGTGATTGTGTGTTTAGTGTTTGACTTGTTTATTATTATACTTACCTTGTTTGTTCTCCCCTTACCCTTCTCCCTGTTTGTTAATTGTTTGTGGGTTGTTTTTTCCCTTTGTTGCCTATTTAAATATCAGTGGAGGTTTCAATCCATACCCTATACAATAAATATAATTTACTATTTTTGGAACAACGTCTTGTGTTTATTATTACCTACCTGCCCGGGACTGTTTTGAAAGCATTTACTGAGAGAGGCTGTTTCTGCTCATGTGCAGCCGGCTCCAGTTATTATTCTGTGTGGTCCTTAGACCTTTGTACATGACATGGGGGCTCGTTAGTTTGCACAATTGTATAGTTCCTTGTTGTTATGTGACATGTGGACTTGTCGATTGGGGCGTGTCAGGTAGGTTGCGTTTTATTTTTTTTCATTTGGTAAGTTGTATTATTAAATATCCATTTTTCCGTGCTGCATACTTGACTGTTGTAAACCATTGTTGTAAGTTATGCTCTTAACCATTCTATTTTTTTCCACATAGGTAAAGGGTGGATCACCTGCTTGGTTAGGGGGAGGGGGGCACGCGTCGTCTATTCCGGTGGAGTGCGCAATGAAATCGGTAAGCGACTGAAGATATGTGTAGTCCTCATTCTGCTAGGGAAGTAGTTTAGACGGGGTAGTTAGTGTTACCCAGGTGATCCTAGTTAGGTGGTTAGAACCAACATTTATTGTTTTCATGAATGTTAGATGTGGATATTAAATCGAATTGGTCAGGTTGTCATACTGCATAATGTGGCTGTTAAGTGTTGCACAGGGACATTATTGAGTACTATAGGTGAGTGGCTATTTTGTAGGGCTTATTGAAGTCTGATTTGTTGTAGTATTGTGGGTAGTATTGTGTGTTGCTACGGCAGTATACTTTCTTTCATAACTGTATAACATAACATAACTTATTGTTATTATTATTATTATTATAATTATAATTATTATTATAGTGTGCAGAGTATAGATTTTTTATGAGTAGAGCTATGGAGGTTTGTGATCAGGATGGTGGTGTGTCGGATCCTGAGAGTGTTGACTCTGCACTAGGTTCAGACCATGGTTCTACTGCTTCTTCTGGTAAATTGAGCGCACGCTTTAAGCTGCGTTTATTCCGTCTCCAGATGGAGGAGAGGGAAAGAGACAGAGAAGAGAGGAAGGAGGTGAGAGACAAGGAGGAGAGAGACAGAGAGAGAGACAGGCTGGAAAGAAAGGAGGAGGGAGACAGGCTGGAGAGAAAGGAGGTGGCTGATAGGGAATTTCAATTGGCGATGAGGAAACTGGAGTTGGAGTGTGGTGACGCTAAACGTAGCACCATTTCCTCTCCAGTACTTTCCGACTCCCAGGCACCCTTTGATATTAGCCAGCATATGTCCTTGGTTCCTCCAACTCCATAGTGAAGTTCGCAGATGACACGGTGGTGGTGGGGCTGATCTCGGACAACGACGAGAAGGCCTACCGGGAGGAGGTTGAGGTACTGGAACGCTGGTGCCAGGACAACAGCCTGCTCCTGAACATTGGCAAAACCAAGGAACTGATCGTGGATTATAGGAGAGGACAGCAGGAGACACACACACCACTGATGATAAACGGGGCTACCGTGGACAGGGTGAGCAGCTTCAAGTACCTGGGGGTCCACATCTCAGAGGACCTGACATGGTCAACACACATAGACACAGTAGTAAAGAAGGCGAAACAGCGTCTCTACCACCTGAGACAGTTAAGGAAGTTCAGAGTATCGGGGAAGATACTCCAGTCCTTCTACTCAGGAGCTGTAGAGAGCATCCTGACCGGAAACATCACTGCCTGGTATGGAAACAGCACGGCACAGGACAAGAAGGCCCTACAGAAAGTGGTGCGCTCAGCCGAGTGTACCACGGGTATTGCACTACCCCCCCTGCAGGTTCTATACAACAAGAGGTGCAAATCCAGAGCCTGCAGGATAATGAAAGACCCTCACCACCCCAATAACAGCCTGTTTCAGCTGCTGAGGTCAGGCAGACGCCTGCGAACCCCAGCTACTAGGACAGAGTGGCTTAGGCTCAGCTTCTTCCCCCAGGCCATCAGAGCCATGAACAATGAACATTGAGTGCTCAGAACATTGAACTGTCCACACACAAGCACACATGAACACACACATGACACGCACACTGTGCACGCTCACACACGAGCAGCCACTTAACACTTTAACATGAGCGGGCACACACTCATGTCGCACACACGCACACTTATGGCCAAAGGAAAGGACACTTTAAATTAGAATAACAGGAACAGTGTATTGCACTACCAAAGCTAACTAGCATGTCACACATGCTCTGTAAATAACTATGTACAGATACCGAGATGTCACTCCATGTTACCTGCTACCTGTTACTGCACAATGTTGTTTTCTTCTTTTGATTCTATTATATGTACCACTGTATTGCACATCGTTGCGGGCAAGACCACCCGCATTTCATTGTATACCTGTATGCCGTGACAATTAAAACTCTTGACTTGACTTGACTTCAGGAGTCTGAGGTGGAATCATTTTTCTCTGCTTTTGAGCAGATGGCGTGGGCTTTGCATTGGCCAAAGGACCAGTGGGCGACTTTATTGAAATACAGACTCACTGGTGGGGCTCAGGTGGCGTGCGGGTCATTATCGAATGAAGACAGCGTGGTGTATGAGAAAGTGAACTGTCTTGCGTGTGTACGAACAGGTACCAGAAGCATACAGGCAGCATTTTCGCAACCGCCGTAAGTCTCCTTCCCAAACCCATGTTGATTTCTCCCAGGAGGAGAGACTTAATTTTGATCGGTGGTGTTCTGCGTGTGAGGTAAAAGACTTTGCATCATTGAGTGAATTGGTACTTGTGGAGCAGTTCAAAGCCACCCTGCCAGTCGAAGCTGTGCTCTATTTACATGGGCAGGGGGTGTCAACACTCCGACAGGCTGCAATTTCGGCAGATGAGTTTGAATGGTCACGCAAACGTGTTTCTGTACGTCCTAATGTATGTGGTGAAGGTGGCTCGTTCACTCCTCGTGAGTCAGCGTTCCAGCCACACTCACCGCCGTCTAAGAGACCGGTGGTGTGTAATTATTGTAAGAAGACGGGCCATGTGGTAAAAAGATGTCATACGCTGAGGAAGCGACAGGAGAAAAGGGGTTCAGCCCAGGAACCAAAAGGAGTGGAGGTTGAGAACGCTCCATTGACTGACTTGTGTTGTGATGAATTGATTAATAATAACCCCAATGTTTTTTCTACTTGTGTTGTCACCAAGGCACAGGAGGAAAAGCGAACTTGAGCTTTGACGTTGAGTGACTCTGTCTGTGGCGAGGCTCTCGCTGAGGACAGGGGGGGGGCCATCTATTGGCGAGATGGAAAAGGTTGCTGTAAGTAGCGTTCAGGGGAAGCTGGTAATTCCCAAGTTTGCTGACGTACCATTGCCACTGAGACGTCAGGCATTGATCACTACTCAGCACCATGATTTCTCATGATTTCTATCTATCATGCTGTTTTGCAGCAGTAGCCAGTGCTGTTGTTAGTAGGAACCCGGCCTTTGTGATGGAGGAGGGGGAATTAGTGTTCCGGCCATTACCAAAGTTCTAATTTGAGTGACACCATTTTTGATCCTGATCATGTTATTTTTGTGACGCCATTTTGAAAAGGAGATGGGCACTGTGATGGTGCCAGGGACGTGTGCTGATTTTTGTTTCCCTGTTGCTGTCCTGTTAAGCGCGATGAGATGATTTTTTGTGCTTTATTTTTTTTTTCCAGGAAAGGTTTCCAGTTTGTTGTCTCCTGTTGACAGGATGGTATCGGTGGAGCGGCCTGTCAAAGTAGAGGTTGTTGTTGTTTCTGTTTTCCCTGGTGTGTGGTACTGATCGGATGTTGGGTAATAAGTAATAATGTTTTGCTAACCCTACAGGTTCGCTCTTATGGGGGAGGTGTGACGTACCTGGGTACGTGGGTTGGTCATTACCATTATTACTGTATTTATGACACCTTCTGAACATCAGGTTAGTATATTTAATGTGTTGTGTTTTGTATGTGATGTGTGTGTGTGAACATGAGAGCTAATGCTGTCTCTTTTCTCTCCCTGTCAGGTGCTGCCCGTCCCTACACTGAAGAGTGATGATTGCCTAATGAATGACAGCTGATGGCAATCACCTCGAGAGGGATGGGTAGCCAAATACCTGACAGCACACACACGTCTGGGCGCCTCATTCTGTCAATTGCCAGTGACCAGAGTGGAGTGAGGTTGCCATTGTTTTCCACTGTTGTGTGGGATATATATATTGTTGGCCACTTTGGATTCATCCTACACTGTGAGCTATATGGTTAGAGTGGTGATTCATCCTACACTCTAAGTATTAGGGTTAAAGTGGTGTTCATCCTACACTGTGAGCTGCATGGTTAGAGTGGTGTTTCTTTGTTTATCCAGGTGAGCTTGTACCTTTAAGTATATATATGTAGATATTGTTGGCCTTTTTAGATTCATCCTACACTGTGAGCTACATGGTTAGAGTGGTGTTTCTTTGTATAGCCCTAATTATCTTATTGCTGGGTGGTTCCCAGATTGCCAACCACATGGCATGTGGTTGTGTGTTTAGTGTTTGACTTGTTTATTATTATACTTACCTTGTTTGTTCTCCCCTTACCCTTCTCCCTGTTTGTTAATTGTTTGTGGGTTGTTTTTTCCCTTTGTTGCCTATTTAAATATCAGTGGAGGTTTCAATCCCTACCCTATACAATAAATATAATTTACTATTTTTGGAACAACGTCTTGTGTTTATTATTACCTACCTGCCCGGGACTGTTTTGAAAGCATTTACTGAGAGAGGCTGTTTCTGCTCATGTGCAGCCGGCTCCAGTTATTATTCTGTGTGGTCCTTAGACCTTTGTACATGACACAGTTCATGAAGTTTATCTTGAAATAATGATGGATAAGATAGAGTAACGTTATTTGAAGAAGCTCTTGTTACACAAACTCCTGTATCCAATAATAATTAGAATAATAAATGATCTGATAGACATCTCATAACTTCCTTGTGGGTGGTGACAACTTTTCTGAGCCAATGGGCGCTTTGCGCAGACCAGAGCAAGTAGTTTCCCATCATGCATGGCGTCGAGCAGTCGGGTGAGAGGTACTGCGTCGCCTAGCCCTGAAGACTGCGTGTGACTTGCTCCCGTGAGATTTCCGCGGCTCGCCTAGGCAGATTTCCAGAGCAAGTCGGACGACATTCTAACCGCCATGCAACACGCTTGGCAAGGCGGTAGTCAAAACTGAGCAGGCCTGCGCAGGCCTAGTTAATCTCAAACAAGCCTAATATGAACGTGAGCTTGAGATTGTGCGTATGCACAGCTCCAACCGTGCGTACATGGCGCCAAGTGGCATTCGTGTTCGGTATGACACATAATTAATTATAGTTCTGTATCGTTAGTGGCTTAGCTTGGCATCACTACTGCACTATCTCGCGTACGTGCACGCGTACTGAATAAACCACAAATGTACCTCTAATACCAGTATTAGTCTGACCACACCCCTCATCAGCTTACCTTCATAAGCAGGTGTGTGGTCACCTGCTCTCCTCCTTCTCGCTTTCACCACAAGGAAGAAGTGCCTCGGTAGATCCCCACACTTGACACCATGATGGAAGAAATTGGATTAGGAACAGCTTGGGAAACAAGGATACGTTGACATCATATCTTTATTTTCTCTCTCACTATTTTCGAGAAAATACGGCGATATTGTCTTCGTACTGGAGTGTCTAGAAGATGATGATCATTCTAAAAACCCTCCACCGGTTTTCGTATTGGGAGCACGCCGCTGCATGCTTCTCAACTGCAGTTCCTTGCTGTGTTTGTTGGGGTGAAACCTGTCAGGCCACAGCTGAACTGTCGGACATGCCGCTGTTGTGAGGAGCGGTGCGTTCCAGGTTGGGTGAGTAGTGTTTGCTGGCGGGCTCCACTTGTCTGTTAGTGCTATGGGGGCTACTTGACAAAGTTTATGGAAACCGGCCCCAGGCTAGGGTCCTTTGTTTAGCCGCCTAGGCGACAGAAGGCCTTGGTCTGGAGACCATTATAGTTTTAACTAGTGGGCCGCGACCATTGACACTGGTGATCCCTGTGTGTTCTGGACGAGTGGATTCTCTCTGTCACCGTGTTAAGACCCCATCTTTCATATCCAAATGAGAGTATTCCTTCACGAGGGGATATGTGCATGTAATGTGCGATAGCGGCAGATTCATGTTCGAAGTCAGCTACACAGGCCAGTTGGTACTGTGCTGATTCCGCCGGATGTTCACCGTTGTGAAGCGGTGTTGACGTCTTGTTTTCTCTTTTCTCTTAAAAAGTGAGGAGAGGTTCAGAACGGCGGCCTGTCTGGGTGAGTGTTATGTCATTGTTTACATGTTCATAGCTTACGGTTAGCCAGTCAGCTGTTAACTGCTGCGTTAGCCTGCTGGATCGCTGCATGGCCTGCTTAAGGCCTACTGTTAGCCAGTCAGCTGTTAGCTGCGGGGCTAGCATGTCGTGGTCGCTGGGTAAACGTTAGCTTGCTGCTAGGGCCATGGCTGGCGCGGGGTAGCTTAGCTTCTCGCGCGCCGCCGGAGCTCGCTTCTGATCGCCGTTGGCTTGATGCTATTCTGTTGAACGTGCTTTGATTTTAACATGTTTTACACTCTTGACCGCGACGTCATCCTTGACAGGGGATGTTTCGTCGACCCTGCCCTGAGCCTGGACGGGGATTGCGTCAACAAAGAGGACTGTAGCGACTGGTTGGAGCGGCGACGCTGCCCGGATCGAACAACACAGGTCGGCTGTGTTCTACGGTGTCTTGTGACTGCACTTCGCTGATCTGCGTTCCGGGTAGGTACGGGGTTGGCCAGACCTCATAACACGTCTTCTGGTTTTACTTTGCTAAATGTATTGTGAATAACGGTGTTTTTTCCCAAAACGTGTGTTGTCGCAATGCATTTAGGATACGTTGCGGGTTATGTGTGAGCTGTTTTTGTCACTGGCAGTTAGCTTCTCCGTGCAGATCGTGATGTATTGATCTGGTTGTTGTGTGAGAAACATCATGGTGTTTATGTGTACCGTGTACTCACTACTAAGGCAACTAACCTATGAAGCTATGCTTGGTGACAAGTGAGTAAAAGAATGTTCTTTCTCAGACTGTAATGACAATGAACAGTGTGTTCACACATTAACAGGTTTTCCTGTTTTAACTGGCCGTATTGAGGGTAAAATAGGAGGATTGTGTTTTCCCCCCCGGTTCCCTGGGGACTTTATCACCTCCTATCAGACATGTTGTGCATTAATTGTGTCTTTTGTGTGGTAGGGATACGATGTAACTCTTAGCTTGATTGCTGAGGTTGTGCTAAATCTGCTGGAGAAACTTATTTCCTAAAGGGAAATTGGTTTGGTTGCTGTCATGTGTGCTTAGCAAGGCCTGTGGTCGATACTAATCAAGAATGATGTATTCTCTCATTGTGAAAAAAACGGCGTTCCTCTGTTGAGTGTTTTTGCCATTTTTTGTAGGTGATGATGGGTTGTGTGTGTCATGTGACCTACAACTGGGTTGTACTGGCCACAGAAGCACATGTGTATGTTGGACCGGGGTTCTTAGAGCCCTCTCTATTCTGTGTTTTTCCTTAGTAAAAATCAGATAGCAGGTTAGCTCAGGCGCTGTGTGGAGCTGTGAAACGCGGCATAGAGCTGACTATGACTGTGTCATATTCTCTTTTTGTCGTTACGTCGTATCATGGGTGTGGGGTCGTAAAGGGGTGAACTGGTAACCTTTCCTCTCCCCATTGTTCTGTCGGTCAGGGGTACACCCCGTCCTTCAAGGTTCCCGTCACGTGGCGGTTCGGCACGTTACGGGGGGGGGGGGGGGGGACGGAGGGAGTTCCTGGTCCCACGGCCTGGTATATTGGGCGTGTGCACCGCAGGAATTCCCCCGCCATAGAGTACGTCACCGTGCGCGTCTCTGTTGGTAGGACTTCCGTGTGCTGTTCAGGTCCATGTGATGGATCTGCTTTCAGGGGGGGTGGTCAGGGCTCCTCCTCACCAAGCGCCTATTCAGGCCTTCTGTGAGTTCGGACTCCTTCCATGTGAGGAAGCCTCCATCAGAGTACAGAGCCTTCCTCCTCAGATTGTCAAAGTGAGTGGACCCTCTAGAAGGGTCCTTTTCTATTGTATGTATATTCGATTCAATTCGTTTGTTGAGTGTGTATGGGTTCAGTGCCTCTTCCCCGGAGGCCCTAAAACCAGTTTTTTACATGGCTCAAGGTGCAATATATTCTTTTCAATCTGTACAGCTCGCGTGGGAAGTCTCTCTGGGGATCCCCGTCTCTTTCCTATGGGAGGGTGGTGGGATGTAAAAATGTGAACATTTTTTACCCCGGCTGTGTAGACTGGGATACATACTGTTGATGCTTCCTTCTTTCTATTCCAGAAGTGTTGGAGTTAGGGAGTGTCACACCCCTCTTGTCGTTCCCCTGGGCGCCTTGGGGATTCAATGACAGGTCTAAATAGCCTGTTCATTGATGGGGGTGTGTCCCGACGCACGTATAGTGCTAGCTCGCTGTAAACAGGCGATTGACTGGCACGCCTTGGTTGCTTGTGGTTGAAACAGCGTTTTTATAAAGCAACTGAGATGGGGGTTTTTCCTCTTCCGACGACCACATCCCATGACCTGGGTGGGTTGTCGACGGATTCTCGTTCATGTCTGGGGGATGATGACGGGATGGATCTGAACATATGTAGTGGGGTCTCACGCCCTTGGGGTGGGCCACCAGGCGCGGTTCGTCCGAACGTCTGGGTGGCGCCTTCTTTTCATGTTAAGATCAACACGCATATCTGCCCTTCTCCTGGAGTAGGCATGTCGGCGTGGTTAGGGCACGGGACTGGTTCTGGTCACGCTGGTCCAGATCAGTTGAACCCGTTGTCCGCCGGGGATGCAGATCTGCTGTTCTGGTACCCTGAGGGACTTGGGCTTTTTTCAGGGGGAAAAATGCCAGGTCGGTCTGGGTGTCACAGGGTTAAGCGCTATGGAGACCCTGGTTGGGTATGTTTTTACTCAGCACTGTCGTCATGGCTTACAGCCATGCCATTCTGTACGCGCTCGATCTCGTCGGGTCTCGGCCGCTACACAGGTTGGTCCTGGTTAGTACTTGGTTGGGAGACCGCCGGGGAATACCAGGTACGGTGTGCTTAGGGGCTGGTTCTCCATTATTTTTCGCTCCTCTCTCACGCATGGCGAAGAGGGGCCTGTGGGGGTGGTTTTTTGACCTCCTCTGGTGACCCTGTGCTTCCCGTACCGCCAGGCCCGGTCCGAAGTGATGTTTGCGACCCGTAGGCCTGGGTTAACCCTTTTTGGAAACTGAAACACTTGTACTGCGGTATAGCCGGTGTATGCCCGCAGGTGTGTTTTGGAGTTTTTTCTTGGGGGGTTATAGGAACAACCACCGCATTGGGTAACACCGAGGTGGTTGATTCCCTGGTGTGTTGGAGCAGTGTCAACTCCCGGGTTCACCGTTTGAGGGTGCCCCTGCACGTTCATGACGTCTGCCAATCGTGTCAGCCTTCTCTGCCTCGACCCCTCTGGGTGGGGGTTTTTTAAATGGAGGCTTGGTCATGCAACACCGCCAGCTTACGCTCCTTCCGCCGGGGCGGCTGTGTTCAGCTGTCCCCTCTGGCGCCTGTCTCGTCCGCAGTCTCCAGGCTAGGGTTAACAGCCTGTTGCCTGGTTTTTCCCCGGTGCACTGCCTGCTTCCGTTGGTTAACCTTTTTGTGTGCTTACGGCCATGCTGACTGCCTGTTCTGCAGGGTCAGTGTGCCAGGCGGTGTACTATTGGGGGGACGGGGCCCGCTCGGCTTACGGCCATACCAACCTGAACACGCCCGATCTCGTCCGATCTCGGAAGCTAAGCAGGTTCTGGCCTGGTTAGTACTTGGATGGGATTCCGCCTGGGAATACCAGGTGCAGTAACTGAGGGGCCTTTGTCCGAATACGCTGGCGATGTGGGGGGCGGGGCACTGCGTGCCCACCTGGTGGGGTCTTGATGCTGGCATCATGGACTTCTCCGGGCCCCCATTCCAGGGAGTCCAGTCCTTTTGGTGGGTCTGGGTCTTCCTTCGCGCTCCGCTGCTACGGCCTTGCCACGGGGTTGGGTTTGCCCTTGGCCCCGTGATTCTGGAGGCAGTAACGAGGTTGTTCCTCCGTTCGTTCCCGGGTGGCATGCGGGTTGTGCGTGTGTGTAGTCGTGGGGTCAAGCCACGGTCTGCTCACCCTGTGCGTTAAGTTGCTTGAGTGCCTCTTCGCACGGTCGGGTCCGTCGCCTTCCCGTGAAGCCTCTAATAGGGGGGATACCCTCCATTAGGGGGGGTCGGGGGGGCTCGGCCCTCCCTGTTCTGATGGTTTTGGGGGGCTGTCAGCGGGGTGTATTTGTCAGCCAAGTGGCTCCGCTTGGCCTCCCTTGTGCAGTAGTGATGCCAAGCTAAGCCACTAACGATACAGAACGTTAGGTTATGACTATAACCAAGTTCTGTTAGTTAGGGGCGATGCTTGGCATCAGACGGCCGCTGCAGCCCTTGTCCTCACCTTGTGGTGAAAGCTTGGGAAGGAGGAGAGCAGGTGACCACACACCTGCTTATGAAGGTAAGCTGATGAGGGGTGTGGTCAGACTAATACTGGTATTAGAGGTACATTTGTGGTTTATTCAGTACGCGTGCACGTACGCGAGATAGTGCAGTAGTGATGCCAAGCATCGCCCCTAACTAACAGAACTTGGTTATAGTCATAACCTAACGTTAATTGTAAAATAGAGACATGAGTGTAATTATTGTCAAACCCTATAAATAGCATTTGGAATAGGTCTTTCCGAATGAATGCAGAATGGTTTATCTAGCGTTAACGGATTACTTCTCACAGGTTGTGCTCCATGGAGAGCTGTTTTCAGAGATAGGGCAGTCTATTTGCAGAGAGAACATAATATTAAGTAGAGTCCGCTACCCGAGACACATTCTCTCTGGGACCCAAATTGACCTTTCTCAAAGCCACGCCCCCCTTGGTTACTGTTGCTATGTCCGACAAGCTAAGAGCCAGAATGCGGCACAATACCGGATATGTTCAACAGGTGTTGACATCATGGAGGTTCTCCGTAACATATCAGTCACCTTAAAACTTTAATCGCCGAAGACGCTGGGCAGCGTCTTTCCTCGCCATGCTTATTCTGCCGAAGACGCTGGGCAGCGTCTTTATCAATATTTAAAAAATCTGTGATCGAAATCATATTTCTCCCCCGGAGACATGATATGTACTGTTGAGCCCCTCTCAACTCACCAACGGTTCAAGAGCGCCATCTGGTGGCCGATCGGCGGACCTAATCAGGGATTTCCAACTAAATTCTCTCCATACTCCCCCATTCCTCTTCCGTTATATTTAGGTTTCCCTCCCTTTCCCATTTCTGTTTTACATACAATGAATTACCTTTCGTCTGTTGTAATCCCATTATAGTTTTGAGATGGTTTTTTGGTTTGAGTTCGAGACATAAGCCTCTCTGAAGACTTTTAATAAAAAAAATTCCAAAAGCGTTTGTTTACTTCGCTTCAATAATTGCTCGATATAGTGCCGAACTTGAAGATATCTGTAAATATCTTTCAAACCATGCTGCAACTTCAGATCTTGAAAGCTCTTCGTGGACCCCTGATGTAAAAAGGTACAATATGCTGTTAGGCCTAGAGTATCCCACCCTTTAAACCTTACGTCCATTCTTTTGGGTACAAAATCTGGGTCATACGCACACCATCCCAAAACTTTTATGGCTTCTTTTAAATTGTTTTGGGCTGTTACCTTACTCCACAACTTAAGTGGTAAACTAATCCATGGATTTCCCAACTCCATTAAATCATTCAACAAAACCTTATCCCCAATTGGAGCTTGAATTGGATACTCTTCTGTTACCGCCATCTCAATCTCCTTCCACCTGGCAAAATATTCTGGATTACACCAACACGTCATTGGTTTTAATTGAGCTGCAATATAATAGTCCTTCAAACATGGAAGTGCAACCAGGGCCGTAGCCAGGGTTTAGAAATTAGGGAGGTCCATTTATTTTTTTGGCCCAGACCGGCCCACTATAATCGGTCGGACACCACCCACCAGTACACCATCCTTGCGGTTCCCTTAAATATGCGTACCTACTGTACTATTCCCCCAACCCACTACAAAGCTGGGTAGTAAGTGCCATGGACAAGTGGACCAGTGTACTCACTTGCTCTTGGCTGAATCTTGTTTTGGGTGGTGATGTAAAAACACCTGCATCATAGCAGGCTCAGGATGGGCAAAGTAGTCTATAGCCTGTTCATCCCTGTCTCTCTCCTCCACAATCTGGCTTGACTAGACATAAGGAGAGAGAGATGATTACAATTAACTGGTACATTCAGTTCCAGAATTGTTGGAATTCCCTGACAAATATGTGCAAAAAGCTGTACAATTTAAACAATACCATACTGGTAATGAGCAAATAGTTGTTTATTCAATGAATGCATGAGCTGTTCCATCTTATTTCATTTGATACTAACTACATTTACATTACATTTACATTTAGTCATTTAGCTGACGCTTTTATCCAAAGCGACTTACAAGTTCTGTACGACAAGCCATCAGGAAGGGCACAACTCTTATCAGCTGAGCAACAATGTTCATCAAAGTGTTGAGTGCTACAGTGTAGGTTAGTTTATTAGGACAAGTGCATGACAGTACGGTTAGTTAGGGTTAGATTTTTTTATTGTTTTTTTATTGTTTTTTTTTTTTAATTCAGATAATGGTTGAAGAAGTGCGTCTTTAGTCGACGGCGAAAGATTGGACGTGATTCGGCTGTCCTAACTGGGGTGGGTAGTTCATTCCACCATTGTGGGGCAAGGACTGAGAATAGGCGACTTCTCTTTGATGACCCTCCCGGAGCTTGGATAGGAGTAGGTCTGAGGCGGCCAGAAGATGCAGAGCGTAGGGGTCTTGAGGGTGTGTAGTTAGAGACCATTGACCGGAGGTAGGCGGGAGCGGTTCCCTTTGCCGCACGGTATGCTAGGTCGAGGGCCTTGAAGCGGATTCGTGCAGCAATGGGGAGCCAGTGCAGGTCCCTAAGAAGTGGGGTGACATGGGCCGACTTCGGTAGGTTTGAGATCAGGCGGGCCGCTGCGTTCTGAATGAGTTGAAGAGGCTTAGTGGCAGTGGCCGGGAGGCCAGCGAGCAGTGCATTGCAGTAGTCGAGGCGGGAGATGACTGTTGATTGGACGAGGAGTTGGGTGGCTTCTTTTGTCAGGAAGGGGTGTATCCTTCTGACGTTGCTCAGGAGGAATCGGCAGGTTCTGGTCGTCGCTGCGATGTGAGCAGAGAAGTTCAACTGGTCGTTGAGGACAACACCAAGGTTCTTGGCGGTCGGGGACGCAGTCACAGCTGTATTCTCGACTGTGATTGAAAGGTCGGTTAGGGGGGAGGATTTGGCCGGCAGGTGGAGCAATTCTGTTTTGCTTAGGTTCAGTTTGAGGTGGTTGGACGTCATCCAGGCTGAGATGTCGGACAGACAGGCCGAGATCCGCTCAGAGACGTGGATATCTGAGGGAGGGAAGGAGAGGAAGAGTTGAGTATCGTCGGCATAACAATGGTAGGAGAAGCCATGAGACGTGATAATGTTACCCAGTGATTTAGTGTAGAGGGAGAAGAGAAGGGGTCCTAAAACCGAGCCCTGGGGGACACCCGTCCGCAGGGGGCGGGTGGCCAACAGGGTCCCTCTCCATGACACTTGGTAGGAGCGGTCATTGAGGTATGATGACAGCCATGTCAGCGCAGAGCCAGCCACTCCCATTCCTGCGAGGGCCGCAAGGAGGATCTGGTGGTTGACTGTGTCGAAGGCTGCAGATAGATCTAGGAGAATCAGGACAGAGGAGAGGCCTTTCGCTTTTGCTAAGTGAAGTGCCTCTGTGACCGCAATGAGGGCTGTCTCTGTGGAGTGACCAGTCCTGAAGCCTGACTGATTAGGGTCTAGGAGGTCATTCTGTAAGAGATAAGCAGTAAGTTGGTTGGATACAGCACGTTCAAGTGTTTTAGAAAGGAAGGAGAGAAGAGAGACAGGACGGTAGTTGCCTATGACGGTAGGGTTCAGGGTTGGTTTTTTTATGAGCGGCGTGACTCTGGCTTGTTTTAGGGAGGTGGGGACCACCCCCGAGTTGAGTGAGGAGTTGATGGTTGCAGTTAGGAATGGGAGGATGTCTGGTGCTATGGTCTGGAGGAGTGGGAAGGGTAGCTGGTCCAGCTGGCAAGTAGTCGGACGGTTTGACGTTACCAGTGTCAGGGTCTCTGCTTCTGTAATGGGAGAGAAAGATGACAGAGTGAAGGATGAGGTTCTCGATTCAGCATTTGGAATGGGTGGGGGTTGGGAGAAGGAGCTGCGGATGTTCTCCACTTTTTCCTCAAAGAAGATCGCAAAGTCTTCGGCAGAGAAAGATGAGGGAGGGGGGGGTGGGGGGGGAGTGAGGAGGGAGGACATGGTAGCATGCAGTTTGCGAAGATTCTTGGCAGAGGCCTCGATCCTATGGTGGAAGAAAGAAGCTTTGGCATTAGTGATGGTTTTGGAGAATGTTAACAAGAGGTTGTGATATGTGTCGATGTCAGCAGTGAGGCGTGACTTTCTATACTTCCTTTCAGCTGCTCTCAGGACCTGTCTTTGTTCTCTCACTGGATCTGTCAGCCATGGACTGGGTGGGGAACGGCGGGCAGGTTTCTCAACGAGGGGACAGAGCTTGTCGAAGGAGGTTGCAAGGGCTGAAAGGAGGGTGGAGGTTGCCATCTCTGTGGAGAGAGCAGAGAAGGTGTCACTCAAAGGTAGAGCGGATAGTATGTCAGAGGAGAGGGTGGAGGGGGATAGGGAGGGCAGGTTGCGTCTGAGTGAGACTGTTTGAGTTGGGGTGAAGACCTTTCGGTTAAGCATGAGAGTTAGTGAGAAGGATATGAAGGAATGGTCAGATACATGTAGGGGAGTTACCGTGGTGTTAATGATGCTGGAGTTACGGGAAAATATGAGATCCAAGGAGTTGCCTGCTTTGTGGGTGGGAGGCATGGCAGTGGGAGTCAGGTCAAACGATTGTAGGAGGGAGACTACTATGACTGACTGAGATGAGTCAGGCAGGTTGAAGTCGCCCAGTAGAAGGAGAGGGGTACCATCTTCCGGTAAGGAGCTAAGAAGCATGTCCAGCTCATCTGTGAAGTGATCGAGTGTACCTGGAGGGCGGTAGAGTGTAACAATGGTGAGATTGAAAGGATTAGAGACAGATACTGCATGATATTCGAGAGAGGAGAGTGACAGTTCTGGGAGTGGTGTTACGTTTGTAGCCCATGAAGGAGATGTCATGAGGGCAGTGCCTCCACCCCGTCTGGAAGGTCGAGGTGTGTGAGTGAAGTTATAGTTTGTAGATAATGCTGCAGGTGTTGATGAGTTATTGGGGGTTATCCAGGTCTCAGTTAGAGCCAGGAGCTGCAGATTTAGACTATGGGCGTAGGCAGTAATGAAGTCAGCTTTCTTGACTGCTGATTGACAATTCCCTAAGCATCCCCGTACTGTGACAGGTGTATTAGTGGCTGTAGGAGGGTAGGAGAGATTAGCCGGGTTGCTAGCAAACTGGCGTGGATGGGTAGAGTCAGTTCTGGAGGAGCAGATTGTGGATATAGGTATGAGACACATTGTCTTGTCAAGAGTGGCAGGGAGGAAGTAGAGAGATAGCAGTGTGGGAGGGAAATATAGGATTATGGTGTACTTAGCACTGGGTGGATCGGTGGATCCCTCTGCGGAGAACTCCAGGAAAACTCCTCCTCTTTGTCCCTCTTCGTTTCTCGACGCTTCGCTGACGCTACACCAGCAAGCCTTTAAATCACTATCACTATCACTATCACTAATTAGTGCTGTCTTAACACCTGGCCCTTAATGGGGGCACTTAACAAAACAAAATGGCCGTTTTAAACACGCCCCTTTAATCAAGTCAGCTGGTTCCTCACTTTTAAGATTCACTAATAAACTTAAAATGGCTTACCCTAGTTTTCAGTATAAAGCAATGTTTCTCAGTGAGTGTGTCCTGTCCTTCCTTAACATAGCCCAGTACAGAGTGATTTCAACACAGTGTGGACCTCTGCTTTTAAACAGGGCAGGCTCTTAATGGCTCACTCAGCAAATCAGATGCTACTAGTAAACAGGAAACAGTCCCTTAATGGGGGCACTTAACTAAACAAAATGGCCGTTTTAAACACGCCCCTTTAATCAAGTCAGCTGGTTCCTCACTTTTAAGATTCACTAATAAACTTAAAATGGCTTACCCTAGTTTTCAGTATAAAGCAATGTTTCTCAGTGAGTGTGTCCTGTCCTTCCTTAACAGAGCCCAGTACAGAGTGGTAACTACTCAGTTCATACAGATTTAAAGTATTCAAATATCAATGATGAATATTGCATAAGGTTTACACAGTTAATAGATCACCTTCTTGTTTTATATTCATGTTCAGAGAGGAGTAATAGTTAGATCTTTGTATGTGATTTATATTGCAATTAAATCAATGGTGTGTTTGTTTGGGGAGTTTGACCTACAGTTAATGTGCCTACCACGTGAAGGTGCATGATCAATGGACAGCACAAAAACAATTTGTGTAGGTGGAGACTAGAGCTACCACAGACAGACCAGGCTGCAGAAACAAATTAGTGGGGGGGCATAAAATGTTCTCGGGGGGGCACCATGGTTTTTTAACACAGGTTCCCTTTTATACGTTTCAGCTGGGACAGCGGCGCTTGCTTGGCTCTGCCCACGGTGCTGAACTAAACAGCAGAGAGGCAATTGAAAAATCGAATTTCTCTCTATTTTAAGAACTTTCACTTATACAAAAACAGACTGAACGGATATATATAACAGACCTGCTGGGGCAGCGGACTGAGAGCAGGGGACACAAACAGGCTGGATAAGATGGTCAAGAAGGCCAGTAGCGTGGTTGGGGTGGAGCTGGACTCTAGCGAGGGTGGCGGAGAGGAGGAACCTTGCTAAGCTCCAGGCCATCAGGGAAAACCCCTCCCACCCACTATACATAGACTTGGCTGACAGGAGGAGCATGTTATAGGCTCACACTACCTAAATGCAGCACTGAACGGCACAGGAAGTCCTTCATTCCGACAGCCATCAGACTATACAATGAATCACTGTGCCTCACTGCATCACTGAGCACAGAGTGACAATTACCATCTTCCTGGACTCTTACTTTTTAAACAGCACTGTGCATTATTACACCTACTGTAGACTTCAGTATATTTTTACTGTATTTATTTACTGTATCTTTTATTTCATTTTATTCTATTCTTAGGCCATTTGTTTTGTTATTCTTATTTGTGACTTGTTCTGTCTAAATGTTTAATGTTGAGTGATTTGCAGTGTCAAATTTCCCTCAGGATAATACATTTCTATTCTATATCTTTGAAAAGTCTCCATTTATTCAACACTTCTGAATTCACTGACAAACTGAACTGAACTGACAAAAATAAGGTGCATAAAAAAGCAAACAAAATTCCTCCACAGGCTACTCACCATCATAAGTAGAGAGGCAAGCGGTGTTTGGGGACAGAGTAAAATCTTCTTAAAACACTGCCCCTCCACTCATTCCTGAACTTTTTTGTTAAGTCCTTCTCAAATGCCAACTGAATTAAATTGGCCTTAGTTGCGTTGATGAAGCATACTAAGGCGATGTTCTGTAAAGACTTTCTTGAGGGTAGAAAACGAATTCTCACAGAGTGCCGTGCCAGCTTCAGTAGTGTTGTTGTTGACATCAGTGCCCACTAGGGCTGTCCCCCACTAAGGATTTGGATAGTTGACTTTGATTAAAAATTTTTTTTTTTTACCAGGGTGGGCACAGCTGACTCAGTGGGCGGGCCCGGCCCCCTAATGCCCGCCCATGGCGCCGGGACTGACCACAGATAGTAATAAGTTATTAAGAGTAAGTAATCCATACCATATATATCCTAATAGTTACCTTATTACCATACTTGGCTGAAAAGAAACTTTGCTGCCTGTTGTGAATGTGTTTTCCCCTGTAGGTTAATACATACTGTAAGTAGGCATACATTTTTGCAGTTGAGGAAAAATTAGCAGTTGAGTAGGCTATATGTGCTGTGTTTTTATGTCTTCCATCGAGGACCACCTTGGAAATAAGTGTTTTAATGAATGCTTTTAGGTGATATCCTCAGGAATACAAATTGGTCAAGATCATTTGTTTTTAATTTCCAAATAAATCTAATCAAATCAAAAAAGCAGTTTTTGCAGTTGAGCTACAGGTGTTGTATATTATACAGCCTTTTCATGCATCTTTATCAAGGGAACCCTTATCCTAATGATTTAAAAAATAATATTATGATGATACGATATGGACCGGTCATCTGTGGCACTTTGTTTCTCGATGGATTTGTCATCTAGGAGAGTTAAAACTAATTTAGCCGGGGTGTATTTTTTTAAAAGGCGGGGGGAATTTGTGAGAGACCAAAATCCAAAATGGCTGCCATCAAAATTAACTTTTTTATGGTTTGACCTACAATGATGCACAATACATGGTACCAGCCCCCTCTCAGTCATGTACCAGCCCCCTCTCAGTCATGTATACCAGCCCCCTCTCAGTCATCTACCAGCCCCCTTTCAGTCATGTACCATGTACCACAGCCCCATCTGAGTCATGTACCAGCCCGCTCTCAGGCATGTACCAGCCCCCTCTCCGTCATCTACCAGCCCCCTCTCAGTCATGTACCACAGCCCCCTCAGTCATGTACCACAGCCCCCTCTCAGTCATGTACCACAGCCCCATCTGAGTAATGTACCAGCCCCCTCTCAGTCATGTACCAGCCCCCTCTCAATCATGTACCAGCCTCCTCTCAGTCATGTATACCAGCCCCCTCTCTGTCCTGTATACCAGCCCCCTCTCAGTCATGTACCAGCCCCCTCTCAGTCATGTACCACAGCCCCCTCTCAGTCATGTACCACAGCCCCATCTCAGTCATGTACCAGCCCCCCTCTCAGTCATGTATACCAACCCCCCACTCAGTCATGTACCAGCCCTCTCTCAGTCATGTACCAGCCCCCTCTCAGTCATGTACCAGCCAGCCCCCTCTCAGTCATGTACCAGCCAGCCCCCTCTCAGTCATGTACCAGCCAGCCCCCTCTCAGTCATGTACCAGCCAGCCCCCTCTCAGTCATGTACCAGCCCCCTCTCAGTCATGTACCAGCCTCCTCTCAGTCATGTACCAGCCTCCTCTCAGTCATGTACCAGCCTCCTCTCAGTCCTGTATACCAGCCCCCTCTCAGTCATGTACCACAGCCCCCTCTCAGTCATATACCACAGCCCCCTCTCAGTCATGTACCACAGCCCCCTCTCAGTCATATACCACAGCCCCCTCTCAGTCATGTACCACAGCCCCCTCTCAGTCATGTACCACAGCCCCATCTGAGTCATGTACCAGCCCGCTCTCAGGCATGTACCAGCCCCCTCTCCGTCATCTACTAGCCCCCTCTCAGTCATGTACCACAGCCCCCTCTCAGTCATGTACCACAGTGCCCTCTCAGTCATGTACCACAGCCCCATCTGAGTCATGTACCAGCCCCCTCTCAGTCATGTACCAACCCCCTCTCAATCATGTACCAGCCTCCTCTCAGTCATGTATACCAGCCCCCTCTCAGTCCTGTATACCAGCCCCCTCTCAGTCATGTACCAGCCAGCCCCCTCCCAGTCATGTACCAGCCCCCTCTCAGTCATGTACCAGCCTCCTCTCAGTCCTGTATACCAGCCCCCTCTCAGTCATGTACCACAGCCCCCTCTCAGTCACATACCACAGCCCCCTCTCAGTCATGTACCACAGCCCCCTCTCAGTCATGTACCATAGCCCCCTCTCAGTCATGTACCACAGCCCCATCTCAGTCATGTGCCAGCCCCCATCTCAGTCATGTACCAGCCCCCCTCTCAGTCATGTACCCTGCACGACTGGTGGGGGGGTGCTTAGTAAGAGATGTGATTGGGCCAGCCCAGTGTCAGTCAGTACCAATGGGCCGCTGTCCCAGCCTAGTAGTGGGCCGGTCGTTGACCAAACAAAAAAATAATAATCTTTTATAATTTTTTATTTTTTTTTATAGTTACAAATACTTAACGAGGTCCGGACCTCGGTGACCTTATAGCTGGCTACGGCCATGAGTGCAACCCCTCCCCTGCTTTTTTCTAATTGTAGACTCTTGTATTTAATTCTAGGTCTCCGCCCTTGCCAGATGTACCTTGAAATAAGTTTGTCCCATTCCTGAAATGTTTGGTCAGGTAGGTCTAGAGGAAGGGCCTGGAAGAGATAGAGCAATCTCGGCAAAATATTCATTTTAACCGATTCAATTCGCGATACAAAATTCAGAAGAGGTATTGGATCCCATCTCATTATGTCTTCTTTAATCTTTTGATTCAAGGGGAGGAAGTTAATAGGGAACACTTTTGACAAATCTTTTGGTATATTTACTCCCAAATATCTCATGGATTCTGCTTCCCATTGTAATTAAAATTTCGTTTTTATATTTCTTGAAGGGCTATATTTAAAACTAAGAATTTGCGTTTTAGTTACATTAAATGTATACCCGGAGAATGACCCATATTGTTCTAAAAGCAAAAATAACTGTTTAAGTGAATGTTCTGGGCTTGATAAATACACTAATACATCGTCCACGAATAAGGAATTTTTTTGTTCTCCCCCCTTCATATCTATCCCTTTAATATTTGTATTCTGTATAATCCACTGACTCAGGGGTTCAATAAAAATTGCGAACAATAAGGGACTAATTGGACAACCCTGCCTAGTCCCGCGTTCTAGTCCAAAGGAACTAGACACTGTCCCATTTATCTTAATTCTTGCCCTTGGTTTATCATAAAGAGCCTGTATTGTTTTAATAAAACTGCTATGAAAGCCAAATGTATCCAAAACCCTATATAAAAATGACCAATTCACACAGTCAAAGGCTTTTTCAGCGTCCAGCCCCACCAACACTGCCTCTAAATTATGCTCTTTTATAAGATTAATTACATGTACAGTAGAAGCCCTTAGAAGTCAGGCATTTACTGCTACTCTGCCACTACTTCACCACTCTGATTTTGTGACTCCTATTGTTCTCGTCCCAAATGTCCCAGCCCCATCCGATTTCTTAGATTTTTTCACTGTTTATTTATCATGCATTGCAACACTAATATATGGTCAGTACGCCAAGTCAGACTGCCCATATAAAAATGATCTTGGGGGTCTGAGGGCAGTAGCCCCCGACCCCCTCCCTGGGGAAGCACTTAAATTAAGTACCAGCCCCCGAAAATTAACACCTGAGTGAGTTCTAAAGTGACATTGGAGTGGTAGATGAGTGGCAGTGGGGACGTGATTCTCGAGGGCTTCTACTGTAAGGTCCGTCTGATGTTGTATTGCGTTTGTCTTTGGTGAGCAAAACCTGTCTGATCTAGGCTGATGATTTGTGCTAAAAGTCCCTCTATTCTCTTTGCCAGTATATGCATAAAGAGCTTATAATCCTGGTTGAGAACACTTGCCGGCCTAAATTAGCCACATTCAGATTGATCCTTTCCCTCTTTTGGAATCAGTAAGATTACCGCTTCCCTCCAGGAGGGGGGTATCTTACTCTCCTTAAGGACCCAATTAAAAGTAGATTTCAGCACAGGAATCAACGAATCTTTCATTAATCTGTACCACTCTGAAGGAAATCCGTCAGGTCCCGGGGCCTTACTTGATTTGAGATGAGCTATGGCTATGTGGTGCAGTGGGCAAGGCGCTCACCACGAATACTGGAGATGCTGGGTTCGCCTGTTCGAGCCCAGCGCTCCACATTGCTTTCAGTTTAGCTGGTCGTCCGTACTAATACACATTGGCAGTATTAGGGGGTGGGAAACTGATGGGTGGGGATCGGGCATTGTGGACAGCGACTCCTACGCAGTAGAATCAGGAAGCGCAGACCCCTGACGCTTAAAGATCGCGCCGTGCAGGTGGAAAGATGCGACTGCTGTTACCTCGAGTATCGGAGGGGACTCGTGCTATGTATGACTTAGTCCACATTGCAGCCGGCTTGTGGGAGGCAAGAAACAGCGTTCGAGACAGGGGAGGGTTGAATAGGATGATACGAAATTGGGATGGGAGAAAAATAGAAAATGGGAGAAAAAGTGGATAAAAAAAAAAGATGAGCTATGGCTGAACTAATTTCTTCTTCCGATATTACAGTTGCGAGCTGATTACTCTGCTCACTGGTTTACTTGCTTTTGCTCCCCCTTCATAGTATTTCTGTTTTGTAAATATCAACTTTCTTTGAATATTTTCTGTATATATCTCATTTATTTAATTATTTTTCTTAATTATTTGTTCTAAAATTTTCCGGTCTACTGTGTCATTATGGTTTCGTTCCAATTGTTTCAATTCTGATTGTAAATCGTAATTTTTTTTTGCCGAGACCTATTTAACACAATGGGGACGAAGCACGGATATTTTCAAGTTGTTTTGGCTTTTATTCCATTTTAATAACCTATTCAAGGTCGCCGAGCTGCACTGCAGATGTACCCTACGCTTTGAATTCGAGAAAGTGCAATACCGGCCAGATCCTCTTAGGGGCGCTATCGCCATAATGCAGTGTGCCCTGTGGCTGAACGGAGCATTATTTTTTTTGACTTTCAATGGAGTTTTCAGTTCGCTGGATTCTGGATCTGCAGCATGTAGCTTGGATTACGTTTTGGATTGCTGATTTCACTATGCAATAAGGGGATTTATCATGAGCCAATGGACATATCCATCTACCAGATGGCGATCGATAACGGGGAAATGCTCTGGGGGATCCAACCGGCTCATGGTAAGATCTTTTTCACGTAAAGTACAGCCCGATCGAGCCTTGTTATGATACGATACGATCGGCCTATGTGGCTACTTAGACGAACACGGTTATTGGTAATCAATAATAAGAAACAACGTCCCCCGCCCCCCCCCCTTTCATGCATACATGCTTGAGGATCGTGCCGATCATATGCAGTTTGAGTTTTAACTGTAGCATCTGTATAACGGAAATGCCATTGGATATAACGTTAGTATCTATTAGCCCTTTATCTCGCCTTCCAGGAAATATACTAGACCAAATGCCATATAACGCTTATATTCACGGCGCTATAAAATGAGAACGTATTGATGAAAAAATTATTTCTTTAATCCATTTTGAAGGGACGGTTTATGGTCCCAATTGACAATGAGAATGGACAGATAGCAATACTATAAAGTATAGATTTAGCTCTACAAAAAACCCCAAGTCTGTTTACATTTGTCGGTCCTCTAGAGATTTATTAGACGCATCCCAATGGCCCCGAATGTGTTAAAGGGGAACTATTTTACTATTTCTTTCACTATTTGGGCACTTTTACACAATTCCTGTGAGTTTATGGAACACCTCTGTAATTATATATATTTTTTTATTCATTGTTTTGTATTTCTAATCAAGTCCTCAAAAACAGCATTTTTCTACCTGAAGATCTTAAGCTGTTTTGAGGCTGGGCTCCTAAACCACTGTGTGTGGCCGTCGCGCGTCGCGGCATCTGGGACATTAACATGCAGCGGTGTCTTTCTGACATCACAAATCATCACATTTTCAGATGACTCAGTTCACTGAGGGTGAATATTGTGAGAGGAGAATTGGAAGAATGCGCCAATATGAGAATTAGAGACATAGATCATATTAATATAAGTCCACATAGCTAGGAAACAATGCTAAACACTGAAAAAGGCCATTTATGAGCACTGTATCCAATTATTTTACCCTGCAGAACTGCTTTACATGCATCCCAAAGTATCGGAGGGGAAACCTCTCCATTATCATTCTGGTCCAAGTACTCTCTAATATCCACCTCAATTTGATCCTTCATATGATTCAGGACGAGGATATTTAATCTCCACAGAGTATTTCTCTGATCCTGTACTAGATTCATTTTTAAATAAACAGGGCTGTGATCCGAAAGGTCCATAATACCTATTTCACAGCCACCCATCATGTGTAAGTCTTTACCAAAGGCAAAGAAGTAATCAATCCTTGAGTAGATTGTGAGGGCTGTGGGTGTGTGTGTGTGGGTCATGAGCAGATAATAGGGATTCTTAAAGTTATACGTAAAACGGATAACCACTAACTGCTTACGCAGACGTTTTAGGAGAAGGGGAAAAATAAACAACACAAAACAACCTTTACAGGTGGAAGCCTCAAAGTGAGTATTCAAGAAAATAAGTAATGTCCAAAAAAACAGGACGACACTCATTAAAGAGGTATTGTAGAGAAAATAAATAAGCCACAAAGGCAACTCCTAAAAACAGTTTATATTGCAAACATTAAACAATAAACCTCCACCAAGGGAGTTTATGTGCAAAGGGCAGTTCCAAAAGAACAAAAGAAAACACTACCATAAAGGACTCAGCCTTTATAAAATAAAGTGTAAACTAAGCCAGTAGACGAAAATGAGTATAGCTACAAAAGAAGTGTTGTGAAGGATCAGATTAAACCGAATATGTATATTTATTTATATATATATATTTAATTGTATTTGTATATCGTTTGATATCCCCTGTATATTCCTTGTACAATATGCATTGAATATCCCCGTTTCTACTAAACAGCCCATAATAGTTTCATTCTACCATTGGACGAGAACCTGGCGCCAGGTTGCCATACCCCTAGGTCCAAGTTCAATCGTGCCGCCTAACATGTCGAGGCAACCCCCGGTTCCGCGCAGTAATATGCCGGGCGAAATACGAATGGTACTATTTGTTCATAGCGCATATTAGGGGTGGACGTATAAACGGTATACGGTATAAACGGTATTAATTTGCTCTACGGTATGGATTTTGACTATACCGTGTAACTGGTAGCGCAGCTCTAAAATAGCAATGACGTCATGTAACCACAGCGCGACTATTTCAATCGCATTTGCCCCTAAAAATAGATAGAATTAGTCATAGATAATAGATATGTGCAAACTGGAAAAAGTTATTTAGGAGGCTTCGCGCAGTGGGCGTGTCAACACGCAATTGTCATTTCATAATAAACACATATCACCGCGGCGCACAGCAAGTTTCAATTTCAGTTCCTGGCATTTTTAACCAGTGGAGAAAGGTAAGAGATGTCCCTATCGTTTTTCTTATATGAATTATTCTACGTTAATAAAACATACCTGGTGATCAACTACAGTTTGCTGTAAACATTATGATATGCGTGTAGTGTTATGATAACGACGGCTGCAGCGGGAGCCGGGAGGACGGCTGCACCAGTGGATTTGCAAATAGCATGCAGCTGCAGAGCCGCAGAGCCAGCGGCGCTTTCAGGTCAGGTCCGCTCAACAGCGTTCCCCCCCCCCCCCCCCCCCCCCCCACCCAACGGCTGAAAGCTGTGACCAGACCTGAAAGCGCCGCTGGCTCTGCTGCTCTGCAGCTACATATGCTTCTAGCAAAATCCAGCATCCAGCCCGGCTGTTTGCAATGGGAGCAGCACGGACTCTGGACTTATTTTATTTGGAATATAATGACTTTATACGCAAAAGTAGCCTAGTTTTAAGTAAAAATATTATAAATCTACATGCCTTGAGGATGTCATTCTTTATATAGCCTGCCTATCAGGCAAAAAAGATTATTCTAACGGAAACACTGATACCGTGATATATACCGTTACCGTCTATGCTTCAAATTATACCGTGATATAAATTTTAGACCATACCGTCCACCCCTAGCGCATATATATATGGCGCTCGTAAAGTAGAACTTTCTTTTAGTCCAGTTCTTTACCCTCCAACAGAGTGACAGACGCAAAAGCCTCCCCACGACGCACGTGCGGTGTAGTAAGGCCTGGCACCATACCGTCGAGTTGGACGTATTCTATTAAGCTAATAATAGTCTATTTATGTATGGTGCATCGTTCGGTTAGAGTTCTAAAGTTATCAGTACCCCCCATCAGACCACGTGAGCGGATCGGCGCGGCCGAGAAATCCGCTCTTCGCTCTTTAAAGCTTGGTCCGCTCCGCTAATCACTCATGTTGACCCCGCCCCCAAGTCGCTCTCCGCTCGCTCCCCGCTCACCTTGAATCGAGCGCTCCCCGCTCCCCGCGCCAGATCGCTCGGCAGTTTTTTTTCTTCTTTTTTTGGAGCATGGTGTAAATGAGCTCAAACTACAACAGTCTACACCCCCTGGGCCCCTTAACAATTGTTTGTATTGAGCCGCATTGTAATTGTAGCCATTCTGCAATGTTAAATAACGTTGTTTATCCATTCACTATCTCTATTAAGCGATGATAGGCTAGCCGAGCCACAATGCTATGGTCGCTGCCATTAACGTTAGCATGTAAGCTAACGTCAACAACAATGGCGTCGATATACTTTTTCTAACTGGAGTGAGTGTGGGCGTCTCTACAGTGACAAAGCCTGAACGAACAGCCTATCACAGGTTCACCCTTCTCATTGGTTGAAAATGGCCTTCATGTTTGTACATCGCCATCTGTTGCTTTGGCATTGTACTGCATGTATATATTACATCAGTGTTAAACCACTGTGAGCGGCCTGGAGTGGATTGGAGCGGAGGAGAACTCTCGCTCCGGACGTCGCGCCGACTCATTTTAAAACCCACTCCTCGCTCACGTCAAAACCGGCCGCTCCGCGCCCCGCGCCGCTCACGCTCCGATCCGCTCACATGCACTGCCCCCCATCGTTCCTGACGTTATCTGGACGCTTAACCAGGCTGGTCAGACCCCTAGTGGTGATTGCATCCGAGGAGCTCCGGGCCAAGAGCGACTGGACCTGTATATTGGATTACTCTACCCAGACGACGGCGAGCCTTCCACGGCTCTTGGATTATGCTTTGTGTGCTTTGATTATTCCATGGATAAAGGCCAACACTGCCGAGTGTTGGAATTACCCCCCGGAGAGGACTCCAGGTGAGGCGGCGCTCTTCACGTGAGGTCGCACCACGTCTCTCCGTTGTGGACCGGCAGATACCGTTCCACAGAGGGTCCAGCTGTATTAGTCTGCGGCCCGAGGTTCTGTGGGCACCGTGTCCAAGACTTTGGATTCTCCCAAGACACCGTCGGCCAGATGGGATACCGCCAGCGGCTTCTCTAACCCCCCCCCCTCCTACTGTCTTACAACCAGCGGGACCCCCCCCCCCTTAGTGTATCCAGCTATAATCATTTAAGTACCATCGCTATCGTTTCCTAAATATTCCAGGTTGTATACTTACTCCCTGCGCAACCAGAGATTGGACATTCAATGTTGATTTACCTACGAATACTCATTTGCCATAAAAGTGCATATTCAATATTTCAAATCATAAATGTAATTAAGTGATCGTTGTATACACCCTTTGCTGTATTAAACTTTCGATTTGGTACATTTGTGTTGGTTCGTTTCATCAGGTGGGAAAGTGTTCATCATACTTATATCTTGTACTGGGTGGCCAGAAGTTAAAGTACATGAGGTAGTGGTATTAAATATCATATCTAACAATACAGTCAGGGAATTGTACCCCTCAGTTACAATTGGTCCTTCGAGCCGGATGGTAACTAGTGTAATATTAATATAGTGTTATTAATATCGAAATGGCCTATGATGAACACTCCACGAAACGATCCTCCTAACCTAGAACGCCCGCGGCGCAGACGACAGACACCTCAGTACTTAGAGGCTTACACTGTCAGTCAACTACCTAGCCTTCGACAAACGGTAAACGTGGTAAAAGTAGAAAGTAAAATTATGTCTGACCTTAACGACCAGGTTTCCCCGACCACAGAGGCCCTAGTAGGTCCTAATGTAACTGACCAAGCCCACGGTGGGGACCAGGAGGGAATTGACATGCCTTTACCCCCCGCCACTACTAAAGAAGTAGTCCCCGACAAGCCCCGGGAGGAAGACAACCCTACAGAGAGAGAACTCTGCACGGAGGAAGAGGAGGAGAGCGCCGAGGGACTAGAGCTCCAGGACTCCCCAACGAGTACCCCCAGGAGCGACTCACGCAGGAGCGGCTCACCTCCACTACCGCCTTCCCCCAACGAAGCGGAGAGGACACTACAACAGGCGTTCCTCGTCAGCCTGACAGCCTCCGCCGAGCGCGATCGGCTCCAAGCACAGATGCTTGGCGAGCGCGAACACCTCCAAGCGCAGCAACGGAGCGAAGAACAGCGCACATGTCTGGAGATGAGACGCTTCCAGATGGAAGAGAATATGGCAAGAGACCGGGCCGACGCCCAGCGCGCCGCTGCCGGTGCCCAAAGAGACGCAGAGCGCGACAGACTACAAGCGCAACTAATAGAGCAGCTGATCAAAAGGACAACTCCCTCTCCCTCCGCCAGGGGCTCAAGGAACTCGTCGAGACAACAGTCAAGAGCAGCGTCACCGCAACGAGCAAGCGACCCTGAACTTGACCAACAGACCTAGTCTAGACCCCCCGCAGATCCCCTTCCCATACCGGTCCAAGCGAGACCCAGCTACAAGGAAGGAGCGGCCTACACTGCGGAGAAGCTAAATAAACGATTACAGGATCTGGAAGATTTGATAGAAGAAGAAGAGGGAGAAGAGGAGAACCAAGCCCGACGACAGCACAGTACTCCACCGGACCAGGAGGTCCCATACAGTCCAGGCTATACCCCCGCGGCGCTGCGCTACAGACCCCTGACTCTATTCACGGGTGAGCACCACGCATGACCAGCCCCGAGGAACAGTACCTGGACCAGCGGGCCATGATACCCTGCCAGTACCAGCCCACAGCGAGGCGCAAGAGGGGACTCGCCCAGGAGGTCTCTCCCCCAACGCTCGCCGATGTATCAGCCATCCACGGCGTCATACAACGCCACGCCGTCATTCCCAGACTTCGCCTATGAGAGTCGAGCACAGTACACGGAGCTCCGGATGTGCCTAGAGACAATGATGGTGGATGTCGCTGATGAACGCCACAAGTATGCAATATTATTGAAGCACCTGAAAGTACCGCGAGCGCACAATATAGCGCTAGCCTATGCTACCTCCTCGACCCCATACACAGCGGCCCTTGCAGCGCTGGATCAAAGATACGGACGTATATGGGATTACGTAATCCAGGAGATAAGGCATATTGACCGCCTACCCCCAGCCACAGACAATCGCTCACTAGACGACCTGTCAATCAAAGTGCAGTCCCTGGTGGGGATGCTGGGAGCTCAACGGGAGAAGGGCATGCATGAGCTGTACGCCAACTCTAACGTTGAGAGGATTTTGGAGAAGCTGCCACCCGCAAGACAGGAGCGCTTTCGGCGGCAGAGGGACTACCGAGATCCCGACGGCCCCGAGCCATCCCTCCTTGATCTGGCCGACTTCCTGGCGAGAGAGGTCAGCAGCTTACGACTGGACACCTTCGGGCGGAGCACGCCAAGCTCCAGAGAGGGACCCAGGAGAATAAGTGATGGAAGAAGATCGGTGACTGTCATGCACCAATCAGAGTCAGTACCGAGCAGTACGAGTCACAGCACCCCCTCGAGAAAGGAGAAGTGGAAGATAGCGTGTCCCTACTGTGAGAAAGAACACTGGCTGTCACAATGTGACTCATTCACAAAGATGAATGCAGAAGAAGTGAGCCAATGGATAAAGTCCAACCGGCGCTGTTATCGATGTGCGCGGCCCCACATGGCAGCCGAATGCCGCCTAAAGAAAAGGTGCAGCCGGTGCGATGGAGCCCATCTAGATATACTACACGATAGTAACGGAAGACGGCCTATACCTGCACCACGGAGCGGCACCAAGGCAAGTGTCATGTACATTGACCCCGCCAGCAGCAACGGAGCTCAAGTGCTCTTAAAGGTAGTCCGTGTGACATTGAGCTACCAGGATAAAGTCATGGACACTTACGCCGTCCTTGATGACGGGTCAGAGAAGACCCTTCTGCTCGCCTCCGCTGCGACTCAGCTGGGACTGCGGGGGGGCAAGAACGAAATGACGATTCGGACAATAAGAAGAGATTTAAAGACGATAAAGGGCGAGAATGTCTCCTTCACTATCGCAGCCAACGGGCAGCCAGAGCGACGGTACAAGATCACAAATGCTTTCACCAGCCAAGAAATAGGACTATCGCAGTACACCTACCCTGTCACCAAGTTGATGGATAAATATGTGCACCTGCGTCAATTACCTATCCCGCTCATAGACGGCGCTACCCCGACCCTGTTGATAGGCTACGACCATGCAGAACTCATAGTCCCGATTGACCGGGTCCATACAGGCCCCCGAGGCTGTCCTGCAGCAGTCGAGACCCGCCTAGGATGGACATTACAAGGCCCCCTCGCTAAATCTCTCAACCGAACAGCAGCCACTAGCTGCTTCCACTCCAGAACGACAGAAGAAGACACCACTCTCCTGCAGCATGTCGAGAGGCTATGGACCCTAGAGACAATGCCCTTTAAGAACGAAAAGAAAGACATTCGCTCTAAAGAAGACATTTACGCCATCAACCTACTCGAGCAGGGGACAAAGAGAGTCACAGTCGGCGGAGTGATGAGATACGCAACTCCACTCCTGAGGCGAGAGGGAATGCCCACCTTTCACGCAAAGAAAGACGCCACGGAGCGCTATCTACTGAACACAGAGCGGCGCCTAGCAAAAGACCCCGTTCAAGAGAGTGTGTACCGAGCTGAGATTGAGAAGCTAATCACAGCGGGACACGTAACAAAGATTGACATTAAAGAGGCCGATCAGACGACCGAATCATGGTACGTGCCGCATCACAAGGTCCATCACAATGGCAAGGATCGCATTGTGTTTAACTGCAGCTACCAGATCGGATCCCAAAATCTGAATAAAGAGCTCTTGCCCGGCCCCACACTCGGCCCCTCCCTACTAGGCGTGCTACTGCGCTTCCGCCAGGACAAGGTGGCTATAAGCGGGGATATCAAAGGGATGTTCTTGCAGGTGAGACTAGTAGAGGAGGACAAGCCTCTGCTACGGTTCCTATGGAGAGAGAAGATCGGAGATGAGAACCCATCCATCTACCAGTGGGAAGTACTCCCCTTCGGAACCACATGCAGCCCGTGCTGTGCTACATTTGCACTACAGAAACACGTCACAGAGGACCCAGCAGCAGATGAAGAGGTCCAACACAGTGTGAAGAACAGTTTCTACGTGGACAACTGTTTACAAAGCGTCTCGACTCAAGAAGAAGCCGAGGCTCTCCTAATCAAGTTACGCGCCTCCCTAATCAAAGGAGGCTTTGATCTCAGGCAGTGGGCCAGCAGTGACCTGTACGTATAGCGCAGCCTCTCCTCCGCAGACAAGGCTGCCAGCAGCGAGACCTGGATGGCGACAATCCCAGGAGAAGCCCAAGAAATGACACTAGGATTAGTCTGGCGCTTCAAAACAGACTCGCTCCACTATAGACACAAACCCTTGGCTCCAGAGCAAGGAAGGTCGGCGGCGATACCGACCACCAGACGGAGTGTGTACAGAACACTCGCCAGACAATATGACCCGTTGGGATGTATTCTACCTTACACCACCAGGGCAAAGATGATTGTACGAGCACTATGGGACAAGGACCAGGGCTGGGACGACCCAATACCCGCACACCTTGCCTCAACATGGAGAGAGTGGGAGACGGAACTCCGCTCACTCCCAGGTGTCAATATACGCCGCAGCTACTTCCCATCCACAGTGAGGCCAGAGACATGCGAGATTGAGCTACACGTCTTCAGCGACGCCTCCGAAGTAGCCTACGGATCGCTTGCCTATTTGCGTGCCCAAGAGATGGGAGGAGAGATACACACTGCTTTCATACTGGCCCGCTCAAGAATAGCCCCACGTAAGCAACAATCTATCCCACGTCTAGAGCTCTGCGCAGCCCTCGCAGGAGCGCATCTAGCCACGTTAATCCAACGTGAACTCACCATTCCGGTGCATAGAACAATCTTGTGGTCAGATTCCACGACAGTACTCACATGGATTAAGTCTGATTCATGCAGATACAAAGTCTTCGTGGGAGTCAGAGTCACCGAGATTCAAGAATTAACAGAAGAAGCAAGCTGGAGGTATGTGGATACCAAACACAACCCAGCTGACGTCATCACCCGGGGAATGTCCCTGGATGACCTAACCCGTCGCAACATCTACAGTAACGGACCAGCATTCCTCCAGCTCCCGGAAGGAGATTGGCCTACGCCCACCCCGAGGGAAGCAAGTAACGAGGAGGCTGAGAACAAGAAGCCTATGTTCTGTGGACTGAGCACTGTCGCCTCCACAGACCCCAACATAGATGACTGCATTACCCTAGAGAGTGCGCAACAAAGAACATTCCTGCGGCACCACCCAGAGATTCAGTCCACCACTGACATGTCAGCAGCTGACTACGAAGAAGCAGAACTTCTTCTACTACAACGAGCCCAGAGAGACTCGTTCCCCGATGAGCTAGACGGTCTACAGGGAGGAAACCCCGTCCCATCAGACAGCAGACTGATTCACCTGGCACCAGAGAGTGACGCACATAATCTCATCAGAGTGGGTGGTCGCCTGCGGAGAGCCCCCGATCTACCAGATGACATTAAGCACCCGATCGTCTTGAACAGCCGACACAAGGTCACAGAGCTGATCATAAAGAAATACGACGAGGATGTACACCACGCAGGAGCAGAGAGAGTCTTCGCGGAGATCAGACGTCGTTATTGGATATTGCAAGGGAGAGAAGCAGTACGGCGCTTCCAGCGAACCTGTCTAGACTGCCGTAAGTGGCGCGCGCAGCCCAGCATACCACGGATGGCTGACCTACCCCCCTGTCGCCTCCGAATCGGCGACAAGCCATTCCACTCCACAGGCATGGACTGTTTTGGCCCGTTGTATATAAAGAGAGGAAGAGGCACCGAGAAGCGGTGGGGTATTGTATTCAAATGCATGACCACCAGAGCGATGCATATCGAGCTCCTTCCGACCATGAGCACAGACTCATTCCTTATGGCCTTCCGGAGATTCACGGAAAGGAAAACCGTCTACATTGTTGTCTGATCACGGGACCAACTTCAAAGGCGGAGAAAGAGAGCTGAGAGAGAGCTTCCAAGCTATGGGCCCAGAACTTAAGACCCACCTCGCTCCAGCCCAGATTGACTTCCAGTTTAATCCCCCGAACGCACCCCACTTCGGTGGAACCTGGGAACGAGAAGTACGTTCTATAAAGACAGCCCTGTATGCCGTACTCGGAGCCCAGACTGTGGCGGAGGAAGTCCTAATGACAGTCCTCACGGAGATCGAGGGAGTATTGAACTCAAAGCCCCTCGGTTACGTCTCCAGTGATGTAGCAGATGTCGACCCAGTCACCCCCAACACACTCCTAATGGGGCGGCTGGACCCCGCGCTACCCCAGACAATGTACAGGCCCGAAGAAGCGAACGGCCGAAGAATGTGGAGGTACAGCCAAGTACTAGCTGACAAGTTTTGGAGCAGCTTCCTACTTCACTACCTACCGTCTCTACAGACCCGCCAGAAGTGGGTAAAAGAGAGAGACAATTTGACAGAAGGAACAGTCGTCATGATAATTGACCAGTCACTACCCAGAGCTATGTGGCCGGCTGGCCGCGTAAGCAAAGTGATCACCGGTGCCGATGGCAAGGTCCGAGCAGCTGAAGTACTCGTCCAAGGGCGCACCTACACACGTCCCGTGGCGAGGCTCATAGAACTGCCCCGACTCCCAGATACTATCGATGATGACCATGACCCTATGACTTTGTGAGTTGACTGACCCTTACAGCGGACCTTGAGTGGTAGACAGTGCGGTTAATCTGTCTCTGCTTAGCTAATTAGGTGGGACTAATTAGGGGGCGGCTGTTGTGAAGGATCAGATTAAACCGAATATGTATATTTATTTATATATATATATTTAATTGTATTTGTATATCGTTTGATATCCCCTGTATATTCCTTGTACAATATGCATTGAATATCCCCGTTTCTACTAAACAGCCCATAATAGTTTCATTCTACCATTGGACGAGAACCTGGCGCCAGGTTGCCATACCCCTAGGTCCAAGTTCAATCGTGCCGCCTAACATGTCGAGGCAACCCCCGGTTCCGCGCAGTAATATGCCGGGCGAAATACGAATGGTACTATTTGTTCATAGCGCATATATATATGGCGCTCGTAAAGTAGAACTTTCTTTTAGTCCAGTTCTTTACCCTCCAACAGAGTCCAGACGCAAAAGCCTCCCCACGACGCACGTGCGGTGTAGTAAGGCCTACTTGGCCCAGAATAGGCATTGAGATATCGTGTAGATTAATAGTTGAATGGTCATAGTTTGGCACCATACCGTCGAGTTGGACGTATTCTATTAAGCTAATAATAGTCTATTTATGTATGGTGCATCGTTCGGTTAGAGTTCTAAAGTTATCAGTACCCCCCATCGTTCCTGACGTTATCTGGACGCTTAACCAGGCTGGTCAGACCCCTAGTGGTGATTGCATCCGAGGAGCTCCGGGCCAAGAGCGACTGGACCTGTATATTGGATTACTCTACCCAGACGACGGCGAGCCTTCCACGGCTCTTGGATTATGCTTTGTGTGCTTTGATTATTCCATGGATAAAGGCCAACACTGCCGAGTGTTGGAATTACCCCCCGGAGAGGACTCCAGGTGAGGCGGCGCTCTTCACGTGAGGTCGCACCACGTCTCTCCGTTGTGGACCGGCAGATACCGTTCCACAGAGGGTCCAGCTGTATTCGTCTGCGGCCCGAGGTTCTGTGGGCACCGTGTCCAAGACTTTGGATTCTCCCAAGACACCGTCGGCCAGATGGGATACCGCCAGCGGCTTCTCTAACCCCCCCCTCCTACTGTCTTACAACCAGCGGGACCCCCCCCCCCCTTAGTGTATCCAGCTATAATCATTTAAGTACCATCGCTATCGTTTCCTAAATATTCCAGGTTGTATACTTACTCCCTGCGCAACCAGAGATTGGACATTCAATGTTGATTTACCTACGAATACTCATTTGCCATAAAAGTGCATATTCAATATTTCAAATCATAAATGTAATTAAGTGATCGTTGTATACACCCTTTGCTGTATTAAACTTTCGATTTGGTACATTTGTGTTGGTTCGTTTCATCAGGTGGGAAAGTGTTCATCATACTTATATCTTGTACTGGGTGGCCAGAAGTTAAAGTACATGAGGTAGTGGTATTAAATATCATATCTAACAATACAGTCAGGGAATTGTACCCCTCAGTTACAAGAAGGCTAAATGCTGAATAGGGCAGCACTACACTTAAATATAAGAAGCCTGACCAAAAGTATAGCCAGCACAAGGAAAATGAAAAAGCAGTTGACACTGCAATCTCCAAACTTAAATAGACTCCACATGGCCATAGGCACAGCTGCACTGCATCAGGTGCAATCAAGCCCACACACCTGCCGACCCATGAGGCAATTAACCACAGGGAACAGGGATTGACAGCTATCCCTCACAGAGAGGTTAAATAAAGCAAAAATAGACAGCTGTCCCTCACAGAAAGGTGAAATAAGACAAAAACCATGACAGGACCCCCCCCTCTAGGGGGCGGCTCCAGACGGACCCTCTGAGACACGTCTCCGAAACTCCCGAACAAGCTCAGGGTCCAAGATGACCCTGGCTGGAACCCACGTGCGCTCCTCTGGCCCATAACCCTGCCAGTCCACCAGGTACTGTATACCCCTACCAACCCGCCTACTGGACAGGATACGCTGTACAGTATACACAGGTTGGCCATCAACGAATCGAGGGGGAGGTGGAGGTCTCTCTGCAGGAACCAACCTGCTCCTCCGAACCGGCTTAAGGCGGGATACGTGAAATGTAGGGTGTACCCTCATTGACGAGGGTAACTGAAGACGCATCGTGACTGGGTTTATCTTGCGAACAATAGTGAAAGGGCCCACAAAACGGGGAGCAAGTTTGCGCGACTCCACCCGTAATGGAAGGTCGCGTGTGGAAAGCCACACCTGTTGGCCCACATGGTAGGAAGGCGCAGGGCGACGGTGTACATCCGCCGACCACTTGTGCCGGGCCGCAGCACGCACAAGAGCCGAACGCACCCTCTTCCATGTCGCCCGAGACGACGGATAAATGCCTCGGCAGATGGCACCCCCACGTCCCTCTCCTGTTCAGGAAACAGTGGAGGCTGATACCCAAACTGAACCTCAAATGGGGAGAGACCAGTGGATGCATTGCACAATGAATTATGTGCATATTCTGCCCATGCCAGTTGGTGACTCCAAGTGGTCGGATTGGAGGAGGCCAAGCAGCCAAGCGTACTCTCCATAGACTGGTTGGTGCGCTCTGTTTGCCCATTGCTCTCCGGGTGGAACCCTGATGACAGGCTAACCGTCGCACCCAGTATAGCACAGAATGCCTTCCAAAACGAGCAGTAAACTGGGGTCCACGGTCCGACACCACGTCCTGGCAGATGCCATGAATTCGGAAGACATGGTCAACCACCAGTTGAGCGGTCTCCTGAGCAGATGGCAGCTTGACCAGCGGAATGAAGTGAGCTGCTTTGGAGAACCTATCCACCACCACCATGATGACGCTGTGACCATCAGAAGGAGGCAGACCAGTCACGAAATCCATGGCGATGTGGCTCCACGGACGACTAGGAATGGGCAAAGGATGAAGCAGCCCTGGTGGTGACTGTTGAGAAACTTTGTTCCGTGCACAAACGGGGCAGGCTGCCACAAATTCCCGAATGTCCTTCATCATACCAGGCCACCAGAACCTTCTGGCCAAGAAGTCACGAGTTCTGTGCACTCCGGGATGTCCTGTCAGCCGAGAGGAGTGGCCCCACTTCAACACCCGAGAACAAATGCCGTTTGGTACAAATAACCAACCCGGGGGCACCCCACCCGGATCTGGTTCCAAACGTTGTGCCCTCCGCACAGCAGAGTCAATGCTCCATGTCACAGGAGCTAGGATCTGTCCTGCAGGAACAATGGGCTCAGGAGGACGGTCCTCCTCTGATCCATCATATAACCGGGAAAGAGCATCCGGCTTGATATTTTTAGACCCGGGACGGTATGTCAGGAGGAAATTAAACCGAGAGAAAAACAGTGACCAGCGAGCCTGTCGCAAGTTTCTCCTCTGAGCACCCTTATGGTCTGTCCAGACTGTGAGTGGGTGTTCAGCTCCCTCTAGCCCAGTGTGACAGGTGCAGAGGCATGACAGGGGGGGCCTTGAGATATTTTTTTCTTAAACACACACTTTTTTTTATTTTTTATTACAGAAAATTATCATTAAAGTGCTATCTGTTTCAGCTGCACTGTTCTCCATGAAAATACCATTTCTCAAAATCTGAAAATCATTATTTAATAAAACACAGAAAAGGATCACCAAGTTACTCTGGATAAAAAAAAAACTTTAAAGAAAACATTGAGACGAAGCTTCCTGACACATCTTCATCCAAACTCTTGGAAGAACTCTTTGAAATCTCATCTGATACCACCTGGAGAGCTCGTTTCAGAGTGTGGTGCTGAGTACCAAGTATCTCATCTCATGGCCCACCAAGTATCTCATGATGCAGCAGTTAAGGTGTTGATGCATTCAGCACCACATACAGTATCTGTGTGAAGCTGGCTTTTCATCCATGACAGCTCTGAAAACAAAATATAGGGCCAAGTTGAAAGGTCACGATATTGGTGTTATTTCAATACATTTAAACATGGCCCATTTCATGACTATTTTGTTGGGGCGAGGGGGGGGGGCCTAAAATATTTTGGTCCGCCAAAGGGGGGCCTGACAGAAAAAGTTTGAGAAGCACTGCTCTAGCCAATGGCGCCACTCCTCCAATGCCAACTTGACCGCCAACAGCTCTCTGTCCCCAACATCATAGTTTCTTTCAGCCAGCGAGAGCCCACGTGAATAGTACGCACATGGGTGTACCTTACCGTCGGACGATGAACGTTGAGACAGAATAGCTCCGACTCCAAGCTCAGAAGCATCCACCTCGACGATAAATGGCAGGGATGGGTTAGGAGTAATGAGGATAGGCTCAGAACTGAACCTTCTCCTAAGCTCAATGAACGCTGCCTCAGCCTTGGGAGTCCACTGGAAATGGGAAGGTGCTGTCTTCCTGGTGAGTGCAGTGATAGGTGCTACCACTGAACTGAAATTACGAATAAAACGACAGTAGAAGTTTGCAAATCCTAGGAATCGTTGCACCTGCTTGACCGAGACGGGTGTAGGCCAGTCTGTCACTGCTGACACCTTCTTGGGGTCCATTTGAATCCTCCCCTCAGATACAATTAATCCCAGAAAGGACACAGAGCGGACATGGAAGGCACACTTCTCAGCCTTCACAAACAACCGTGCATCCAAAAGGCACCTCAAGACCTGCCTGACATGTTTGACATGGTCAGAAATGGACTTGGAGAATATCAGAATGTCATCTACTGTAAGTAAACGAAAACAAACTTTTCCAACATCTCCCTGAGCACGTCATTGATTAACGCCTGAAAAACTGAAGGGGCATTAGTAAGACCAAATGGCATCACCAGGTATTCGTAGTGACCATTATGAGTGTTGAACGCGGTCTTCCACTCATCCGCTTGGCGTATGCGCACCAGATTGTAGGCATTGCGGAGATCAAGTTTGGTAAAAATGGATGCCCCCTGGAGGCGTTCGAACTCCGAGTTAATCAGGGAAAGGGGATACCGTTTTTTTACTGTAATGCTGTTCAGACCTCTGTAGTCGATGCAGGGTCTCAGTCCTCCATCCTTTTTTCCCACAAAAAATAATCCAGCACCCGCAGGTGAAGTGGAAGGTCTAATAAAACCGGTAGCCACAGCCTCCTTGATGTAGGTGTTCATAGCTGCGCTTTCGGGGACCGACAACGAGTAATAATAATAATAATTCATTTAATTTATATAGCGCTTCTCAATAACCCGAAGTCGCTGACAATAGTCGGGAGCAAGAGTACAAACAAACAAACAAAAGCAAAGAAACAAAAACAAACAAACGACAAAGAAACAAAACAAAAGGAAGATGAGACCATGGGGGGAACAGGGAAGACAGCATGATAGCACAAAAAAGACTGGAGACAGACATCAATCAGGTTGGAGGGGGGGGGGGGGGGTTATGGGTGGGGGGGGTTGAAGGCAAGGGAGAACAGGTGGGTTTTGAGGCGAGCTTTGAAGGTGGAGAGTGTAGGGGAGTCTCTGATGGACTGGGGGAGGGAGTTCCAGAGTCGGGTGCAGTACGAGAGAAGGCCCGATCTCCAAAGTTTTTAAGCTTGGATGTCGGGACAGTGAGGGAGGCAGTGTACAAGGAACCACGAGGCGGAATAGAGCCCGGCTGCAATTCGATGGCGCAATCATAAGGTTGGTGCGGTGGCAGGATGGTGACCCTTTGTTTGCTAAACACCTCACTGAGGTCAGCATAGACAGTAGGAACTCCCTCTGGTAACGGGTGTGACTCCACGCTCATGATGTTGGTGCTCTCCATGAGGGGGTCAGCTGTACAAGTAAGCGAGGAGAAGTCCTCACACAGAGCCTCTAAACTGTCTAAACTGTCCTCTGCCAGAACCTCCTCACCGAGGGAGTCCCAATCAAACTGTGGATCCCATTCCAAACTCCCATCCTGATCGACAGATGGCTGGGAGTGCAATGGTTGAGAGAGTGGGCTCTGGAAACCAAGACCGCCCACTGCTTCAACAGGATCACAACTGCTCTCACTAAACTGATCATAACTCATGGGTGACTGAGGAATTTGGAAACAACGGTGACGGCATTGGGAGCCCCACTGCATGACAGTGTCCCTCTCCTCACCCCAATTTATCTGTGGCTTGTGTTTACTAAGCCAAGAATGACCCAGCACAATGGGATACGTGGGGGAATCCACCAAAAAGAATCGAATGCGCTCAGAATGGTTCCCATAAGCAACCCGCATAGATAAATAATTGGTTCTTTTGGTGACACTGCCTGTACCCAATGGCCGTCCATCAAGCGCCGTGACACTACAGGGCTTATGGAGGGAATGTACAGGTATTTTAGAGTCCTCAGCCCATCTGGAATCGATGAAACTGTCCACTGCCCCTGAGTCTAAAAAGGCGTCAACCTTAACAGACTGCCTATTCCAGCCTAAAACCACAGGCAAAAGGGTTCAAAAGGGGGTGATGTGATGTCTCACTAGTGTCTCTCGGCCCACTAGCGAGACTGACCGTTTCCCTTCAGTTTCGGGCACTCCACCCACCACCTTTTCTCCTGCAGTCCCGGCACCAGTCCACATGAGAACCAGTCTGCCTGGAGTCACGCACAGAAGTGCTGTCCACCTGCATACGTTCAGACGAGCTGGCCACTGAAGGTTGTGGAGGAAAGGACGAAACCTCCTCCAGCGGGACACGAAAACGTTGGCCCCGCCTCTCACGCTCACGGTCTCTGATCCGGTTATCAACGCGTATGGCGGTAGTGACCAGTGTGTCAAAATTGTCTGGAGATCCCACAACTGCCAAAGCATCTTTAACCTGATTAGATAACGCGTTGGTGAACAAAGTGATGAGTGGTCCCTCAGGCCAGCCTGTAGTGTAGCCCCAGCCCCATGCGCGTCAGCTTCATGGCGACCTCTTTATCGTAGAGTTCATGATCAAAAACGATCTCCATCTCATTCATGAGTCCCTGTGAGTCGTTTAAAACTGGAGCCTGAGCCTGTATGAGTGGAACAGCCCAATCGAGGGCAGGTCCCTCCAACAGGGATAGAATTAGGGCAACACATGAATCCTCAGACTGAAAACGAGAAGGCTGGGCTCTGTACACTATTTGGCATTGTGCCAGAAAACCACGGCATTTACCTGACTCCCAGCTAAAGCGCGAGGGAAGCTGAACTTTAGCCTCACGAGGAAATGGCTGGGGTACTGTGTGTTGTGCTTGAGGGACGTTAGGAGATATTTGGGAAGATACTTGTGCATTGGCTATGCTGTCAGCCAGATTACGCATGGAACCTTCCATCTTGCACAACCCTTCATACATCTCCCCACGCTGTATCACCATGAGGGCTTGTTGCTCTTTAGTCTGGTCAGTTTGGGGCAAATATGGGGTCAAGGTTGCAAATCATGATTAACATTTGAGCCAATGTTTTTCTGTTCATTTAGGGTCCAATAAAGAAAAAAAAGCAAGGAGCCCAAAAAATTAGGTAGGCAAAGTCTCTGAAACGGCCACGCCCACTTTTTAGACCTGACATTTTGTATCTCGGCTCCTGGAGGTCGCAGAGAGTTGATTTCGGGCTCAAAGGTTGCGGAAACACCACATTTATATTAGTGTTATGAACAAACATGCCCTAAAACCTTAACTTTGAGATATTCATGAAAAACCTTTTTTTATCTCTGAATTGATCAGCGCCCAAGCCACTTCAGCCAAATCTGCTCATGAAGGCCATGCAGTTAGTTTGGGCCAAAGTTCTAAATCTACTCATGGGGCATACTAGTGTTTAGGTTGAGGCTTTGTTATAAGATGAGGACCCCAACAACCACCCAAGAAACAAAGCAAACCACTTGAAGTCCAAAAAAACTAAAAAATGTTATCCACTTTTTCTCCGCTTTTTCTATTTTCCATCCCAATTCCACTGTGCCAATCTTCCCTCCCCTGTCTTGAACGTTGCTTGCATATGCCCCCCACTGGCCGGTTGTAGGGAGGATAGAAGCCTTGCATCACGTGTCCAGCCTGTCACATCTTTTCACCTGCCAGCGCGGACTCTCATTGGCGAGGTGTAACGTGTGGGAGGCTCACTCTACCCCCGCCATTTCCTGTCTCTGCTGTGCAGGCGTCCCCAACCGACCTGTAGGAGTCGCTGTCCACAATGTCCAGATTACCACCCATCGACTTCCACCCGCTAACTCTGCCAATTGAGTTAGTATGACGGCTGGTCCAAGCCGGAGGCAACGCCGACAACCGGAGTCGAACCCGGTGTCTCTTGCGTTGGTGACAAGTGCAATGTCCGCTGCACCACCCAGCCGCCCCCCAAAACAACTTTATTTGAACATGAAGTCACCAACGGGGCTATTCTTGTTCTGAATACTCAGAACCTAATCTCCTAACTGCTCTGCGTTGTGTGTAAACCTTAAAAGCCCTGTTGTACTTTAAAAAACCAGGAAATGGTTTACACAGCGGCAACAAAGAGGCAGCGTTTTGAAGAAAGAGTCATCGAGAGGATTAATGTAAGAATCCGTTTTTAATGGGATCCAAAGACAATTTACAAATCAAAGATTTGAAAGAACAATGCAATGAGTCCTGACGGATGCAATCGCTATGTCGAGGGTCATCAGAACTCAGACTAAAGTTCACTTTAAACTAAAAAGCATCTATCTCGTCTCGGCTCCTTCTTCGATGGTCGATGGTATGCGTCGCCGGTCCTCCGTCCAGTAGGCGAAGAATGTAGAGTGGGTGTTGCTCGCTCCGTGTTGTTGTTGGGATTCTGTCTCTCTCGATCTGAACCGCTTCCTTTAAAGACTAAACTCGTCCCCCTAGGATACGCCAGACTTTACGTCATGAAGGGCGGGTTTTTCTATGAGCCAGAGAGCTTTCAATTGGAGAACCCGTGTTCGTGACCGTTTTTAGCCTACCGTCACGTTTGATTGGCTGAAACTAGGTGAAACTAGGTGACTGTCTTTTTGAATAGACATGTCCCGGAAAGCCTTTTAAGGTATGGTTTTGCTGGAGGTACTGTCTTACCCAACTGTACTTTTAACAGCTGCAGTTTGGCAGTTTCTGTTGGGGGAAGTAATAAAGCAGGGTCTGGTGTCAACCCCCATTGTCTTCCACCAGCCCAAAAGTCTTCTGTAAATATCAGGGGGGGTGTATGCGGGCCATTCTATTGTGTAAGTGTATTTAGTCAACAAGCCATTTCTATTAGTCTATTGTATCTGAGTTTCGGCCTGGGGAAGTGAGACAGAAGCCTATGTGCTAACCCAAATTTATATCACCTACCCTCCCCCTCTGCAGGAGAAGAGCGGCAACCTTTGTGAGCTAGGAATGTATGTTGCAGTGCTTACTAATAATGTCAGGCGAACACTGCTCCTTGTACATGTATATATTTTGCCTGAGAAACTACCACAAACACATCACACATACCATCACACAGGATTCAAACACTTGCTGAGGCACTTGCAATAAATGAGACATTTCATCCCCCTGCCAGCACAAGAACATGAGGTGCATTTATTACCGCTGTTACCTGAGACAATGTGTCTCCTGCGGAAACTGTGCTCCACTTGACGAAGAGTTTCTCCCCATTGGTAGTCCATCCCCATTCAACAACCGGGGGACAAGGGAGTTGTAGAAGGCTGTTCCCCCACAGCCATCCTGCCTGGACTGTATCTCTCAACAGATGCTGTAGAAGTGCATCCTGTCTTGGGGGCAGGTCTCGCAGCTCATCTTTAACTGACTGCTTGAACAGTTGGAATCTGAGTCAATCTATACTTGCACAGTCGTACAGTCCAGCCTTGTTGTACCAGCTCATTACCCAGGGTTCAATAACTTCCATTGTTCTGAAGGTCCAGATTAACACATAAGAGTCTGCGTTTATTATTTTGTATAACTTATATATTGTTTATATATATAAGATATATATTTTCACGTCATCTGTTTACCTACCAGTATTCATCATTCGCTTATTTGTATATGTTCCACTCTTAACGCCGTAGACAGCGTGAGCGCATGCGCGGGGTGCTTGGGACATGCCCGGGCAAGTGAGAGAGAGCATATTGATCTGTGGGGATGAACAGACTCATTCCACAGGTAACTAAGACAGAGTGTGTCAGATAAAAGAATCGTTCGGTAGCAGTAACGGGACGGAAGGCAACGTATCTTGACAGAGAGCTGTACAGCTAATTAGATACCACATAATATTGTCGAGCCACTATTGGCACAGTATAGTGACTTGTTTGAGCGAAGTAACGTTGAGAGACTGGATTTAACTACCTATTGAAGACTTCATGCGGGTTAGCCTAAGTACACAAGGGCTAACTTTTGGACTAATAGCTATTAATCCTGCCATCGGGCGCTAGGAATACAAGGACCAGGTCCGTATGAGACCCTCCTCACCAGCGACGACAGGATTATCCCAAGTTTGTCTGCAGCTCTCTGGAGTAGGAGCTCCAGATAATTACCGTCTCCACCCGCCATCTTGCTTTCCCCGTGCCGTTCGCTCCGCCTCACTCCATTCAGAGCTCCAACGGTCGGGTACCCATAGTATAGGAATTATACTTACCTCGGACATTGTGGCATTGATATTATAGTAGTAACCGGAGATCTGTGTTCATATGCTATGTATGTTTTGGCTATTAATATTAAAGTGATTGTTCAACTTGTATCACTGTCCCCTCGCAGTTAATGGAGTGTCCCTATACTGTCTGGCTAATTAATATTCTAGTAGTGGTCTAATCTAACATTTAAATACAGTCAGGGTTGTGTAGCCCCTTAGATAAAATTGGTCCTTCGAGCCGGATGGGTATCAGTAATAATAATATTAGTTATAATATGGCCAGCGGCGGACACTCTCCAACCAGCTCTCCCCCAATAGCGCGCCCTAGGCGCCAGCGTCAGCCCCCTCCCTACTTGGAGGGCTACGCTGTAGATTTACCTCATAGCTTATCCACGAGGACGCTAAGCAGGGATAGCCTTAGTAGCTCAAGCATGCCCAACCTTACAGAGGAGTCAACCCTAGATGTAGAGACCCAAGCTAGTTTAAGTGAAACTAACTTAGCTTACAGGGGGGGACAAGCGGGGCATGACTTGACTATACCCACAGAGCACCGCCCCCCCGAGATGGACCTCAGAGGACGTGAGAAGACCAGGTCACCGCCTAGCCCAGTCGGCTCCAAATCACCATCATCAGCGTCATCCCCAAGCGGGGCCGATAGGAGGCTAGCGCAAGTCCTGATCGCCACGATAACCGCCTCGGCTGAAAGGGACCGCCTCCAGGTGCAACGAGATAGTGAGCGCGAACATCTCAGACTGGAAGAGAGGCGCCTTCAGGCTGACGCCACGGCACAACGAGAGAGTGAGCGCGAACATCTCAGACTGGAAGAGAGGCGCCTCCAGGCTGAAGAAAACATGGAGCGAGACCGCGCCAATGCGCAGCGCGAGGCAGAACGAGACCGCCTACAAGCACAAATGATGGTGCAAGCGCTCCAGAATGTGACTCCCCACTCTTCCATCCGGAGCTCCCGGAGATCATCACGCCAAGGGTCGAGGGCACCCTCCCCTCCCCGACGAAGCTACATGGGACCCCGCCTAAGGGAAGAACCTGCTTATGTTGCAGAGCAGCTAGCCGAGCGACTACAAAGCCTGACTGAGGACGAGGGAGGACAGAGGGCCCACCCGCACTACTCCATCTCAGACCAGGAGGCACAGCGCAGCCCCGGTCTCAGTCCCGACACGCTGCGTCATGAACCCCCAACACGCCCCAGTGGGGAGTTCGAGCGCCAGACGGCACTGAGGACTAGTGCCTGGCAACCCAGCCCCTGGCTCCCGCCCAGCACGAACCAACGACCCAACGCACAGGGAGACTCGCCGCGGATGCCTCTCCTCCCACGTGTGTCAGTGTCACAGCCCTCTATGGCACCCTACATTGGGACCCCCGTATTCCCAGACTTCACAAGAGAAGACCGAGCGCAGTATACCGAGCTGCGTATGTGCCTAGAGACAATCATGTCAGGAGTACAGGACGAGCCATACAAGTACGCCATTCTCCTTAAGCATCTCAAGGTAACTAGAGCGCACAACATTGCGCTGGCATACTCCAATTCACCAACTCCCTATTCCGATGCCCTGGCGGCCCTCGACGGACGTTACGGACGTACATGGGACTATGTCATTCAGGAGATACTTGAGATCGAACGTCTCCCCCCGGCTAAAGACAACCGAGCCCTGGATGACCTATCCGTCAAAGTACAGTCCCTAGTAGGGATGCTCGGGTCCCAACGAGAGATGGGGATGTACGAGTTGTATGCCAACTCCAACGTGGAGTGCATATTAGAGAAGCTCCCCCCATTCCGCCAAGAACGTTTTCGGCGGCAAAGAAACTACCGTGACCCGAATGCCCCAGAACAGTCACTGCTGGATCTTGCTGACTTCCTAGCCAGGGAGGATAGCAGCCTAAGAATTGACACCTTTGCATGGGGTGACTCGAACTTTAAAGAGGGACCGAGGAGGTTTGAAGACCAAAGCAGGCCCATCACAGTGATGCACCAGGCCGATGCGGTGTCACGACAGAAGAGTCACAACCCCCCCGCCAAGGGGAAATGGAAGATCGCATGTCAATACTGCGACAACGAACACTGGCTGTCACAGTGCGACGCATTCAAGAAACTGACCACCGTCGAAGTAAGTCAGTGGATTAAAGCTAACCGCCGCTGCTTCCGCTGCGCGCGCGGCCACATGGCAGCAGAATGCCACCTTAAGAAGAAGTGTGGCAAGTGTGGCAAGTGTGACGGCGCTCACCTCTAAGCACTGCACGAGAGCAACAAGCGAAACCCAGCTCCACTAAGCAACTCGAGAGCAGAAGTACTCTACATCGACGCCGCGAAGAGTGGGAGCTCCAGAGTGCTCCTCAAAGTGGTACGAGTACTCCTCAGTCACGGGGACAAGGTACTCGACACCTACGCCGTCCTCGACGACGGGTCGGAGAAGACACTCCTCCTCGCCTCCGCCGCGACCCAGTCGGACCTGCGGGGCCCAGAGGAGACCATGACCCTCCGTACCATTCGTCGAGACTTAAAGACAATCAAAGGTGAAAACGTCTCGTTCACCATTGCAGCGATCGACCAGCCTGAGAAGCGGTACGCCATCAGCAAGGCGTTCACGAGCTACGACATAGGTTTGTCACGCTACGATTACCCCATCCCACAGCTGAGGGAAAAGTACGACCACCTACGCCAACTGCCCATACCGCCTATCAGCGTCGCTACACCGACCCTACTCATTGGCTCCGACCACGCGGACCTCATTGTCCCTACTGATGCGGTCCACATCGGACCAAGAGGATGCCCAGCCGCGGTTAAGACCCGTCTGGGGTGGACGCTCCAGGGCCCCCTCTCCGGGCCTTCCAGCCGACCAACGTCCACACGCTGCCTTTACACCAAGGCGAGCGACACAGACAACACTCTCCTACAGCACGTTGAGAGGCTATGGACACTAGACGCGCTGCCATTCAAGAACGAACGCAAGATGGTTCGGTCCAAGCAGGACAAGTATGCCATCGCTCTACTAGAGCAGAAGACTACGAGGGTCGAGGTCGACGGAATGTTAAGATACACAACCCCACTCCTGAGGCGGGAAGGGATGCCCACTCTGCACGTGCCTAAGGGAGCGACGCTCACTACCTACAGAGCACCGAGCGGCGCCTCGCCAAGAATCCCCCACAAGCAACGATCTATCGCGCCGAGATCGAGAAGCTGGTAACGGCCGGCCACATAAAGAAAATCGATGACCATGAGGCAGAAGGGACGACAGAGTCCTGGTACGTGCCCCACCACAAGGTCACCCACAACGGAAAGAACCGCATTGTGTTCAATTGCAGTCATCAGATTGGACAGCAGAATCTGAATAGCCTACTCCTGCCCGGTCCTACACTCGGACCCTCCCTCCTCGGCGTCCTGATACGCTTTCGTCAGGACAAAGTGGCCATCAGCGGCGACATCAAGGGGATGTTCCTACAAGTTCGACTGATGGAGGAAGACAAGCCTTTACTGAGGTTTCTGTGGAGGGAGAGGCTCGACGACGAACAACCCTCGATATACCAATGGGAGGTACTCCCCTTCGGCACCACCTGTAACCCGTGCTGCGCCACGTTCGCGTTACAGAAGCACGTGGCCGAAGACCCCGGAGCTGACGATGATGTCCGACACAGCGTTGAACGAAGCTTCTACGTGGACAACTGCCTACAGAGCTTATCCACACCAGAAGAAGCAGAGAGCATCCTAATGAAGCTACGGGCTTCGTTAGCCAAAGGTGGATTCGACCTCCGACAGTGGGCCAGTAGCGACCCTCAAGTTCTCCAGCACCTCCCTCCAGAGACTAAAGCCGCTAGCAGCGAGACCTGGATGGCGCACACCCCAGGCGAAGCGCAAGAGATGACCCTGGGCCTCGTCTGGCGCTTCAAGACGGACTCGCTTCACTACCGACACACACCTCTGAGGACGGATCAGGAGACGTCCACGACTAGACTGACCACTCGGCGGAGTGTGTACCGAACACTCGCCAGCCAGTACGACCCAATGGGGTGTATTCTCCCCTACACCACCCGGGCGAAGATGCTGGTGAGAGAACTGTGGGCCAAGGAGCAGGGCTGGGACGACCCCATACCCGAGCACCTAGCCACCACATGGAGAGAGTGGGAGGATGAACTTGTCTTACTCCGCGAGGTTGCCATCCCGCAGAGTTACTTCCCCCCTACCGCGCAACTGGAGACGTGTCAGGTAGACCTGCACGTCTTCAGCGACGCCTCTGAAGTGGCGTACGGATCAGTGGCCTACCTGAGAGCTCGAGAAGAGGGAGGAGAAGTCCACGTAGCCTTCGTCCTGGCCCGCTCGAGGATAGCTCCCCGCAAGCAGCAGTCGATCCCAACTCGCCAAAATGGTGCAAAGTGAACTCACCATACCGGTGCGTGAGATCATCCTATGGTCAGACTCCATGACCGTGATCACCTGGATCCAGTCCGCCTCCTGTCGGTACAAAGTTTTCGTAGGAGTCCGAGTATCCGAAATCCAAGACCTGGTAGGAGCGGAATGTTGGAGATATGTTGACACCAAGCAGAACCCAGCGGATGTCATCACACGATGTCCCTAGTCGACCTCACCCGTCCTAACTCACACAGTGATGGTCCAGAGTTCCTCAAGCTCCCGGAGGAGAAGTGGCCTATCTCCACACCGCGGGAGGCGAACCAAGACGAGTTAGAAATAAAAAAGTCCATGTTCTGCGGGCTGAGTCAAGCCCCGGCTCCAACGGGCCCGGACCTAGACGACTGTCAAACTCTGGACAGTGCCCAGAAAAGGACATTCCTATGGCACCACCCGGAGCTCCCCCCCACCACAGACCTCGATGCATCTGCCTACAAGGAAGCGGAACTTCTTGTGCTGCAGAGGGCGCAGAGAGACTCTTTCCCAGAGGAAATGGAGTGTTTGATAAGGGCAAAGCCAGTCCCCTCAGACAGTCGACTCCTCACATTAGCCCCAGAAATCGACGCCCAGGGCCTCATCAGGGTGGGTGGTCGGTTGAGACGGGCCCCGGACGTGGCCGAGGAGGTTAAGCATCCCATCGTCCTAAGCAGCCGACACAGGATAACAGATCTGATCATTCAGAAATACGACAAGGTGGTGTGCCACGCGGGGGCCGATGAGTCTTTGCGGAGATCCGACGGCGCTTCTGGATACTCCAAGGGAGAGAAGCTGTACGCCGATTCCAACAAACTTGCCCGACCTGTCGCAAGTGGAGGGCACAGCCTATGATCCCGAAGATGGCAGACCTGCCTCCCTGCCGCCTCCGACTCGGTGAGCGGGCCTTCCATTCCACTGGCGTGGACTGCTTCGGCCCATTCAACGTCAAGAGAGGAAGAGGAACAGAGAAGAGGTGGGGCATCGTGTATAAATGCATGACCACCAGAGCTGTTCACATTGAGCTCCTCCAGTCGATGAGTACAGACTCATTCCTCATGTCATTCCGGAGGTTCCAAGCGAGGAGAGGGACCCCCTCAGTGCTATTGTCAGACCAAGGGACAAATTTCCGAGGAGGAGACATGGAACTGAGAGCGAGCTTCCTGAACATGGGTGAATAACTCAAGACTCGCCTTGCTCCGGCTCAGGTCACCTTCCAGTTCAATCCTCCGAATGCCCCCCATTTCGGGGGAACGTGGGAGAGAGAGGTCCGATCAATAAAGACTGCTATGTACACCGTACTTGGAGCCCAGACAGTGGGCGATGAAGTCCTAGCTACGGTCATCACCGAGATTGAGGGAGTTCTGAACGCCAAGCCTCTCGGCTACGTTTCAAGCGACGTAGCTGACATCGACCGCATCACCCCAAACTACCTCTTGATGGTGCGGCTAGACCCTGCCCTTTCTCAGACTGTGTACAGACAGGACGAGATGAACGGACGGAGAATGTGGAGACACAGCCAAGTACTGGCCGACCAGTTTTGGGCCCGCTTCCGCCTACACTACTTACCCTCCCTTCAAGCCAGTCACTACCCCGAGCTACGTGGCCAGCCGGCCGTGTGAGCAGAGTGATCAATGGTTCGGATGGGAAGGTCAGAGCGGCAGAGGTCATCGTACAAGGGCGGACTTATACTAGACCAGTAGCTAAGTTGATAGAGCTTCCTGCATTCCCTGACCCCCCTGACGACGACGATAACCCACGACTTTATAGATTACTTCCAACTCCCCATAGCCCATTATGGAGAAATTGACTTGACCCTGGATATTAATCTGTGCCCCAAATTTTATTTGCTAATTAGGTTCTGACTAATTAGGGTGCGGCTGTTCTGAAGGTCCAGATTAACACATAGAGTCTGCGTTTATTATTTTGTATAACTTATATATTGTTTATATATATAAGATATATATTTTCACATCATCTGTTTACCTACCAGTATTCATCATTTGCTTATTTGTATATGTTCCACTCTTAACGCCGTAGACAGCGTGAGCGCATGCGCGGGGTGCTGGGGACATGCCCGGGCAAGTGAGAGAGAGAGCATATTGATCTGTGGGGATGAACAGACTCATTCCACAGGTAACTAAGACAGTGTGTCAGATAGAAGAAACGTTCTGTAGCAGTAACGGGACGGAAGGCAACGTATCTTGACAGAGAGCTGTACAGCTAATTAGATACCACATAATATTGTCGAGCCACTATTGGCACAGTATAGTGACTTGTTTGAGCGAAGTAACGTTGAGAGACATATAGCTGAATCCAGCGGCGTTTGGATTTAACTACCTATTGAAGACTTCATGCGGGTTAGCCTAAGTACACAAGGGCTAACTAGCTATCAACCATGCCAACGGGCTTTTGGACTAATAGCTATTAATCCTGCCATCGGGCGCTAGGAATACAAGGACCAGGTCCGTATGAGACCCTCCTCACCAGCGACGACAGGATTATCCCAAGTTTGTCTGCAGCTCTCTGGAGTAGGAGCTCCAGAGAATTACCGTCTCCACCCGCCATCTTGCTTTCCCCGTGCCGTTCGCTCCGCCTCACTCCATTCAGAGCTCCAACGGTCGGGTACCCGTAGTATAGGAATTATACTTACCTCGGACATTGTGGCATTGATATTATAGTAGTAACCGGAGATCTGTGTTCATATGCTATGTATGTTTTGGCTATTAATATTAAAGTGATTGTTCAACTTGTATCACTGTCCCCTCGCAGTTAATGGAGTGTCCACCATTTTGTGTACCTATACTGTCTGGCTAATTAATATTCTAGTAGTGGTCTAATCCAGTGGTTCCCAAAGTCGGGGTCGCGACCCAAAGGTGGGCCGCGAGCAGCCACGGGTGGGCCGCGAGATGATTTAAAAAAAAAAAAAAAAAAAAAATTATTTTTTATTTTTTTATTATTATTTTTTTTTGTCAGGCCACTGAACTTAGAAGCAGGCCAGGACAGTGTTTCTAGTTGTATTCTAAAATTCTATTCTATTGTATTCTAAAATGTGACTATATGGTTTTATATTAACTTAATAAATAAACAAAAACGAAAAATCTACTTATTTCAACGAACATTTCAAACTAAATAACAGATTATGCACATAAAACGCTGAAAACAACCGAAGCAACAATAGTATTTTAATGAGGCTATTATTATTATCATTATTATTTTGCAACAAGTTAGCCCTCTCATAAATAGCACATATAAATGAATAACTAACTTGAACTAACTTAATAGGATTGAAGTGATATTTGGCTTAAAAAATCGGTCGCCTGGCAAAAAAAAAGAAAAAAGCCTGACGATGTGCATTGGGCCGCGGCTCTCTGACGCCTTATTTTCTGGGCCCTGGCCTGAAAAGTTTGGGAACCCCTGGTCTAATCTAACATTTAAATACAGTCAGGGTTGTGTAGCCCCTTAGCTACATCCATGCTGTTCCTAACAGTCTCAATACTAGGGCAGCAACTTAGTCCTCTCAATGCAGCAGTGAACTCTGTCAACTTACTGTGGTTCATCCAGGCTTTGAATTGAGCATTCTTTGATTGGCCAAAGAAGGCGCTCACAGAATCACAGCCACTGAAATAATGGAACACAGGCATGGCATCAGACACATCTCCACCAAGCTTCTTGTGTGCTTCTGTGATTGAGTTGAACTGGCATTTGTCCGGAACAGCAAAGTCGACGAAGTTGCAAATCACAACATACTGACCGGAACTTTGTAGTGAACCCTAGTAGGATGACAACTACATCGGAGTTGACTGTTCTAACCGTAACTGACTTGATCCCCTTGTTTAGCATGTCCATCTCATGGCAAATGATGCTGTTGTTAGCCTCCTCAAGCATCTCTATGCGGTCATAAAGCTGGATCTCAACATTTTCGCCAACGTTTGCAAGGATCTTCCTGCTGTATGTGATGCTGAACTCCTTGCTCCAGTTCCATGCATGTTCCTTAGCAATCCTGGCAAACATTAAATTCAGGGCTACCTTGTTGTCTTGATTAGACAGAAAACCTTCAAAGAATTGCTTAGATTCCGGCACGGTGTCATTCTCGCTGAAGGCCATCTGTGAACTACCTGCTGACCCCCGATTATTCCTAGTCGCAGTCTTAATGTTCATAGTCTGGTAGAGGTCAGCCACAATGTCAATACGATTTGCTCCCTTCTCATGACCAATCTTGGCAACGCTGTTCAACACCTTGAAGACAAAGTCCCGGAATGTCATGCCTTTGGTGAGAGACTTCGCCAGGATTCGTACTTGCACAGATAGATCTATCACAAGTCCCTCTGAGGCTGTAGATTGAACTTGTACTCCGATGTACTTCAGGATTTGAGACTTTTGGCTGTGATAAATGTCTCCATCCTTTCTTGACAGGGCTTCTGGTAAACCTGTGATTGAAATGAATAGTTTTACCAAAACTAAATTAGCACTGTCAAATCAATTCACTTATAAAATTAATAATTGAACGTCACTGTATCGAGAATCTGGTAAGACGAAAGTTGCCTGCGTCTAAAACATTGAATAACTTTGAAATTATATCAACTAGATTTACCTGTGAATTCACCACCAAAGAGCCTCCTTGTCTCTTCTTCTCTTTATCTGCAGGCCTCCATCAGCTTTGCAAAGGTTCCTTTAGGTGGCTTGATTGCAGGGCTAGCAAGCTGGACTTTTGCACCTGAACTTGGGAGTTTCAGGGCATTTCGGGAGATTTTCGCACTAACATCCTTCTGAGCATATACAAATCGCTCCTGCACAAACTGGTCATGCTGTGTTTTGCCAACTGTAAAAACAAGGCTGGCATCTTTAGTTACCACATCTGGGAAGGGAATGGATGAGTTCAACCTCATGAACTGAGCTTGGTTGAAGGGGTTGGTAAGGATCCCCTGATACACCTTGAGAGTGTGGCTTGAAAACATTTCCTTGAAGGAGTCCAGCATTTCTTTGTGTCCGTGTGCTAGATCTTGACCTTCGACCTCAGCTAGGTAGCACTGGATTTCGGGTAGGGCAAGTTCGAGTTTCCTGAAGAATTCCTGATCTTCCCGATTGATGATATCGACATATCCAGTGTCAGACTTGATGACCTTTATATTATGCTCCTGCTTTTGATCACATACAATCTTTGAAAATCGGTTACCTCTGGTGTTTACTGTGAAAGAGCCTGATAGAAATTCCTTGAACAACTCTGGGTGTCTCCATTTGAGCTCTATGAGATCCTGAAGAAACACTGATGTCCATCTGGCATAGTGTGTATGATCAAGTGCAAAGTAAATAGGAATGAGCTGCTCAAGTCCACTGACCATCATGATGAAGTTGGCCTCCCGAAAGTATCTGATGAAGATAAGATCCTTCTTGATTGCTTCAAGGACATTGGTCCAGTAGTGAAACATGGGGCTGTTTTCATTGGCCACCCAATTGCTCCAAATCAAACTGTTGTCCTCTAGATGTTTTTCCTGGAATGCCTCGTCTCTCTTATTGGCCAGGACCACAGCCAGGATTTGAATGCAGTATCTAGCCTTCTTTATGGAATTCACATCACATACAGCAGTTGTCAGACCAGTGATGTTTAGATTAGCTGAGGTTAAGCTGGTATCCAGGACAGTTCCTTTTATCAACTGGCCAACACAGACCAGAGAAACCTTCTCAAGGTGCAGCCCACCCATAAAAGCAAAGTATGAATGAGAAAACTCTTCTCCCATGATACGCGATACACCCAGAGCGGTTTAGTATTTCGGCCGTGGCGGAATGGCAGTGATTTTTCACAAATATCTGAAAAAGTAAAGGTTTTAGGGCATATGTTTGTTCATAACACTAATATAAATGTGGTGTTTCAGCAACTTTTGAGCCCAAAATCAACTCTGTGACCTTCAGGAGCCGAGATACAAAATGCCAGGCCTAAAAAGTGGGCGTGGCCGTTTTAGGGACTTCGCCTAGCAAATTTGGGCTCCTTGCATTTTTTTGTTTATCAGGCCCTAAATGAACAGAAAAACATTGGCTCAAATGTTAATCATTTTTTGCAGCCATTATGCCTAAACTGACCAGACTACTTGTAATTGTTTGATAGCTTCCATATGTGAAAGTAATTCTTGATGCTGTGCAGCAAGTGCACGTTCGAGACCAGTATTATCCGCTGACCCATTCATGGCTTTATCATTCTGTGAGGGCTGTGGGTGTGTGTGTGTGTGTGTGTCATGAGCAGATAATAGGGATTCTTAAAGTTATACGTAAAACGGATAACCACTAACTGCTTACGCAGACGTTTTAGGAGAAGGGGAAAAATAAACAACACAAAACAACCTTTACAGGTGGAAGCCTCAAAGTGAGTATTCAAGAAAATAAGTAATGTCCAAAAAAACAGGATGACACTCATTAAAGAGGTATTGTAGAGAAAATAAATAAGCCATAAAGGCAACTCCTAAAAACAGAGTTTATATTGCAAACATAAAACAATAAACCTCCACTAAGGGAGTTTATGTGCAAAGGGCAGTTCCAAAAGAACAAAAGAAAACACTACCATAAAGGACTCAGCCTTTATAAAATAAAGTGTAAACTAAGCCAGTAGACGAAAACGAGTATAACTACAAAAGAAGGCTAAATGCTGAATAGGGCAGCACTACACTTAAATATAAGAAGCCTGACCAAAAGGAAAATGAAAAAGCAGTTGACACTGCAATCTCCAAACTTAAATAGACTCCACATGGCCATAGGCACAGCTGCACTGCATCAGGTGCAATCAAGCCCACACACCTGCCGACCCATGAGGCAATTAACCACAGGGAACAGGGATTGACAGCTATCCCTCACAGAGAGGTGAAATAAAGCAAAAATAGACAGCTGTCCCTCACAGAAAGGTGAAATAAGACAAAAACCATGACATAGATCGAATGTGGGTTGGAGAAAAATTTGTAGTCCCTCCTTTGTGGATTCAACTCTCTCCAAACGTCTATTAACCCAATATCATTCATTGCAGTATTTATTTTCTTGTTTGTCAGTTTTGTGTGTTTTGGAGGTATCAAGACTGGATTTAATCTAAGTCCCCCCGCAAATCAGGACCCAGAGTCTCAGCTATTATCAAATCAAATAGAATCCTATAAAATTCCATAAATGTTTAGTAAAGTTATCAATGTCCCGCCCAAATTTCCTCTTATCAAAACATATCTGTATCTTTCTTTTCAAATCTGAGTTCAAAACAAAGTTTGCTGGACATGAGTATCGCCACTCCCCTCCTGTGGCCCGCCGGATAAGAGGGTGATATTTAAACCCCATTCTCTTCAATTTTGCATGATCTATGTCTGTTAGATGTGTTTCCTGCAAAAAGGCCACTTCCACTTTATCTCTTTTCAATTTAGTTAATATCTTGCTTCTTTTGATTGGATTGAGTAAACCGTTCACATTATACGTTACAATTTTAACTGCTTGCATATTGTCCAATAGAATTAAACACAACTATCGATAGTGAACTCACTGTATCAAAGGTAACCCCCCAGAGGCTGCAAATAACAGGAGCAACAAAAAACCCGTAAATGGGCAAAAACACAATACAAACATTAACAAAAAAAATTACTTCCATGTGTGGGGTCTTCCTTATGACCCTAATTAAGCCCTGACTGTAAGAGGGCTTTGAGGGATAACCTCTCCCCCCTATTGGTGGGAGAGGGCCTTCACTTGTCAGAATTTTCCAGTCCATGCTGTCATCCATTAAATTCGGTGGTGCATGTAGAACAGTCACTGCAATCTTGGCCAAGACCCCGAAACATCCACCACCTTGGTCAGCATGCATGCGTACAGTGGCGGCTCTACCACTAGGGGCGCTAGGGCGCCGACCCACCTGCTGGCCAGCTGCTGTTAAATCAGAGAAGAAGACAATAAAACTTTTTCGTTTTTGTGTTTTATAGCCCTATAAATAATATAAACATGTTTAAAATTAATAATATTTACTCATTTTAAGTATGTTTGTATTTCCAATGCACAATATAACGTTATTATCTAAATTAAAAAAACATCGTTTTCCAGAGCAGGAAGTGACATCACGTTTTTTTTTTTTTTTGTATTTCTCGGCCCGGGCTATACACGATAGCGCTCTGAGTGCGCGTCACAGTTTGATCGCTGTCTCCGTCACAGCCAATCAGTGCATACGGCGTTGTGCGTTGAAATATGACTATTATGTTGGAATCCGAGCGCGATTTGAAGCGGTCTAGAAAGCAGCGTGAACTTCCGTGAGAATTTCCATAGCCGCATTTCGCAGAGACGCTCTCTGATTGGCCGACGCCAGTATTTTTTTCCATGGCAGAATTTCACAGAGACGATCTCTGATTGGCCGAATCCAATTTCTAATGTTCCAATTCTAGCTTCTAGCTTGGTCTAGGACTGTTGTTTGTCTTAGAGCGTGCCGTGCCGTGACTGCAAGTTCTTTAGACTGTTAAGCTTAGGCACTCTTTCAAAGTTGGTTAAGGTTAGAGTTTGTCTTAGAGCATGGCGATAGAACGCCAGGTAGTTTGCAGTCTGTTCGAGCGGAAATGGACAAAGGAATGTACTTGTTGAGTGTTGTGCTAACGTCGACGAGCTCAGCTGAGCTAACACTTGGCTAACAAGCTATATGGCGGATTATACACGTTTATCAAGCTCTCCTGCCCTGGACGTTTCAACTAAACAGTGAGTCTCTCTCTCTCTCTCTCTAACGTTAGTAGTACTAGGCTGGTGCGGGCTAACTGGCTATCGTTCTGGCAGCTAACGTTAGTAGTACTAGGCTGGTGCGGGCTAACTGGCTATCGTTCTGGCAGCTTACGTTAGTAGTACTAGGCTGGTGCGGGCTAACTGGCTATCGTTCTGGCAGCTAACGTTAGTAGTACTAGGCTGGTGCGGGCTAACTGGCTATCGTTCTGGCAGCTAACGTTAGTAGTACTAGGCTATCGTTCCGTGATTTGTTTACTTGGTAACACGGGTTGCTAAGGAATTTAGGTTCGAGGTTGAAGAAATCTCTCTCTCTCTCTCTCTCTCTCTCTCTCTCTCTCTCTGCTTAACGTTAACGTTTGTAAATAGTTTTTTTTAGGAGCAGTACTACTGCTGGCCATTCATGAAGCGAGACATTGCTGATTGTTTATTTATTTTATAACACAAGACTATGACTACCAACTGCCTAGCCAGCCGTGTATCAATCTTGGATGCAATAATAACGTTACTTACCACACTGACTATGTCGATGGCTCATTGATTTAACTACTGCAGCTCTCTCGGATTGAAAATACGTGGATTATGGCTTGTTCAATATCGTCTATGTTTGAATGAATGAATGAATGAGAACTTTATTAACAGATTGCAGAATGGGTACAATACAGTACGGCTCAATACACACAATTGTTAAGGGGATGCAGACCAGAGAAAGACGTTTGTCTTGTTTACATCAGGGTCCCAGATTTTCGATTCATATCGATAGTTTAATAGCTAGCCTTGGCTCGTTTAACAATATGCAAAATATGTGTACAGCCCTGTACTCATACTGAAGTTATTCTTGGTATATAATAGGTCTGATTGTGTAACGAATCGATTCCACGTCGCGCTGTGTGTGAGAGAGAGAAGGAGAGAGGGAGAGATCTGCCTGTGTTTGTAGACGGGCGAGTTTTGTTTCTAACTTTTCTATTTATATATTGTGTTTCAAGTTGTGAATTAGAGTCTAGACTATACTTTATTTGACTGGTTGTGTGTTGTTGTAGTAACAGCTGAGCGACTCGTTCATAAGAGCCGATTCATTGCCGTGAGCGTGAGTCGAATCGCTCACGTCTTGCCATGAGTGTTGCGTGGTACTGTACTGTACATGTTTGCATTTTGCAAAATGTTTGGTATAGCGCCCCTAGTGGCGAAGTACCCACCGGCCGCCACTGCATGCGTATGGATACAGGATGAGATACAAGACAATAGCTCAAGGCTGTATGCCCCGGGGGGCAGGAGAAACCACTCAGAATTGGTCAGGGCGGAGCAGGTAAGGTTCAGCACTGCAGGCCAGACAGAAGGCGATATGAAGCTGTTCCATGGGACTGGTTGAGACAGAGATAGAGGTTAAAAAGGTTCTCCCATGTCTGCAGAAAAGCAGACATGGGAGCAAATAGACATCCTAACTAAACTAGACAGATTAATCTAAGGGTCAGTCCCCGACCAGGTGAGATCAGGGTAGGTTGAAGGAGAGAGAGAAAAGATGGGTCTTAAGCAGGGATTTAAAAGCTTTGACAGAGCAGGCGCCCCTGACGACGGCAGGTAATTTGTTCCACAGGTATTTTGGGGCCTCTGATGATTCCCACATACAGCTTTTTTTTAAAGTACAATCCACGTTTTATTCAACCATCTACACTTTGAATTATGTACTTTAAGTTTGACTTTTAGATGGAAACTAAACTTTCTGGAATTTTCTTAGGTCATCATAACTCAAACTACAGATCAGTTTCACTGTGATGTTTTTTGTAAGGTTTTGTAAACATGCCACATGCAATCAATCCTTCTGTCAAAAGGCTGAGGCAATACATTTCAGACTGACATTTCAGAAAAAATATCTATTTAAACATTACTATATAAACAAAGCATAAAAAGGCTGCAATGACAGACTATGCCTTTTAAGATGATATAACGTCCTCTAAAAGTGGAATATGGTGTGGTTAAAAACAGCCCCAAAAAGGTGGAAATAAGTGCAGTTAGGCTACTGTATGAATGCAGTCTGCTAAAACCCTAAGCAGCAGCACACACTCAGAACAGCAAACTCTCAGATGGTTAGGTTCACACAGCTTGTGTTTTTGCAGAAAGGCACCGGAAAAAAAAGCAATCATGGTGAACTAACTCAGTAGCCTCAATTACAGGGAGCGTCTGAGCAGCCAAAACACTGGCCTCATGGTGTCAACATTAGCCTTCCTTCAGTCCACCGAGACCGCAATCAGCAGCACACACACATATAAACACATTGACTTTAATTAGATCACGGCCAGCACGCTGACTCCATCAAATCGAAGATGTTTAATCCAGTCATGGTTGCTATGGTATTGTTGCCACGGTAGCCAGAGAGAGCTGGCGGAATGTATACCAGCGGGGAAACTGTGATTTGATTAACAGTGTATCTGTTACAATGCTGAGGAATTAGACCCACACGTGGGGGGGGGGGGGGGGGACAAGGTGGATGTTTCCGAGGGTGTTTAATTGAAGACTCAGGACAAGATTTGCAGGTTACAGAATCAGTAGGCAAAAATACAAGATTTGCAGGTCACATTCAGTGACGCGGGAACTAGGGGTGCTGAGGGTGCTGCAGCACCCACACCTGTTGGTGTGGAGTTGTAACTGCAAGCAACGTCAAAAGATTTACAAAAAATGTATACAAAACTTAAATTTTTTTTGTTAGCATTTTTGTGTAAGCAGTCTAAAACATGGTTGTTTTTTTAAATGGTTGAAGCAAAGGATCACGGTTGAGGTTGAACACAACAGCAATGGGTAACTTACTAGTTGCGTCTCAAAACATTTCTAAAAAAAGAATATTATGATTTCTTTAATGACCCCAAATCAAAATGGATATACGGTATTTTTCCAAGGCATATAAACAAAGTAATTTAGAAGCTGTACCGGGCTGCACCGCAGTGGCGTCGTTAGCCCTGGGCTTCCGGGGCTCTAGCCCCGGATGTTTTTCTCCTAGCCCCGAATAAAAAAAATAAAAATTACATTTTTTTTTCTTTTTTTTTTTCTTTTTTTTGATGGCAGCATCCCCATTGTCTGTGCTGAATGTTTGTTAGTGTTTGGTATTTTTCTTTGGTTTTTAGTACTTTTAAAAATCGATTTTTAGCAAGTAGTAGTTTTCATTTGATCCTATATAATTTTTTCATTCACCGATTTGTGGACTTTTTTTTTAGTGTCTTGAAAGGCGCATTATAAATCAAATGCATTATTATTATTATTATTATCATCCAGGAGGGAAAAGACACTTTGGATAGTAGGGACTGCATCTCTGCCTGTCCTGGCCAGGAAACACTTTGCAACTGTGATCTCCTCTGGCAGTAGTTGGATATTGTAATGTGTGGTGAGGGGTTGCAGCAATTCCACTGAGAGAAACTGGTCTGAGGCTGGATAACATGCCTGTATGCCTCTCATACGTTGTTCTCCAACTCATGAGAACCTGCTCTCAAGCTCTTGCAGAATTCTGTCGAGGATAGAACAGTCTCTGTCTCAGCTGATCTCCATGAGGTCTGAGCTTGTGCCACAAGATGACTCAACTACATACTCGTCCATCATTTTCTGCTTCCTCCTTTGGCTGGTAGTATGTTCCTCAATTTTTTTCGATTGCTTAAGCACGATTATGAAAACAGGGCCCGGTGTTTCAAAACACTACACAATTAGCACAACCACACACACAATTATCAGAACACCTAAGATCCTTTGCTAAATTAAACACAAACTATACACTAATTTATAAAAACGACATTTTGTTTTCATATGACTTAATTCTGTTTGAACCAGTTACACACTGCTGTGCTTAACCTAAAACACATTTAGCAATTCTACTTCTCAGTGATTAGAGTACTGTAAGTGAAGTACACAGAGAATGTGCAAATATACAATAAATTCACCAAACACTACACAAGACCAATGCTGTAGACTGATGAAAATATAATTTATGTATCTACATATACCCAAATCAATGATGCAGACTGATGAAAAAGAAATTATCTCCATATACCCAAATCAATGATGCAGACTGACAAAAATATAAATTTTCTCTCCATATAACCAAATCAGTCAACATTTCAACATGGAGAATCACAACAAAACATGTCCCAGTTTTCATGCTACTACAGTGTGCATAACGCAGTAAGCTCAGCAAATATCAGACAAACATAAAATACTGTATCCAGTACAGGTTAAAATTACAGTAAAACAAAAACAAAAAAGAAAACATTTAAATAGAGTACAGAAAATACTAGACATAATCTCTTTGCCTAGCTGGATCTGGCAAGAGATTATTTTTGTGAGGTTTGGTCCGCTCCCCGCCACACGCTCCGTTCCTTTAAGGTACTATGTTGATTGATGCATTCCCCGCCACGCGCTCCGTTCCTTTAAGGTGCCGTGTTGGTTGGTGCATTCCCCGCCACACGCTTTTGGAGCAAGTATCAATCTCATCCCGCAGCTGTCACAGTTTGTAATTAGCGCCCCTGAAGGCTTTATATACACAGACCTCCTTGCTATCGATGTTGGGTCGTTCTGGAATACAACTGCATATACCTGCCATTCCCCGTCGCTGTTCCTGTCTTCTTTCTTTCCAGGACCTTTCTGTGGAGAACCTGGTTCCCCGTCTGGAGCTGCGCCTCGTTATCTGCCCGCTTTACGCGTTGCGCTCTGGTGAGTTTTTGGAAACAGTCCTTTTGGATTATCAGTTTTTTTGTGTGTTTGGTGAACACTGAAGAAATACCATTTTTGTTTTGTACTGGACTCAGCTAATTTGTGTGTTAGGATAACACTGAAGAATTCCGTTTTGTTTCGCACTGGACTCGGCTAATTTGTGTGTTAGAATAACACTGAAGAATACCGTGTTGTTTTTCACTGGACTCAGCTAACTTGTGTGTGGTACACCGAAGATCAAGTCACTTGGGATTAATACTGGACTCAGTCACCTCTCTGCCTCTGTGTGTTCGTTGGGCTGTTTCTGATTTCTCTCTCTCTCCGTTTTTCCACCGTGAGTGAAAGCTGGGAGGATCTGCAGAGCCGCTACAACGTCACATGCCAATTCCTCACCACTATCTACTGGGAGTATCTGCAGAGCCGCTACATCGTCACATGCCAGATCCCTGTTTGTTTGATTACTGTACCTCATCCATCTTGTGACTCTGTAAATAAATACGCCCTAGCTTTTGGCTAACTCTGAACTTCCTGTCTGTGCCGTTGCGTTTGAGGTCGGTTACAAACCATAACAATTTTGTTGCGATTCTCCATGTTGACATGTTGACTGATTTGGGTATATGGAGAGAACATTTATATTTTCATCAGTCTGCATCATTGGTTGTCTTGTGTAGTGTTTGGTGAATGTATTGTATATTTTCACGTTCTCTGTGTACAGTACTTCACTCTCCTTCCGTTTTGGTTGAAGGCAGGTGAACTCACCTGCTGCATTTTTATAGTGCTTAAACCTGATTGGTGTATCTACAATTAAGCAATGGTGTGTTTGTGCATCTGATTGCTGTGTTTAACCAATTGGCTCATATGTGTGGTAATTTGACATTCTATGTGTAATGTAATGCAAGTGTGTTTAGTGTTTTGCAAATCACTGTGTGTATTGTTTTGCAAAAAGTGTGAGGCTGACTTTGTGCTTATAGGGGTGCAAATCTGGGCCTATGTTTTGCTCCTTGAGTGTAATGTTTTGATAATTGTGTAATACTTTTGATTTGAGTGTTTATGCAATTGAAGAAAACTGTAAAGACTAGAGATTAACTGTTTATTTCTTTTGTACATAGGCTGTGCATAATGTTTGTTTGTTTATTTGCTTATGTGTATGATTCTTAACTGTGTTTTTATTTTGTTATTGGTGTATATGTGTGTATGTAATGTATGTATATGTATATGTATATATGTATGTATGTATGTATGTATGTATGTATGTATGTATGTATGTATGTATGTATGTATGTATGTATGTATGTATGTATGTATGTATGTATGTATGTATGTATATGTGTATATATGTATATTTGTACCCTCATTGGGGCCTCTTGGACCATATCAATGTTTTATCTGGCTAAATAAAGGTTAAATAAATAAGAAACTGATGATTTGGTCCTGTTAACTTTGAATTTTCTATGGGGACTGCCCATATCCCTCTCATGGACCTGGACCTTACTTTAAAAAACTCGAATCTAGTTCTTCAGTATTCGTCTCTAATTACTCTAAAATTGCGTATTTCTGTGTGGGGGGGAAAAAAAGGGGGGGGGGGCACTCCACCCCCTGGGCTGAAGCCCCCAATGTTTTCTAACCCTAAAAACGCCCCTGCTGCACCGGGCAGAAAAGATAATTGATGCCAAGATGAAACGTCGCATTTTGCTGCATTAAGGTAAGACAATAGTTAATCTATTATTGGATGCCTTCATTTGAACACTTAATTTGCACTATATATTAAAAGAGTGGGGCTCGCCTCGCATAGCCTAGTGGGTGTGTGTATATTGACAAAAAAGGAAAAATGTTGTGCGCTGATCGCGTTATTGCCTCCCCTTCAGCGCACCCGCCGCCTATGACGTTATTATATAACTTATCTCCGCACCCCCAACTCTGACTGACTTCCCGCGTCCCTGGTCACATTAGGCAGAAATACATGATTTGCAGGTCACAGTTGGCAGAAATACAAGATCTGCAGGTCACAGCAGGCAGACATACAAGATTTGCAGGTCACAGTAGGCAAAAATACAAGATTTGCAGGTAACAGTTAAAGTACTGGAGAACCAAAAAAGTTTAAATAGCACTAAACAATTTTAAATAAATACAGAGTGCAAGCACTGGAGAGCTACTGTACCTATGAGCAGTGTTGGGACATTACAGTAACGCTGTTACTTTTGGCAGTAACTAGTACTCTAACACAGCGGTTCTCAACAGGGGTGCCGTGGTGGTGGCTCTCTAGGGGGCCTCAGAGAGCTGCCAGGGGAGCCTTGAGATTAAAAAAAAAAATGTTATCCACTTTTTCTCTTCCTGTTTTTCTGTGTTTATTCTCCCATCCCAATTTAGTCGTTATGCCAATTCCCCCCTCCCCTTCCTGGTCATTGCTCGCATGTGCCCCCCACTGGTCGGTCTAGGGAGCCCTGAAGTCTATCAGATGCTTCCTCCGAGACATAGGAGACAGCCAGCAGCATCTTTTCACCTGCCAGTGAGGTGAGACATTCTCCTTTCACTCCCTGACACACAAATCACACTCCCTCCCCCGCTCCCTTGATTCTCTCTCTCTCTCTCTCTCTCTCTCTCTCTCTCTCTCTCTCTCTCTCTCTCTCTCTCTCTCTCTCTCTCTCTCTCTCTCTCTCTCTCTCTTGGACATTCTAGTGCAGGGGTGGGCAATACATTTTTACAAGGGGCCACATAAGAAACCTGAACTGTGTTGGAGGGCCGAACCAATGATAACTTGAACTTAATTCTGCTCAATATTCATTATCTCCCATTGTAAAAAGTTGTCAATTATATATTTTGATTAGCTGCTACTGGTAATCAGAAGATTCAATAAACATAGAAATATAGAAGTAATAAACAGTTAAAAACTAAAACAATCATTACATCAGTTTTATTTTCAACTTGTTAATCTTCACAAACACTGGCGATGTTTTGCAGTATGTTAAAACTACATGCAATTTATAAACTTTATACAAAAAGCAATACATGCTTTAGATTTTCTTTAGTTCTTTTTTACGTGTATGGGTAACTAGGAGAAATATGAGGACTGTGTATGTGTAACTATAGGAAGGATTATATATGTTGATTAGCTGCTACTGGTGAATGAATGAATGAATGAATGAATGAATGAATGAATGAATGAATGAATGAATGAATGAATGAATGAATGAATGCATGCATGCATGAATGAATGAATGAATGAATGAATGAATGAATGAATGAATGAATGAATGAATGAATGAATGAATGAATGAATGAATGAATGAAAACTTTATTTAACAGATTGCAGAATGGGTACAATACAGTACGGCTCAATACACACAATTTTTAAGGGGATGCAGACCAGAGAAAGACGTTTGTCTTGTTTACATCAGTGTCCCCCATTTTCAATTCATAGTGACATTTATGACATACACAACATTCATGACATTAATATGGGTGTAATCTTTATTAATCTTTACCCTAATTTACTTGAATCAGAGTTTGCAGCACTTAAGGAACTCAAGAAGAATGATGATTTAATTTTTAGAAAAGCCGATAAAGGTTCTGGAATCGCGCTCCAAAATAAGAGTTCGTATGTATCTGAGATCAATAGACAATTGAATGATATTGAGGTATATACCCTTTTAAATTCAGACCCAGTGTTTAAATTTTCTACGGAAATCAAAACAATCCTCAAAAGCCTTAGATTGGCAGAGGTAATTACAGAAAATGAATTTAAGTTTGTTTGTAGAGTACTCGGTTACGCCTATTATTTACACTTTACCTAAGATCCATAAGGATCTGGTTAACCCTCCTGGTCGACCGATTGTCTCAGGTATAGGTTCTGCTACTGAAAAAATCTCGCAATTTGTTGACGCGCATATTAAGGATTTGGCCTCTTCTCAACGTGGTTATTTAAAAGACACTACTACTTTTTTGAGCAAGTTATCGACCTGCAGCATTAGTCCTTCTGACTTATTAGTTACCATAGATGTAGTCAGTCTTTACCCCAGCATTCCACATGCTGACGCACTTGATGCACTGAGTTTTTATTTAAACTCGAGAGAGGAATTACTCCCCTCCACAGAAGCGTTTGTTAATCTAGCCGACCTTGTTCTAACTCGGAATTATTTTAGATTCCAAGTTAACACTTTGACTGCCAGGGGGCGTCTTTAGACGTCTTTGCTGGCGATGCTAAAGTTGCCGGGGGACGCTTTACGTCGTCTTTATATCAATATTTCAAAAATCTGCGATCTGATCCATAATGTCCCTCCGCTGGCCTGAGACACAAGTGTGATCTCCTCTCAATCCTCTAGCGGTTCAAGATCGCCATCTGGTGGCCGATCGGCAGATCGAAACCGGATGTCAACCTTTAACCCGGTAGGACTCACTCCATATGGGGTCCGGGCACTCGCTAATGTTAGAGAGACTCCGTCTTCACACAGTGAACATCGATCGCTGCAAATAACTCGAAAAAACAACATGATTTGGACGTATATATTATTATACAACCTGGAAATGGACCGACTATTTCAACATCCCATAATGGAAAACTGTCTACCCCACGCTGATCGCCCAACGGCCCGCGGAGACTGGGGTGAGTTTTAGCGTGTAATATTACCGTGTTCGACACTAACTGCTATGATGAACATTTGACCCACATTAGATGATTGGTATAACGCTGCCCACGGAATTATAAACGCCCCCTCGCCCATCCGGTCAACATCAGATGACGTGTAGTAACTTCTAGAAGTATGTCTAGTTGGAATTTTTTATATCGCCCCGATTGCCATCAAACTGTATTTCATCATCAATATAATGCATTTGGGGCTATATATCACGTTCTGGAGAAAGCTGCAGAAAGAGATGAAAACATACTTATACATTAGACCATACTTTACTATGAATATGTGAATGAAAAAGTTTAACGTTGCTACACAATGAACAATACATATAGGACTTTGAATGGGCCCTAATAATGGCAATGTAGCAATAGAATTTAAAAAGTTATAGCCCTGCAAAGAAGGGGACTTTCTCCATAGACAAATAGCGCTGGCAATCTATGGTATATCATTAATTTAACCTTAGGCAACCAAAGTGTTAAATACTACTTGCAAAACAGAGGCCACAGCATGGGCTCCCCAGCCGCTGTGAACCTAGCCAACCTGTATATGTCCAAGTACGAGTTTGATCACATTTTTAATAATAACCCGTTTGAGAAATTTGTCAAATCCTATATGCGATATATTGATGATATGTTTTTTATTTGGTCTGGTTCATCGTCTGATCTTTATGCCTTCCTTGAGTACCTGAACACTTGTAGAGAAATGATAAAGTTTACATTAAAGTTTGATATGCATATTCTACCTTTCCTAGATGTTTTGATCAAGAAAGCCCCTGATGGTATCTCATTACATACAGAGGTCTTCAAAAAGGAGACAGACCGTAACTCGTTCTTACATCATTCCAGTTACCACACCCCAGCCTTGAAGAATAGTCTACCTTTCAGCCAAATCCTTCGTTATAGGAGAATTTGTGACACAGAAGATAGATTTATTGCACAAGCAGAGGTTCTCCATGGCAGTTTCCATGAAAGAGGCTATAGTGTCGATTTGACACGTAAAGCCCTGAACAAAACCAAACTGATCGATAGGGCCACACTGTTTACCCCCAAAAAGAAAAAAGAAAACTCAGACAAAGTATCTTTTGTGTCCAGTTTTAGCCCCATCACGAGAGGCATACGGAGCATCGTCAATAAATATTGGCATATTCTACAGTCTGATCCTCTAATAGGGACAGCGTTTCAACATTCGCCTAATAATTTTTATAAGAGACAAGCGAATCTATCTAACCTTTTAGTCAAAATTGACTTGCCCTTAATAACCTGTTCCACTCGACGGGGTCGGTACCGACCCCTTTTGACATTATGATCATATAGGCATATTTTTATGAATGATGAAAATAATTTGTGATTTTAAAATCAACCGTTTTCAAGTATTAACATCACTACTGTAACTGAGGGGTACAATTCCCTGACTGTATTGATAAGTATGGTATCATTAAACCACTACCGCTTTATGTACTTTAATTACTGGCCATACAGTACATGATATATAAATATAATGAACACTTCCCACAATGAACCGGTTCTGCACAAAGTTGTCTTTAAGTATTTATTGCAGCAAAAGGTACATAATACTTCTCTATTATACTTTGAATGCACTTGTAAGGCAAAGGAATGTGCGTAGGCAAATCAACAATGAATGTCCATTCTCTGGTTACGCAGGAGGTAATTATACAACCTGAATCTTAGGGAATTATATCTATGGTACACTAGTAATATATAGCGGGAGATACTGGAAGGGTCCCCCTGGTTGTAAGCCAGCAGGGGTAGAGGATCTGTCGGTAGTAGAGAGTCTGGTCAACGATGACTAAGGAGACTCCAAGTACAGGAGACGGTGCAATAGCCTCTTGATCCACAGACGAATACAGCTGTTCTCCGTAGACTGTAGCTCCACAGTGAAGAAAGCTAGCCGGCCTCAGGCTCTCTGAGGCGCCGACTCGACTTGGCTCCTCGCGGGGTAAATCCAACACGTGTAAGCGTCGGCGATTCTCCGCTCCATAAATCACAGGACCAAAGCAAATATAATCCAGCCGCAAAGGGCTATGTAGTCGTCGGGTAGATTAATCCAGTGTACATGTCCACACGGTTCTCGTCTAGGTCTCCTCGGGTGAAAGCGCCATGAAAGCAGCCCAGCCTGGATAAGAACTCTAGCTAATACGAGGAAGCGTTGGTGATGCTGGTCACTGTAGAACTTTAGCCGCACGATACACTATACACAAATAGACTATTAGTGACTTAATAGAAATATGTCGCACTCGACGGTATAGCGCCAAACTCTGACAATTCAGTTATTAATTCGCACGCGGTCCCAATGCTCTATTCTGGGGCCAAACAGGCCATACTTCACCGCACGTTGTATCGTGGGTGAGGCTTCAACTTATTGGGTAACTCTTGACTTCTGACTAAGTAAGACTAAGTGCTTCTGTATTCACCTGCGCCATATTTATATGCACGGTGAACAAACTAGTGCCAACGACATTTCTGTCTCGTATCCCTGGGCAAGGCCGGGCATGCACAGACATGTCTTGACGGTGACTTTGAACCTGACTCTGGAGGCTGGTCCCTGGCGCCGGTGGACCGCTGTCCAATAGGAGAATGAAATATTATGGTCTGGGCTAAAGGGATATTCCGTGTATATGTACAAGGAATATACAAGGGATATCAAACGATATACAAATACTATGCAATATATATCAATCAATAAATATATATATTCGGTTTAATCTGATCCTTTGTAACAACTACTATGTCACAAATGCATGTAGAATGTAAAACGTTAGGTTGGCAATAGTTTAGCAATAGGTTAAAAGTGTCCTTATATCGTTTTAAGTTTTCGATATGCAATCGTCTATCTGACCCGGAACCGGAAATGGAAATGTTGAACCATGGGAATTGTATTTTTTTCTACACTTCCTGTCACATACTATGGTGGTTGAAAGTTCAGCCTTCTGAATGAATCATATCAATAATTGTTATGATTCGCGATAATAAGCCACAAAAGGTAACGTTTTTGACAAATATTGAAAATCAGTCAGTTTCTCCTCACTATTGTTACCATGTAGGAACAGTTAGATCTGAAATTAGTTTCAAAATGGTTACACTGTGGGGGAAATAAAAAAGTACAGTCGATTACAGTAAATATCAGTATCTGTTATCATGCACGCCTGGTGATACTATATCCAAATTGAACTCGGCCATTTGAAAGATACTATATGTATATATATATATAAATGTGTGAATTGGCTATAATAAGGTAATGTATAAGCATATATTCTATATTCTATAATAATATTTCAAATTGCATTGGTCCGAATGGGAGAATTCAGTACTATATATACAGAACCTTCAGTTTTATCATCTTCCCTTTATTAATTTCCTTAGATCTTTTGTACACATGATCTCAAGAGGGTACTGAATGAGGTCAGTGGTCGTTTTTTAAGTCTGGTCATTATTATCATGGTGTTATTCACTGTCAAAGATGAAAAGAAAAATCATAATTCATATTTTCCTTTGTTTCATCACAATTTAAGCAAGCCTAGTAATAGACACAATATTTCTGACACTGAGAATACATTCACTGAGGTCCATAGATATACCTAGATACCAAGAATATGCAAATAGCCCTTGTAGAAGTGGAGCAATATTCCATTTACCTAGGTATACATTTTATGCAGATTTTCACCTGGGGTGGAACAGGAAACATACACATTTTATGTCGAATATCCCAGATGGAAATTTTTCGTGTCAAGCCTGTGTACAGTGTCAAGGCATGATCAAAGATACATTTTACACACACCCGAAAACGGGCAAAAGTATACCCGTTAAAGGGCGTATCACGTGTAATTCATCAAATCTGGTGTATCCGCTAAAATGTCGGTGTAATTTTTCTTATGTGGGGAAAACAACCAGAGCCTTTAAAACAAGAATCAGTGAACACAAGTGTTCAGTGAGAAATTCAGATATCAAGTCGTCAGTAGCTAGACATTTTTCCAGGTGTAAACATACCGTTAACGACCTCAAATACATGGGACTTGAGTTAGTCCACAGGCCTGCATAGAACCTAGAGGAATGAATGAAGAGATTGTTTTAACCTTTTACCTATAATATTATTATTTTGGTTTAATTCATGTGGTTGTTTTCAAGCATGAAGTATGTTTTTCCTATGATTCTCAATAGAGAATATTTAAATAAGTAAAGGGGCTCAATTAGCCCTAGAAACTACGGGCATGTTACATATCGTGACTGGCGGAACAAAACCTCATAACTCCAAAAACCCAACTTTTCAGCAGATGAAAAAAACGAACACAGATTTGACGGCGAATAGAGTTAGGAGGTTTAGACAGATGATCGCTTTAATGCTTTCCCATTGTTTAAACTTTGTAAAACCCACACACACATATGGAGGATGATCTACGGAGATTTATATAAAAAAAATATATAAAAAGGTTTTGTCCCGCCAGCAGCGATATCAAGTTTCTGGTAATGTAATGTATAATTTGTGTATTTACGAATAGACTCTATTTTGATAGGTCTTTCCTTTGGTCATTGTGGACCAATAGACTCAGGCACACCTGCGCTGTGATGCCATTTCCTGCCAAGTCATTAACCACCAGGTGTATATAACCACCATCTTGACTGTAATTTCATTGCTAGCCATAACACTGACGAAGGAACAAGAGTTCCAAAACATGTTTGTTTCCACTTCAGGCTGCTATTAAATACTTGAACCTGAGAGTGCTGGTCCAGCTTCCCTGCTTCTTTTTATATATCACTCTATGGGATTTCAGCACACAGTGTCGGATTTTGAGAGCGCGGTCTAACTTGACAATTAATCTGGGTTTAACATGATTTGTTGAGCTTCCTCTGGTGTTGTGGTCGTGGTATTCACTGACCTTTGGGAAGTATTTTGACATGTACATGGGTACCTTAGTCTTATAGTGTATCTTGTAGACCAGGCCCATTGCAAGTTGCTGTACTCTGTCGTCTACTCTAAGCCATCCTAGGTTGTCAAAGTGGGCAGGGGTGAGGTGGGTTCTAGGGGCAAGGTCAAGTAGAAGTCTGACCAGTTTGTTTTGTGATGTTTGTAATCTTGTTTTTAGCGCCTTTGAGGTGCTTTGGTACCATGAGGTGCAAGCATAGTTGAAGTACCCTTGAATGAGTGCTCCTGCCAGAGTCTTCCGGGTATTCTTGTTTACCAGAGAGGAGATCCGGTACAAGAATCTAGTTCGTTGGTTGACTTTTTTTTATTACCTTGGATGCCATTTTGTCACAGGAAAGATTTGCCTCTAGGATGGAACCTAGGTATGTAATTTCATCTTTCCTTGTGACAATATTGTCACCCACTGTAACTGAGAAGCCGTCGGTCTTGCTGAGTTTGTTATTTGATCCGAAGAGAATGGACTCTGTTTTACCCAGGTGTAATGATAGTTTGTTATCAGCGAGCCAGGTCCAGATTCTGCCGAGTTCAGAGCTGAAGGTTTTTTCAACCTGTAACTTGTTCTTGTCAGAGACCAGCAGGGCTGAGTCGTCCACGAACAAGAACAAGTTGCAGTCACAAGCTGACGACATGTCATTTGCATAAATTAGGAACAGTAGCGGTCCTAGTATGCTTCCTTGTGGAACACCACAGCTCACTGTGAGGGGGGGATAGAGTACCGTTTACCTCCACCATCTGTTCTCTCCCCTCAAGTCAAGTCAAGAGTTTTATTTGTCACAGCATACAAGTATACAATGAAATGCGGGTGGTCTTGCCCGCAACGATGTGCAATACAGTAGTAACAACATATAATAGAATCCAATAAAACAACATTGTGCAATAAACAAGTAACATAGTAGGGCATATCGGTATTTGTACATAAGTTATTTACCTGTTTGTTGTGGCCAGCATCCTCTTCTATGCTGTGGCATGCTGGGGAGGCTACATCAACTCAAGGGACACCAACAAGCTCAACAAGCTGGTGAGGAAGGCTAGCTCCGTGGTGGGAGTCGAGCTACCTAGACTTGAGGTGATGGGAGAGAGGGGGATGATAAGGAAGCTGGATGCCATCATGGAGAACCCCTACCACCCCCTCTACGACGAGCTAGTCAAGATGAGAAGCTCGTTCAGCCACAGACTCATCCCCCCCCGACACTCAACTAACCGCCTCGGACAGTCCTTCATACCAGCGGCCATCAGGCTCCACAACAGTGGGCAGCGACTAGCAGCCTCCAGGCCCCACAACAGGGGGCAGCGACAGCGACTGCTACCAGACATTGACCTGGGACTTATAGGAACCCAAGGGGGACAAAGTAGACTACCCTGGTACTTTGATTAATGTACACTCAGTAGATAGTAAATTATAACACTACCTCTTGCATACTGCACCTCATGTGACACTGTGAATAATGTGAATATTCCTCAGCTAGTCAGATAGTAAATTATATTGACCATATTGATCAAATTGTTTACACTGCCTGTGTTGTCTTTTACTACCTGTATACTGTGTTGTTTTACTACCTGTACCCCTCCCCCCCATGCTGCTATGATGCCTGAATTTCCCCAAGGGGATCAATAAAGGAATATCTTATCTTATCTTATCTTTACAGAGCATGAAGGACATGCTAGGTCCTGTGGTAGTGCAATACACTGTTAGCTACGGATGAGGCACTGGGTCCTTCTGTACATTGCTATTGTCGTAAATTGATTGAATCAAAATGATTAATACAGTATTACAGAATGAATTTAAGATCAACTCGCTGTCTCCCCAAGGAAACAAGCCACCAGCTGTTAAACAGTGTCAAACTCCCCCTCACATAGGGTTATCAGCGAGGCCACAGGGGTCAGCTGGATCCAGATCACGGAGGATCAGATAACAGTCTCCTCTCACAACCGAGTTCGCTGACTATTAGGTCATAAAACTGACCCCTCAAGGATATCTTGAGGTGGGCAGGAAGGAGTGTTGTTTACTGTAGCTAAAAAGATCAATAGCTTACTTTAAAAGACCCGTTTCCCCCACTGTCGAACCCATTTGGTAGGAAACTAGAGAGTAACTTATTATCTTTAAAACAGGCATCAACAGGATCTGGGGTAGGGAGTACATTCTTTAGGATGATAAAAACTAGCATTTGAAGGCTCAAACTATTGTGGAGGTCAGAAGTCTTGTTGACAATAGCTGACCAGCCGTTGGACCCAGGAAGGACTGGAGGGTAATTCCAGGCTCCGGCAGCTGGTCAGAGACTAGGCTTCATACTATAGAAAACTAAACAATAAAGGATTATATATATATATTAAAGGGGAACTATCTTATAAATGGCCTTTTTGAGTGTTTAGCATTGTTTCCTAGCTATGTGAACTTATATTAATATGATCTATGTCTCAAAATTCTCATATTGGCGCATTCTTCCAATTCTCCTCTCACAATATTCACCCTCACTGAACTGAGTCATTTGAAAATGTGCCCTATATGTGATGTCATAAAGACACCGCTGCATGTTAATGTTCAGGCGAACCAGAACGCGCGCAGTGGTTTAGGAGCCCAGGCTCAAAACGGCTCGAGATCTTGAGGTAGAAAAATGCTGTTTTTGAGGACTTGATTAGAAATACAAAACAATGAATAAAAAAAAAATATATATTACAGAGGTGTTCCATAGACTCACAGGAATTGTGTAAAAGTGCCCAAATAGTGAAAGAAATAGTAAAATAGTTCCCCTTTAAAGGTTAGCCTAGAAGCAAGTGAGTTTCAGAAACATTCAGTTAGGTACCAAACAGGATATACATTGGTATGGAAAAGCTAAAGTAAACGTCTAAACTATTTTTAGTTTAGAACTAAAATAGGAAAACTATGGATCAATTCAAAAAGTTAAAAGTAAACTGTCAATCAAAATCACATTAGAATATTGGTGAAGAAAGAAAAGAGGGATAAAACTAAAGTTAACAGTACCATTGTAAACTTATGTAAGGAACTAGGTTAATCAGATTCATAAAATAGGCTAAATAACTGTAGAAAAAGCCCTAGAGTTCGGGAAAAGTATTAAACTAATTTAGTTAGACTAAACAGAAAATAATCTATGCATGTAAATCCACATAAAACAAAGTAATAGATTGGAATAGTGAGTTTAGCAAACCAACTGATAGACCAAATGATGATTTAAGTCCCTACCTCCATGGAACGGCCACATTTAACCTAACCTCTCAATACTACCTTAAATGGACCGGGTTCTCAGAAAAAGGATGACGTGTCACGCAGCAGAAAGAGCTTCTAGCCAATAGAGAAGCCCGATCCCTGGGGTGACAACACTGGACGTCCAGGGGCATGGGGGATACTGTTTCCTTTAAAGACTGCAGGAGCTGATGGGGGAGACTCGAGCGACACACAGCGAGATGAGACAGACAGCTTGAGAAGGAGAACCTGGAGACATCACCACCAGTTCGAGAAAAAGAGACGCAAACCTGAAGACTGATAGAATAGATGCTGTGAACCCGATGATTAAGCTGTTGTTTTCAATAAAACAACAGACAGTCTGTTTTCATTCGACGTGCTTGTCTCCGTCTCCAACTTTTATTTCGACCAATGAAATGAATGAACTTTTTCAAAACGTGTGATACAGCCAGAGTAAGCTATCCACTATACACTTGAGAAACGATCTTATAGCTACATAGAATCTATTGAAATACACGTTAAATGCTGCCGTGACCACCCGGGCTGATCATCCGTACCAACCCAGGACGAGGACACTTCTACTGGACCGCAAAACTCTCAACAGCAGAGCAACGACGGTCTCTTCACCATCCTCAGCCAAGCAACAACCAGCAGATTTTGACGGTGAGTTAACTGGGAAGATGTGTCTAAGAGGGGTTGAAATCGGACAGTTTCCGAACGGGGTTGGGATAGTGTGTACTGATGATGTTGTTACGACAGAAATCAGGTTCCAATTCTCACAGATTGGACTGGTCTCGATCGGGCAATATTGTTGGATGCGATGAGGAGATAGGAGGGGCGCGGTCAGAGTGAACAAGTACAGATATGGAACGAAAGGTGATGAGTTTATAAGCGACTATGGAACGCTATAAACAGGGAATTGTTCATGGAAACAATTGAAAGTCTGGGGGAATGCATGATTGATTGTAGGGACTGGTTATAATGAGACCGCGGTTCATTCATTAAAACTGCGCCCAAAGCTCTGCGGCGGATGATGAATGAAGCGTGGGGGTCGTTATGGATTTACGAAACCCTCCCGTCAGTCAAAGATGTAACCTCCGGTAAAGGAAGGTTTAAACTGGTTTGTATTTAGTTCAGATCGCGCCGGCCAGGTGAGGAAATTTCGTGCCAGTCCGCTTAACAAAATAGCTTTCTTAGAATCGACGCGCTAAAGATAGTAAACGGGTGGGAGACGTCCCATGTGCAGGCTGTCTAGACGTAATTCGACGTCATTCGCTTGGATTCGCCTTTTGTCTGAATCTGAGAAATAGCGGCTCGTGGAGGAGAGAAAACCGTATGAAATAGGTAGTTTGTGGTCAGACGATGAGCACGATTTGGCAAACAAACCTCCATTTAAAGCCGACAAATGGCCTGCAAAGACTCTCCGCGAGCTACATTGTGTGAATGGAGAAAGCGATGGGGAATAGCGCGACGAAAATTCAAAGATCTTGGAATATAAAGCACTTTTTGAAAGTTGACCAAAGAACTTGCACTATGGTTAGGACAAAATGCGTTGTACGGTGATGTTTAGATTGAAGAAATGCACTTAGAAGCGGTTAGGAAATGTATTTAAAGTACTGTTTAGTAGCGAGGCTAATGGCTGAGCTAGGAAAATGGCTAACAGCTAACAGCGGAGCTAAAAGTTGGCTGCAGGGGTCAAGATAGCTTTTTGACGCCCAGAGTCAACATGACCTTTGAACCAGAAGTCGTTCTAAGCTGGCTAGACAAAATGGCTGACGCTTACGGCGGGTGAAGGTTGAAGGGTCAAACTAACAATTGGAGGTCTGGTGAAGGCCTATGTAAAAATGTATATATATATTGGTTAAAAATGTAGGATGGCACATTGAATAAAAGTTATAATCAAGGGGTTACGTCGTCATAACGCTGACGTCGCGGGTTGCTATAATGCTGTGGTGAACGGAATAAGATTGCCGTTTCAGCCCGTGAAGCTACTGCTAGGCTAGGCTGGCTAATACATGCTAAGCTAAGCTGCAAGCTAACGGGCAATGCTGGGGGCTAATATGGCTACTGCGACTGTTGTTTTGAATGGCGGAGCTTGTAGCATCCCTGGTGGCTAACGTCTACCGAACGATGCTACATGCTACACAAGCCTAACCAGTGCTAATGTTGCTAATTGTTGTTAAATGTTGCTGAATGACAGTATGATGTGAGATAATGTGTGTAAATGGAATGGATTAATGGTTAGGGATGAGTGGTGAAAGTGGATAATTTTTGTAGACAAAATGTAAATCCTGTAACGAAGCCTCCCGTGAAGCTATTTTGGTGGCTGACAACGAGACCTCGTGGTTGTAAACATGACGTAACTCCCGTGGTGACGTCTCACGTGACTGCGAGACGTTATAGAGGCTTCTGGGAGTTGCGGTTTTTATTGAGTGAGCACGTCGGTTTTGACGTTGTGTGGTGATTGCTGCGTGATGACGCACTTGTTGTGGGAGGGTGAGGGCGCCTCCTGCAGGACGTTGTGAGTACTGTAGTACAATAGGGGTGATGTACAAACATTGCAGCAGGGGGCGGTGTTGCCTCTTGGATTGTTACATCTCTCCTTTCCCATTTTTCCCCTCGCTTTCTTTCTCTCCCTCTTCCTATCTTTCCCATCCCTCCCTTTTTCCCTCGAACTCCCTCCCTTGCTCTTCCTCTCTTTGGCATTCCCTCTTTCTTTTTCTCTCCCCCCCCCTGTGGTTAAATATAGTAGATAATACGCTGACGTAGTGATACGAGATGCCCCCCCCCTCGCTCTCTCTCTCTCCCTCCCTCACCCCCCTCCCTCCCTCACCCCCCCTTTCCCTCTCTCTCTCTCCCCACTATAAGTACGTCACCTTCCCTCCCTCCCTCTAGTTCCTCCTGGCTTCTCTTTCCCTCCCTCCCGCTAGTGGGATACCATAGTGTTGTCCCCCCCTCCCCACTATAGTACATCCGCCTCCTTTCCTCCCTCCCTCTTGTTGAGTACCTTAGTGGGATTTACCTTCCCTCCACATCCCTCTCATAGTGTACCATGCCTCCTTCCTTGAATGCCCCCCCCCCCCACTTTTTCCTTAAAGGTGCTCTCTCTCACTCTGCCCTTGCTTTCTTTCCCTATTACTCGTTCCCTCTCTGATCGATCCATGCTGTGGTCATGGGCATTGTGGTTATGGGCTGGAACACTAACAAATGATAATGTTGGACATATGGATTAATTAAACTGTTAAGGTTGTCTAATGCATGACTAATTTAACCAGTGAAAGATGATGAAAGGCCAGACGGTGGAGCAGCGGTCTGCAGCACAGGGCTGGTTCGCGCGGGCGGTCGCCAAATTGAGGGGAACCAATGCACCATCTGCATCACCACCAGCGACTCGTGGTGCCAAGGTCCGGTCGCGGAGGCTTATGAGGGAGCTCCAGGAGATCCGACGGCTGGGCGACGGTTTTGTCACAGTGGAGCTGGTCGAGGACAATCTCTTTAACTGGGAGATTCGGTTATTCCAAGTAGACGTGGACTCTCCATTGTGGCAGGACATGAAAGAAACGGAGACGAAGTTCATATTGCTGAGTGTCTCTTTCCCTGAAAATGTCCCATTCTCTCCGCCTTTCATGCGGGTACTCGCCCCGCGGTTAGAGAATGGTTACGTGAGTGAGGGTGGGGTCATATGTATGGAGCTGTTAACACCGCGTGGTTGGTCTAGCGCTTATAACATGGAGGCTGTCATGAGGCAGTTTGCCGCTAGCCTTGTGATGGGACAGAGTCGCATTATTAGGGGGGTGGAGGAGGCAGATGGGGTATCTTTCAGCCAGAAGGAGACCCTGGTGGAAAACCATGACAGATTTGGCTGGCGGTCTCCACCAAAGTCGGAAGGCTAGGTGACGCCGCCTACCTCCCTCTAGACATGAGCTATGTTTGATTTTTTGTTGTATGAATGGTGTAACTGAGGGGTACAATTCCCTGACTGTATTACTAGATATGATACTTACTACCACTACCTTTGTACTTAATATTCGGCCACCCAGTACACGGCATAAATATATTATCATGAACACTCTCACGTAGATGAAACGGATCCAACACAAATGTACGAATTAGAAACAGGTCTTTATTTCCTACACAGCGATGGTGTGTAGAATAAACACTTAATCACTTAATTACATTTATGAATTGAAATAGTATGCACTTTTATGGCAAGGAGTATTCGTCGGTATATCAATAGAGAATGTCCAATCTCTGAAGGCGCAGGTGGTAAATATACGACCTGGAATAGTTAAGGAATAACAGCAATGATACTTTAATGATTATAGGCTGGATACACTAGAGGGGGTTAATCCGGTCGCTTGTAAGCCGACAGGAGTAGGAGGGGGGGGGGGGGTAGAATCCAGCTGCCTCGTCCGGCCAAGGGTATCCCAGGTGAACCCACTGTAGTGCCGTTCAATGCGCCGGCGATCCTTGGACCACAGATGAAAGCAGGTGGACTCTTTGTGGGCCGGCTCTCTCCGGTCCACGGGGGAGAGACGTGAAGAGACCTCGTCTTGCAGAGCGTCTCCTCACCTTGCGTCCTCTCCAGGGGGGGGGGGGGTTCCAACACACGGCAGTGTCGGGGGTCTTTATCCATGGAATAATCAAAGTATCCAAAGCATAATCCGTGCCTGGGAAGGCGGGCTGTCGTCGGTAGAATAATCCGGTATACAGGTCCACTCGCTCGTCGGCTCTGGGGCTCCTCGGGTGCAGCTTCACATAGGGTCAACCACCCTGGGTAAGCAGCCAGTTCTCTGCCCGAAACGATGGGGTACTGACTACGGTAGTATTCTCACCGCACGAAGCACTATATATTAACAGACTATTATTAGCTTAATAGACTACGTCCAACTCGACGATATAGTGCCAAATATGACTATTCAAATATTAATATACACGATGTCTCAATACCGATGGTAGGCGAACTTGGCCTTACTCCCACACGTGGCGTCGCGGGGAGGCTTTACGTCTGTGACTCTATTGGAGGGTAAGAAACTGGACTGAAAAGAAAGTCCTACTTTAGTAGCGCAGTATATATACGCACTATGAACAAATAGTCCCATTAGTGGTGCGGTAGCCAAATTCCTACGCGGAACTAGGACTTGTTCGTACATGTCGAGCGGTACGTTTGAACTGGGTCTGAGGGGTATGGCAGCCTGGCACCAAGGTCTCGACCAATAGTAGAATGGAGACTATTATGGGATGTTCAGTAGGCTAGAATGGATATTCAATGCATATTGTACAAGGAATATACAAGGGATATCAGGGAATATTAGAGAATATACAAATACAATTAAATATATATAAATAAATATATATATTCGGTTTAATCTGGCCCTTCACAACAGCCACCCCCTGAATAGGTCCCAGACCTAATCAGTTAAACAGAGACAGATTAATCGCGTTGTCTATTTACACATAAGGGTTTGCTGTAGGGGTCAGTCAACTTCACAAAGTCATAGGGTTGTAGGGTCATGGTCATCATCGATTGTGTCTGGGAGTCGAGGCAGTTCTATGAGCCTTGCCACGGGACGGGTGTAAGTGCGACCCTGGACGAGCACTTCAGCTGCTCGGACCTTGCCGTCGGCACCGGTGATCACTTTGCTTACGCGGCCGGCCGGCCACATAGCTCTGGGCAGTGATTGATCAATAATCATGACGACTGTTCCTTCTGTCAAATTGTCTCTCTCCTTTACCCACTTCTGGCGGGTCTGTAGAGACGGTAGGTAGTGTTTAATGTCATCCGGTAGATTGGGGGCTCTGCGTAGGCGACCACCCACTCTGATGAGGGTATGAGCGTCGCTCTCGGGGGCCAGGTGAATTAATCTGCTGTCGGATGGGACGGGCTTTCCTCCCTGTAGACAGGCCAATTCATCGGGGAACGAGTCTCTCTGGGCTCGCTGCAGTAGAAGCAATTCTGCTTCCTCGTAGTTAGCTGCTGACATATCAGCGGGGGACTTGCACTCCGGGTGGTACCGCAGGAATGTTCTTTGTTGTGCACTCTCTATGGACGTGCAATCGTTTATGTTAGGGTCGGTGGAGGCTACGGTGCTCAATCCACAGAACACAGACTTCTTAATTTCCACCTCCTCTGGACTTGCTTCCCTCGGGATAGGCATGGGCCACTGTCCTTCCGGGAGTCTTAGGAATGCGGGGCCGTCACTGTAGACATTGCGACGGGTGAGGTCATCCAGGGGCATCCCCCGGGTGATGACGTCAGCTGGGTTCTGTTTTGTATCAACGTAGCGCCACTCTGTGTCTCCGGTTAACTCTTCGGTTAAGTCTTGAATCTCGGTGACTCTGACTCCCACGAAGACTTTGTACTTGCATGAGTCCGATTTGATCCAGGCGAGTACCGTCGTGGAATCTGACCACAGGATTGTTCTAGACACCGGTATGGTGAGCTCACGTTGGATGAGCGTGGCTAGGTGCGCTCCGGCTAGGGCTGCGCAGAGCTCTAGACGTGGGATAGATTGTTGCTTGCGTGGGGCTATTCTCGAGCGGGCGAGGACAAATGCTGTGTAGATCTCTCCCCCCTGGTCTTGGGCCCGCAAGTAGGCTACTGATCCGTATGCGACCTCTGAGGCGTCACTGAAGACGTGTAAGTCCATTTTACATGTCTCTGGCCTCACCGTGGGTGGGAAGTAGCTTCGGCGCATATTAACGCCTGGGAGTGAGTGGAGCTCCATCTCCCACTCTCTCCAGGTGGATGCAAGCTGTGCGGGAATGGGGTCGTCCCAGCCCTGGTTCTTGTCCCACAATGCTCGTACAATCATTTTTGCCCTGGTGGTGTACGGTAGAATACATCCTAGCGGGTCATATTGTCGGGCGAGTGTTGTGTACACACTCCGTCTGGTGGTCGGCGCCGCCGCCGGCCTTCCCTGCTCCGTAGTCAGGGGCTTGTGTCTGTAGTGAAGCGAATCTGTTTTGAATCGCCACACCAATCCCAGGGTCATCTCCTGGGCTTCTCCCGGGATTGTAGCCATCCAGGTCTCGCTGCTGGCTGCCTTGTCCTCGGAGGAGAGGCTGCGCAGTACTTGCGGATCGCTGCTGGCCCACTGCCTGAGATCAAAGCCGCCTTTGATCAATGAGGCGCGGAGTTTAATCAGGAGAGCCTCGGCTTCTTCCTGGGTTGAAAGGCTTTGTAGACAGTTGTCTACGTAGAAGCTGTTCTTTACGCTGTGTCGGACCTCTTCGTCCGCTGCTGGGTCCTCTGCTACATGTTTCTGTAGTGCAAATGTCGCACAGCAGGGGCTGCACGTCGTTCCGAAGGGGAGGACTTCCCATTGGTAGATGGCTGGGTGCTCATCTCCTGGCTTCTCTCTCCATAGGAACCGTAACAGGGGCTTGTCCGCCTCTACTAATCTCACCTGCAGGAACATTCCTTTAATGTCCCCGCTGATGGCCACCTTTTCCTGGCGGAAGCGGAGTAGAACGCCGAGTAGGGAGGGGCCGAGTGTGGGACCGGGCAGTAACTCTTTATTCAGATTTTGGGATCCGATCTGGTAGCTGCAGTTAAATACTATGCGGTCTTTACCGTTGTGATGGACCTTGTGGTGGGGCACGTACCACGATTCAGTGGTCTGGTCAGCCTCTTTAATGTCCATCTTTGTGACGTGTCCCGCTATGATGAGCTTCTCAATCTCAGCGCGGTATACACTCTCTTGGGCGGGGTTCTTGGCTAAGCGCCGCTCCGTGTTCAGCAGGTACCGTTCTGTGGCGTCTGTCTTGGCGTGGAAAGTAGGCATTCCTTCTCGCCGCAGGAGTGGCGTGGCGTATCTCAACACGCCGTTGACCGGGACTCTCTTGGTCCCTGTCTCGAGGAGGTGAATTGCGTAAATGTCATCTTTAGAGCGAATGTCTTTCTTTCCGTTCTTAAAGGGCATTTGTTCCAGGGTCCATAGCCGCTCTACGTGTTGCAGGAGTGCGGTTTCTCCCTCTGTGACTCGGGAGTGGAGACATCTAGTGGCTGTACTTCGGTTGAGAGATTTGGCGAGCGGGCCTTGGAGAGTCCATCCCAAACGGGTCTCGACTGCTGCAGGACAGCCTCGGGGTCCGGTATGAACCCGGTCTATCGGGACAATGAGGTCTGCATGGTCGGAGCCTATCAACAGGGTCGGCATAGCATTGTCTATGAGCGGGATCGGTAACTTGCGCAGATGTGCATATTTCTCCATCAGCTTGGCGACGGGGTATGTGTACCGCGACAGTCCTATTTCTTGGCTGGTGAAAGCGTCTGCAATCTGGTACCGTCGCTCAGGCTGGCCGCTTGCTGCGATAGAGAATGAGACATTCTCGCCCTTTATCGTCTTAAAATCTCGTCTTATTGTCCGAATTGTCATTTGGGTTTCGCTTCCCCGCAGCCCTAGCTGGGCCGCAGCGGAGGCGAGCAGCAGGGTCTTCTCTGACCCGTCATCGAGGACGGCGTAAGTGTCCAGGACTTTATTCTGGTAGCTTAGTGTCACACGCACTACTTTTAGGAGTACTCGGGCTCCACTGCTGCTGGCGGGATCGATGTACATGACGCTCGCTTTGCGGCTGGATGGTGCAGGTGAAGGGCGCCGTCTGTTACTGTCGTGAAGTATGTCCAGATGGGCTCCATCGCACTTGGTGCACCTTTTCTTTAAGCGGCATTCGGCTGCCATGTGTGAGCGCGCACAGCGAAAACAGCGCTTGTTGGACTTTATCCATTGACCTGCTTCCTCCGCGTTCAGCTTGGGGAAGGAGTCACATTGCGCTAGCCAGTGTTCTTTCTCACAGTAGGGGCACACTATCTTCCACTTCTCCGTTCTGGAGGGGGTACTGTGGCTCCTGCTGCTCGGTACTGACTCCGATTGGTGCATCACAGTCACCGATCTTCTTCCATCATTTAGTCGTCTGGTTCCTTCTCTGGAGCCAGGGGTGCTCCGTCCGAATGTATCTAGCCGTAGGCTGCTGACTTCTCTCGCCAGGAAGTCTGCTAGATCGAGGAGGTTCGGTTCGGGGCCATTCGGGTCTCTGTGGTCCCTCTTCCGCCTAAAGCGCTCCTGACGAGCGGGCGGCAGCTTCTCCAGAATCCTTTCCACATTTGAGTTGGCGTAAAGTTCATACTTCCCCTTCTCTCTTTGCGCTCCCAACATCCCTACCAGGGACTGCACTCTGATGGACAGGTCGTCCAGTGCTCGATTGTCTATTGCTGGGGGTAAGCGGTCGATGTGTCGGATCTCCTGGATCACGTAATCCCATATGCGCCCATACCTCTGGTCCAATGCTACCAGCGCTGCTGTGTATGGGGTGGTGGAAGTCGCGTAGGCGAGCGCTATATTATGTGCGCGGGGCACCTTTAAGTGCTGCAGTAGGATGGCGTATTTGTGGCGTTCATCCAATACATCCACCAACATGGTCTCCAGACACATGCGGAGTTCTGTATACTGGGCCCGGTTCTCTTGGGAGAAGTCGGGTACCATAGGCGTGCCAATGTATGACGCTGACTGTGGATACATCGGCGAGCGTTGGGGGAGAGGCCTCCTAGGCGAGTCTCCTCCCGCTCCTTGGTATGGGCTGGTATCGGCAGTGTACCATGGCCCGCTTGTCCAGGTGCTGTTCCTCGGTGCGGGTCGTGCGTCGTGCTCACCCGGGTATAGAGTCGGGGGTCTGTAGCGCAGCTCCGCGGGAGTATAGCCTGGGCTGTACCGGGCCTCCTGGTCCGGTAGAGTACTGTGCTGTCTTCGGGCGTGGTTCTCCTCCTCTTCCTCTTCGTCTTCAGTTAGGTCATCCAGTGCTTGTAGTCTCTGGTTTAGCCTCTCCACAGGATATGCTGCTCCTTCCCGGTTGCTAGGTCTCGCTTGGACCGGTGGGGGGAGGTGGTCTGTGGGGGGTATAGACCTCGTCTGTTGGTCAAGTTCAGGGTTGTTTACTCGGCTAGGGGATGTTGCCCTGGAGGTGTGTCTAGACGAGTTCCTGGAGCCTCTGGCGGAGGGAGAGGGTGTTGTCCGTCTGATCAGCTGTTCTATTAGTTGCGCTTGCTGTCTGTCGCGCTCTGCGTCCCGTAGAGCACCAGCAGCTGCTCGCTGGCTGTCTGCTCGGTCTCGGGCCACATTCTCTTCCATCTGAATGCGTCTTATTTCTAGACGTATATGCTCTTCTTCGCTCCGCTGCTGGATCTGCAGTCGGTCGCGTTCAGCAGCGGCGTTCAGGCTGATGAGGAAGGCCTGCTGTAGGGTCCTCTCTGCCTCGCTGGGAGAAGGCGGTTGTATAGGGGAGCCTTCCCTCGGGGTACTCCTTGCGGAGCCTTGGAGTTCTATCTCCACGGTGCTCTCCCCGTCTTCTTCCGTGCCGAGTTCTCTCTCGGTAGCGTTGTATTCCTCCCGGGACTCATCGGGGACTACTTCTTCAGTACTGGCGGGGTGTGAAGTCATGTCTGGTTCCCACTGGTCCCCACCGTGAACTTGGTCAGTTACATTAGAGCCCGTAGGGGCCTCTATGGTCGGGGTAGTCTGGGCGTTGGGGTTAGACATACTTTTACTTTCTAGTTTTACCGCGTTTACTGTTAGTAGAAGACTAGGTTGTTGACTGACAGCGTAAGCCTCTAAGTACTGAGGGAGCCGTCGTTCGCGCTGCGGGCGTTGGTTAGGAGGATCGTTTCGTGGAGTGTTCATCATAGGCCATTTCAATATTAATAACACTATATTAATATTACACTAATTACCATCCGGCTCGAAGGACCAATTGTAACTGAGGGGTACAATTCCCTGACTGTATTACTAGATATGATACTTACTACCACTACCTTTGTACTTAATATTCGGCCACCCAGTACACGGCATAAATATATTATCATGAACACTCTCACGTAGATGAAACGGATCCAACACAAATGTACGAATTAGAAACAGGTCTTTATTTCCTACACAGCGATGGTGTGTAGAATAAACACTTAATCACTTAATTACATTTATGAATTGAAATAGTATGCACTTTTATGGCAAGGAGTATTCGTCGGTATATCAATAGAGAATGTCCAATCTCTGAAGGCGCAGGTGGTAAATATACGACCTGGAATAGTTAAGGAATAACAGCAATGATACTTTAATGATTATAGGCTGGATACACTAGAGGGGGTTAATCCGGTCGCTTGTAAGCCGACAGGAGTAGGAGGGGGGGGGGGGGGTAGAATCCAGCTGCCTCGTCCGGCCAAGGGTATCCCAGGTGAACCCACTGTAGTGCCGTTCAATGCGCCGGCGATCCTTGGACCACAGATGAAAGCAGGTGGACTCTTTGTGGGCCGGCTCTCTCCGGTCCACGGGGGAGAGACGTGAAGAGACCTCGTCTTGCAGAGCGTCTCCTCACCTTGCGTCCTCTCCAGGGGGGGGGGTTCCAACACACGGCAGTGTCGGGGGTCTTTATCCATGGAATAATCAAAGTATCCAAAGCATAATCCGTGCCTGGGAAGGCGGGCTGTCGTCGGTAGAATAATCCGGTATACAGGTCCACTCGCTCGTCGGCTCTGGGGCTCCTCGGGTGCAGCTTCACATAGGGTCAACCACCCTGGGTAAGCAGCCAGTTCTCTGCCCGAAACGATGGGGTACTGACTACGGTAGTATTCTCACCGCATGAAGCACTATATATTAACAGACTATTATTAGCTTAATAGACTACGTCCAACTCGACGATATAGTGCCAAATATGACTATTCAAATATTAATATACACGATGTCTCAATACCGATGGTAGGCGAACTTGGCCTTACTCCCACACGTGGCGTCGCGGGGAGGCTTTACGTCTGTGACTCTATTGGAGGGTAAGAAACTGGACTGAAAAGAAAGTCCTACTTTAGTAGCGCAGTATATATACGCACTATGAACAAATAGTCCCATTAGTGGTGCGGTAGCCAAATTCCTACGCGGAACTAGGACTTGTTCGTACATGTCGAGCGGTACGTTTGAACTGGGTCTGAGGGGTATGGCAGCCTGGCACCAAGGTCTCGACCAATAGTAGAATGGAGACTATTATGGGATGTTCAGTAGGCTAGAATGGATATTCAATGCATATTGTACAAGGAATATACAAGGGATATCAGGGAATATTAGAGAATATACAAATACAATTAAATATATATATATAAATAAATATATATATTCGGTTTAATCTGGCCCTTCACAACAAATGGTATTGTTGTGGTTTTAGTCCCCCCCTCATCCGTTCCTCCGTCCCTCCCCTCCCTCTAGGTCCCTTCCTGCCCCCCCCCCCCTCCCCTCATCCGTTCCTCCGTCCCTCCTCTCCCTCTAGGTCCCTTCCTGGCCCCCCCCTCCCCTCATCCGTTCCTCCGTCCCTCCCCTCCCTCTAGGTCCCTTCCTGCCCCCCCCCCCCCAACCCTCGTCCGTTCCTCCGTCCAACCCCTCCCTCTGGATCCCTTCCTAGTCCCCCCCATGTTCATTCCTAGTCTCTCCCTCCCTAGGCATTCCTCCCTTTCCGTCATTCCTCCCTTCCCGTCCTTCATTCCTAGTCTCTCCCTCCCTAGGCATTCCTCCATTCCCGTCCTTCCTCCCTAGTCTCTCCCTCCCTAGACGTTCCATCCTGGTCTAGCCTAGCCTACCCTAGCCTTCCCTGGTCTTTCCTGGCTCCTCTCCCATAGATATTCGTATGTACTCCCTCCCTCCCAGGCTCCTCCCAGGCACTCCCTCCCTCGCTATCACTCCTTGCGTGTACGTGCCCCTCCCCGGCCCGGCGACACCCTCCCGTCCCCTCTCTTCCGCTCTCCTCTTAGGTGTTGTTGGAGGTTTGGTTAAGGGTGGGATGGGGCGTTGTTGTGTATTGTTGTTGTGTATTGTTTGTGGGTAGGCGTATTGTTAAAAGGCGTGTTGGTAATTGCTGTTTGTGGGGCGTTACAGGGAGAGTAGGAAACGCGCGGCTGAAGGAGGAAGGCAGAGATAACGCAGAGGAGGGCAGACCGGTCCGAGGATGTGTGCGGGTTTGTCTAGACGTGCGGAGTGCGCTTTAGTGACGTGCACTCTGGTAACGACTTTCATGTTATGTACGGCGGGGGTTATGCTGTATTTCTGGGACCAGACACCCGAACTTATAAATATAGACGTGGACAAGCGAGCGATGCCGGAACCTCACGAAAATGTGTTTATAAAATTAGCAAGGGAAGTGGCGAAAAGTGTGAATAAGACAGTGTTATGTGTGCGGCCTAGCGCCACAATCTGCTGCAGCCGGTTTACCGCTTATGGCCCACCCGTTGACTGAGTGTCATAACTCAGTGGTGAAGGGGTATAATTTGCCTTTCCTATGTAAAGGGGTGAAGGAGGAGAGGATGGAGGCTTATCGCAGAACGGGGTTGTTAAAAGGGGGTAAGATGGTGCAGACTCCGTTAGATGTTGGGCCTATTCCGGTGGCGATTAGGCCGGAGGAATTTACGAGGTGTGGTGAGGATGGGAAATATGTTGGCACGTTGGGAAATTGTGTAGGTAGTGTAAGCCTGGGGGCTGCGAAAGTGGCTACACAGGCTCCCCCGGGTACATATTGGATTTGTGGCGAGAATGCGTATGTTACGTTGCCAGCGGGTTGGAAAGGGAGGTGTGCGATGGGTTATTTGGTGCCGGCTATGAGAGTAACTGATGTTTTACCGACGCACCCTGGGGCTAGGAAGATGTGGGCTGCGAATTATGAGGATCGTTTTTTCAGGGTGGCGCTTCCCGCATATGGGACATATGCAAATATGAAGGAGATAGATCATTTGGCTAAGGTATTTGAGGACATGGCTGCCACATCAGCGAAGGGGTTTAACCTAGAGAATGAGGAAATACGGTCATTAAGGCTGATGGAAATGCAGACAAGGGCGGCTATGGATTTTTTGTTGGCAGCTTCGGGGGGTACGTGTGCGTTAATTGGTCAGGAATGCTGTAGTTACGTCCCCGCGAATGATGGAGTAGGAATGCCGGACGTAATTGCACATTTGAGGAACATTACAAGGGATCTGCATGACTCTCAGGGGGGATCATGGGGAGATTGGGGTCAAGGACAGCTGGGGTATATAGGTTGGGTGATAGTTAAGTACCTACTCTATGCAGTGGTGATATTTGTATTAGTCGTGTGTGTGTCAGTAATTAGAGCATGCTTTGGATATCTGATTAGGACTCTCTGCGCAGCCGGCCCGGCGGTGGAGAAGTCACTCTGCTCGGCTGCACCTGTTATGACGAAAATGATGGCGGTAGAGGTGGATGAGACAGGGAACCGAGCAGAGGTGGGCGTTCCGTTGGTGCCAAGATACCAGGAGTACGCCCTGGCTACCATTTTGTGATCTGAACTGCTGGACAGTTTGGGTCGATGGGTGGTGGATTTGGGGTGTACGTAGGGGTATGATAATAGGGGACGTGCCTGGGGATATTGTAAAAGTAATGTTTGTTATGTATGGCTGAAATTGTTTCCATAGAAGGTACACGAAAGGAAGATGTGATGAGAGTTATTAGGTTATTAGAAACACAGGGAAAACAGGGGTTACATAAGGTCACATTCCACACATTCCACACACACCACAAGTGACAGCGAATCAGGGAACACAGACAATAAGTGACAGTTGGGAAGCAAGTGACAGGTGTCAGAATGGTGGTAGGATTCTCAGGCAACATGCCATAGAACCCAGAACGTTACACACACAGGCTACAAACAATTTTGTGGGTGCTGTCTCGCCTTAACAGGCATTGTTCATAGTCCAACACTGACTAACCAGTTCATTTCTACATACTGTAGTTTGTGCGCTAAACATTGCCCCTTTCCAAAATAATCCAGTATGTTTTCATAGATTGCGAGATATGACACGTTATATGCCCAAATCGTTTGAGTTGCTCGCCTGAAACTCGAAACTGCGATTGTTACCAAAAGCATGTTTTAGGTCCGGTAAAATACGACACTGTGATTGGTACAGAAGCATGTTTTAGGTTAGAAAAATACCAGCAGGTTACCTAAGATAGACCTTACCTCAGTCAGAAGGTACTCCAAAATGAATAAATCCCAGTCGTCCCATCGCAATCGCCATTACTCGTGTATGTTGGGCATGGCTACCATATGGGAAAGAATAGGTCTGTGGCACCAAATCTCCTCAAAAGGTAGGTGATACTGCCACATGGCGGGATTCGATCGTCATTGCAATTCCAACGTAGGCAGCTGTGCCAGGGAGACCCAGGCAGCTCCGAGCTAGTGTTTAGAACGGGGTTCAAAGGAAAAATATCAAAGGATCAAAACCTGAGAAAAGTCGGGTTTGACACTCAATGGTTGTGTTAGGAATCCAGGTAAGAAAGGTTGAGTTCTTGTGTGGCACGGAAGAAGGAGACAGAGAGGGTGTTGCTCTTCTCAAATAGGTGTTATTTTTATTATCAGAAACACTTTGAGTGATAATATAACTTTACGAAGTAAAGCAGGTAAATAGTAATACAAGGAAAGGTACTGAGAGAAACAATTTAAGGAAAGCAATAGAGGATAGGGCGGTGAGAGATCCGACTTCTTTACCTTAAGCAAAGATAACTTTAAATCATAATAACGGGCGAGATATCTGACTTCTGCCCATGGACGGCTGTTCCCAGTAACACTGCTGAAGAACTGACAAAAAGAGAGAGGCAAGGTATTACTATAAAGGCCTCAACACAGCCGGCAGACCCAATCAGAACCAGTGACACAAAACACAGGCAGGTGACAACAATCAGGGATAATTACAGAGACAGAGTGAGAATTCCAGGATGGCAGCAGAGCTTCCAATCCAGAATAGGGAGAGAAAGCGCAGACGTTACAGGTTGGCGACGAAACCCGACTTTTCTCGGGTTTGGCGGCCAATGTGTGTCATAATCACAGCAAGAGCGTTCTTCACTGCTCCTCATTCCTGCCTCACATTCACCACACGCCCTCCTCACTCCTCTTCATCCTCCCTTCCATCCACCACGGAAGCCTCACGCCCATATGGTCAGCACCCCTTCACCCCCTGTCACTCAACTCAGCTGCACCTCATCCCCTGATTCGCACGCTGCCAGGCACCTCACTCCTCACAGCTGTATCCCATCCCCTGTTGATGAAGACCCTACTTCTACCCTACTTCTACCTCCGATCAATGGTCTCTAACTACACACCCTCAAGACCCCTATGCTCTGCATCTTCTGGCCGCCTTAGACCTACTCCTATCCAAGCTCCGGGAGGGTCATCAAAGAGAAGCTATTATTCTCAGTCCTTGCCCCACAATGGTGGAATGAACTACCCACCCCAGTTAGGACAGCCGAATCCCGTCCAATCTTTCGCTGTCGACTAAAGACGCACTTCTTCAACCATTATCTAAAAAAAAAAAAAAAAAAAAATCTAACCCTAACTAACCTTACTGTCATGCACTTGTCCTAATAAACTAACCTACACTGTAACACGCAACACTTTGATGAATATTGTTACTCAGCTGATAGAGTTGTATCCTTCCTGATGACCTGTCGTACAGAACTTGTAAGTCGCTTTGGATAAAAGCGTCAGCTAAATGACTAAATGTAAATGTAAATGTACCGGACGACGCTGACCAGAAGTCGTCGTGGTGTTAGTATCATTACCTAGGTACGACGCCTGTGTCCGAAGACCTGCTAGACATCCCTGTGTGATTATTCCCTGTTCTAACTTTCCTCTCTTGTGCCCAGGACCTCCGTGCCAGCGTGCCCCTGTCTGGACCCCTTGGAGCTTACCAAGGAGTTCCTGCTCCCTCTCTCGACACGGACCCATATCTTCCGTCCGCAGTAGCACTGGAGTGCACCTGCTCCCATTACCCCAAGAACATTCCCAATTCATATCTGTTGTACATTTCTGGATGTAACTCTTGCCTACTTGGGAATACTATTAAACAACCTGAAATGCTCCATTCTCTCTTCTCCTGTGTTCAGCGATTGGGCTCTGCTTAAAACCCATTCTCACAATGTGTTAACCAACGTTGCAAGACGCTACCTAAATGTGAACGCGGGTTGAACCTAAACGTGCACACGCCCTGAGTTACACGGCTGTGCAGGCACGCCGGCCATACAATCTAACCGTCTGATTCAGCACGGCGCATTTCTTATTACGTCGGGACAACATATCTTTGTGTTTGTGTCAGGATTGTGTTTGTATAGACCACATTGCTTAGCAGAGTTCAGTGATGTGAATGCAAATGAATGGAAACTGTCAAGTGGATCAATAATGGTAACTAGGTACTATTTTTCAGTAACTAGCACAACACTGCCTATGAGCTAGTTGAGCGAAGACTAAGAATTTACTTGAACAACATGAACAACAACAGCAGACACCAACAACAGAATACAATGGACAAGCATAGAGGAACTGAAATACATAGGGGTATAACGACAAATGCAGCCGAGTGATCACAACAAGGGCACCTGGGAATGAAACAGACTAACTAGACATATAACTAGAAAACATAGACAGTGAATTACGTAGAACTACATAATCAAGAAAGTAACACAAGAAGGAGAAGGAGTCAATGGCCACATGTGAGGAAAACACTAGAAAACAGACAAAACAGTGAGAGGGAATAGGGCAAATGCATAACAAAAGCAGGGGGCGAGTGAGAGGCAGTCCATGGCCTGGCAGAGAGAGGAGCAGATTGTTACAGTATCTGGACAGGGGCCGAGAGAGTCACTGGTCCTGGTGCGTGGGCAGGGTTTTGTGTCTGTATTTGTGTGTGTCTGTGTGTGTGCAAAGTTGCATCTGTGCTTGTGTGTGTATGTACATGCATTCTTGTGTGTGGGGTTGTGTGCTTGGACTGTGTATTTGAGGCAGTTAGGGTGTGTGTGGGGGGGGGTTGTTTGTATGAATGCATGGCCGAGCATATGTGTGTATGTCAACGCACCCATGTGTCACATTCAACATATGCTCCTGAGCAGCTCTCACTGAGCTGACCCAGGGAGACAACACAGATGAAGGGTCTGGGACCGGGGGTCTGCGGGCGGCTGGAGGGGCTGTCACAGATCTGCCCATTGCCCTGCTCACCCCGTCAAGCATCTTGGTACACTGGGTCTGCAACGCATACACACGTCACATGCTGTACACATACATATGCATGTACACACACACACTCTCTCACACACCCACACACACATACAGTAGGGTCATGGTAGTTGGATAGCAAGCAGGTTAGAGCAATTGGAGTGAAGTGGACAGTGGCAGCACCATCAGGGACAAGTCATTGTTTGGCGAGAGAGGCCTCCCTGGCCTGTATCTACTAGCGCTAAGTCCCCTTGACACGGGGTGGGGGTGGGGTGGAGGGCTCGCACCACTCCAGTAATACAATTGCTGACAGAGACCAGCAGCCCTCTCATTCACATTAGAAACACAAGCGCCCTACAGACATCTCTGTCCCCGTTCCCCACAATCTATTAAGACACCTCAGTCTGGCCAGAGACCCACAACCTCAGCTTGCTTTATTAGCCACTGGAACCTCGGGGAGGAACTTGTGTCAGGTTAAAGGAAGGTAAGAGACAAATGATGATCGATGTGGCCAGGAGTTCAGCGGATGTATACTTGGCTCCATTGTAACAATGTAGCAAGGGGAAAAAATACCAACTAACGGAACACTGGCCAAGCGCTGCCATGCTGTTTGTCTGTGAAACACACTGTCCTAAGCTCGGCCATGCTGTTTGTCTGTGAAGCACACTCCGTCTGCCTGGACTCCACCTCTCAATCCGACTGGCCGTGCTGAGTAATGTTACAGCTTCACTATATGAATAATGTGTGCACATAGGATAAGCGCACATGAGATGTTGGTGGTTTTAAATACTATAAATTGGAATTATACATATTAATAGAATACGACACAGGATGACTACTGTGTGTGTGTGTATATATAAATTAGTAAGTAATTTGTTTATTGGGTGGGCTAGTAATGAGATATATATTTAATTTGTTTTCTTCTCCTGCTCTATATTGTGAATTGATGATAGCCTATATGTATTTGTGTGTCTAGTCTAATGTTCAAAATCTGAGCAGTAACATGAGTGTTGCTATTTGACAGACACATTCACACATCTCCACTTTATTATACATTTTAGTTTATTGCACTCAACATTTGTATTTTATTCTTATACATGTCTGGGGCAGATGCATTCAGTATTAGTGATGCTGCCATGCCAGGTCTAGATATGGTGGGTGTAGCTCCTGTATGTGGCAGGGGTCAGCTTGCCAATACCTTTGGGTACGGGAGGGGTTAGTCAAGCACAGCTTTTGTTTGTGGGAGGGGAAGACCAGTGGGTCCTGCAGAACTGAGCCAGTTCACAGTTCACCAGTCAGTGTTAGGTTCAGTTGGGCCAGTAGCTACATCTACTCCCATCACACATTGTCATGACGCAGCCCCTCAGTTCGCCAAGTCAGAGGATTTAGGCAGCCTCGTCACAGACCTTGCTAAACAAATAGGAGAACAACTTACATCTACCTTACATGCCATGCACCAGTCCAGTTATCCAGGCCCCTGCCCCTCAGCCCCAATGTGTTTCTGGGTGTGCAGACATGTCGAGAATGAATGTAGTAGTGCAGTCAGAGACAAAACCTCCTCCGTTCGCACTGAGCCATTCTCTATACATGAGTGGGAAGACATGGTGCTGGTATATCTGAATAGGATGAGTTGTAAAACCGACAGAGAAATGTGTGATCTAGTAATGGGCAGGTTGACTGGTAAAGCTAGAGACATAGTGAAGGTGTCACTGCGTAGCCGGCCTGAGTTGCTTGCTTATATGACCCCCGCAGCTGTGTTTGACATCCTGAAATGTAACTTCAGCGAGCTGTCATACTCCAGTATGCCCATGGCCGACTTCTATGCCACGGTTCCCAGGCCTAGTGAGGGAGGGATGGATTACTGGGTCCGACTGAATAAAGCCATCGATGTTGCAGATGAGTGTCTACGTTGCCGGGGTCGGTGTGTTGATGATTCCAGCGCTGAGGTTGTCATGATGTTCATTTCCAACTGCCCAGATCCCAGTCTAGCCATGTCCTTCCAGCTGAAGCCTGTAGAGCAGTGGACCGCAGCTGAGGTCCAGGAGGGTCTGGATGGCTACCAGAGAGACCTAAGGAGATCCAGTTCACGGGCCGCATCAGGTTGTTAACATCTCGACATGTAGTCAGAGCTCCATGGCTGGTGGCCCATCCCCTCCTTCTGTCCCGTATGGTGGGGCCCAGCAGTCTCCAGTTTTCATGCAATCACCACAGCCTCCCTCCTTTGGCTTTTCTCATGAACAGCTTGGTGAGCCCCACATGTTTTTGGCTGCAGTGCAGGCCCTCAGCCCTCCTACACCAATCTTGATGACTCCAACTTCTTCTCTTTCTTCTACTCCTGCAAGTCCCTCCTCTGTGGACCCAGGCCTTCATCAGGTAGTTGGTTTGTTAGACCTTGTGCTCTCACTGTGTTCGGCCTCTCCTGCCCCAGCAGCGCAAGCTCAGCCTGGTCAGCTGTCCAGCCCGTGCAACCAGCTGAGTTCTGACCAGACGTATATTTTGTGCAACCAGCCCAGATCCAATCAGCAGTTTCACCCACGCAAACCAGCATAGTCCCGGTCAGCAGTCTTACCAGCACGGCCCATGCAGAGTGTGTCAGGACAGCAGTCATAGCACTCATCAATACTGTATACTCTACCGGCTGTGCCGCCACTGTTTCCGCCCTGGTCACTTCAGGGACTCATGCCCTGGCATCTCCCAGCCCTCAGCTGGATCAGCATCTCCCTCCAACAGTCCCGCCCCAGCCCATCCTTTCAATGCTGTCCCTTTAAACTAGCCAGCCCATGCAGTGAGAGGGGTAGTATGGGCAAAGTGAATGAAACAGAGAGTAAACGGAGCTAGTGAATTATTTTATGCTCCAGTGTTAGTCAGTGACAAGTGTACATTGAAAGGGATGTTAGACTCAGGTAGTATGTCATGCATGCTCATTGAGGAGGGTGAACAGAAATTGCAGAAACCGCTGGTGTTCTCCCTCGTGTCCAGCCGGCACCCGCTAATGTGGTGGCTTAACTACTCAGTGTGTGTATGACTTAGAGATTGCGGTTTATGGGTCAAAGTTTGTAGTCACTACACTGGTTGTGCCAGGTCAGAGAGACGAGTTTATCATTGGCACTAATGTAATCAAGTCTGTTCTCCAGAAGCTGAAGTCGACTGAAAAGTACTAGGAGCTTGAGTCCTGCAGAAACAGTGACCTGAGGCGTCTATTCTTTTACCAATGGATTTCCAGTTCCGCGTTCTGCGATCTGATTGGCCACTGACGTTTCTGGTGCGATCTGATTGACCACTGACGTTTCTGGTCATGTGACATGTGCGCCCAATCGCGTGACGCGCCCATTTCCGCATCGAACCGCAGCAAACTACCTAATGCCTAGTTTATCACTGGTTAAGCTTAGGCGACACTTTCGAAGTTGGTTAAGGTTAGAGTTTGGAATCAGGGCTGGTGTTCTATCGCCCTGCTCTAAGACAAACTCTAACCTTAACCAACTTCGAAAGAGTGCCTAAGCTTAACCGGTGGCAGAACTTGCCGTCACATGATTGGCGCGACCAGAAACGTCAGTGGCCAAACAGAGCGCAGAACACGAACGCGGAACTGGAAATCCGTTGGTAAAAGTATTCAGGCGACCCTGAGTGTGAGCAGTTCCTTGAGCTGTTGAGTTGCACCTCCCGCTGGTCGGGCCCAGACCTACCCGGTGTGATAGGTGTTACAATTGGGGTAGGTGTGTTGGACCCATGTGCAGAGTGGGAGAGTAGTCGGAAATGATGGTTGCGCTTTCACAATTAAACACGTTCTTTATTGTGAAACAACAATAAACTCCGCCAACGTCTCAACACGAAAAAACAAACACTTGAAACGGGGAAAGGAAATGGGAGACAGTAGTCTCCAAAAACGATAAGGCAGTTTAATCCAAACTGAGTGATGTTGCATGGCACACATCAACACGATAAATACACTTCATAATAACACAAATACAAAATAGGCAAAGCACGACGCCGACCGCGGTGTCACAATTAACCTCCAAGATAACAAATGCTTCAGGTAGAGTACTCACGTCTGTGGACAGTGAACAACTGACAAAGAACAGCATACCAGGGGAACATTAACACTTTGGATGCCACGGGTCCGGTGGTTTAAAAGCCTCCGTATGCCACCACCCACTTCAATGATAGCGCTCTCATATTTGCGAACGCATAAACTACATCTTAAATTATGACTTGTTTGCAGTCAACATTGTCGAAACGGATTGTTTTTTAATTTGTTCATTTCCGTTTTGAAAAACGCTTGTTTCTTGAAACTTCCAGAAGATTTCAGAAGATTCTGTGATAAACGCCATTTACTGTAATACACAAAACACGTTGTAATTTTTCTGACTATTTATGAATCGTTTTCAAATAAACGCTAGATTATCGATAGTATATGTGTACTTATGCACGCTATAGAAGCGGGCTGAAAAATCGATTCTCTTATTTCCTGATCGCACACACACACATAGGGCCCACGTTGATATCTCTGTGAAAAAAGCTCTGATTATCCTAAGACTGGTAAAATAGATTCCTTACCTCAGATCAGATGTTCTCCAAAAAAATAATTCCAATTCCTGATCGCCATTCCAAATATCGATCGTGTTTATGGATCCAACGCTGGGTGGTCGAAACACAGATTCCACGCTGTTCTGATGGTCCAGAATGAATCCGATCATCACGGGTGACTTGTCTGAGAAGTAAAATGAGGAAGCAGGAATAATTTTTTTCCCATGCTTTTCATTCAGTCTAATCCAATGGGGTGCAGTACCACAGGGAGAGACGATAGGGGGCGGTATTTCCCCAATGGAGCTCAGAGAGAGTTCCAGTGGTAACGGGAGGCTAGATTGATGAAATATGAATGGAAATCGCTAATACAAAAAAAATATATTAAAAGCACTCAACGGTCGGCATGAAATAACGAGAATTCTTGTCCGTGGCACTCAAAGTGTTAAGAAGGGAGACAAACAATACACAGCGGGCATTAATGAGAGCAATCAATACAATTAGGATAGAGGAAAAGGTGAAATACTCCAGGGCGACGCCAGGGCTTTTGCTCCCAGGTGAAGGCAAAAAGCCCAAACGTCACAATAGGCACAGTGAAACTATGTCAGGCAGTTACCCTCCTCCCTCAGCAGGAGTATCTTGTGTGGGGGAAGCTACCAGCCAGTGCACATGTGTCTCCTAGGAGTACTGTCATTGTGGAGCCAGGTCGGCCCCTCGAAACATCATAGTGGGGAGAGTAGTGACTCCCATGTGGGGCAACCGCTGGGTCCCCATGAAGGTCTTGAACCCAACGCAGTCTTCAACCCATGTTGTGCGGAAGAAATTACAATGAATATTATTTGATTGCTTAGTTGGATATTTGTTACGATGGTGCCGCTTTGCTGGCATGATGTGGTGGAACTCAGTTTGCAGTGTAGAACGGAGAGATATACAGGATACAGGAGACGGCGTAGTGGTGAATAATAAGGCTTTACTTGAAACAGAAAACAACAAACACGACTGACAATAACGGTAACAATTAAACAATGAACCAGCAAGTGACTGCTGGCCCACAACACCTAATATACAAACACTAATTAGAGACAGAGGGTAATTACAAACAGGACACAGGTGTGGTAGACAGAAACAACAGAACACAGAGCACACTGGGAAAAACAATAACAATTGAACAAACTGAGACCAACAAGACTAAAACATATTTACAAAACACAGACAGGGGAACACAAGTCTAACAAAGTGGAGACAACAATGACAACACAGACAATAAACATAATAAACATAAATGGCAGTAAATAATATTAATCAGGTGAGTGAGCTGATGCCAGATCTGCCAGATCTGGATCAGCCCACCGGTTGGCAATGTTGTATTATGAAGGGGTGTATGGAAGGGGAGTTGAGACGATCCGACACCTGGATCAGTCGAACCGGGAGAAGGGTTGCCGTCCGGTCCCGCAGGACCGGGGGAACCGTTACAGATATTAATGAATAGTTTGATTATTGTTTGAAATTATGGAAAACAATAGGAAATAAATCTAAATTAAAAGTGCAGTTAAACATAAAAATACATATCTGGTATGTTTACTCGTTATTGGGCGCCATGCGTTGAACGCCAACAATGAGTAAACTCGTTATTTGGTCCGTTTTTCTTTTTTTCTTTTATTCTATTCAATGTCACAGAATTACAGAATATAATGTATGTTGCCGTTAAAAGGCATACTGGGACCCCGAGGGTGCAGGGCGATCCTGCTAGATCGCCCACCCTTTGAAACCTTATATCTCACCCTGTGTTACACTTAAATCCCTCCGGGCGCTACATTTAGACGGAGCCGAGTAAATTGCTTCATCCGACCACTTTGAAACGCATCTGGCACACTCGATCCATAAATTTTGCCAAATTATGTCCGGGACCAGATGGACACCAATACTGGAAATCGCAATCAGACAATTGGAATATTATTTTTGGAATACCCCCGATCAAAGGTAAGGACTATCTGACATCAATTTCAACTTGATCCAACAATGTTTTCATATCGATCCAGCTAATCAGCATCTGCAGTACTGGCCATCAAAGCATAAAAAACTACCCCCCCCCCCCTTTCATGCATTCATGATGAAACATAATACCTATTATATACATTTGATTTGGAAATAGTAGAAAATGTTTTCTCTTTTTTGCATGTTCGACGGAAGAAAGTGTCTCCATAGCTATAATATAGAATATAGATATAGGATATAGCTCTACAAACAAGGTGATGCACCCCTATCTTTAAAGCATGGCATAGCTAGAACGGGACGAGGCTAATCCCTGGCGTTGAATAAGTTAATAATATCAACGATTGATAGTATTTTAAGTTGCTTAAAAAGAGGAGCAGGTGGTTCAAGGTGATTAGAAGTAGTGGCAACCCTTATGAATTTCTTTTGCAATATAAAAAGTTTATGAAGAGAAGTAGGAAAAGTACTGGCCCAAATTATATTACAATATGATAAATATGGGTATATTAAACTATAATAAAGTGTCAAAAGACAGGAGCAATTCACAAGAGAAGAAATCCTTCTAATAATACCATATTATTTCTTGATGATTTTTATCCACTTTTTCTCCTCTTTTTAAATGTTTTTCCCATCCCAATTTCGTTGTGCCAATTCTTCCCTCCCCTGTCTTGAACGTTGCTCGCATATGCCCCCCACAGGCCAGCTGTAGGGAGGATAGAAGCCTTGCATCACGTGTCCCCTCCGATACACGAGGAGGCAGCCTGTCACATCTTTTCACCTGCCATCGCGGACTCTCATTGGCGAGGTGTAACGTATGGGAGGCTCACACTACCCCCGCCATTTCCTGTCTCTGCTGTGCAGGTGTCCCCCAACCAATGTTCCCTCTAATAATTTTTTGGTCTGAGCAAACACTCAAACCTCCTGAGCAGACATCAGCAACTACTGAGCAACATACGTCACCTGCCGATTAACCGGTTAGTTGATATGCGGCGGTTTGTAAAAAATCTGAGAATCTTAATTTCCCTTAATGTCTAACATAAAAATATATACATTTTGCTGATACACAGAGAAATAATACAAAAAGGCATATTATATTCCTTAATCAAATATTTATTTGACCATTGATTGACGATACAGAGCATAGTCCTTACTTTGGCTGGGTTGGCGGCGGCGGTGTGAGTCGTGTCACTAACTTTTGTCTTTTTAGGAGGCTGACTCGTCATTATTTTATTAAGTGAATTATAATGCGACTTCAAGGGTGACCATATTGTGATTTTTTTTAAAGAGGACACTCTGCCTTCAGCCTCAAGATACTTAATCAAAGTTTACTCAAAGATGCCTTATCATTATAATATATTTAAAGTATACCTCCTCTGTATGGATATAAAATTATTGTTTATATTATTTTATATAACAAAATAATATATCTCTATAACCAAAGTTACTCAACATGCTGTATTATGCCTAAAGTAATCTATCTGACAAATCGCAAGAAAATAACTAAATCAACCTACAGGTATGACAAAATAATATATATTTTCAAGTCTTACTGGACAAAATAAATAACAAGAAAAATATGATGTAATGTTCTAAATAATACCTATTCTGTATTAGAAAATCCAGCTTTAAAAAATATATCTTTATCTTTTCAATGTAATGTAAATTATAAAACAGTAACCTCACAAAGATACTAATTTAAGTGCACTATGCAGTTTCAGATTTGTTGCAATTAGTGTACTAAACTAATTTATTACACACATAATCCTTAGAATGATTGTATCATAAGCATCTTATCAAACCAAAACATAATTTTGAGGCATCAAAATAGTTTTAAATTATTTTCTTTCTCTCTCTGTATAGCTGCATTCTTCAATCAATTCGGTCAACTTTGCCATCAAACTCTCGCCTCGCACTGCTTTGTTTGTAATGTTTTGCTGTGTCCATGTGAGCTTTGAGATCGCCAGCACCTTTATTAGACACATAAACATATGGTCAAGCTTTGCACGCGTTGCACTCCGCTTCCAATTAGTCTCGACCGGGATGATAAATTGGAAGTTTTCTCTGCAGTTCATCTGTAATGTACATTTTCGCGTTTGCATTGTGAGGAGCCAGCAATGCTGGTCGGATCTGTCCACTTCCTCATCTGTTGTGTGTGTCTGTGTGAGCGTGCAGTAGCGCTGCCCACAAAGCACTGAAAGTGGAGCTTCTCTTGGTAACGTCACACGCAACAGGGTTAGGGATGGTTAGGGATGTCCCGATCAAATTTTTTTGCTCTCGATCCGATCCCGATCATGTGATTTTGAGTATCTACCGATACCGATCTTTCCCGATCCGATAAAAAAAAAAAATTACAAAAAAAAAAAATATATATATATATATTTTTTTTTATCCCAATTTCTCACATTACATTACCCTGAATGTTGACGTTATCCAGGTGAAAAGTTAACTTTCAAGCGAGGCATTGCAATCCTTGACATTAATCATTTGATGTATAATTAAATCAAAGGAAATGCGTTTGGGTCTGAGAGTGTGGCTGGTCTGCCGTTCTATGCGTGCACCTCATGGTACCAAAGCACCTCAAAGGCGCTTAAAACAAAATTACAAACATCTCAAAACAAACTGGTCAGACTACTACTTGACCTTACCCCCAGAACCCACCTCACCCCTGCCCACTTTGACAACCTAGGATGGCTTAGAGTAGACGACAGAATACAGCAACTTGCAATGGGCCTGGTCTACAAGATACACTATACGACTAAGGTACCCATGTACATGTCAAAATACTTCCCAAAGGTCAGTGAATACCACGACCACAACACCAGAGGAAGCTCAACGAATCATGTTAAACCCAGATTCGGCTCAAACAAGAGACTAAACACGTTTTGCAATTATGCCACATCAATGTGGAACGCCCTACCCAAAGCTGTAAAGGAATGTGAATCCCTACCCACATTCAAAACTGCTATTAAAGAGCACCTACGGGAGGCTGCAATTCGAAACTGGCCACCGTAAATGCCCAAAACCCCCACCACCTCCTAATAGACAGTCTCCTCCCCACTGCATGTACATATTCCCTCCCCGCCGTATGGATATTTCTCTCCCACCCACCCACCCCCTCCTAATGTACAGTCCCCTCCCCATGTTAATACTCTGTCAGGATCTAGGGGTAACAGTACTGTATATTTGAATACCGTTTATGTCACAAATGTATCAGTACTAAATACCTATATGTCCCTATGCCATAAATGTCATGTATGTTGTGTATGTCATAAATGTCTATATGAATTGAAAATGGGGGACCCTGATGGAAACAAGACAAACGTCTTTTTCAGGTCTGCATCCCCTTAACAATTGTATGTATTGAGCCGTACTGTATTGTACCCATTCTGCAATCTGTTAAATAAAGTTTTCATTCATTCATTCATTCATTCATTCATTCATTCATTCATTCATTCATTCATTCATTCATTCATTCATTCTGATGCTGGATACTATTGGTTTGTTTTGGCAAAATTCTTCTGCTCTGTGTGACAATAAATTAATTAATGATGATATGCAATTTAAAACCAAAACTAAAGCCTCAGCATGAGTTTAAGACGTGAACATGGTCATGTTTGTTGAATAAAAAAAGAAAAGTATAAAAAAATAAAAATCAATCAATCAATAATTTTTTTTTTTTTGCGCGACCGATTTCAGATGTGCGCGGGAGCGTTTTGCCATGCGCGCGCACAGGCGCACCTTAGGGGGAACATTGCCCCCAACCGACCTGTAGGAGTCACTGTCCACAATGTCCAGATTACCACCCATCGACTTCCACCCGCTAACTCTGCCAATTGAGTTAGTATGACGGCCGGTCCAAGCCGGAGGCAACGCCGACAGCCGGATTCGAACCCGGTGTCTCTTGCGTTGGTGACGAGCGCAATGTCTGCTGCACCACCCAGCCGCCATAATGCCATATGATTTCATAACTTTTGCGGCCTTCATCAACAATGACACCTAAGAATTTAGCATGTGACACCTGTTTAATTTCAATATCATTAATATGTAATTTAGAGTCCTGTTTTGATTATCTTTTGTTTTTATTTCTGAAAATCATATAATTCGATTTATTAATATTTAATGAAAGCCTATTCATCTGAAACCATGTTGCGGTTTGTGCAAGTATAGAATTTGCATCTTTAATCAGGGAACCAAAGTCAGAATGTGAAAATACTGTTTGTGTCATCAGAAAAAAATAATGGGCAGAGCGGTATCAAACTGTAAAGCAAAATCATTTATAAAAATAAGAAACAAAATAGGCCCAAGGGTTGAATTTTGTGGTACACCACAAGATACCTCAGTTCTATTGGAGTGCATACCCGCAATACACACATATGGCTGCCGGTTGTTGAGATAATCTCTAAACCAATGGATTACAACATCCTGAAAACCATAATGATTCAGTTTGGATATTAAGATACTATGATCAACTGTATCAAAGGCTTTTGATTAATCTAGAAAAATCCCAATTGCAAATGTATTATCATTTAATGCTTCATATATTTTGTCACCCATGCTCACCCATTGCCCCATCAATCTGACTGCCTTGCTGCTCTTGGTGGGAATGCTTTCTTTAGCACCTCTGGGCTTGTACGAGTACAACAGACTCCCACAAGGCCTGTGCAACAGTCCGGAATCTTTTATGTGTATGATGCTCGGCATGTTTGGCAACCTCAACTACTCCAGCCTCCTGTGCTATTTAGATGACTTGCTAGTGTTCGCGCCATCTGAGGAGGAGGTGCTGAAGCGATTGGAGGTGGTCTTCTCCAGACTTAGAGCAAACAACCTCAAGCTCTCACAGAAGAAATGCAACTTCTTACAGAGGTTGGTTAAGTTCCTGGGTCATGTGGTCGATGCCAGTGGAGTCTCTGTCGACATGGAGAAGGTCTCTGTCATCTCAGTTTTTTATTAATTAATGTCAGTGCCGAAAATCCGGCCTCTCAGAGGTATGTTGATGCGAAGGGGACAAGTTTTCTCAGCGCAGCATTACACAACACTGGGTACTCGTTCCAGACTGATATCCAGAACTTTGCGAGGGCCGGTCCAGTGAACTTGACTGATCATTGAGCGCCTCCTGCTCAGACAGTGGCCTGCTGCGTCATGCGTAATGAAAGGATCTTGGATCCAGTTGTCCAAATTGTCCGCACTCTCTCTCTGAAATTGTTCAATGAGCCCTTCTAGTGGCTACAGATGATGGGCTTCAAATAATTTTTTGCAAAATTCTGTTCCTACAAAAAGTCATCAAGCTGAGTAAAAAATCTCTGCTGATTATCCTGGAGTGCCACTAACCGAGTTTCTTAATCCAGCTCTCCATTTTAACTGCGAGTCCAAACAGGTCTGTGTCCCGACCTTTTAGTCCCAGATTCAACGCATTGAGGCGGTCAAAAATAGATATGCCAGCTGTGCCATTCATTATCAGTACATTTCTCTACAAATGGGTTGTTTTTGGCTGCAAGGAAAATATGCGCTTCTTCTCTGAGTTCAAAAAGGCGATTTAATACTCTGCCTCGAGATAGCCACATCACTTCAGTGTGGTATAGCAGCTGGTTATGCGCAGAGCCCATTTCATCGCGGCCAACCGGCACCGCTTCTGACAACTAACCTATCCATTGCAAGTCCAGGTTACACACAAAAGACCAGACATGGCCTCCACAATTATAAATGTGCAGTAGGCTATGTAGTGAGATGTGTATGCGAATACTGCGTCGGCCTCCGTTGATGAAGGGGTGAGACATGGCAAATGCACACAGCTGACCGGTGGAAAACTCTATCTGAGTTGGGTTTGTTGGTTTTTCTCTTAATTTGCCAATGCACTGTCACCTACCCGCGACCCCACTTTGGGTCATGACCCGTAGTTTGAGAACCGCTGAGCTAGTCTATCTTATGATATCCACTTCACTCAATGAAAGTGTGTCTTCTCGCTAGCTACTAGTCACATTGGCCCCTACACTGGCCCCTACAAATGTCCTAACCCAGTTGTACAATAAAGACCAAGCATGGCTTTGTCAGTATTCCAATGTACAGCCCCACCCAACCCCACCCCACCTACCCAACCTCCTCCAATGTACAGTTTCTATGTCAAATGTATGTCAGTATTCCAATGTACAGTGTCCCCCCCCTACCCAACCCCCCCCCCACCTCCAATGTACAGCCCCACCCCACCTACCCAACCTCCCCCAATGCACAGTTTCTATGTCAAATGTATATACACTCTTTTTCTGGATTTTTTTAGTATCACAAACAGTACTGTATTTGAAAATCTGGTATGTCATAAATGTATAGATGTAGCAGTACTGTCTATCTGTATGTCGTGTGTGTCATATGATGAATTGAAAATGGGGGACCCTGATGGAAACAAGACGAAAGTCTTTCTCAGGTCTGCATCCTCTTAACAATTGTATGTATTGAGCTGTACTGCACTGTACCCATTCTGCAATCTGTTAATAAACTTTTCAATCAATCAATCAATCAATCAAACATTGGAATTGACGGAAGTTACAATGGGGCTGTTGAGGTGATGCGTGAAATCACTGCGCACATAGGCAGCAATGGTTCGTCAAAAAAGACTTCTGAGTATGTATCTGCTTAGAAACCGAAAATGTCTCATTTAAAATTTGTATTTCTCGACGTGGTAAATACACAGGTCACAACATGTTTACAGGAACGTTTTGGAGTGTATTTTGTGACTGTTGGAAACTAGGCTACTTGGGCCCACCAACTTCCAGTGAATGATGCTAAGCTAGGCTAACGGTGCAGGTGTTTCCTTAGCCTAATGCATGCACAGAGAAGAAAAGGGTATGTATCTGCTTGTCTAACTCCAGGGTAGATGGCAAATAAGCTAATTTCCCAAAGAGTTGTTGTGTTCCTTTAACTGTCTAGAACATATTATTTCTAGTTTTGTCTAATTTGATACAAAGTAAGTCTTATTACATCTTATTAGTTATATTGTTTGGTCTAATTTGATACAGTGTACGGCTTATTACGTCTTATTATAAATAAAGTGTGACTGATAATTTTATTGTATCGTTTAATTTAATGTATGATTTTCCCTCTCTTATAAAATTAAGCATTTTCAGAGTTATGCAACTTCATGTTTCCTCTCAATTGTCTCTCACTAAAGTTTATGCAATTGTTGCCATAGTGAACTTGGTAACGGTAAGGTTTTTGTGTGTGTGTGTCTGTTTGTATGCCTGGTAATGTTTCTCTTTCAGACATGCTTTTCCCACACAGTGTGAACCCTCAAATGTCACACAGCCACTTGCCTCAGCAGATCCCTGGCCAACAGACACAGTGAGTGGCGTTAACAGGCCCACGTGTGCCGTGATGTGCAAACATCAGTGTTTGAGCTCAACGCCCCTTCTTCTTCCTCCTCCCCCTGCCTCTCCAGAAGGACTTGGAGAGAGCAGGACCCAGAGCTGTGTGTAGTTACTCGTCTCTAATCCTGTAATTACTGGCCCATCAGGGCCTAGTAAAATCATAATTGGAACCAGATGTCTATTTGTTTAGTCTCTCCCAGTCTGCAGCAGGACCAATCTGACATTTGCTAACACATCTCTGGACCTCCAATAGAGGCTGGGAAGGAAAATACGGTCCAAATAATATTTAGCCAGAACCGTGAGCCAAAACTGGAGAGGAGGGGGTATCAACCTCAAGCATGGCAACCTGTACTCAAATATCCCATTGTGATTCCATTGTGAAGTATGAGACAGACAAGACGTCCACCTACAGCATAAAGAATGGAGAGACCTGGCTGGGTGGAAAAGGAATGGCATGAGATGATCCGACAGACAGGCGGATAGATGGAAATTGTTGAAGGTAAATATAAATGTATTCAGAACAACAGCAACAAAGAGAGAAAGAAAGAGGCAGACAAACAAACAGATTACATAGGCTAGTCAGGCAGGGAGACACAGGATAGAGCCAGAACGATGGACAAAGACGTGAAAGACACTCCTCTACTCTACTGGACTCCTCTAGACTAGATTATCCACAGAGCCTGCACGTTGAAGCTAATTTCCATTCTGTTTTCCTTTGCGAAGGTCATTGTTTGCTCTCCATCCCTCCTGCATGCTTTACATTTCACAGTCTAATGACTCACAGGCTCCTCTGTCTGATTTGCAAGAAATGAGAGCAGACATGACAGACCACAATGACTTCAATTCTGCTCCGGAGCAGGAAGTACAAACATACCCACGGTGAGAAGCACACCAGATAAATAACAAATGGAAAAACAGACAAAGCTATGAAGAAATACAATCACGGAGCAATAAACCCATCACAACACAATCAGACTGGGGAGAAATTACATGATTAAAGTTGTTTATGGAATAGGAATATAAATAATTTTTGTTTGTGGGATCGCGTTTCTCTCCACCTTGCGATATTGCCTCCTATTTATGCGTGTTGTGTGCGGAGGACTGTGCAAGCTCCTGTGTATGTGTAAGTATGTGTGATGTAATTTTTGGAATCTCACAGAGATGTAGCGCTGCATTAATGTACTAGCCATATGATACATGGTTTAATGTGGGGTAATAGTATTACCCTATCTTGTACAATAATAACGCCACACTGAGCGCTATAGAGTTCCTCGCAGGAATGTGAGAATTTCTTCAATAATACTTCGGTGTTTGATAAAGGTGTTTAAAACACCTTAGCGCAGGATTGCCTGCGGGGCTTCGTGTTTGAAATGCTACAAATGCTGTGGCAACAGAGGATAATTTTATAGGTTTCTGACTGTCAATCCCCAGGAGTCGACACAAGACAGGGGGAAAGGCAGCTATTCTAATGTGTGCTTGGCTCCCTTCCTAGACTCGTGGCGCTGCAGCTATAGCACTGATAGGAATGATGGTTTTTATATGGATCTCTCTGAGTGGCAGCAGATGTTTCTGCATTCTCCGGCAGCACTCGGTTCCAGGGGGAAATCAGAGAAAACTACACACTATAAAATTAAACCACTGACACTTCACCAGCCCTGAAAGCAGATAGGCCTGCAGCATCGGCAAGCTGGAGCCAATCCATCATTTCTCGTTTCAGAGCTTCCCCATCTGCGCTAACTTTCATTAGCGCTGGCATCTACAGTGAACAGTTTTAATGGATAAAATGCTACTTCTTTATTCACCGGGGCCCATTGTATATGATATCATATAGTAACACACACGCGCACACACATACACAGTGTGGGATTACGGAATTCCACATGGGAAAAGAGCTGGCAGTGTGCGGTTTATCATTATATACAGAGAAACAATGATTATTTACATTAGTTGGTGCCACAGTTGGTTTGCCTTTGAGCCAAGAGACAATAGTGTTTAACATCAGCCTGTTCATCAGCACAAATCACATATTTCTGGCTATGACTGCTGGAGTTGAATAGGGTGATTGCTGGATGACTCATGCAATGTTTATGAGAAGAGTAGCCTACATACTTTAGAACGGATGGATATGTTTTACTGAACCCACATATTACAACATCCTCTTGTAATATATTAAAGCTTCTCTGACCTAGAAAAACCTTGTTTTCCCAAAATATATGTTTTGAAGGACCTGTGAAAAGATGGCTGATTTCCCCATTGCCACTCGTTTACTTTTACATCCGACCTACAACACAGTTTCAGTTGGCTACTTGTCTTACTACTGTATTATGAAACATGTTATTTTCACCACAGGGTCAGTGTCAGCTCTCCATTTAAAAACAGGCAACATTTTCTTCTTATTGACACAGATGATAACCATAATGCTTGTATGAATAATGTTGAGTAATGCATCATCTGTATGCTTCTATCTTTCACATCATCAACAAACATTTCACTGGATCTGACTGGGCCAGTTCACAGGATATATGTTGCCCATTACTCCATCCCTCCTCCTATTTATAAAATGTAATTCAGTATCCATTACTGATTGCCAGTTTTAAAATATTACAAGTAGCTAATTTGCTTTAATTGTTGTAGCTTTTAGCCAGGCACATCATTCGCTGACGTGAATTAGGCACTGATCTGCATATCTCAGCCCCTGGTTGTAGCCACCGCCCACAATCAACAATTCGCTCAACAACTGAGCGAGTGGAAATAATGCGAAAGCGGTTTCCCTGTCACTGACACTTCCTCAAACAGGTTGACGTGAAAGAGAGAGATCGAGAGAGAGAACAAGCGAGTGAGAGAGAGGGAGAGACAGACAGATAGAGAGAGGGAGAGAGAGGCTCTCATACGGTGCTACTCGAGTCGTACATCTCGGAGCATTTACACACACTCCCGATTGTGTGTGTGGGGAAACACGTGCGCTCTCGGAGCATCTCTCCTCTCTCTCTCCCTCTCTTTATCTGTTTCTCCCTCTCTCCCTCTCTTGCTCGCTCATTCTCTGCTCTCTCTATCAGCACTTGCGTCACGTCAACCTGTTGCAAAATATCAGCGCACACGCACATTCCCACGCGTATTCCGATCCGTGCAATAATATTCATATTATTATTATATCATATGTCTATGCGAACCCGGGGGGCTGGGAGGGGGGTTAAGAAGCGACCTGGGCTGTCTTGCAGCCACAGGACCAGTGGCGGCTCTACCACTAGGGGCGCTCGGGCGCCGCCCCCCCTCAGGCCCTACCCTGGTTATATGAGAGAAGAAGAAAAATAAGTTTTTAGTTTTTTGTTTTATAGCCCTATAAATAATATAAACATGTTTAAAATTAATAATATTTACTCATTTTAAGTATGTTTGTGTTTCCAATGCACAATATAACGTTATTATATATATAAAAAAAAAAAACTCCTTTTCTTGAACAGGAAGTGACTCACTTTTCTTTTTTTTTATAATTTTTTTGTATTTCTCGGCCCGGGCTAGACGCGATAGCGCTCTGAGTGCGCGTCACGGTTTGATCGCTGTATCCGTCACAGCCAATCAGTGTGTAACGCGTTGTGCGTTGAAATATGACTATTATGTTGGAATCCGGGCGCGATTTGAAGCGGTCTAGCCAGTAGCGTCAAGAATTTCTGTAGCCGCATTTCGCGGAGACGCTCTCTGATTGGCCGACGCCAGTATTTTTTTCCGTAGCAGAATTTCACAGAGACGATCTCTGATTGGCCGAATCCAATTTCTAATGTTCCAATTCTAGCTTATTCCTAGGTTGGTCCGTTGGTGTATATATTGCCAATAGCCAATGTACAATCAATAGACAATAAACTGGATGACATCCGAGCAAGGATTCAATATCAAAGAGACGTTAGGGACTGCAATGTCCTTTGCTTCACCGAAACATGGCTCACACCGGAGGTTCCAGATCACGCAATTCAACCAGCGGATCACTTCTTTATCCATAGAAAGGATCGGACATCATCAGAGTCCGGTAAACAACGTGGAGGAGGTATTGCCTTCATGTTTAACAAAAATTGGAGTGATCCAACGAACGTGAAGGAATTATCCAACCACTGCTCCCCAGAACTGGAATATATAACCATCAAGTGTCGTCCTTTCTTCCTCCCGAGGGAGTTAACGGCGATCGTCCTGGTCGGAGTGTATATTCCACCGCAAGCCAGCAACAAGGTTGCGCTCTCCAGACTACACGACGAGGTAAATAGAATACAAGTGGCTAACGTTAACGCCGCCATTTTAGTACTGGGAGATTTCAATAGCGCCAATCTGAGAAAGGTATTGCCTGACTTCTATCAGCATGTGACTTGCAACACCAGAGGCGGTAACATCCTAGATCACTGTTACACGCAATTTAAAGGTGGCTACAAGGCTCATTCTGATAGTGGCTTTGGCAAGTCAGATCACGCATCCATTTTCCTTTCACCAAAGTACAGACAGAGAATTAAAAGTACTCCCGTAGTCTCGCGAGAGGTGCAGAAATGGGATCTGACGTCAGAAGAGACGATCCGGTCAGTGTTTCACCACACAGACTGGATTGTGTTCCGCGACACAGATAACATTAATGCCTACACGGAGACAGTGCTGGACTATGTCTGTACTAGGGTGAAAGAAACAATCCCCACTACCAAAATGAAAGTTTACCCAAATCAAAAACCCTGGGTAGACAAATCCGTCCGTGAAGCTCTGAGAGAGCGCACCAAAGCATACAATGACGGCCTAGTGGCAGGCAACATGAATGACCACAAGGTGGCGCGACACAACGTAAGGAGGACAGTGTCAGAGGCCAAACGGCGCTACAGGGATAAAATTGAACTCCAGTTTGAACAAGCTGACTCTAGAGCTATGTGAGGTTTGATGCTGGTAATAACAACACCAGCTCACAAACCTCGGCAATGGGGGGGGGGGGGGGTCGGCTGCTGATGGAGGCGCAGTGTTCAGGGTAACAGAGCATGAGGTGAGGCGGACCTTTAAAAAAGTGAATATCAGGAAGGCAGCAGGTCCGGACGGCATCCCCGGCCGCGTCCTAAAAGTCTGTGCCGACCAACTGGCCCCAGTATTCACTGACATATTTAACCTGTCCTTAGAACAGGCTGTCATCCCCACCTGCCTGAAGAAGTCCACTATTATCCCTGTACCCAAAAAATCCAAGCCTGCTTGCCTCAACGACTACCGCCCTGTAGCTCTCACCTCCATAGCCATGAAGTGCTTTGAGAAGCTAGTAAAGGGCTACATCTGCTCCTCCCTCCCCATCAACATGGACCCCCTGCAATTTGCATACCGCCCCAACAGGTCCACGGAGGACGCCATATCCCATGTGCTGCACACAGCAGCATCACACCTGGACAAGAGGCAGGGGAACTATGTGAGAATGCTATTCATCGACTACAGCTCGGCATTCAATACCATAGTCCCCTCCATACTCATAGCCAAGCTCAGGGACCTGGGCTTGGGCTATGACCTCTGCCAGTGGGTCTTGGACTTCCTGACTGGCAGACCCCAGGTGGTGAGAGCAGGCAACTGCACCTCCTCATCCATCACCCTCAACATAGGGGCCCCCCAGGGCTGTGTTCTGAGTCCCCTCCTCTACTCCCTGTACACACACGACTGTGTGGCTCAGCGGAGTAGCAATACAATCGTCAAATTTGCTGACGACACAGTGGTGGTGGGCCTGATCTCTGCCAACGACGAGAGGGCCTACCTGGAAGAGGTCAAGGTCCTGGCGGGATGGTGCCAGGAAAACAGCCTCTCCCTGAACGTCAGCAAAACAAAGGAGATGATTGTGGACTTCAGGAGGTCGGGGGTCAAGGACTACAGCCCCCTCAGCATCGACGGGGCACCGGTTGAGAGAGTCAACAGCTTCAAGTACCTCGGAGCCTACATATCCGAGGACTTGACATGGACCACACACATTAACAGTGTGGTGAAGAAGGCACGACAACGCCTCTACTTCCTCAGGCGCCTAAGGAAGTTCCAAGTCAGCCAGAAGATCCTTAAGAACTTCTACTCATGTACAATAGAGAGCATCTTGACCGGCAACATCACCTCCTGGTTTGGGAATAGCACTGCAAAAGACCAAAGCAGACTACAAAGAGTGACACGTTCAGCCGAACGCACAATTGGAGGGGGGCTCCCCACCCTCCAGAACATTTACTACAAGCGTTGCAAGGGCAAGGCTAAGAGAATCATTAAAGACTCCAGTCACCCGAACAACTGCCTCTTCGAACTGCTGCGGTCAGGCAAGCGATACAGGAGTCTCAAGGCGAGCACAGAAAGACTCAGAAGTAGCTTCTATCCCCAGGCCATCAGGCTGCTAAACGAACAATGAATGAACACTACACAACAACAACCACCAAACGCACATAGCACACACATCCACACGCACACACTCACTTTAAACAAACACACTGTAGCACCCACTCCACACACTTTATAGCACACACCCACTTTAAACAAACACACTGTAGCACCCACTCCCCACACTATATTTATGGATGAAGGATTGCACTACAACTCGTACACCTTACTGTAAATTGTACCTAAAATTGTACCTCATCCCATTTCTGCTTTGCACTAGATAGTACTGTACATTAGTACACTGCATAGTATTGTGTATTGTATATTATATGGTAACTCAGAACATTGTACATATGTCTATACCGAACACTGTGACCTCATTTTCTTCTTCTAAATTCATGCTATATTATGTTATTATGTTATTTGATACTATCTTGTCTAGCACAGTCTCTGGAGCGTAACAGTAAGAAGCATTTTGTATGAAAGTATTCTGTACTTCTGTATGACAACTATTAAAGAACTTGAACTTGGTGGTAGAGATAGTTGTGTTGTTGTGAGATGCATGCAGCTGTTTGTCTTAGAGCGTGCCGTGACTGCAAGTTCTTTAGACTGTTAAGCTTAGGCACTCTTTCAAAGTTGGTTAAGGTTAGAGTTTGTCTTAGAGCATGGCGATAGAACGCCAGGTAGTTTGCAGTCTGTTCGACGCGGAAATGGACAAAGGAATGAAGTACTTGTGTTGTGTGGTGCTGCTAACAAGCTAACACTTGGCTAACAAGCTATATGGCGGATGCAGTCTGGACACAGTGGACAGTGGTCTGGAATACATCAACAGTGGATTATACACTTTATCAAGGCAAGCCCTCCTGCCCTGGACGTGTCAACTAAACAGTGAGTCTCTCTCTCTCTCTCTCTCTCTCGCTCTCTCTCTCTCTCTCTCTCTCTCGCTCTCTCTCTCTCTCTCTCTCTCTCTCTCTCTCTAATTTCGCCGCGTGTGGGGCATAACCACTCAGACAATGAATGGTAACTTGTTTAAAATGAAGAGACATGGCGGTTAGGTGGCCGAGCGGAGATTGCGTTCGTCACCAACCCCGGAGCTGTGAGCTGGATTCGCCTGTTCGAATCCAGCTCACAGCTCCGGGGTTGTCACCAGCTTGGCTGGCCGTCTGCACTAATACAATTGGCTGTATTAGAGGGTGGGAGAAGCTGGCGGGGTGGGTCCGGGTCGTTGTAAACAGCGACTCCTACAGTTCGGTCGGGGCGCTTGCTAAGCGCGGATAGGACTTGAGGGGGATAGTGTGGTCCTCCCACACGCTACGCCCTCTCGATGAGAATCCGCGCTGCCAGGTGAAAAGAAGCGGTGATTGGCTGGACGTGTGTCGGAGGAAGCACGTGGTAGCCTCCACTCTCCCAGATGATCTGACTGTGGGGGGTAAGTGCGCAGCGACCAGGAAGGGACTGTGAATTGGCATACGACTAACATTGGGATGGGAGAAAATCGGAGGAAAATGGAGGGGGAAAAAGATCAATAAAAAAAATAAATAAAGAAAATGAAGAGACATACAAATGTGTTTATTATTGAATGGATCTGACATCATCTGAGAGAGAGAGAGAGAGAGAGAGAGAGAGAGAGAGAGAGTGTTATGGTTTGTAACCGACCCCAATCGCACAACACAAGACAGGTATGATGGTTTGCCAAGAAACAGATATTTATTTAGAACAGGGAAAAAGGGCACTGTCCCTTTAAGGGAGAAAACACAAAACACTGGAATATAATATGAGGGGAAGGTAAAGTGCCTTTAAGAGGCGGGCAGGAAAAGGGAACACTATGGGAAGGTAAGGGAACGCCTAAGGGAAGGTTAAGGGAACGCCTAGGGAACAGAGGAACAAGAGACTAGGAGAACCAGGGAAAAGGAACTAGGTGGAACTAGAAGGGGAGAACTTGGGACCAGGAACTAGGTGGAACTAGAAGGGGAGAACTAGGGGCAGAGGGGACTGAGGCCCGCGGAGGCGGGCTGGGGAACAGGGAGGAACTGGGGACAGAGAACCGCGGAGGCGGGCTGGGGACAGGGAGGAACTGGGGACTGGTGGGAAAACATCTGGGCCGCTCTGCAGAACAGAGGAGAGGGTTAATATTCAAAGGGAACAAACAGAGCAGATGCAGAACAGTCCAAATAACAAAGTAACAAAGTAAATACTATCTTCGTGTGAATAAACACACAGTGGGAGATGAAATGTCCAAAATAATATCCACGAGAGAACAAAACAGAGTGGGAGATGAAATGTCCAAACTAATAACTAAGTGAGAACTAAAGGAGGCAATACGCTGGGAGAGTGACATCACAATCTAAACTCACCCAGGCGTATGCGTAATGGTACAGGAAACGCAGCGGGAAGGGGGCAAGGGGCATTACGCTGAGTGAGTGACATCACAATCAAAACTCACCCAGGCGTATGCGTAAAGGTACAGGGACAGCAGCGGGAACGGGGGCAAGGGCACTACGCTGAGTGAGTGACATCACAATCAAAACTCACCCAGGCGTATGCGTAAAGGTACAGGGACAGCAGCGGAAACGGGGGCAAGGGCACTACGCTGAGTGAGTGACATCACAATCAAAACTCACCCAGGCGTATGCGTAAAGGTACAGGGACAGCAGCGGGAACGGGGGCAAGGGCAACGCCACCGGGTGGCTGGCTGTCCGAGCCGAGGGACAGAGTGCTGGAACAGTGGCGGTGGCGAGGGTGTCGTCCACCGGGTAGCCGCTGTCGGAGCCGAGGAACAGAATGCTGGAACAGTGGCGGTGGCGAGGGTGTCGTCCACCGGGTAGCCGCTGTCGGAGCCGAGGAACAGAGTGCGCGCCACACCTTGGTGTGCGCGTCGGAACAGTGGCGGTGGCGAGGGTGTCGTCCACCGGGTAGCCGCTGTCGGAGCCGAGGAACAGAGTGCGCGCCACACCTTGGTGTGCGCGTCGGAACAGAGAGCTGGAACAGTGGCGGTGGCGAGGGTGTCGTCCACCGGGTAGCCGCTGTCGGAGCCGAGGAACAGAGTGCGCGCCACACCTTGGTGTGCGCGTCGGAACAGAGAGCTGGAACAGTGGCGGTGGCGAGGGTGTCGTCCACCGGGTAGCCGCTGTCGGAGCCGAGGAACAGAGTGGCGCGCCACACCTTGGTGTGCGCGTCGGAACAGAGAGACGCCTCGGGGTGCGTCTGCGAGGAGGAGTGTGCCAAGCACGAAGGTCTGGAAGATGCGCGTCGGCGCGCTGAGGTCTGGAGAGCGTGCCAAGCTCGAAGGTCTGGAAGATGCGCGTCTGTGCGCTGGTACGGAGGAGCGTGCCAAGCTCGAAGGTCTGGAAGATGCGCGTCAGTGCGCTGGTACGGAGGAGCGTGCCAAGCTCGAAGGTCTGGAAGATGCGCGTCTGTGCGCTGGTACGGAGGAGCGTGCCAAGCTCGAAGGTCTGAAGTGGAACACTGGAATACCTCCCGTAGAGGATTAGAGAGCGCAGTACAGTGTCTCCCTCCAGGCAAACGGCGGCAGGTGGCGAAGGCTTGAGCGCATCTGGCGCGCTGGTCTGGAGTGGAACACTGGAATACCTCCCGTAGAGAATTAGAGAGCGCAGTACAATGTCTCCCTCCAGGCAAACGACGACAGGTGGCCAAAGCCCTTGAAGATGCGCGTTGCGCGCTGGTGACTGGAGAGCGTGCCAAGCCCGAGGGTCCGGGAGATGCGCGTTGGTCTAGATGTGCGTCAGGACGAACAGCTGCGCTGGGGTCTGCAGTGGAGCGCTGGGGTGCCTCCCGTGGAAGTTACAGGGAGCGCAGAACAGTCTCCTCCACAGGCTACGGCGACAGCAGACGAAGGCTGGAGCAAACATCTCAAGGCTGGAGAGATCCATCTTACAGCATTGGTAGACCAGAGGATCTCCCGAAAGAGTCTAGATGTTAGAGAATATGACTCAGCATGAATACAACACGACCCCACGCCGAAACGAGGGGAAGAGCCCTGGTATTTAAAGCCCACAGGGGAACTAATTAGCCTGCCACCACAGGTGCGAGAGGTAATTGATAATAGTCCAGGTGTGGCCACTGAGAGTAAACGAGAGTAAAGAACGAGAGGGTGGGGGCTAGAGAGAGTGAGTGAGAAGGGAATTTCTAACAGTAGGCTTTAAAGAAACAGAGAAAAGGTGGTGAGCAGCGGGCAAAACCTCACAGAGAGAGAGAGAGAGAGAGAGAGAGCTGTTCGTGTTTGTGTTGGGCTGTTGTAAACGTGGTTGCATTTGACTGACTGATCATATATTGATCGATGGCAATGGTGATAATATTCGCCAATGCGTGCCTTGTACATGTTTGCAAAATGTTTGGTATAGCGCCCCTAGTGGCGAAGCATCCACGAGCCGCTACTGCACAGGACCGCCATTACAAAGGAAGAGACTGTCACAACTGCAAGCAGGCAGGCTACACACAGGGGCGGACCTTCCTACAGGCGATATAGGCGGTCGCCTAGAGCGCCACCCAGAGGGGGGCGCCAAAAAAAAAAAAAAATAATATTTTTTAATTTTTTAATTTTTTTAATTTTTATTTTTCTCTGTGCAGTTTTGGCGCCCCCTCTATATCGGCAACCATTATTTTTACATAAAAGAAATTCTAACATAAGGGAAAATGAGCCAAAAATCTAAAACGGTCGGTCGGTCTGAGCCTCAGCTTTAGGTGTTCACAGTCAGAACATGCTAGAGCGCTGTGCATTGATGGGTATCGGTCAAGTGTTTATAGAATTGAGCATTGAGGAAAGAAAGACTAACGTTAGAGAACTATGAAGAGGCAAAAGCCATAAACAAAACAAAAAAAACAAAAAAAAACAAAAAAAAAAAAAGTGGTGAATCTCGCCTAGGGCGCCAAATGTGCTAGGTCCGCCCCTGGCTACACAGTATATGACTACTGACAGACAATCTATATGCTGAATAGACACTTTTTTATGCCACTGTGGGAATTCGTATGAACTGCTGATGTGAATGTTTCTTTCCTCTGAACTTGTTTTTTTTTAAAGATAATGTAAAAAGTTGGACACAAAAAAGATTATTCAAATTAAGAATGAGTGACGTTCTTCATTCAGGGGATCGCAGCTGAGAACACTTGCCATTTCCAAACACCTTTTTGTACATTTGTTCTTACAGACTACTTACGAAGAGTTACGAAGAGAGTTCCTAACACTTTCGATCATGAGGTCCAATGTCTTTTTGTTGTGTTGTTAAATAAAAGCAAAATAAAATATCATGAAAAAAACTTTTTTTTAACACATCCAGTGCCATTCAGCAGATGGCGCTATGGGCCTTTAGTGCCACCGCTCTGTTCAATGAGATAAATGCCGGTGTTTTGCAGTGCTAAACGTATATTAAATATTATAACTATGGATCTAATAACGCCGTCGATTGTCAGTGAGTTTCCTCCGGTCAACATGCAAAAAACGGATCATTTTTTCATCAATACATTTCCGTTTTATACCGTGGTGAATACGAGCATAGTTCCAGAGCGATTCTGTGTAATCCCAGGGAACGCAGCCAAAACAGCCCTTAGCTGCATTTCACTATTTATCGTGCCATTTCTCGCTTGATTATTGAATCGATCTGAAATCAACACTAGATTATCGGTATTATGTTTCCTCGTGCATCCACGAAAGGGTGTGTGTGTGTGTGTGGGGGGGGGGGGGGGGTTCTATGCTTCGAGCGCCACCAACGGCATACGCTACACAGTACATTACAGACACACGCTGCAATCGTGGCGAAAAAATCATAGCGCAAGATTGGTAACATATAGTCCTTACCTTGTATCTGATGTACTGCAAAAAGAATAATCCAATTATCTGATCGCCATTCCAAATTTTCATCGTGATCGTTTGTCCAACGTTATCCAGCATTGCAGATGATCTGGCGGGCGGGGACCCTCGTCGAGGGAACTGTGGTGGCCGCTTGTCTTGCCGGAGTGTTCAGACCCCGCCCCCACGTCGCAGCTTGGCCAAGAAAATAAACCACATTGTTTCAAATAATAATAATAATCTTCATTTATATAGCACCTTTCATACACGGAGTGCAGCTCAAAGTGCTTAACAGAGACACGTCTTCTTTAAACAAGTCAAGAAGAAAAAAAACATAGTAACACAATAAGTCAAGAAAAAACAAGAATACCATAAGGTCCATAAGCTCAAAATAAATGCATGCATGCATGCAACACTCCCAGACGTACCCCACGCGAAGGTAAGGAAAAACTCACTAAAACCTAACAATAGGAAAAAATGCACCACAGGCAATGTGGAGGAGAGAAACCTTAGAAGGGCCAATTCAAGGGGGGATCTCCCTTCTTAGATGTCGGTGATATTAGTATTGCATGTTGCATTAAAAAGAGGTGAACAGCTGGTAAGCATGCACCCATGTGTGTAGTGAAACATGGATGGAAAAATGTGCAATAGCGGCCGCAAGGCGTTAGGCGGCAGCAGGCACGTGCACACATAGAGGCCAAGGGGTGCTTGAGCACCTTCCGCGTCGAACAGCCTGCAAACTACCTGCCGTTCTATCGCCATGCTCTAAGACAAACTCTAACCTTAACCAACTTCAAAAGAGTGCCTAAGCTTAACCGTCGAAAGAAATTGCCGTCACGCTCTAAGACAAACTCTAACCTTAACCAACTTCGAAAGAGTGCCTAAGTTTAACCCTGCAAAAACTTGCCGTCCCACGATTGGCGCTCATGTCACATGACCTGGCCAATCAGAGCGCCAAACGGGAACGCGGAAGGACAAGCCAGTTGCTGAAAGGATTCACGCAGCCCGGATGATGGTTTTTTACATCGAATTTTATACACCGCAATTATGCATCAAATTTTTATATAGAATTTTATACACCGCAATTATGCATCGAATTTTTTACATTGAATTTTATTATGCATTCGAATTCTTTACATTGAATTTTAAACACTGAATTTTTATTTCACATAAGGTAAATTCGGAGCAAAAAATTCAGATACATGATTTTCAAAGTAATTCTTTTCAATGCTATAAATTCGGTGTCTGAAAAAAAACAGATACATGTTTTCAAAGTAATTATTTTCAATGCTATAAATTCGGTGTCTGAAAAAATTCAGATACATGTTTTCAAAGTAATTATTTTCAATGCTATAAATTCAATTCAGATACGCGTTTTCAAAGTAATTATTTTCAATGCTATAAATTCGGTGTCTGATAAAATTCAAATACTTCTGTCACTCATTTGCTTCCATACCACAACAACAATAATAATAATTTTTAACAATAATTTGTGATGCCATCACACAAACTGGCATTTAAAGGGTTACAATTCAAAATGTATTGAATATGTGTTTTTTTTTTTTTTTTATATATACAATACTTTGTGATGCCCATCACAAACACTGGAATTTAAATGGTAAAAATTCAAACATTCCTGCACCAGAATGCAGGAAATTAAGTCTTTGTAACAAAATAATGGTATTAGGAATACATTTGCCTCCTGCGTGAACTGTGCATAGCTGAATACTGTATTTTAACGTCGGTCATATGGTGGTACTTGGAGAGCCAGCTACGTTCTCAGGTGGTACTTGGTGTAAAAAGTTTGAGACCAGGGTGAGGCCAGGCTATGGAGGGCTTTGAAGGTGAGGAGTAGTGTTTTGAAGTTAATGCGTTCCTTGATCGGGAGCCAGTGGAGGGAGTGGAGGACAGGAGTGATGTGTTCGCGGGACCGGGTGTTAGTGAGGAGGCGGGCGGCTGAGTTTTGGACCATCTGCAGTTTATGGAGGGAGCGGGAGGTGATGCCAGTGAGGAGGGAGTTACAGTAGTCCAGGAGTGAGGAGATGAAGGCGTGTATGAGGGATTCAGCAGCAGGGGGTAGAGGCAGTGACGGATTTTGGCAATGTTGCGGAGGTAAAAATATGAAGTTTTGACAATGGAGCGGACATGGGGGTCAAATGAGAGGGTGGGGTCGAGGATGACACAGAGGTTGCGGACTAGGGGGGAGGGGGTGATGGTGGAGTCATTGATGGTGAGTGTGATGGGTAATACAATAATTTATACTGTAGCATTACAAACCATTTGACAGCCAGGTCCTGCACCTCCGTTCTTGTCCTCTAGGAGCCATCGCAGCATGGCCAAGACCTTCCTCATCCAGCATATTGTCCTTCTGAAGCTCTGAAGTCATTAGTGGTCATGAACCTAGAATGAGAGCGAGAATACGTTAGTAGATAGTCTAAGGCCAGTGATTCTCAATATTATTTAGCATATCTAGGACCTCAAATTTAGTCCACGTCATGCACATCTACATACAATATACTGTAGCATTACAAACAATTTGACAGCCAGGTCCTGCACCTCCGTTCTTGTCCTCTAGGAGTCATCACAGCATGGCCAAGACCTTCCTCATCCAGCATACTGTCCTTCTGAAGCCATTAGTGGCCATGAACCTAGAGAGAGAGATAGAGAATACGTTAGTAGATAGTCTAAGGCCAGTGATTCCAGGGATTAAAGCAAAAGAAATTCTCCTTTTAAGGGAGCCTACCCCCCCCCCTAATGTACAGTCGCCCCCTCATCATATGTATATATTTACTGTTAGGATCTCTGGGTAACAGTACTGTATATTTGCATATCGCTGCTGTCGGGACAAAACCTCATAACTCCATTGTTTGAATTTTTTTTTTATTATATAAATCAACTCCGTAGATCATCCTCCATATGTGTGTGTGGGTTTTACAAAGTTTAAACAATGGGAAAGCATTCAACCGATCATCTGTCTAAACCTCCTAACTCTATTCACCCTCAAATCTGTGTTAGTTTTTGGAGTTATGAGGTTTTGTCCCGACAGCAGCGATATCGTATATGTGACAAATGTAACAGTACTATATACCTGTAAGTCATGTATGTCCCTATGTCATAAATGTCATGATGTCATGTATGTTGTGTATGTCATAAATGTCACTATGAATTGAAAATGGGGGACGCTGATGATGTAAACAAGACACATATCTTTCTCTGGTCTGTATCCCCTTAACAATTGTGTGTATTGCTACTGGATTTACCAGATCCAGAGTGAATGAATGAATAAAAACTTTATTTAATACACAAGACCCTCTTCTTGGGACCAAGTAAGGTTTCGTCGATAATCCAATGTACAGTCCCCCCCCCCACCCCTCCTACCCAACCACCTCCAATGTACAGTCCCCCCACCCCACCCCCTCCAATGTACAGTTTCTTCGTCAAATGTATATATACTCTCTTTTTTAGACTATTTTTGTATCACAAACAATACTGTATTTGTAAATCTGGTATGTCATAAATGTATAGATGTAGCAGACAGTACTGTATATCTGTATGTCGTGTATGTTATGATGAATTGAAAATGGGGGACCCTGATGTAAACAAGATGAAAGTATTTCTCTGGTCTGCATCCCCTTAACAAGTGTGTATTGAGCTGTACTGTATTGTACCCATTCTGCAATCTGTTAATAAAATGTTCAATCAATCAATATTTAACAGATTGCAGAATGGGTACAATACAGTACGGCTCAATACACACAATTGTTAAGGGGATGCAGAGCAGAGAAAGACTTTCATCTTGTTTACATCATCAGGGTCCCCCATTTTCAATTCATAGTGACATTTATGACATTACACAACATTGACATCATGACATTTATGGCATAGTAGGGACATACTACAGGTATATAGTAATGTTACATTTGTGACATATATGATATGCAAATATACAGTAATCAATGTTACCCATAGATCCTAACAGAGAATATATACATTATGATGGGGAGGAGACTGTACATTAGGAGGGGGTGGTAGAAAAAAAGATACATACGGTGGGGAGAGAATATACGGTGCTACGGAGTTAAGCTAATAAAGGTGACTCACAACCACAACAGGGGACTCACGTATTTGTACTGTGAAGTAACTGTTAACATGACAATGACAAACGTGGTTTCTGTTTTTCTTTTTGACATACTTGCGGCACATGGAACAAGTTAACTCACCACTCTACAGCCTGCAGTAGCCTAGCCAGTCTCTTGAAACACTGCCATCTTCAAACTTCCATATCTAGGACCTCTAATTTAGTCCATGTCATGCACATCTACATACAATATACTGTAGCATCCATCAACACTTCTTGTAAGAATTCTTTGCAGAAGAGCTAAAAGTAAGGACATTCAACAGTCAGTATAGGCATTTACAGGATGACTCTTTCCAGCTGTTGAAATGAAAGTCCCAGATTGAAAAGTATATATATACACAGTCACACACAATAAAACATTTTATACATCACTTACAAGCATGACCACTTGAAGATCTTGAAGACTTGGTAGATCTTGACCGTCTTGGGAGAGAGAGAGAGAGAAGGCATTACAGGATGACTCTTTGAAAATGATGTCCCAGATTAAAAAGTATATATACATTTACATTTACATTTAGTCATTTAGCTGACGCTTTTATCCAAAGCGACTTACAAGTTCTGTACGACAAGCCATCAGGAAGGGCATAACTCTATCAGCTGAGTAACAATGTTCATCAAAGTGTTGAGTGCTACAGTGTAGGTTAGTTTATTAGGACAAGTGCATGACAGTATGGTTAGTTAGGGTTAGATTTTTTTTTTTTTTAATTCAGATAATGGTTGAAGAAGTGCGTCTTTAGTCGACGGCGAAATATTGGATGTGTTTCGGCTGTCCTAACTGGGGTGGGTAGTTCATTCCACCATTGTGGGGCAAGGATTGAGAATAGGCGACTTCTCTTTGATGACCCCCCCGGAGCTTGGATAGGAGTAGGTCTGAGGCGGCCAGAAGATGCAGAGCGTAGGGGTCTTGAGGGTGTGTAGTTAGAGACCATTGACCGGAGGTAGGTGGGAGCAGTTCCCTTTGCCGCACGGTATGCTAGGTCGAGGGCCTTGAAGCGGATTCGTGCAGCAATGGGGAGCCAGTGCAGGTCCCTAAGAAGTGGGGTGACATGGGCCGACTTCGGTAGGTTTGAGATCAGGCGGGCCGCTGCGTTCTGAATGAGTTGAAGAGGCTTAGTGGCAGTGGCCGGGAGGCCAGCGAGCAGTGCGTTGCAGTAGTCGAGGCGGGAGATGACTGTTGATTGGACGAGGAGTTGGGTGGCTTCTTTTGTCAGGAAGGGGCGGATCCTTCTGACGTTGTTCAGGAGGAATCGGCAGGTTCTGGTTGTCGCTGCGATGTGAGCAGAGAAGTTCAACTGGTCGTCGAGGACAACACCAAGGTTCTTGGCGGTCGGGGACGCGGTCACAGCTGCATTCTCGACTGTGATGGAAAGGTCGGTCAGGGGGGAGGATTTGGCCGGCAGGTGGAGCAATTCTGTTTTGCTTAGGTTCAGTTTGAGGTGGTTGGTCATCATCCAGGCGGAGATGTCGGACAGACAGGCCGAGATCCGCTCAGAGACGTGGATATCTGAGGGAGGGAAGGAGAGGAAGAGTTGAGTATCGTCGGCATAACAGTGGTAGGAGAAGCCATGAGACATGATAATGTTACCCAGTGATTTAGTGTAGAGGGAGAATAGAAGGGGTCCTAAAACCGAGCCCTGGGGGACACCCGTCCGCAGGGGGCGGGTGGCCGACAGGGTCCCTCTCCATGACACTTGGTAGGAGCGGTCATTGAGGTATGATGACAACCATGTCAGCGCAGAGCCAGCCACTCCTATTCCTGCGAGGGCCGCGAGAAGGATCTGGTGGTTGACTGTGTCGAAGGCTGCAGATAGATCTAGGAGAATCAGGACAGAGGAGAGGCCTTTCGCTTTTGCTAAGTGAAGTGCCTCTGTGACCGCAATGAGGGCTGTCTCTGTGGAGTGACCAGTTCTGAAGCCTGACTGATTAGGGTCTAGGAGGTCATTCTGTAAGAGATAAGCAGTAAGTTGGTTGGATACAGCACGTTCAAGTGTTTTAGAAAGGAAGGAGAGAAGAGAGACAGGACGGTAGTTGCCTATGACGGTAGGGTTCAGGGATGGTTTTTTTATGAGGGGCGTGACTCTGGCTTGTTTTAGGGAGGTGGGGACCACCCCCGAGTTGAGTGAGGAGTTGATGGTTGCAGTTAGGAATGGGAGGATGTCTGGTGCTATGGTCTGGAGGTCTGTCCAGCTGGCATGTAGTCGGACGGTTCGACGTTACCAGTGTCAGGGTCTCGGCTTCTGTAATGGGAGAGAAAGATGACAGAGTGAAGGATGAGGTTCTCGATTCAGCATTTGGAATGAGTGGGGGTTGGGAGAAGGAGCTGCGGATGTTCTCCACTTTTTCCTCAAAGAAGATCGCAAAGTGTTCGGCAGAGAAAGATGAGGGAGGGGGGGGTGGGGGGGGAGTGAGGAGGGAGGACATGGTAGCATGCAGTTTGCGAAGATTCTTGGCAGAGGCCTCGATCCTATGGTGAAAGAAAGAAGCTTTGGCATTAGTAATGGTTTTGGAGAATGTTAACAAGAGGTTGTGATATGTGTCGATGTCAGCAGTGAGGCGTGACTTTCTATACTTCCTTTCAGCTGCTCTCAGGACCTGTCTTTGTTCTCTCACTGGATCTGTCAGCCATGGACTGGGTGGGGAACGGCGGGCAGGTTTCTCAACGAGGGGACAGAGCTTGTCGAAGGAGGTTGCAAGGGCTGAGAGGAGGGTGGAGGTTGCCATCTCTGTGGAGAGAGCAGAGAAGGTGTCACTCAAAGGTAGAGCGGACAGTATGTCAGAGGAGAGGGTGGAGGGGGATAGGGAGGGCAGGTTGCGTCTGAGTGAGACGGTTTGAGTTGGGGTGAAGACCTTTCGGTTAAGCATGAGAGTTAGTGAGAAGGATATGAAGGAATGGTCAGATACATGTAGGGGAGTTACCGTGGTGTTAATGATGCTGGAGTTACGGGAAAATATGAGATCCAAGGAGTTGCCTGCTTTGTGGGTGGGAGGCATGGCAGTGGGAGTCAGGTCAAATGATTGTAGGAGGGAGACTACTATGACTGACTGAGATGAGTCAGGCAGGTTGAAGTCGCCCAATAGAAGGAGAGGGGTACCATCTTCCGGTAAGGAGCTTAGAAGCATGTCCAGCTCATCTGTGAAGTGATCGAGCGGACCTGGAGGGCGGTAGAGTGTAACAATGGTGAGATTGAAAGGATTAGAGACAGATACTGCATGATATTCAAAAGAGGAGAGTGACAGTGCTGGGAGGGGTGTTAAGTTTGTAGTCCATGAAGGAGATGTCATGAGGCCAGTGCCTCCACCCCGTCTGGAAGGTCGAGGTGTGTGAGTGAAGTTATAGTTTGTAGATAATGCTGCAGGTGTTGATGAGTTATTGGGGGTTATCCAGGTCTCAGTTAGAGCCAGGAGCTGCAGATTTTGACTATGGGCGTAGGCAGTAATGAAGTCAGCTTTCTTGACTGCTGATTGACAATTCCATAAGCCTCCCCGTACTGTGACAGGTGTATTAGTGGCTGTAGGAGGGTAGGATAGATTAGCCGGGTTGCTAGCAAACTGCCGTGGGTGGGTTGAATCTGTTCTGGAGGAGCAGATTGTGGATATGAGACACATTGTGGTGTCAAGAGTGGCAGGGAGGAAGTAGAGAAATAGCAGAGTGGGAGGGAAAGGGAGATTTTTCAGAGTGGAGTGAAAGATAGGACTAGGGTGTACTTAGCACTAGGTGGATCGGTGGATCCCTCGGCGGATAACTCCAGGAAAACTCCTCTTTGTCCCTCTTCGTTTCTCGACGCTTCGCTGACGCTAAGCCAGCAGGCCTTTAAACCCCTATCACTAATCAGTGCTGTCTACCACCTGGCCCTTAATGGGTCACTTAAGGAAACAAAATGGCCGCTTTAAACACGCCCCTTAATCAAGTCAGCTGGTCAGGTCAGCAATCAAGTCTCAGTTTAAAGATATTACTAAATTACTTAAAATGTCTTACCCTGATGCAGTGTAAGTCTCTCAGTGAATGAGCTGTCCTTCCACAACAGAATGTAGTACAGAGTGATTCCAGGAGAGGCTGAGGTTCTGCTTTTAAGCAGTGACAGGGCTCTGAGATCACACTCAGTACACAAGTGTTGTCTTTAAGCAGGAAGCAGCTTTTAATGGGTCACTTAAGGAAACAAAATGGCCGCTTTAAACACGCCCCTTAATCAAGTCAGCTGGTCAGGTCAGCAATCAAGTCTCAGTTTAAAGATATTACTAAATTACTTAAAATGTCTTACCCTGATGCAGTGTAAGTCTCTCAGTGAATGAGCTGTCCTTCCACAACAGAATGTAGTACAGAGTGATTCCAGGAGAGGCTGAGGTTCTGCTTTTAAGCAGTGACAGGGCTCTGAGATCACACTCAGTACACAAGTGCTGTCTTTAAGCAGGAAGCAGCTTTTAATGGGTCACTTAAGGAAACAAAATGGCAGCTTTAAACACGCCCCTTAATCAAGTCAGCTGGTCAGGTCAGCAATCAAGTCTCAGTTTAAAGATATTACTAAATTACTTAAAATGTCTTACCCTGATGCAGTGTAAGTCTCTCAGTGAATGAGCTGTCCTTCCACAACATAATGTAGTACAGAGTGATTCCAGGAGAGGCTGAGGTTCTGCTTTTAAGCAGTGACAGGGCTCTGAGATCACACTCAGTACACAAGTGCTGTCTTTAAGCAGGAAGCAGCTTTTAATGGGGCACTTAAGGAAACAAAATGGCCGCTTTAAACACGCCCCTTAATCAAGTCAGCTGGTCAGGTCAGCAATAAAGTCTCAGTTTAAAGATATTACTAAATTACTTAAAATGTCTTACCCTGATGCAGTGTAAGTCTCTCAGTGAATGAGCTGTCCTTCCACAACAGAATGTAGTACAGATAGTAGTACATATTATATATACAGTCATAGACGCCTGCGCAATAGAGCACGCGAAGCAGCTGCTCTACGACTATTGAACATGGGGGGGCAAACGTCTGATTTTGCTCCCCCACTTTTTGATCATATGAAAAATATGATATACCCCCCCCCCCCTCCCATATATAAATCTAACCATAACTACGTAATTTCAATCAAATTAATAATACGCAATGACACTTAATAGCAAGTTTTTAAGTTTCCAAAGATTGCGACCCCCCCCCCCCTGCTCCCCAATATGGTTTGATCCAGTGCCTCTCCAAGTCCAACCCCCAGCAGAGCAGACAGTGGCGCACGGCGCTGGCGCTGCAGGTAGGCTGAGTGTAAATATCAAAGGCCACAGAAGTGTGTCATTTGGTGGCAGGCAGGATTTTCCAGTAAGTTGTTTATGATTGTTAAGATTATTTATGTTAGACATGTCGTTTACTATTGAGTGGTAGAGGTTCTACCACGCAATACAATAAAAGTGTTTCACATCCCGAAATGCCATCCCCGTCATACCAATAATAATAATAATAATAACAAAGTTTCCCTCTGGTTGGCATTAGCTTTAGTGCTAGCCGCTAGCTAACGTTGTCATATATCTAGATATGTGGTGTCGTCAGCTGGATAACGTTGACTTCGTTTGCAAATTTTAACGTTCGCGAGCAGGGCCGGATTAACGACGGCCGCGGCCCGTGGGCCTTTAGTGACGAGCCCCCCCCCCCCTGCCTCTTATATAAGCCTCTCTAATAAAGGCCTGGGCCCTCATTCATCAATAGTGTGCGTAGAACATTTCTATTTCCACACGTAAGCACGGAATGTAGAACTAGTGTACGCACAGGGAAGTCGGGATTCATCACACGGTGCGTACGCAGGCTCTATGCCCCTCCGTGTTGATGAATACCACTTTGTTCTACCGTCAATGCTCGTGCATGATTATCCATATATGGTCATGAAAATGAGGAAACACCCCCCATGGGATGTGAAATAATGGACTGACCCGAGCGGAACCCTGAGAAACTCCACGAAGATTGTTCACTGCTGTCGAACCAAGAAGACACTATCGCGTATTATGGGATAAATAATAAAAGGCGGACTTGTAAACGGTGATGTCAGATATCAACGGCTCCCTAAGACCATTGCTGCAATTCTGCCTGGACAGCTCAGAATACTAATAAAGACCGTTCGTTGACCACTGTTTGGCGTTGGTTGTGTGTCATTATAACCGTGCTGTAATATGAATGCCTTTATTAGTTGTGTTCGATTGGCTATATGATTTTTAGAGGCATCTATTTTGTTGTCGGCTAATAAAGACCGCGCTGGAATATGACTGCCTTTTCCCGTGTTGTTTGATTGATACCCAGGGATTAAAGTTCTCCTCAATTCTATTCCAAATCGCGATGGATCTCCCGTCAATTTTCTACCTGCTGCATATGATTTCTAGAGGCATACTACAATCTATTTTGATGTCAGTATTGGGTAGCCTATATAAACAATAATAGAGAGCATATACAAGAACAATGAATCTCACTGCATGTATGATGTAGGCATGTCTTTCAATACATGAACTTGAATTCCATCATGTTTGTGTGCGGGACTCACAAGGCTGTTGTCACAATGGGTGGTACCGGTACAGTAATAATTACAGTCCACACAATATCACGATCCATGCCATAGCCTATGTTCTATTAGGACATGATCTGTGACGACAAATGAATGTTTCTAGAATGTTTGATTAAGATATCATACTCTGACAGCATGCCTATGAGCAACAAAAACGCGAACTTGAATCCCATCATATACATAGTCTGTCCACTATCTGCATGGTGTCATTGCAATGCGTTTTCTATTCTTTCTTATACAGTAAAAAGGGGGAAGAACACTATATTCATATGACTTATTCTGCTTACAGCTTCGACAAATTCCACTTGTTTCGTTTAACGTAAAGCCTTTTAAATATAATCAAAACGTTCCCGTGTTTCGGCGGTCTGTGCGCAAAATAATAAAGAGTTGAGCTTTATGATTTATGATGAATTGAAAATGGGGGACCCTGATGTAAACAAGACGAAAGTTGGTCTGCATCCCCAATTAACAATTGTATGTACTGAGCTGTACTGTACTGTACCCATTCTGCAATCTGTTAATAAACTTTTCAATCAATCAATCAATCAAGCTACGCGGAGCGCAGTCAGTCAGTAGCCTACACCCCGTATATTCCGATAACGCTATATAAACCATGCTGCATTCATTCTGAGAGAAAGATCTATTATTCCAAATGCTATTTATAGGGTTTTGACCATAATTACACTACTGTTGCTATTTTACAATGAACTATAATGAACTACGGTTCGTACAGAACATGCCAGTGTTATTATGCACAGAAGCTCATTTCCTTGTTGTAATAATATATTCTACCACTGGGCGTCAGGTAAGTGTGGTCTGACCTGTGCGTAGATGTAAGCACGGAGTCAAGTTCAAATCGAAATTGATGAATCCCACTCTTTGCTTAGAAATGATCGTACGCACAGGGTAAGCACAGATCTGTGCGTAGAACACGTTGATGAATGAGGGCCCTGGTGCTCTTTGCAGCTGAGGTAAATAGAAGACCCGTCCTATATTTGAGGATTTACGGTAAATCAAGATGTTCAATTATCTTAAGGTACAATACCTGAAATGAAAATGTGTGTGTGTGTCCAGCCAACCAGGTAACATGGCAGAAAAAAGAAAGAATACAGACATCGGAGCATTTTTCAGTACACCAAAACGCAAAGTAAGAACCCTAGTAGCCTAATAGCTCAAAGACTTAAAGGGCGGGCTCCACAAATAATGGATTGCACGGTGTTAATTGCACCTTTACTTACAATTCATTATGAATTGTAAATGGGGGACCCTGATGTAAACTAAACAAAAGTCTTTCTCTGGTCTGCAATCCCTTAACAATTGTGTGTATTGAGCCGTACTATATTGTACCCATTCTGCAATATGTTAATAACATTTTTAATCAATCAATAACAGATTGCAGAATGGGTACAGTACAGTACGGCTCAATACACACAATTGTTAAGGGGATGCAGACCAGAGAAAGACTTTCGTCTTGTTTACATCAGGGTTCCCCATTTTCAATTCATAATGAATTGTAAGTAAGGGTGCAATAGAAATGTTTCATAATGATGTTCAGTGTATTCATAAGTGTATTGCTCTCCTTAATGTAGAATGATATGGTGACTGTACAGACTCAGGAAGGAGAGAAAGAGACCAAAGAGTTACAGGTAGTGGAAATATCAGACAGTCAGCTTAAAGTGTAGGATAACATAACAAATTAAGACACAAATACTTGGATTATATATCCCCCCCTCTCTCCCTTTCTTTACAGAGTAGCATAAAGATTGTGTATTCAAACCGGTTCAGTGTATTCATAAGTGTATTGCTCTCCTTAATGTAGAATGATATGGTGACTGTGCAGACTCAGGGAGGAGGCAGAGAAGGAGAGAAAGAGACCCAAGAGTTACAGGTAATGGAAATATCAGACAGCTTAAAGTGTAGGATAACATAACAAATTAAGACACAAATAGGCTATATTTACAGCAGACCCTGTTATTGTTCCTTGTTGGTATTTTCTCTCTCTTTCTTATAAAAAACTTGGCCTATTTAAAAGGAGATTGATTTAATAAAAATAAAAGAGCAAAAAAAAATATACAGTATATATACAGTATATAAATATATATATATTAATATATTATTATTATTATAGTAATTGGCTATCATACTGCAATATAAACTGAGTTTTATAGTGAAAAGAGCAGCTTTATTGGTCAAGATTGAAGGCTCTATATTGCAGGAAATTGCATGTAAAAAAAAAAAAAGAAAAAGCACCCCCACTTTCAACTATAACTAGGCGGCCATGTATACAGTCACACACACAATAAAAAATAATTATACATCACTTACGACCACTTGAAGTATACCGGTAGTTGTTATTGAGCTGTCTTCTGCTTTCATGTCGTTGTTGAGATCCAGCACTTTAACAGTATTTGCTGTGAAATTATATATTTTACAATTAAATTAAACCATGAAAGATCTGCGTGATATGCATTGGTTAGCTAACGTCAGTATTCTGCAGTCTAGGCCTGCTAGCAGTAGTGCTACTGTAGTTTACAGATCCCACCAGTTTCATAATATCGAGCAAATAACATTACAGTAGACTAGTCACTGAAACACAGACTAAACAGCATTTATATCAGCAGCATGCATTACTTATAAATAATAAAATATATGTGTTGCACAATTACCTGAGATGAGAACAGTTGGTGACGACGTGAGGCTCTGCCTGTAGCAGTGTATGTAGCCTAGTAGCACGTGAGCTCGTGCTACAGTGTATGTAGCCTAGTAGTAACGTGAGCTCGCGCTACAGTGTATGTAGCCTAGTAGTAACGTGAGCTCGCGCTACAGTGTATGTAGCCTTGTAGTAACGTGAGCTCGCGCGCAGTGTATTTAGCCTAGTAGTAACGTGAGCTCGCGCCTAGTGTATGTAGCCTAGTAGTAACGTGAGCTCGCGCTACAGTGTATGTAGCCTAGTAGTAACGTGAGCTCGCGCTACAGTGTATGTAGCCTAGTAGCTAACGTGAGCTCGCACGCAGTGTATGTAGCCTAGTAGTAACGTGAGCTCGCGCTACAGTGTATGTAGCCTAGTAGCTAACGTGAGCTTGCGCTACACTCACTGAAACACAGACTAAACAGCACTCATTTATATCAGCGGCACGCATTACTTATAAATAATAAAATATATGTGTTGCACAATTACCTGAGGAGAAGATGCAACAGTTGCTCACGGCGTGGTGCAGGCTCTGTCTGTAACGCGCTTCAATTCAAATTTCAAACCGGGATCCCCCACAATGCAACGCATCAGTGTTGCAGAGATTTGAGAGTCTGCCATCATCTGACAAACCTTTGATAATAATGGGCGGTTCGGATATATTTAATCCGATCTGGCAACCATGCTCTTCCTTGTTTCTCCGCACAGACTGACCACGGTTTTGATTAATTGATTGAAAACTTTGTTAACAGATTGCAGAATGGGTACAATACAGTACAGCTCAATACATACAATTGTTAAGGGCATGCAGACCAGAGAAAGACTTTCATCTTGTTTACATCAGGGTCCCCCATTTTCAATTCATCATAACATGACATGTGACATACAGATAGACACTTCTATACATTTATGACATACCAGATTTGCAAATACAGTAGGGCCTACTATTTGTGATACAAAAAGAGTCTAGAAAAGAGAGTATATATTTGACGTAGAACCGTACATTATAGGTGGGGTGGGGGGGGGTAGGTTGGGTAGGAGGGGTGGGTGGGGGACACTGTACAACTGCACAAGCACAACTGTACATTGGAATATTGACAAAACCATGTTTGGTACTTTACTGTACATTGGAGGGGGTTGGGTTAGGACATTAACAGGGGCCAGTTTCGAATTGCAGTCTCCCGTAGGTGTTCTTTGAGAGTGGTTTTGAAAGTGGGTAGTGATTCACATTCCTTTACATCTTTGGGTAGGGCGTTCCACATTGATGTGGCATAATTGCGAAACGTGTTTAAGATAAGATAAGATAAGATATTCCTTTATTGATCCCCTTGGGGAAATTCAGGCATCATAGCAGCATGGGGGGGAGGGGGGGAGGGGTACAGGTAGTAAAACAACACAGTATACAGGTAGTAAAAGACAACACAGGCAGTGTAAACAATTTGATCAATATGATCAATTAGTCCCTGTTTGAGCCGAATCTGGGTTTAACATGATTTGTGGAGCTCCCATGGTGTTGTGGTCCTGGTATTCACTGACCTTTGGGAAGTATTTTGACATGTACACATACCTTGGTCGTGTATGTATCTTGTAGACAGGCCCATTGCAAGTTGCTGTACTCTGTCGTCTACTCTAAGCCATCCTAGGTTCACGTGGGCAGGGGCGAGGTGGGTTCTAGGAGTAAGGTCAAGCAGTAGTCTGACCAGTGTGTTTTGTTATGTTTGTGTAGCAGGGTGGATTCCCTACTTTATGAGAGTAGATCGATGTACACACTAGCGGTAGGGGGGAACGCAGCAGATCTGAGTCCAACTGAATCCCCGACTTTAGTGCAGGAGTGGAGCTTTAGCAGAGGGTCACAGCCTCTTCACCCTGCTCCCCTCTGGGAGAAGGCTGAGGATCCCAAAGGCTGTGAAAGCTCGACACAGACTGAGCTTCTTCCCCTCAGAAGCTCCCACCTGAGGCCTAACCCACCCCCCCCTCCCCCCTCTGCCCCCAAGTGACACTGGCACAATGACACTGACTGCACTGCACTAGTCCGTACTGGATCCCTGCACTCTTCACTTTATATATATATATGTATTTATTGATTAATCCCCCACTGCACTGTTTCGTTTCTTGTCTGTGTTGGTGTTGTTTTCTGTGAAAAAAGAAAGGAAATGCATACACTGTATTGCTGCAACAATTACCAATGTGTTTTACACAAATGGCTAAATAAAGGAATCTGAATCTGAATCTGAATCTGGGGCCTAGGATTTACTAACCTAGGTGTAGTGTGCTGGTCCAGCTTTAACAAATGATCTCTGTATCTGTATGTAAATAATAAATCAGTAACCAGTATTGTTATGTTAGCTACTGAGCTGCTGGTTAAAGGCCTTAACTACAGTGTTGTTATGTTAGCTACTGAGCTGCTGGTTAAAGGCCTTAACTACAGTGTTGTTATGTTAGCTACTGAGCTGCTGGTTAAAGGCCTTAACTACAGTGTTGTTATGTTAGCTACTGAGCTGCTGGTTAAAGGCCTTAACTACAGTGTTGTTATGTTAGCTACTGAGCTGCGGTTAAAGGCCTTAACTACAGTGTTGTTATGTTAGCTACTGAGCTGCTGGTTAAAGGCCTTAACTACAGTGTTGTTATGTTAGCTACTGAGCTGCGGTTAAAGGCCTTAACTACAGTGTTGTTATGTTAGCTACTGAGCTGCTGGTTAAAGGCCTTAACCACAGTGTTGTTATGTTAGCTACTGAGCTGCGGTTAAAGGCCTTAACTACAGTGTTGTTATGTTAGCTACTGAGCTGCTGGTTAAAGGCCTTAACTACAGTGTTGTTATGTTAGCTACTGAGCTGCTGGTTAAAGGCCTTAACTACAGTGTTGTTATGTTAGCTACTGAGCTGCTGGTTAAAGGCCTTAACCACAGTGTTGTTATGTTAGCCACTGAGCTGCTGGTTAAAGGCCTTAACTACAGTGTTGTTATGTTAGCTACTGAGCTGCTGGTTAAAGGCCTTAACTACAGTGTTGTTATGTTAGCTGCTGAGCTGCTGGTTAAAGGCCTTAACTACAGTATTGTTATGTTAGCTACTGAGCTGCTGGTTAAAGGCCTTAACTACAGTGTTGTTATGTTAGCTACTGAGCTGCTGGTTAAAGGCCTTAACTACAGTGTTGTTATGTTAGCTACTGAGCTGCTGGTTAAAGGCCTTAACCACAGTGTTGTTATGTTAGCTACTGACCTGCTGGTTAAAGGCCTTAACTACAGTGTTGTTATGTTAGCTACTGAGCTGCTGGTTAAAGGCCTTAACCACAGTGTTGTTATGTTAGCTACTGAGCTGCTGGTTAAAGGCCTTAACTACAGTGTTGTTATGTTAGCTACTGAGCTGCTGGTTAAAGGCCTTAACTACAGTGTTGTTATGTTAGCTACTGAGCTGCTGGTTAAAGGCCTTAACTACAGTGTTGTTATGTTAGCTACTGAGCTGCTGGTTAAAGGCCTTAACTACAGTATTGTTATGTTAGCTACTGAGCTGCTGGTTAAAGGCCTTAACTACAGTGTTGTTATGTTAGCTACTGAGCTGCTGGTTAAAGGCCTTAACTACAGTGTTGTTATGTTAGCTACTGAGCTGCTGGTTAAAGGCCTTAACCACAGTGTTGTTATGTTAGCTACTGACCTGCTGGTTAAAGGCCTTAACCACAGTGTTGTTATGTTAGCTACTGAGCTGCTGGTTAAATGCCTTAACCACAGTGTTGTTATGTTAGCTACTGAGCTGCTGGTTAAAGGCCTTAACTACAGTGTTGTTATGTTAGCTACTGAGCTGCTGGTTAAAGGCCTTAACTACAGTGTTGTTATGTTAGCTACTGAGCTGCGGTTAAATGCCTTAACTACAGTGTTGTTATGTTAGCTACTGAGCTGCTGGTTAAAGGCCTTAACCACAGTGTTGTTATGTTAGCTACTGAGCTGCTGGTTAAAGGCCTTAACCACAGTGTTGTTATGTTAGCTACTGAGCTGCGGTAAAAGGCCTTAACTACAGTGTTGTTATGTTAGCTACTGAGCTGCTGGTTAAAGGCCTTAACTACAGTGTTGTTATGTTAGCTACTGAGCTGCTGGTTAAAGGCCTTAACTACAGTGTTGTTATGTTAGCTACTGAGCTGCTGGTTAAAGGCCTTAACTACAGTGTTGTTATGTTAGCTACTGAGCTGCTGGTTAAAGGCCTTAACTACAGTATTGTTATGTTAGCTACTGAGCTGCTGGTTAAAGGCCTTAACTACAGTGTTGTTATGTTAGCTACTGAGCTGCTGGTTAAAGGCCTTAACTACAGTGTTGTTATGTTAGCTACTGAGCTGCTGGTTAAAGGCCTTAACTACAGTGTTGTTATGTTAGCTACTGAGCTGCTGGTTAAAGGCCTTAACCACAGTGTTGTTATGTTAGCTACTGAGCTGCTGGTTAAAGGCCTTAACCACAGTGTTGTTATGTTAGCTACTGAGCTGCGGTTAAAGGCCTTAACTACAGTGTTGTTATGTTAGCTACTGAGCTGCGGTTAAAGGCCTTAACTACAGTGTTGTTATGTTAGCTACTGAGCTGCTGCAGGCCTTAACCACAGTATTATGTTAGCTATGAGCTGCTAACTATAGAGGCCATAACCACAGTATTACATATACTCTTGTTAGCTTTATGAGGCTACATCAACACGCTCCTATGAGTGCAGCATGTTAGCTTTATGAGGCTACATCAACATCCTATGAGTGCAGCTATAATGTTAGCTTTATGAGGCTACATCAACATGCAGGCTCCTATGAGTGCAGCTAATGTTAGCTTTATGAGGCTCTGCCCCCCCCCCCCCCTCCACTCCTCTAACACCCACCTCGCTCTGCCCCCCCCCCCCCCTCCACTCCTCTAACATTTTATTTATTAATTTTATTATTATTATTTTATTTGTTGCCATTAAAATAATAGGCAAGCATAGGGCTAAAACATTTTCATAAACAATAATATAATTTTTTGTTATTTGGTTATAATAAGGGCTTTTCTATGCATTTGTCTGATTGATTGATTGATTGATTGAAAGCTTTATTGACAGACTGCAGAGTGGGTACAGTACAGCTGTATTCACTTGTTGCGGTGGTCTCAACGGAACAATTTTGATTGACAGTCGATTCTGCCAATCACACCGCTGTTGTGTGTGGGGGCGGCGTCGCTTGACTGAAACTTCGGCTCTGCCCCGGCAACCATTGCCGGGCCAGAGCCGGTTTATCTTTGGCGAGCCCGAGTCGGCTCTGCCCCGGCAACCATTGCCGGGCCAGAGCCGGTTTATCTTTGGCGAGCCCGAGTCGGCTCTGGCACGGCAACCATTGCCGGGCCAGAGCCGGTTTATCTTTGGCGAGCCCGAGTCGGCTCTGGCACGGCAACCATTGCCGGGCCAGAGCCGGTTTATCTTTGGCGAGCCTGAGTCGGCTCTTCCCCGGCAACCAGAGCCGGGCCAGAGCCGGTTTATCTTTGGCGAGCCCGAGTCGGCTCTGCCCCGGCAACCATTGCCGGGCCAGAGCCGGTTTATCTTTGGCGAGCCCGAGTCTGCTCTGCCCCGGCAACCAGAGCCGGGCCAGAGCCGGTTTATCTTTGGCGAGCCCGAGTCGGCTCTGCCCCGGCAACCATTGCCGGGCCAGAGCCGGTTTATCTTTGGCGAGCCCGAGTCTGCTCTGCCCCGGCAACCAGAGCCGGGCCAGAGCCGGTTTATCTTTGGCGAGCCCGAGTCGGCTCTGCCTCGGCAACCAGAGCCGGGCCAGAGCCGGTTTATCTTTGGCGAGCCCGAGTCGGCTCTGGCACGGCAACCATTACCGGGCCAGATCCGGCTCATCGTTGGCGTGCCGTGCCAGACATGTGCCGAGTGTGCCGACCGCAGTGGCGGCCGCTGGGTACTTCGCCACTAGGGGCGCTATACCAAATATTTTGCAAACATGTACAGTACAGTACTGTACCACGCAAGACTCATGGCAAGACGTGAGCGATTCGACTCACGCTCACGGCAATGAATCGGCTCTTATGAACGAGTCGCTCAGCTGTTACTACAACAACACACAACCAGTCAAATAAAGTATAGTCTAGACTCTAATTCACAACTTGAAACACAATATAAATAGAAAAGTTAGAAACAAAACTCGCCCGTCTCCAAACACAGGCAGATCTCTCCCTCTCTCCTTCTCTCTCTCACACACAGCGCGACGTGGAATCGATTCGTTACACAATCAGACCTATTATATACCAAGAATAACTTCAGTATGAGTACAGGGCTGTACACATATTTTGCATATTGTTAAACGAGCCAAGGCTAGCTATTAAACTATCGATATGAATCGAAAATCTGGGACCCTGATGTAAACAAGACAAACGTCTTTCTCTGGTCTGCATCCCCTTAACAATTGTGTGTATTGAGCCGTACTGTATTGTACCCATTCTGCAATCTGTTAATAAAGTTCTCATTCATTCAAACATAGACGATATTGAACAAGCCATAATCCACGTATTTTCAATCCGAGAGAGCTGCAGTAGTTAAATCAATGAGCCATCGACATAGTCAGTGTGGTAAGTAACGTTATTATTGCATCCAAGATTGATACATGGCTGGCTAGGCAGTTGGTAGTCATAGTCTTGTGTTATAAAATAAATAAACAATCAGCAATGTCTCGCTTCATGAATGGCCAGCAGTAGCCTGCTGTACTAAACAGTACTGCTCCTAAAAAAAACTATTTACAAACGTTAACGTTAAGCACAGAGAGAGAGAGAGAGAGAGAGAGAGAGAGAGAGAGAGAGAGAGAGAGAGAGAGAGAGAGAGAGAGAGAGAGAGAGAGAGAGACTCACTGTTTAGTTGAAACATCCAGGGCAGGAGAGCTTGATAAACGTGTATAATCCGCCATATAGCCAAGTGTTAGCTCGTTAGCACAACACTCAACAAGTACATTCCTTTGTCCATTTCCGCTCGAACAGACTGCAAACTACCTGGCGTTCTATCGCCATGCTCTAAGACAAACTCTAACCTTAACCAACTTTGAAAGAGTGCCTAAGCTTAACAGTCTAAAGAACTTGCAGTCACGGCACGCTCTAAGACAAACAACCTAGACCAACCTAGGAACCAACCAACCTAGGAAGCTAGAAGCTAGAATTGGAACATTAGAAATTGAGAGATCGTCTCTGTGAAATTCTGCCACGGAAAAAAATACTGGCGTCGGCCAATCAGAGAGCGTCTCCGCGAAATGCGGCTACAGATATTCTTGACGCTACTGGCTAGACCGCTTCAAATCGCGCCCGGATTCCAACATAATAGTCATATTTCAACGCACAACGCGTTATGCACTGATTGGCTGTGACGGATACAGCGATCAAACTGTGACGCGCACTCAGAGCGCTATTGCGTATAGCCCGGGCCGAGAAATACGAAAAAATTCAAAAAATTCAAAAAACGTGATGTCACTTCCTGCTCTGGAAAATGAGTGTTTTTTAATTGCGATAATAACGTTATATTGTGCATTGGAAATACAAACATACTTAAAATGAGTAAATATTATTCATTTTAAACATGTTTATATTATTTATAGGGCTATAAAACAAAAAACAAAAAGATACCTTTTCTTGTTCTACTCTCATATAACCAGGCAGGGCCTGAAGGGCGGGCGGCGCCCTAGCGCCCCCCAGTGGCGGCCGCCACTGGCCGACCGGTAGCCGGAATCGGGCCGAGTATGCTGGCCACCTGGGATGGCTTGGGCTTAACCGGTTAAAAGGGCAGTGGAGATAGATCTGGCTGCGAAACATAAAAACAGTGTTTATCTTTATCATAGACTCATAATGACACTCATAATTTCCATGAAACAACCCTTTTTCCAGCAACTGAAATGGATTACAGTAACATCACACTTTCTGTAATATATCTATCTATGACTCCAACACATGCTGGTATAATCAGTCACTGCCTCCACCAGTCACAGTGACAGCCATTTGAATGTTGATAAAAGGATTAGACTGGACTCTAGGCAAATACTAAGGATCAAAAGGGGGGACTAGCAATGGTCACACTGTTCACACAGGTAGACTGGCGGAACAAAGCTTTTTTAATTACCCTTTTAATTGCCCTTTAAACTATGAATTAGCATTTTAATGGTGGCTATGTAATTAGCGTGGAAGAGGCAGCGAGAGCTGCAGGCTGCTGCTATTATTACCTCTCAGACCAGAGATCACAGCAACAGGAGACAAGAGCAGCTGCACACAACAATGAACAGATGCTATAAAGAAGCATGCACTTGCACACACACATACACATTAACGCCTCACACGCTGATGAACAATAGACTAAATAACTTCGAACAGAAAAAACATGCACTCCCATACATGCACACACACTCACATGGACACACACGCACACACATGCAGGCAAGCACACACATGCATACATAAGCACACACACACACAAAGTGTCAACCATATCTATAGTTAAAGTATAACTCTAGTTATATGAATGCGGACAAAGCATCTTGCTTCTCTATTGCTGCTCTGTGCACAAATAGCGTGCTAGTCTCCCTTCCATAGTTCCTTTCAAAACCCAGGACAACAACAACAATCAAAAAGACTAGACTGAACTTATATGTTTCAACTATACAAACCCTCACACAGAGAGAGGGGGAGAGAGAATAAATACATTTAGATGTTGCCTTCATATTTGGACCAATATCTCCCTGAAATGTACCCCCCCTCCCCTCCACACACACAAATGGCTCAGGCATGGGTGGATGGCTAAGTAGGGGAATCCCCTAGGTCAGGGGTCGGCAACCCTAGGCACGCGTGCCTGCTTAGGCACGCGGGACCATTTCCATAGGCACGCGGGGGGGGGGGGGGGCAGCATAAAAAAAAATAAAAAAAAAATTATTATTATTATTATTATTATTTTTTTTACTTCGCTTTGAAATATTATTGTGAAATGTTTTGCACTGTTGTCGCATATCTCTTGTTGAAATCCTCCCACAGGTTCTTTTTGTAAGTCGACTGTTCTGCACACCCCTATATTATGACAGCAATCAGCTGTTCCCATGTGCTCCGCTGTAGCCGGCCTCCCGCCGGCCTCCCGCAGCAGTCGCGCCAGGTAACACACAGTGCTGAGGTTGCATTCTGTGCAGTGTCATGATCAACCCCCGCTAAGAAATCAAAGCAAATTCGCACATTCCAGCCCTCGTGGACAGACGATTACGGGTTTGTGGACCGTCAGAAGGACCGTGCTATGTGTTCTTTCTGTTTGGAAAATGTAGTTTGCCAAACATCATCTGTGAAACGCCATTTCGAGACTAAGCATAAAACAAGTTTCAAGGATCAGGAGGATAAGGCAGAATCCATTAAACGTGCCGTCGCCAGGTATGGGAAGCAAGCCAGCACCCTCAAAGTGTTCACAAGCGCTAAAAAACACGCAACTGAAGCAATTGCTATCGCATTGCTCATTGCATTGCAAAACGTGGAAAGCCATTCACGGATGGCGACGTATATAGGCTTTTATCTGTACCTCATATGTTTTGTTTGAAGGCTTGCCAAATAAAGAGACAATAAAAGCAAGGATAAAAGATATCCCCACCATGTCAACGGAACGTTGCAATGGCTTTGCTGACGGTCTTCGGGTCAACATACCTCTGTGAGCAGATCTTTTCGCACATGAAGTACGTGCTCAACCCCTCCCGGAGTCGATTGACAACCGACCACTCCGAAGCATGTGTCCAGCTTAAAGTGACTAATTACACCCCCCAAATAACCGGAGCTCAGCCAGGCAAAACACTGACGCGACAGGTAGGCTGCTGTTTATTTTCCTGTACATCGGTTTGCATGTTAACTTGAACTTGAACGTGCATATGCAGGGCTCTACGCATAATAGATCATACGCACAATCGCGCATATATTATTATTATTATTATTACGCGGCACGTGTATGTGTAGGGGAGCTGTCCACTGTGCATGTGGTGCTGAACCTCTCTCTCTCTCTCTCTCTCTCTCTCTCTCTCTCTCTCTCTCTCTCTCTCTCTCTCTCTCTCTCTCTCTCTCTCTCTCTCTCTCTCTCTCTCTCTCTCTCTCTCTCTCGTGGAGCACAGTGTGCTTTGCGTGTGCACTGTGTGTGTGCCATCATGTTAACGTTAGCCTCAGTTAAACTTAAACCTTGCGACGCCTCGTTAGATGAAGCTGTGTTCTGAGGTGTTCTGAGCTCCTGAGCTGTGTCATGTGACAATAGTACACATATTTAATTGAAACCCTTTATTTGTTTATTATTTCAATTTAGCTGGAAATACATTGCTACATCATTCAGTAACATTTGCAGAGCCTTATAACAAAAACATTATTACGGTCACCATTGTGACCAGTGCTTAATCAACACATTTTATTATTTATTTTTCTATTATTTCATTGAACATGTTAAAAGCCATTTTTCTTACTCAAAATGTGAGTATTACCAAGTCAACTTGTGTTCTTAAAACAATGACAATAAACATAGTTTTATTAGGTTGAAATAATGTGGTTGTGTACTTATTTTTCTGTTAACTTATTATGGATTGAAAACTGAGCACAGTAACTGAACTCAATATTTTTAAGTTTGGGTAACTTATTATTATTTATTTTTGTACAGTTCTCTATTAGGCCTGTAGGTGGAGCTATGGTGTGTGCTGTGTCCAAAAATGAATGGGCAAATGTGAGTGAAATGGTCGCACTGTATGCAGCTGTTTGTCTGCATTGCACCCCCCCCCCCCCTCCCCAACTCAGATTTAGGGTTGATACAACCATCATAATAATATTGTTAATAATAACAATAACAATAATGATGTAATAATGTAAGAATTATCATTAAAAAGACCTGATTATGAGAGAAAAAAAAATACGACGCATGGAATATTGTTGAGGCACACTAGTTACAACTATATTTCAAATAGGCACTCCATGTCAAAAAGGTTGCTGACCCCTGCCCTAGGTATTAGTTACCTGATGAGCTCAGACAAAGGGGATGGAGAGTCTTCCTGGATGACATGGAGGGCGAAGGTGGAGCAGCGAGCCACTAGCGGATGACATGGATGACATGAGGCAGAGCAGCGAGCTACTGTGTATCTTGGCAGGAGCTGCAGTGCAGACAGGTTTCATAACTCAGGCTTGAATTTATGAGACTACAATCATTAAAGACCAGGCTGTTGACTGTGTTGGAAGCTACAATTATCTTGGAACAGTAATAGACTCTAAATTGACATTTGAGAAGAATTGTGAAGCATTGTGTGTGTGTGTGTGTGTGTGTGTGTGTGTGTGTGTGTGTGTGTGTGTGTGTGTGTGTGTGTGTGTGTGTGTGTGTGTGTGTGTGTGTGTGTGTGTGTAGAAGCACTTTGTCACAACCTTCTTTTAAATTCAGAATGCTGGATATCCTGTCTAATATCATGTCTGAACTGTAGTTTTGTTTAATTTGTCACATATAAGGTACATTTACATTATAGTTAAATGTTTGGTTCTGTATGAGCCGCCTAAGATTCTGCTTCATTCAGTAAAAGAATATACAATATACATAATGTGGTAAATTATCAAATCAACATTCCCAGTTTACAGGTCTGCAGGAACAAGGCTTGGTAAGGGATTATGGGGAAAACAGTTAATCTTTAGGGTAAAGAGTGCAAACGACAATACAAGGCTAAAGTATCAATAGAAAACTTCAGTTAACTGCAAATGGCCTTCTGCTGTCATCTATTTTCAAATAGGAAACCGACCAGGCTATTCAGAATGATCAGGCCTTGAGGGGCAGTAGGTAAAACAGACCGGGCGAAACTCAAACATCGCCCCACACAGAAAACGGACAGAAACTGAGTAAGGGTAAATAACTTAGAATAATAAAACTAGCCTAAAAAGATAGAAATATAGTGACAGGTCAAAGTTCTTGTTGACACTAGTCAGACACCGGCAGTTGGCTCACCAAGAAGCACTGTGAGGGATGAGTTAATCAGCGATCTCAAATCTTTATGATGCAGCTGGCCAGAAGGAGCATTTGGGAGACTCAGGTCTATGGAGAACCACGTGGTAATTAAGGGCTTAGCTCTAACCAAAAATACACAGAAATAAAGTATTATATATATTAAGATTAGCCTGGAAGGGATTGGTTTTTAGTATGATTCAGTTTAAAACTAAACAAGAAACATATTGATATTAAGAGTTAAATTAGGCTACAAATGATAGAATCACATGAGAAAATTGGTTAGAATGCCTGAGTAGGTGAAAAGGTTATAAACTAAGCTAAAAGTACCACTTTAACTTATATAGGATAACTAAGTTTGAGCAGATCAATAAAACAGGTTCAAATATATATACAAGGCTTTAGAATTCGGGAGAAAGAATGGAACTACTATAGTTTACTAAACAGAAAGCAATCTATACATGTAAATCCTTATAAAACAATGCAATCAATAGGAAAAGTGATTTGAAGTAAAACTGCTGATGGATGAAATGGTAATTATAGTGACTGTCCTTCAGTCACGGCAAACCTTGGCCTAAACAAACTCACAGGTCACCTTGAAAGGTGATTTCTCAAGAAAATGGATACCATCTAAAGTAATTCAGCCAATCAGAGAAGCCATGTCCCTGGGCCGACGTCACATGACAAGGCAGAATCAGGGAGGTGGCTTCAGCTTCTTAATGCAGGGTTGCTGGCTGAAGGAGAAGACAGACGCTGAGGGGACTGGATCCCGAGAGAAACTTCACGAGAGGATTCGAGAAGATGATGACTTAGATTAGTAGTGAATCCTGCTGTTAAAACCTTGTTAAGCTGTGGTTTTCATTAAAACACAGATCGCGTTCTGGTTGTACCTGAAGCTCCTGTCTCGACTCCAACTTATTTCAAAACGGACCAATCAAATGAATGAAAAACGTGTTCTTCAGCGCAGAGCAGAGACAGCTCCACAATACTAGGTACAGAACGATCGAGTAGTGATACTACATAGAAAGAGAGACACGTTAACATAACTAAAATGTACAAAATGCTAAAATTAAATAATTAATTAAGTTGAAGAGGTAGTGCAAATGTGTAGGAATAGAAATATGGTGTTGTGGTGTCACATTAAGGGAGTCTCTCACGCCAGAGTTGAATCGTCACAGGGGAGGAGATATAGGGGAGTGGTATGTGTGTGTACAGGGTTGATTCTGTGAATGAATAAAGTAGGAAGTCACTGAAGGACCTGTCACGCGCATTATTGTATCGCCTCTTCCTTCAACTTCCCACATTGGTGACCCTGATCGTTGGATTATTAATGTTATTATTATTATGAGTAATAATGAAGAAAACGCTGTTCGGCCCGCTGCGGTGTCTGTCAAGCTGCCCGAGTTTTGGCAGCACGACCCGGACCCATGGTTCCAACATGTCGAGGCTCAATTCCATCTGCGAGGTGTCACAGTGGACGACACGAAATACTATCATGTCGTCGCTGCATTGGATGCACAAACCACCCGTCGCGTCATGGGATTTTTGCGAGATCCACCAGCCATGGGGAAATATGCCGCTCTCAAACAACAGCTGTTACGGCTGTTTCAGCTGTCAGATACAGAGCGGGCGGAGCGCCTGTTGTCACTGAACGGTTTAGGTGACAGTAAACCAACCCAGCTCATGGAGAACATGTTGGCGTTGCTCGGCTCAGGTGACGCATCATTTTTATTTATACAGTTATTTCTGCGTCAGCTTCCACCTCCAGTACGCACTGCCTTGGCCAGCTCGCCGCTCGTGAGAGCCAAGGATTATCGGGGGATGGCAGAAGAGGCTGACAGAATATTGCTGGCAACCCGCCACTACAGCGTTAACGTTAACGCTGCGCTGCCGGCGGGGGAGATGACGGGAGCTGCGGTATCGGATCGCCGGAGGGAGAATGAACTTTGTTTTTTTCATCAGCGTTATGGTGCCAAAGCCAGGCGATGTGAGCAGCCTTGCTCTTTTTCCGTCCAGGGAAATGCCAGAGCCGGTGCTCATTAGCAGTTGTGAGTGCTGGCGACACGACGAGGCTGCTGTTCATTGAGGACACGTTGTCCAGTAGGCGCTTGCTGGTGGATTCGGGAGCCCAGCGGAGTATCCTGCCAGCTTCAGCTGCGGACGGCTTGAGTGGCAGTCACGGCCCCCCGCTGGACGCCGCCAATGGAACTCCGATTCGCACTTTCTGCACCAGGTCAGTGACTGTTTGTTTCAATGGACATGCTTTTAATTGTGATTTTGTAATTGCTTCTGTGTCGATGCCTATACTGGGTGCGGATTTTTTATGTGCTCATAGACTTTTGGTGGATGTGGCGAACCGTCGCTTAATTGACGCTGTGTCATTTGCCACTTACCCCTGCACTCTGGGGGGGGGGTGCGGCTCGCCCTCGCCAACATCCTCGCCACAGGGGACGTGTACCAGCGGCTTCTCGCTGATTTGCATATGGTTCCAAAAGCTGATGGGAAGTGGCGCCCGTGTGGAGATTTCCGGCGCCTCAATAGTGCCATGGATCATGACCGCTACCCTGTTCCGCACATCCAGGACTTTTCTGTTCACCTGGCCGGGACCACCATTTTCTCCAAGGTGGATTTGGTGTGGGGCTACCACCAGGTCCCAGTCCATCCCAGAGACGTGCCCAAGACCGCCGTTATTACCCCGTTTGGACTTTTCGAGTTTTTAAGGATGCCTTTCGGACTCAAGGGGGCAGCGCAGACCTTCCAGCGGTTAATGGACTCTGTGCTGCGAGGGTTGTCATTTTTGTTTGTGTATTTAGACGACATCCTGGTGGCCAGCACATCTGCTGAAGAGCATTGTTTGCACCTCCGACAGCTGTTTCAGCGGCTGAATGAACATGGGCTGATTGTGAACCCAGCCAAGTGTCAGTTCGGCCGGCCAGACATAGACTTCCTGGGCCATCACATCTCTTCACAGGGAGCTGTGCCTCTGCCCACCAAGGTGGAGGCGATCACTGCCTTCCCACGTCCTCGCACCATCAAGCCCCTACAGGAGTTCCTCGGTATGGTACATTTTTATAACCGATTCATACCAGGAGCGGCTCTCTTGATGCACCCCCTGTACGAGGCACTAAGGGGCAAGAAGGACAATCAGAAGGTGGACTGGTCCCCTGAGAGGGTCCAGGCATTTGATAGTGCTAAGGCTGCTCTTGCTAACGCTACTATGCTGGCACACCCATACCCGGCCGCTCCAATAGCCCTCACGACCGATGCCTCGGACTATGCTGTGGGAGCGGTGTGTGATCAGTGGATGGCTGGCGCCTGGCAGCCTCTGGCCTTTTTCAGCAGGACACTGCGGGACAACGAGAGGAAATACAGCACGTTTGACAGGGAGCTGCTGGCCCTTTTCCTCGCCACGCGTCATTTTAGGTTCCTGTTGGAGGGCCGGGAGTTCACCGCCTTCGTGGACCACAAGCCTCTGACCTTTGCCATGGCTAAGACCACGGAACCATGGTCGGCACGGCAGCAGCGCCAACTGTCCGCCATTTCGGAATTCACCACGGACCTGCAACATGTGGCGGGCAAGGACAACCTGGTGGCTGACTGCCTCTCCAGAGTGCGGGTCAACACTGTGCACCTGGGTGTGGACTACGCAGCCATGGCAGTTGACCAGTGCACGGACATGGACATCCAGGCATTCAGGACGGCCACGACAGGTCTGAGACTGGAGGATGTGGTGTTCCAGGACAGTAAGGTCACGCTCCTCTGCGATGTCTCCACAGGCCGACCTCGCCCGATGGTCCCCGCGGGCTGGCGCCGCCGCATTTACGATGCTATACATGCTTTGTCGCACCCGGGGGTGAAGGCATCAGTTAAGCTGGTGGGGGCTAGGTTCGTTTGGCCGGGCCTCAGGAAGGACGTCAAGGGGTGGGCTGCCTCTTGTGTAGCGTGCCAGCGCGCCAATGTGCATCGGCACACTAAGGCCCCGCTGGGGCCATTTCTCATCCCGGAGAGACGTTTTGATCACGTTAACGTGGACCTGGTGGGCCCGCTGCCCCCCTCCCAGGGGTTCACTCACCTACTGACCATGGTGGACTGGACCACCAGGTGGCCGGAGGCTGTGCCCCTGTCATCCACTACATCGGCGGACGTCGCTCGGGCGTTCATCTCCACCTGGGTGGCCCGTTTCGGTACCCCTGCGGATCTAACTTCGGACAGAGGGCCCCAGTTCACGTCAGAGTTGTGGAGCGCCGTGGCGGAGAGTTTGGGGGTGAAACTCCACCGCACCGTGGCATACAACCCGCAGGCAAATGGTCTCTGTGAGCGTTTCCACCACACTATGAAGGCTGCTCTCCGGGCGGCTCTTACGGACAGTAATTGGGTCGACCGTTTGCCGTGGGTCATGCTAGGCCTGCGCTCGGCCCCAAAGGAGGATCTGCAGTCATCTTCGGCTGAGCTCGTGTTGGGTCAGCCGCTGAGAGTCCCTGGGGAGTTCCTCCCAGGTGCCACAGCCCCCTGGTCAGCTGCAACTCATCGCTTGGCCATCCGAGACGCCGCCAGCACTTTCGCTCCCGTGCCCGCACATCACTGTTTTCCCCTGTGCTACATCCCCAAGGACTTGATGTCAGCCCCGTATGTGTTCATCCGATCTCCACTCCAGGCTCCGTACGATGGGCCCTTCCGGGTCCTGGAAGCGGGACCCAAGAGCTTTATGGTGGACAGAGGGGGGCTTCAGGAGCGGATATCGGTGGACCGTTTGAAGCCTGCATACGTGGCCCCGGACAGGCCGCTGGAGCTGGCTCAGCCCCGACGGCGCGGCCGTCCACCCAACCCCACTCCTGCCGCAAGTTTGCGGCCCGTGTCTGCCTCTACCCCGGCAGCAGCCCCGGACTCTCCCCCAGTCCAGCCTCGCCGCCGGCGCGGACGGCCGCCGGCTCGTGCCCTTCCCCCTTCCCCCCTGACTGTTAAGCGCAGTCGTTATGGTCGGGTAGTCAGGCCTCCTATGAGGGGCTGAGTACTTTGGGTTTTTTTTTGTATGGGTTGGGGTTGCAGGGTATGTCTACTCTGGGTGTTCGGGGGGGGCCTGTGTGGTGTCACATTAAGGGAGTCTCTCACGCCAGAGTTGAAGCGTCACAGGGGAGGAGATATAGGGGAGTGGTATGTGTGTGTACGGGGTTGATTCTGTGAATGAATAAAGTAGGAAGTCACTGAAGGACCTGTCACGCGCATTATTGTATCGCCTCTTCCTTCAACTTCCCACAGTGTAATGTTTAAAAAGCATTTAATGTGTCTAAAGTGAGTGAATGTTTAACCTGTCTATTTTCTGAAAATCCGTTGCTCCACTTCTACAAGTTTTTCGAAATTCCGACGCTCATTGAGAGCTCTGTCTTTCCTTCATCATAATAACTACAACAAGATGGCCACTCGCATTTATTTCTGGTCGAAATTCACTCGTATATGAATACAATTCCTAAACTGATATTTCATTAATAACACTTTAACCTATTGGTAAACAAACGTATTGCTGAAAATATCCACTATGACTGCTGTTTTGACAGGATTAAGATAAGATGCTTAATTCACTGCGCTGACGTGGTGGGTCTGTCGTTGCTGGTGGTGGTGGGGGTTGGGGGGCAGACTGCTGCTGGTGGGGTGCTTGGGGGGTGGGGGACACCGGTGCTGATGGATTAGGGCAGGGAGGGGCAACTGGCGGCCCGCCGCCCGCGGGCCGCAATGCGGCCCTCACCCACGCTCCATGCAGCCCCAGGCCAATATTTATAAAAAAAGTTAAAGATTTAAAATATTTAATATAATTTTGTTTTGCATTCGACTAAGAGGTTGGCAGTCGACTATGGCTCCTTTCGATCGATTAGTCGACTATTCGACTAATAGGGGTCAGCCCTAGTGTGGACATATTTGACACAGTTGAAAGTGCCGTGCAGCAATATGGTAGGGATGTGCATCTCCTCACTGAGGCCGATGCGATGCGCATCTCGATACGGTGCCAACGATACGATACATTAACGATACATTTGAAGCACCGGGGGATGCGATGCGATACGATTCACCCCTGTTGAGATACGATACGATTCGATACGATTTGATTCAACATAATGCGATTCGGAGCGATACGATGCGATTGAACACGATGCAAAATAATGATACAATTTTATGGTATGACAGAGGATTTGGTTGTATTCCTTATATGCAGCTTATATTATTATTAAAAATAAAAGAATCTACTGTAAGACAATTTATATAAAAACTCTTGGGTGCCTAAGAAGACTTTTGCATAAACTGTCTTTTCTATCCACTAAAAACACGAGAGAGAGAGAGAGAGAGAGAGAGAGAGAGAGAGAGAGAGAGAGAGAGAGAGAGAGAGAGAGAGAGAGAGAGAGATTCAGATTCAGATTACTTTATTCGCCATTTCATACATGTACAAAAAGGAACGTGTTTTGGCATTACAGTGCATACTTTTTTTTCACAATTAAGAACAATACAACAGTAAATAAATAATTTTAAGTAAAGTGCAAGACAGGACATAACAGTGAGACAACAATAAGAGAGAGAGAGAGAGCCCCTCCCCGTCTGAGTTGCCGTCGACAGTTGATGATGTCACACACACTAGGTCACTAGGATGCGTCTATACTTTCCGACCATAGCCACATTATGTCAACAACACGGAGCCAGGCTGGATGGATGCATGAAGGATATAATTAAGAAACGAATAACCAATAAATGTGAAGTTATCTTTGAACCCCTGTTGTCAAGCATCTTCAATATACCCCCCCCCCCTCCTCACTAATGGTACTGGTGTTGCAGAGTCACGTTAGTTAGTTAGTTAGACACTAGTTTAGCATTAGCTGAACGGCTAACTGGCGTTAGCCAGAGGCTACTAGCGTTAGCATGTTGATCAATTCTATTCATGTCTCCTCGACTTCCACTGTTTGTTGATAACTGTGACGCGGCTCTCGCCTTATGTAGTAGCGAAGCAATAGTATCTGCTGTGTGTGTGTGCAGTCACAGTGCACTGCTGACAAGTGGATGAGAGGAAATTATATGAATGCATCGGTTTTTGACCGATGCAAAGACGCTACAACAAGATGCATCGCGAGTTCAGCCTGACATTTTGCCGATGCGCACTTATTCCACCGGTGCACTCGCATCGTGAACGTGTATGCCGGCGCACCAATGCAAATCGATGAATCGTCACATCACTACAATATGGGGGGTTTGATAAACTGTCCGCTGTTGTTACAGAGGGAGCACCCACAATGAAAGGAAAACACACAGGATTTGCCAGGCTTCTAAGGCAGAGTGGCGTTGAGTGTCCAATGCTGCACTGCATTATACATCAGGTAAGTTCGCTAACATAATTTCCATCTATTGTGGGTCACTAATAATCAGGGGTGCAGTGGTCATGCCACGTGGTACCACGCCATCCCAGCACTTTTCTGAGCAGAAGTATGCGCACGGATGTGCGCGCGCACACAAAAATTAAACGTTATTTCATCTGATGCAGATCGCATCCACAAACATTGAAGTTGACATTCCTTCTATTGTGCGCCAACAGGAGAGACCACAAGTGTCTCATTAAAGACAGAACCATTATTGACCCACTGTGGGGGAGGGTGAATGTCATGCCAGTTTGATAAAGGGTCAATGGGAGGCACTCAGGAATGTTTTGTTTAGTAGCATGATAAAAGTTCATACATTTAACAAAATCATTTATTATTGCACTTTTGATTTACTGTTGTAGTGAAATGCAGCAGGAATTCTGCTTTGTGTTTGTTGAGCAGTGGGCTTTAAGTTCATACATTTATTTTAATAGAAGCCTTAATTATAATTTGTCATTTTTTGGGTTACACAGCAATACTTTCAAATTCAGCTGTATTTATAAATTCATAAAGTTGAAATTAAGCATTACTAAATGGAATAAAAACAAAGTTACAACAAATTATAATAGTTTATATTGTTACGATTAGTACGCTTCTTTGGCATGGTGAACCCAGGGCCCCGTTCCCCGTACCTGGTTCAACTAAGTCGATCAAGATGTCATTATCCAGCTTCAGTTAACCCGATGTTTGAAGCCGGGATTTTCCTGTTCCTCGAAGGTGGATTCAGTCTCGTTAACTCAAGCCAGACTTGAGACCCAGGATAAGTGCGCGTCCCCGCCTCAGCCGAGAAGGCAGCAAGTGTCGAGAGCAGAGATCCTGATTCTCTAGCGGCATTGATTGATTAATTGATTTAAAACTTTAGTAACATATTGCAGTACGGCTCAATCGCCTCGCCGACAAGTTAAATGCGTTATCTATAGGCTAACTTTAAGTCCCTCATTACCTCAATCAATCAGATTATATTTCTTTAAACTTGCCTGCTGGATTGAATAATCAAATGAGATCTTGCTAGCGAAAATAATTAGTAAAACTGTTATACAGAATAACGATACGGCTCCCTTACCCATTGATTGATGTATGGTCGATCTTTTACTTATCTTCTCTGTGGTGTAACGGGTTCTTCTATTGACTTTCACGCAGACGACCGGGGTTCGAAACCCAGTCGTCTCCTTCTTTTTGCAATATAGGAATAATTCAATTTGGTGCACGTTGAGAGCTATATAAAGAATGACATCCTCAATGCATGTAGATTTATAATATTTTAACTTAAAACCAGGCTACCTTTGCGTATAATAATTAATATTATATTCAAAAAAATTATATTGGAAACACGGGGTTTCGAACACCGGTCGCTGGGTTGCCAGGATTGAGCACTACCGCTGAGCTACTGTGCCAGATGGGATAAATTCATTGTTTATACATTAATGAACGAGAGACCCGTGTTTAGAATATTCTTTATTTTGTTGTTGTTGCACCGAGCGAGCGCCACGGTATATAACGTGCATTATTTAGGACAAAGTGAATTTAGTATCAGCATTTTGGGTCTATTTTACATTTCAAAAGACCCCTCTGGAAGAATGGAGCACAAAAACGTAATTCAGAATGGTATAACGCAGATCCTAGACTGTGGGAATAATTTCAGGAAACGCGCTGTCACTCCTTTGCGGGGGCGTGGCGATGGTTGATCCGGCTAACTTGAACTTAAACCCTGCTTTCGACCAGGCTCAAACTTTTGGATCTGTTGTCATGGTGATTTGGAAAATCCAGGTACGGGGAGCCGGAAAGTCCGGCTTAAGTCAGACTTAACCGAAAGTTATCCGGCTAACTCAGTTATCCAGGTACGGGGAACGGGGCCCAGATGGCAGAGTTGATATTGATGAGACCGGAGACAGAACGTGACGATGAACAGTTTACTTCACAACAAGGTACATACACGACTGACAAACAAGGTAACATACGACAATGATCGCGCCCAGCAGGGCAGGACAGACAACACTATATACACAGACTAATTGACAAGACACTGATAGACACAGAGGGTAATCTACAAACAAGACACAGGTGTGGTAGACAGAAACAATAGAACACAGAGTACACTGGGAAAACAATAACAAATAAACAACCAGACTAAAACATAATTACAAACCACAGACAGGGGAACACAAGACCAACAAAGTGGAGACAACAGACAATAAACACAACAAACACAACTGACAATAAATAACAATGAGTTGGTGTGTGAGCTGATGCCAGATCTGCATCAGCCCACCGGTTGGCAATGTTGACTGAGGGTTATTGATGGGAGGTTGTGAATGAGAATGTCTGAGTCCTGGTCCGGAGGAAGTGTTACAGTACCCCGCCCTCGAAGGTCGACTCCCAGGCGACCCAACAGGCCCCCCGGGAACGGGGAGGGTGGGGGGGACGGAAGCCGCATCAGCGAAAAGAGGAGGGGGGAGGATGGGGGTCCGAGGAACGGGGCTTGCGGGAACTGGAATGGGGGGAGGGGGCTGACGAGGAGGGCTGGAGCAGGGAAGGATGGGGGGAAGAGGCGACGGCTCCGGAGCGCGACCTGGGGCTGGGGTCTCCACGGTGGCGAGACCCCCCGCCGAACCCCGAACCGGAGGCTCCCTGGCTGCAGGACGCGGTGCAGGACCCCCGACTGGGGTCCCTCCGGCAGCGTAATCCGACGTCGTCCTCCAGGTCTGCCATGGTGGTGGCTCGTCTTCTGGAACCTCCCAGGGCGGAGGAGACCTCGACCAGGCCGGCGAGGAAGACCTGCGGTCCTGGGAACCCCTTCCCCTCGGGCTGTGGCGTCGGGATCCGCGCCCCTTCCCCGACGCTCCCCTGCGGGCCAGGCGACTCCCCACCCAGGGATCCAGCACCGGGGTGGCCGCGGCGCAAGCACCCGATGTCATCGGCGCCGCTGGACCAGCCACTGCGTCCCCTGGTGCCAGACCCCGAGCGGTCGCCTGGTCGGCACGCAGGACGGAAGCGCCCAGGATCCCGAGCGCGAAGCTGGCTCCGTCTCTCCCCTCTGCCGGGTTCAGGTTTGGCGCGATCATTCTGTTACGATTAGTACGCTTCTTTGGCATGGTGAACCCAGATGGCAGAGTTGATATTGATGAGACCGGAGACAGAACGTGACGATGAACAGTTTACTTAACAACAAGGTACATACACGACTGACAAACAAGGTAACATACGACAATGATCGCGCCCAGCAGGGCAGGACAGACAACACTATATACACAGACTAATTGACAAAACACTGATAGACACAGAGGGTAATCTACAAACAAGACACAGGTGTGGTAGACAGAAACAATAGAACACAGAGTACACTGGGAAAACAATAACAAATAAACAACCAGACTAAAACATAATTACAAACCACAGACAGGGGAACACAAGACCAACAAAGTGGAGACAACAGACAATAAACACAACAAACACAACTGACAATAAATAACAATGAGTTGGTGTGTGAGCTGATGCCAGATCTGCATCAGCCCACCGGTTGGCAATGTTGACTGAGGGTTATTGATGGGAGGTTGTGAATGAGAATGTCTGAGTCCTGGTCCCACAGGACCAGGACCGGAGGAAGTGTTACATTATATGCCTTATTTATCACATCTGTGACTATTATGGGCTATTTGAGTGATGGGGTACTACTGGCGGGACTGCCGATAAACAATGCGGCCCCCCAGATTGAGTGTGGAAATTTAGTGGCTCTCACCATATACAAAGTTGCCCACCCCTAAGGCTGAGCCCGAACGTTCGAACGTTCGAACGTTCGTTCGTTACGTTGACATTCGGACTTTAATTAATAGGTTCGAACGTTCGGTTAAAAAAAAAAGCAGGCGCGCAACGTTGAGGCGATGTGAAGCGGCGCGTCCCCCGAGTGCGCTCGGCTCAACCAGTGTGGTCTCTGCCGGGCTGTAGCTGGATACTATTGTCTCAACCAATGCAATAGAACCATTTTGATTGACAGGCGATTCTGCCAATTACGTCACACCGCTTGCACCCGCCTCTGCTGTTACCACCAATCGGCAAGCGTTTATTTAATTTTTTTACTTCCGGCAATACATTTATCTGCTTGCGAGAGTCAGACCGAGAAGCACAACAGAGTGAAGTGAACAGACTCCGTAGCTCCCCGCCGAGGAAGGATCATTAATGAATACCAGCCTTTTTCGGCCACGGAGCGCGAGCTTCATGGCGGGAGGTGGTTGCGTTGTAAACAACTCTGGCCGAGGGCGGACGGGCGGCAGGCGTGTTGGGAGCCGTGTCTCTCCGTCTCTCTGCCGTCCCCCGTTCCGAGACGGTGGACCGAGGCGCGCGCCTCTCTCCCTTCCCCGTCGACCAAGAGTGAATACCTGTTATTGAACGTGTAACACTAACTATATAACGTTAATGCCACAAAACGAATGCCTTTTATGCCCCTTACGTGACTGCGGTGTGCAAGGGCTATTGTTTATCATAAGTAGTAACTTTAATGCAGTAGCTTGTTTATTTTCTTCTGAGTGCTTTGTTTAATTACATGTTTACATGAACAGCCACCACTGTAAACAATATGTTTTTCACCAATAGACTATGCAATGCCGCCCTCCGTAGGATCTATAATAATACAATAAAAAAAAAATTATTAAAAAAATGAAAAAAAAATTATTAAAAAATAAAAATTATTAAAAAATTTAAAAAAAACGAACGTTCGAACGTTCGTTCGATAAACCCTGGCGAACGTTCGAACCCTAAAAACAGGGTTCGGAGACAGCCTTACCCACCCCTGGATTAGGGTCTTTACTCTTGGCTACATTTGAAAAAAAAAATGCAACATTAATCCATAATAGTCTATAGACATGGATTGACGTGATGTCATTTTGGGTCTGGTACCGGACCCATCAGGCTTAAGTTAAGGTGACTGTTGAATGTGAGTGTGTGCATGAGGGTGTTGTGTGCAGTGAATGTAGAATGGATGAGTTAGTGGTATAGTGAGTCCACATTGAGCAGCCTGATGGCTTGGGGATAGAAGCTCCTTTTGAGTCTCTTTGTGCTGCATGGCCATGAGACTCCGGTAGCGGTTGCCTGACCGCAGCAGTGGAAAGAGGCAGTTGTTTGGGAGTCTTTGACTATTCTCTTAGCCTTGGCTCTGAGCCAGGTGTAAATGTCCTGGAGAGTGGGAAGCACACCTCAGATGGTGCGTTCGGCTGATCAAGCCACTCTCTGCAGTCCTGTGCAGTAGTTTTTTCGTTGTGTGCAGTGCTATTCCTACAGTGCTACAGTTATTGTGCGTGAGTAGAAGTTCCTCTGACTCAGTTTGAACTTCCTTAGACGGCTAAGGAAGTAGAGGCGCTGCCGTGCTACACTGTAAATTGTTCACTCTCTCAACTGGTGGTCAATAGATGCTGAGGGGGCTATAGTTCCTTGCCCCAGACCTCCTAATATGCACAATCATCTCTTTGATTTTGCTGACATTCAGGGAGAGGCGCCAGTTTCTCCACCTCTCCTAGATAGGCCCTCTCGTCGTTTGCAGAGATAAGGCCCACCACAGCTGTGTTATCAGCAAATTTGATGATTGTGTTGGTGTTGTGCTTACTGCTTATCTCTTACAGAATGACCTCCTAGACCCTAATCAGTCAGGCTTCAGGACTGGCCACTCCACAGAAACGGCCCTCATTGCGGTCACAGAGGCACTTCACTTAGCAAAAGCGAAAGGCCTCTCCTCTGTCCTGATTCTCCTAGACCTATCTGCAGCCTTCGACACAGTAAACCATCAGATCCTGCTCGCATCCCTCGCAGGGATGGGAGTGGCTGGCTCTGCGCTGACATGGCTGACATCATACCTCAATGACCGCTCCTACCAAGTGTCATGGAGAGGGACACTGTCGGACGGGTGTCCCCCAGGGTTCGTTCCTAGGACCCCTTCTCTTCTCCCTCTACACTAAACCTCTGGGTAACATTATCACGTCTCATGCCTTCTCGTATCATTGTTATGCCGATGATACTCAACTCTTCCTCTCCTTCCCTCCATCGGATATCCACGTCTCTGAGCGCATCTCGGCCTGTCTGTCCGACATCCCCGCCTGGATGACGACCAACCACCTTAAACTGAACCTAAGCAAAACAGAATTGCTCCACCTGCCGGCCAAATCCTCCCCCCTGACTGACCTTTCCATCACAGTCGAGAATGCAGCTGTGACCGTGTCCCCGACCGCCAAGAACCTTGGTGTTGTCCTCGACGAGCAGTTGAACTTCTCTGCTCACATCGCAGCGACAACCAGAGCCTGCAGATTCCTCCTGAACAACGTCAGAAGGATCCGCCCCTTCCTGACAAAAGAAGCCACCTGTCACGTACGTGGGTTGTTCATTATCATTATTGCCATATTTGTAACACCATGTAAACATCAGGTTAGTATATGTAAAATGTGTTAATTGTATGTGGTGTGTGTCATGTAATTAATGCCTGTTCCTTTCTTTCTTTGTCAGGTGCCGCCCGTCCCTACACTGAAGAGTGCTGATTGCCTGATGAGTGGCAGCTGATGGCAGCAGCCTCGAGGGGCGGGTGGATAAAGCCTGACAGGACACACACATCCTGGCGCCTCATTCTGTCATTTGCCAGTGACCAGAGTGGATTGAGGTTGCCGTTGTTTGCCACTGTTGTGGAACGATACTGTGCTTATTTACCACTTTGTGTGGATCAAGTACTGTGTTTTAATATATATATATATATTGTTGGCCTCTGTGCCACTTACCTATTTAAGTGAGTATTCTATTGTTGGCCTCTGTGCCTATTTCCACTGAGTGTGGAGTGATACTCTACTGCCATTTGCCACTGTTCCATTCAAGTGGGACTATATATATATATTTGTAAACTGTATGCCATTGCCACTTTGTGTGGACTTGTACTTTAGGTACGTTTGCTGGGTGGTTCCCAGTACCAACCTCTGGCTGGTTGGTTAGTGTCTGTGGACGCTGATATTTGTTTACTTTATTATACTTACCTTGTTTGTTCTCCCCTTACCCTTTTCCCTGTTTGTCTATTTGTTGTGGGTTTCATTCCCCTCTTGCATTATAATAAATATAATTTACCTTTTGGAAAACGCATTTGTTTGTTTACTTGCCTACCGGGACCTGTGCTTAAAGCACCTTACTGGACGGGCTGGTTTCATGTACAGCCCTGTAACGTCCCCAGGCCCAGCCCTTGCTGGGCCAGTTATGATAAGGACATTGGACATTCCCTACCCCCTGACAGTGGTCCCCTACCTGGTCTCCTACCTCCCTCTAGTGGGCACCAACAGACGGTGCAGGCGTCCATTTTGTCTGTTCTCACAAATGTGCTTAATGTAATTAATTGTTTGAGTAATGTAATTTCATTGTGTGTGTTGTTGACCTTCCCTTACCTTGTGTGATGTGGTTCCCCTGTTTTGGTTTTGTGTTTATGAGATTGCTTTGGTGTTTAGTTGGTGTTAATTGTTTCTATGTTTTAGACTGGCCTGCCAGGTGTTTTCAATCATGATTAGTCTAGGTATTTAAGTGTGTGTCTTTCTCTCCTCGTCGTGGCGTCATTTCCTCCAGTTCCTCTGTGTTCCCCTGCTCATCGTGTCTCTTGTCTTCGCCCTTGCCTTGCTGTTTTGTATTGAGAGTTTGTAAGTAGATTTAGTATTTTGTTTCGTTGAGTTTTATTTTCCGTGTTCACAGTTCAGTTCTATGTTATTAGCGCCAGCTCGGCTGAGCCATTTATGTTTCTTTTTTGTAACATGCCGTCGTCATCTAGTAAAGTCTGTACACGTTATCCTGCCGTCTCTGCCTCCTCCATTCCTGTCCGCAAACTGAGTTCTCATCGCCTTCCCTCACTACCCCACCAATCTTAACAGAATGACGCCACCAACCAAGAACCGAGCGGACAGAGTGGCAGAGACATTGGGCATCATAGTTGGCATGCTGAATGGGGATCTTGCTACCTACGTCCCTGCTAAATGGGTGTTCCTACTGCAGCTGATCCAATCCGTCGCGGATGAGAGTCCGGAACAGGTGCCACAGATGACGGTTTTGGCCGGCCAGGTCGCAGACCTCATGGAGGCGTGGTCTTTTCTTGCTCCACCCTCTACAACTAGTAAGGCTCTTATTGCTAGTACTCTTCCTATGGCTAGCATAGCATGTACAGCTAGCAAGCCTCAGAAGGCTAGCAAGCCTAAGAAGGCTATCATGACAGGAGCTGCTAGGCTTTCCCCGACAGCTAGCTTAGCCTCTGCAGCTAACCAGGCATCTACAGCTAACCCAGCCCCTACTGTAGGCTTAGCCTCTGCAGCTAGTCAGGCCCTCCCAGCTAGCATTGTTCCTGCAGCTAGCCAGGCCTCCCCAGCTAGCACAGTTCCCACTGATAGCATAGGCTATGCAGCTAGCCAGGCTTCCAAAGCTAACCCAGCCCCTACTGTTAGCTTAGCCTCGGCAGCTAGCCAGGCCCTCCCAGCTAGCATTGTTCCTGCAGTTAGCCAGGCCTCCCCAGCTAGCACAGTCCCCACTGCTAGCTTAGGCTATGCAGCTAGCCAGGCTTCCAAAGCTAACCCAGCCCCCACTGCTAGCTTAGCCTCTGCAGCTAGCCAGGCCCTCCCAGCTAACATTGTTCCTGCAGCTAGCCAGGCCTCCCCAGCTAGCACAGTTCCCACTGCTAGCTTAGGCTCGGTAGCTAGCCAGGTTCAACCAACTAGCATTTCCCCCACAGTGAGTCCAGGCCCCACAGTTAGCCTAGCCCCCGAGGCTAGTATTGCTAACAAGGCCTCCACAGCTGGTCCAGCTTCAACGCTCGGCTCAGTCTCTAATAATAATAATAATGGATTGGATTTATATAGCGCTCTTCTCTGACTGACTGTTGCTCTGACTCAGAGCGCTTCACAGAGTCCATTATTCGTTCATACACAGTCATACCGGTGGTGGTAAGCTACAATTGCAGCCAGAGCTGCCCTGAGGCAGACTCACGGAAGCGTGGCGAATAATAAACGCCTACGGCCCCTCCGACCACCACCAACATTCATTCACATGCATACACATTCATACGAGGCAAGTCCGTACACCTGGTCCGGCTGCAACGCCGGCTGCCACCGCTCCCCTTCCGGCCTCCACACCCAGCCCAGCCCCTTCGCCTGGTCCGGCTGCAACGCCGGCTGCTGCAGCTCCCTTTCCGGCCTCAACGCCACACCTCGTCGGCTCAACTGGTCCGGCCTCCACGCCCAGCCCAGCCTCTACACCTGGTCCGGCTGCTACGCCGGTCCTTGGCTCCTCGACTGGTCCTGGCTTCCCCTCTGGTCCAGCCCTACGCCGTGATCGGCGCCCTGGTCCTCGCCGTGGTCTTTGCCGTGGTCTTCGCCGTGGTCTGCGCTGGATCCTATTCCGGGGGTCGTCGCCGTCGCACATCCGTGCCGACTCCCCCGATCCGGTTCCTAGTCCGGCGATGGGAGGGTCCCTCGTCCGGGATCCTGCTCCGGGGGCCTTACCCTTGCCCCTTGGCTCCAGGTCCCCTGACCGGCTCCCTGTTTCTCTCCCCGCCTCCCCTCTCTGGTCCTCTGTCCCCATTCCCACCCCCCCTCGTCGGGCCTCTGTTCCTAGGTCCAGCCCTCCTCTCCGGGCCTTTGCACCCGTCCCCACCCCCCCTCTCTGGGCCTCTGCACCCATCCCCACCCCCCCTCGTCGGGCCTCTGTTCCCAGGTCCAGCCCCCCTCTCCGGGCCTCTGCTCCCGTGTTCAGCCCCCCTGGCTGCTATACCCCTCCTGGGTTTTTTGCTCGGGCTCCCGGCCCCAGGTCTCCGGCTCCTCTACCTGGGTTCGTTCCAGGGTTCCAGCTTCCTGCTTCACCCATGTCCGGACATTGTTCTCGGGGTCTGGAAGCCCCCCATTGAGGGGGAGGTACTGTAACGTCCTCAGGCCCAGCCCTTGCTGGGCTAGTTATGATAAGGACATTGGACATTCCCTACCCCCTGACAGTGGTCCTCTACCTGATCTCCTACCTCCCTCTAGTGGGCACCATCAGACGGTGCAGGCGTCCATTTTGTCTGTTCTCACAAATGTGCTTAATGTAATTAATTGTTTGAGTGATGTAATTTCATTGTGTGTGTTGTTGACCTTCCCTTACCTTGTGTGATGTGGTTCCCCTGTTTTGGTTTTGTGTTTATGAGATTGCTTTGGTGTTTAGTTGGTGTTAATTGTTTCTATGTTTTAGACTGGCCTGCCAGGTGTTTTCAATCATGATTAGTCTGCAAGTCTAGGTATTTAAGTGTGTGTCTTTCTCTTCTCGTCGTGGCATCATTTCCTCCAGTTCCTCTGTGTTCCCCTGCTCGTCGTGTCTCCTGTCTTCTCCCTTGCCTTGCTGTTTTGTATTGAGAGTTTGTAAGTAGATTTAGTATTTTGTTTCGTTGAGTTTTATTTTCCGTGTTCACAGTTCAGTTCTATGTTATTAGCGCCAGCTCGGCTGAGCCGTTTGTTTATTTTTGTAACGTGCCGTCGTCATCTAGTAAAGTCTGTATATATACACGTTATCCTGCCGTCTCTGCCTCCTCCATTCCTGTCCGCAAACTGAGTTCTCATCGCCTTCCCTCACTACCCCACCAATCGTAACACAGCCCGCTCCAGGTATATTTTATATGGTCATAGACCTTTGTACATGACACCACCCATCTCCTGCCTCGACTACTGCAACGCACTGCTTGCTGGCCTTCCAGCCACTGCCACCAAGCCTCTTCAGTTAATTCAGAACCTACCTACCGAAGTCAGCCCATGTCACCCAACTTCTTAGGGACCTGCACTGGCTCCCCATTGCCGCACGAATCCGCTTCAAGGACCTCGACCTGGCATACCGTGCGGCAAAGGGAACCGCTCCCGCCTACCTCCGCTCAATGATCTCTAACTACACACCCTCAAGACCCCTACGCTCTGCCTCTTCGGGCCGTCTCAGACTCACTCCTATCCGAGCTCCGGGAGGGTCATCAAGGAGAATGTAAGGGTTCTTCATTTCCTGGCCAGGCTTCGCCTGCTGCTCCCTCCTCCCCACTTCCACCCATGAACAATATCCCTCCACCCATGAACAATAGTCCTCCACTCATGAACTACGTTCCTCACTCTGTACCTCCCCCTGCTGGACATTCACCTGAACTTCCCCTTATCTCCCTCATGCATACCCTCCTGGTGCACTGGTGTATCTTTGATGTCTACATGTCTCTCTGTGCCCTTCCCCTGCTACTTAGTCTCTTGCTCCCCTGTTAATTGGTATGTTCCTTGTTTAGTAGTTCCTTGTGTGGTTGTATGGTTGTTATATTACTCAGTCTAGTGTTCAGTATTTTTCTTGTGTGTTTTCTTCCTGGTTGTCTCACCCCATGCGTGTCTCGTTTGCTAATTGCCCTGCTGTCTCTCTAGTGTTAATTGTTCCCCCTATATCTGGTGTGTGTTCCCTACCCTTGTTGTGGGTTCATTGTTTCGGTTCCTTGGTTCATGCTTGCGTTGTTACTGTTGTGTTCTTGTCCACTGTTCCTGATTCCGTCATGCTCCAGTTTAATAGTAAGTGTATTCTAGTGTTCCATGTTTTGTTGCTGCTCATCTTTGTTTTCACGTCACAGTATCGTTTTTGGTTAGTGTTTATTTTGTAGTCAGTTTTTGCAATCCTTTTTCCTGCCAGCCTTGCTGAGTTTTTGTTCTTGCCCTTGGATAATCCTTTGTTTGTTGGTACTGCCCATTTTTGTAGTAAAGACCTTTTTGTTACAATTCACCTTTGGCTCCACGTCTCGTCTGCCTATCTGCCTATCCTCTCCTCGTTCCGTTCTGCAATTGGGTCCTCCGACAACACTATCCCTAACAGAGAAGCCGCCTATTCTCAGTCCTTGCGCCACAATGGTGGAATGAACTGTCCACCACAGTTAGGACAGCCGAAACCCGTCCAATCTTTCGCTGTCGACAAAATACACACTTCTTCAACCATTATCTGAAATGAAAAAGATTTTTTTTTTAATAATAATTCTAACCCTAACTAACTTTACTGTCATGCACCCTAATATACTAACCTACACTGTAGCACTCAACACTTTGATGAACATTGTTACTCAGCTGATAGAGTGAGTTGTGCCTGATGACTTGTCATACAGAACTTGTAAGTCGCTTTGGATAAATGCATCAGCTAAATGACTAAATGTAAATGTGTTTTGCCACACAGTCACATGTGTGTAAAACGAGTAGAGGAGGGGGCTCAGAACACAGACCTGGGGGAGCACTTGTGTTGAGAGTGATGTATGAGCAGTGATGGGCAAGCTACTTGGAAAATGTAGTAAGCTACACTACAAGTTACTCTCGATTAAATATAGCTCAACTACAACGGAAGCTATCCCCAGAAAAAGTTTGCAAGCTACACTACAAGAACATGGCAAAAATAGCTAGCTACATCGGCTCGGCACTACTTTTTTTCTTTTTTTTTACTTTTTACTTCCACCAAACAAATAGCTGACGGGACCGGATCCGGTCCCAAAACGGCATCTGATCATAAAAAAGTGTTGCAAAGGAAATTGCGATTTTAAAATCAAGTATTAACATCACTAACATGTCATAAAAGCATGTAGAATGTATATTATCATCAATGCGTTAGTTTTGAAACATTTTGAAAATGTTTAACCATGGGAATTGTAGTTTTTTTGCAGCCATTTTGTCAAGGGCATGCATAGCTGTGGATCAGTGTGGAGCTTTGCAGGTTCCCTTGCTTTGCATATAGAAGAAAAGACACGTTGTCCAAGGAGATATCTTTAGCCTGTAGCTTATTTATTGGTAGCACAGCCTCACCGCATCACACGGTGAGACAGGTATAAAACATGTGGATGTACCTGCACACACACCTAAAAAACACACTTCCGCTCACACGGTCATATATATGTGATACGATGACGTCATACGTGCATCCTTTCAGTATAGCGCTTCGGCGCTTCACACTGGTATAAATGAGTACTGCATATATATATATACATTCAGTAATGCACATTCACCTGAGTACATATATACATATCTCGTAACAATCAGCGTTGGAATTATTCTGAACTACACTTCCTGGCAAGTTCTATGAGGGTTCAAAGTTCAGCGTTCTGAATGAAATATGTCAATAACTTATTATTCGGGATAATAAGCCACAAAAGGTAAAGTTTTTGACAAATATTTAAACGCAGTTAGTTTCTACTCCCTATTGTTAGCATCTAGCAACAATTAGATCTGAATTTAGTTTCAAAATGGTTGCACTGTGGTGAAAATAAAAATTTGTAAATTACAGTAGATATCATTATCTGTTCTTATGCACGACTGGTGATACTAAATCCAAATTGAACTCGGGCATTTGAAAGATAATATATGTATATATATATATATATATATATATATATATATATATATATATATATATATATATAAATGTGCGAATTGGCTATAATAAGCTCATTTATAAGCATCATATATTCTATAATAATATTTCAAATTGCATTGGTCCGGATGGGAGAATTCAGTACTGTATCTACAGAACCTTTGGTTTAATCATCTTCCCTTTATTAATTTCCGTAGATTTTCTTTACACATGATCTCAAGAGGGTACTGAATGAGATCAGTGGCAGTTTTTTAAGTTTGGTCATTATTATCATGGTGTTATTCACTGTCAAAGATGCAAAGAAAAATCATAATTCATATTCTCCTTTGTTTCATCACAATTTAAGCAAGCCTAGTAATAGACACAATATTTCTGACACTGAATACATTCCCTGAGGTCCATAGATGACCCTAGATACCAAGAATATGCAAATAGACCTTGTAGAAGTGGAGCAATATGCCATTTACCTAGGTATATATTTTAGGTGAAAATATTCCACGGTGGAACCTTGCGGTACCATGTACAAAATGTTAATGAAGTATGAGGAAAAAACTGTGGAAACGTAATAAATAAAAGGCAGTGAAACAATAATCAAATAAACACCAAAATATATACTCTCTATTGGAATGGAGACTTTTCAGCACAGGATAAACTACTGTTTCAATTCAAACCACAGTAGCAAAATGACAATAAGGTTTGCCTTTTCTTTTCCCCACCCCCATAATATTGTTAATTTTCTGCCTACAGTGAAACATGATAGCAGCTATCTGTTAGTTAGCTGTTGACAAAAAAGTGCACTGACTTGTGTGCTGTTTGGGAACAGTTGACAATGGTTATGTAAAGCTTTTCATCAGCTCAACTGATGTGTGTTCTTTATAGTCTGTCATCGTTCTGAGGTCCTGCCACATACCTCTGGAATCAGCCTGTTCAAATTGAAGTTCCACTTCATCCCTGTACCGCCCCTTTGCCTCTATCACTGTTCTCCGTAGGTTGTAGCATTGTCCTTGTCATTATGCTCGTCCATTCTGCCTCATGAGCCTGACATTGTAGGCTGAGTTGTGCACATTCAGAGCTTCGTGGACCGATTTGTCTACCCAAGGCTTTTGGTTTGGGAAAACTCAAATTGAGGTGGAGGGGATTATTTCTTCTACCAGTGTACCAACAAAGTCCAGCACTGTTTCTGTATAATCATCAATGTTATCTGTGCTCTTACTAAACACGCTACAGTATGGGCCATCGAGTGTATCTTGGAGCCTGTTTTTTGATTGCACAGACCATCGCTTCACTTCTTGTGTTTCCGCAGGGGCACGCTTAAGACATTGTTGATACTTTGGCATGAGAAAGATGGCGTTGTGGTCTGATTTGCAGAATCGACTAAGCGCCTGTGACCTGTACCCGTCCTTGAATTGAGAGTAGCAGTGATCTAATATACTCTTGCCTCTGGTGGGACAAATTTGGTAATACCTTTTTAAGATTTCCCTTGTTAAAGTCCCCAGCCACTACAATTGCAGCATCTACGTTAGCTGTTTGGAGTTTTTTTTACCTCGTCGTGAAGCTCTGAAAGCACTGCCCCAGTGTTGACTTGAGGGAGATATAAACTCTGATTAAGATGACAGAGGTGGGGCACCCAAGTGGCGACCCATGTAACGTGCTGCGTCGCGAAGCGGCCGTCCCGGGTTCGATTCCCAGACCCGGCGTCCTTTGCCGAATGTCTTCCCCCCGCTCTGTCTCCCATTCTTCCTCTATCTCTCTCTCTACCGGACTGCCCGATAGTACAAACAAATACAAAATCGACTAAAAACATAATAAAAAAAAAAGAAGATGACAGACGTGAATTCTCTCAGGATGAAGAATGAACTCCAGGTTGGTCGAGCAGTGGTCCGATAGTCTCCTCACGTTCCCTGGGTCACACCAGTTGTTGTTAACCATGAAACACATGCCTTCTCCCCCTTCGATTTTGAAAAGGGCCATTTCATTGGAGCACGTCGGCGTTCATCGTTATGACGAGAAGAGTTTCTTTGCTTAGCTATATAATAACTGGGGGGGGGGCATCTGTTTGAGGTCTGATTAGTCACCACTGTGTACTACATCTAAAAGCTCAATGGTCATTTAGTCCCAGTTCATGTGATGGATAGAAAAACAAGCACACATGCACACATTTGCCAAAGCGCACACACACACAATCAGTGTAGCAGCCATCATCAGAGAGCTCCCAGGACTCACCCTTTCCAATAGGCCCTCCTGACTGTAGGGTGATAGAGAATGAAACATTGTACAGGATAAGTGTCGTTGGGCTAAAAGCTTTCCAGCTCATTAAAACACTAATGTAGCTTCCAAATGAACATTAGATATAATTTTGCTGCTATGCAAAACAGGCAATGATATACTGTGTATACTGGATGTCTCTGTGAACTGGGAACAAGAAGAAAGCGTGGCCATCATGAAATATGCATAAAGTCTATATCGGTGTAACAGTCATTTACTTGCAACAGAAATGCACTCAGAAAAGCCTTGATGTGCACTAGCAACATCAAATATGTACCAGATCTTTATGTTCTTAGGGAAACACAGATCACCATATTATGAATATGAAATGCAGTTAAAATAAATTGACCTAATGGAGACCCAGATGCACTATAATAGCCAATCATGTGACAAAACAGCAAAAGTATATATTTTTTTGTTATGTTAATAATACATGGCTATCTGTGGTAATAGGAATCACTGCTCCTATGGCAATCCAAAAGCACTCTCTAAGACCCCCGGTTTCCTTTCTCTTTTGAATGCTGTCTTTTAAATTTTTTTTGCATGTTGATGACCGTGTCATCAGACCGGCATGTCATCAGCGCTGCACTGTGATCGCCTCTTTTTAAGGGGCAACTTGTGGGGAGTAAACAGGGGCTAGCTGGTATTTGTTCACAAGCTACAAGCTGAGGACGACCAGTTCCTAGAAATATAATTACCATAATTAACTAATTTCTATGAGTGAGAACAAACAGCCCAGCGGTCTCACCCAGAACAAACCACTGAACAGGTTAAACTGGCCAGCATCCCCTGGAAGGAGCCAATGCCAATTAATTTGGCAGGCCAGTGGAGGTTATTGTATGACTACTAGTGAGGCAGTGCTTCACTAGTAATAGACAAAAACATAACACAAAATATTTTTTTAGATGCCAACATTTCATTTCATTCATCTGTAAAAAAAAATGCCAGTGAAAAAAAAAAAAATTTTCAAGTGAGACACACAGCTCCAAACCACTTACATTGGCTAGTAGTGAGGCACATTCCTCAAGTGCTTTACTAGCTAATGTAATTGAATGGAAGCTAATTAGCACCTTTGATTGGACAATAATGGTTCTAAGTGTGCGCCCAGTAAAGCCGAGCCTCACTCATGCATTTGAATGAGGCTTGAATGATTCTGACATTTTTTTTTAGACCAATCAGAAAACACCATTTCCTATCCCATGCTTTGAGAGGGCTTGGAGAGCCCTGTACAGTCAGTAACATTACTGTATAGGCACTGTAGGCTAAATTAAACTTTGCACCAACATTAGGACCGAAGTATAAACCAGCAACATGAAGAGGACTTATGCATCTGGATCAGAAAAAAAGATGAGGATGAAAAAGTAAGTAAAGTGTTTGTAAAAGCTTGCTAATGTTAGCTAGCCGATGTTGTTAGCTAACGTTAGATCATCATTGTGATGTAATGTAAGCTAAGCTAACGTTAGATCATGGGGTAAGCTTTGAGCTCTGGGAGCATCCTAAATGTCTATATTTCTTTCTGTCACTCTCTCTCTTTCTCTCCCCCCCCCCCCCCACACACACACAAAGGCAGTTGAATGACACATCACAGTTGCAGTTATATACATAAACCACAGTATATGCTGTATATTACTGCATCCTGCACCAGTGTTTAATGAGAGATGGTAGATTCAATACACCAAGCTAACTTACTGTACACAGTTGAGTGTTTAATGAGATAGTGGATTCAATACACCAAGCTAACTCTAACAGTGTTTAATGAGAGATGGTAGATTCAATACACCAAGCTAACTTACTATACACAGTTGAGTGTTTAATGAGAGATAGTAGATTCAATACACCAAGATAACTGTAACAGTGTTTAATGAGAGATGGTAGATTCAATACACCAAGCTAACTGCAACACAGTGTTTAATGAGAGATGGTAGATGGAAATTACTTCTATGTTGCGATAACTGTTTAAATGTGTTTGTGGGGGAAATTTCCCCCCAAAATCCAGCGAACATGGCTTCTGTATTCGGTTAGCACAGACTCAGTCTTCTGTTTGATATTATTAAAAAAATTAATATGATGAACAAATGCCTTGTAGTTAAAGAAAGCTTGAATTTCGGACTTCTTTATTACATTTTTTTTTTTATCTCTCCCGTCCTCCCCAATTTTTGAACGCACCAGCCACCACTGACACACACAGTGGGGGGATGTTTAAATTTTTTTATTTATGCTTCACCAAAATATTTGGTCAGCAGCCGCCACTGTGGCAAACACACACGAAACTAGATTGATTTAATTAAGCCACACATACTTTCTCTCTCTCTCACACACACACACACACACAACTACACGCACACACACACACACACACACACACACGAAAACACACACACACCGGTTGAACCAGATCACCCTCTACACTGAGCCAGACTGAGTGAATTACCATGTTAATGTCTGGGACGAAAGTCCTCCTTTTGTTATCAAAGAAATGTATTGTCATTATGCTATTTGGACCAGTCGATCCTGGATAGGGACGGGGGTCAAGATGTTGCTTATATAGCACTGTATTTACGATTGAGCGGACACATACGACAGTAGACCGAGCTGTGTGTGTCAGGGATATCATGTGTACTGCTGTGGAAACTGCCTTGCTGCTGTTTGCCAATAAAACAAGCTATCCCTTTTGGACCATTGATCCGCACTATTGCTCCTTTTGGGGGAGCATAGGCCGTCGACAACAGTTCGCCAGGGTCCTCTGTCCTGTGCTTTGCTTTCCAGCTGTTTCCATGTCAGTCTGCTCTGTGTGATGTCTGTTTCCAAGTCCCTGCGCCAGGTGTTCTTGGGCCGGCCTCTCTTCCTTTTGCCTTGAGGGTTCCATCTAAGAGTCTGTCTGGTGGTGCTGGTGTTTGATTTGCGTAGTGTGTGGCCGATCCATCCCCACTTTCTTCTCTTTATTTGTTCTTCCACTGGTTGTTTGCCCGTTCTCTGCCAGAGATCGTTGTTACTGATGGTATCTGGCCAGTGGATGTTCAGGATCTGCCTCAGGCATCTGTTGTTATCTTGGTTGTCCTCCAAGTATTTGATCCGTATAGGAGTACTGGCTTGATGTTGGATTTGAAGAGTCTGATCTTTGTCTGCTGACTGATTACCTTGGAGCTCCAGATGTTCTTTAGTTGGATATATGAGGCCCTTGCCTTGCTGATTCTTGCTATGAGATCTCCCTCCGTGCCACCCTTCTTATCTATGATGCTACCTAGGTAGGTGAAGGATTCTACTTTCTCAAGTGCTGTTCCCTCCAGGTTTACTGGGTCTTTGTTGTTTGTGTTGATGTTGAGTATTTTGGTCTTTCCTTGGTGGATGTTGAGGCCTAGTTGTGTTGAGGTGTGTGCCAGTATGTTAGTCTTCTCCTGCATCTGTTGTCGACTGTGGGATAGTAGAGCAAGGTCGTCTGCGAAGTCTAGGTCGTCCAGTTGTGTTGTGAGTGTCCACTGGATCCCGTTTCTCCTCTGTGCTGTTGTGGTCTTCAATATCCAGTCGATGGCCAGGAGGAAGAGGAAAGGGGACAGTATACCGCCTTGCCTTACTCCGGTCTTCACTTGGAAGCTTTGTGTGAGCTGTCCGCTGTGTATGACTCTGCAGGTCATTCCTTCATAGGAGTTGATCATGATGTTGACAAGCTTTTCTGGTATGCCGTAGTGTCGAAGCAGTTTCCAGAGGGTGTTTCTGTCGAGGCTGTCAAATGCCTTCTCGTAGTCTATGAAGTTGATGTATAGTGGAGAGTTCCATTCCAATGATTGCTCGACTATGATTAGGAGGGTTGCAATCTGGTCCACACATGATCTATTGGGCCGGAAGCCTGCCTGCTGGTCTCTTAGCTGCGGATCCACCGCTTTCTTTATTCGTTCGAGGAGGATTCTGTTGAAGATTTTTCCTGGCACTTATAAAAGCATGATTCCTCTGTAGTTGTGGCATTGGCTGAGGTCTCCTTTCTTAGGTATTTTGACCAAGTAGCCTTTTTTCCAATCTGTTGGCCCTTCCTCTTTCTCCCAGATCTTCTCAAACAGAGGGTGTAGCATCTCTACTGAGGTGTCTATCTCTGCCTTCAGTGCCTCCGCAGGGATGTTGTCTGGTCCTGCTGCCTTACTATTCTTTAGTTGTGCAATGGCCTGTTGGATTTCATGCTTGCTGGGCTTTCCACAATTGATGTCTATGTCCGCAGGTTAGGTGGTGTCGGTCTATTCAGGAGTTCTTCAAAATACTCTGGCCATGCCCATCCCTCTTGCTGTTGGTCCAGTCTTGTGATGGTCTTTCCTTCCTTGTCTTTAATTGGTCATTCTGGTCTGCTGAACTTTCTAGACAGTTTTCTTGGTGGTGTCATACAGTTCCTTCATGTTTCCTTTTGCTGCTGCCTCATCTGCTTCTTTAGCCAGGTTGTCAATGTAGTTTCGCTTGTCCTTCTTGGCATTTCTTTTGACCTTTCTGTTTGCCTGAGTGTACTCTCTTTGGGCTTTTGCCTTGGTTGCCCTTGTTCGGCTGTTGTTAACTTCTGCCTTTTTCTGTCTGCTTTCTTCTATGTTGCGTAGTGTTTTCTGATATCCACTCTTTATGGTGTCTCTTCTTTATCCCAATCACTTCCTTACATGTTGTTGTGAGAGTTTCCCTTATCCTTTCCCATTGGTCTTGCTGGTCTCCTTCGTCACTGCTTAGATCGTGCAAGGCTTGATATCTATTCTTCAGCTTCAGTGTGAACGACACAAGCACAAGCTTAAAGTCGAGCTGAAATGACTAATATTGTACACCTATTTTTTTATTTTATTTTTTTTATAAATTTTTTAGCGTTTATCGCTTTTTACTACTGGGCAGTCCAGTAGAGAGAGAGAGAGAGAGAGAGAGAGGAAGAACGGGAGACAGAGTGGGGGGGAAGACATTCGGCAAATGACGCCGGGTCCGGGAATCGAAACCGGGTCGGCCGTGCCGCGACGCAGCGCGTTACATGGTTCGCCACTTGGGCGCCCGTTTGTATACCTATTTAATAGTATATTACAAGAAATTTTTATATTAAAATCGAATGATGTTTTCTTCCTGTAAAACAAAATATGACACATGCTTATGTATGCTTGCACAAACCAATTTACATTTTTAATATGTTCCCCCTCCAGAGCCTTGTCGCCTCGCAACAAAGACAAAGTGGTACCTACTTTAGCTAGACTAAAGAAATACTGCTATGTGGCTACTGGCTATTTCGTATATCAGCCTGAATATTCCGAAATCTTAACTAATCAAGGGTTCTGATGTCATAGGCTTATAATGGGAGAAGAGATAAGTTAGCGAATAGGTAAGTGTGTGTGTTCACTTGTTACCCCCCTTAGCATGCACGGTTCCTCAAGGTGCTCCACTAGCGATGAAGGGGTACCTCCGTGGCTGTGGCAGTCCTGTTGAACCACAACCTCCAGGCCATTGAGTGTGTAGGTCTGCTTGTTAGCGCTAGCATAGCCCTTGTGGCTCTTTTTATTTGCTGTGTATCAAGATAATAATAATAATAAACATTGAAATTGCCGTTCAAAGTGCTTCACAGCAGTAAAAAATACAAGCATAAGATGAGCATAAAGTGCAGACATATAAAACATAATTGGTTACAGACATAATAAAGCGAGCATAAAAAAAAATCACAGTTTTTCACATTAGGATCTAACATCCCAATAGGCCCCTCTGTTTAGGGTTTGATTCAGTTTAAAAATAGGCAGTAATACAAATGATAAAATTTAATAGAGAGTAAAAAAGTGCAATAAAATAGTTATAATAAGACAGTAAAATGATGCAGTACTGTAGTGCGATAAAGTAGTTCAATAAAATAATAAGATACAATAACATTTACAACAGAACAGTGCATCGCCCATAACAGAACTACAGTTGTGTCATAGGCCAGGGGAGGGGCTGAGTACTTTCAGTCTGTGTCAGAGACGCGCAGAAATGACAGCTGGGTCATTCCTGGCTATTGGCTCTACATAGAAAAACATTTTCAACAAATTCACATGTTTCCCTTTGAAACTTGATTTGTGTCAACTCCGTCAGACACACAAAACAGTATATAATTCGAATTATTCCAGTCCAATAATAATCTAAAGTTCTGAAGTATGTTGTAATAGTGTTTAGTTACTCTGGTATGCAATCAAATATAATATATAAACCTCAGGTGTAGGGTTGGGCATCGTTTGGATTTGAACGATTCCGGTTCGGATTCCGATTCTCCATTTTGATTCCTGTTCTAAACGATTCTCGATTCCGATTATTTGAGGTGCAGGTCAAAACAGGTCACAGCTTATTTCGCAGGAGATATATATATATATATTTTTTTTAATCTTAATTTTATTTCACACTATTCACATTGTCAGTTGACTTGATACAGTTTTATTTGGTTGCTGTACTGTAACTAGGGTATTAAATTATAAAAAAATTTAAAGTTAGGAACCGGTTCTAATCGGTGCCCAACCCTACGGTGTAATTTCACACTATTATGAAAACCCAGATTTTGAAATATTAGCATTTTCAAACTTAGTTTAAAATTTGTATATGATAAAAAAGAGGTCATTAAGTAAATAAGACACAAGAGGATGAATATCTGATGCTCCTTTATTACTACAACATAAACTGAAGAAGGAATTTGTATTTCCCCCAAAATTAACAAAAACAAACATCTGACAGTGTTGACAAAGATCTGACGGTGTTGACGAGAAACTGACGGAGTTGACAAAATGTCACTATGATGTCTTGAACTGGGCAGAAACAGACATCCTTCTTGCCACGCTTGGGCTGAACCTTTTCTGTTGGACCATGGGGATGCAGAAATTCCACTTTCACATCTTGTTGCTCAGTATCCACATCAATGGTCTTGGCTAGCCACCAGTGGTCATCATATACTACTGCTAACCAGTCTCCATTACAAAGGCTGCTAACAGTCGTTACTGTCACCGTACCCACTCAGGACCTTTCAAAGGTTCTTCGTCCAACTCCTCCATTACATCTTGCATCTACATACCCTCTTTCATCTCCCCTCCCATCTCATTTTCCATCTCCTCCTCCATCTCCTCTCCCATCTCATTTTCCATTTCCCACAACATGGCCAAAAGTCTCTTCTTCCTTGCCCTCCGTGTATCACTCTGCTGTTCTCCTGGGTTGCCATGGTAATAGAAGGTACAGTAGCTGGGCAGAAGCACTGGCTATCCAACATCTCGGTGAAAAAGCAAGATCGTTGTCTGTGGTGGATCCTGTCCTTATGTGCGATGATCTGGTGTATTTGTCTTGTTGAGGGAACCGGTTTGAGAGGATTCATGAGAAGTGTGTCATATCTTTGCATGTCTTTGCAAGGTGGTCCACCTCGTTGACGAGGCCTCTTGCTGGCGGGGCCAGTAGTGGCGATGGCTGGAGTCCTGCTCCGGCGTTTCGCCCACATCCTGCGGCCGGCCGTGGTGCAGGCTGACGACATCCTCTGCCAGAAGATGACGCCGAATCAGAGTGTCCAGGGCCCGCTACCTCCCCACGGCTATCGCTAATGGTTAGCAACAAGCTAACGGCTGACTCCAGCCTGACGGTTAGCAATCAAGCTAACGGCTAGCCCTTACAGGCCCACCGTCAGCTACCGACCAACGGCCAGCTACTGGCTAACGGCTAGCTCTTACCGGCCCACCGTTAGCTACCGGCTAACGGCCAGCAACTGTATTCAGGCTATCGGCCAGCAGCAAGCTAACGGCTAGCTCTTACAGGACCACCGTTAGCTACCGGCTACTACCGAAGCTGCGTAAGGTGGGGAATAGCGATACAGGCCTGGTCACTCCAAATAGCCGACTGCCTCTTCTTTAGCCCAAAGAAAAAAGGCAGACAACGCCCGCCTCCCTCACAGGATGGCGTTGCCAGAGATACAGTGGCGTCGGTAGCGAAGCCCCGTTTATGCGGGCCGCTGCCGCCTTAAGCTCGGGGATAAAAAACATGCAAGCTTGCATCCCTCGCGCCGCGAGGCCAACCCACTTTATTTTTGATAGGCGGGGGCCAACGTCCAGTGCGGATGGCAGTGGGCATCCCTCCTCAGAGGTGGGACTTGAACCCAGACTCAGAATCGGGGCTCCCAGGAAAACAAAGCCTCTGTCTTCGTGGGAGCGCCGCCCTCCCTTTTAAAAGAGAGAAGAAGAAGAAATATTTTGTTTTGTTTTTTGTTTTATAGCCCTATAAATAATATAAACATGTTTAAAATGAATAATATTTACTCATTTTAAGTATGTTTGTGTTTCCAATGCACAATATAACGTTAATATATCAAATATAAATAATTGTTTCCATGAACAGGAAGTGACTGTCTGATAGAGAATACGTTCCGTAGCCGCATTTCTCTCGGGCAACCCGTAGCCGCATTTCTCTCGGGCTAGACGCAATAGCGCTTACAGTGGGCGCGTACGCCGTGTACGCAATTGTCCATAGGACGTTACCGGCTAACGGCTAGCTACAAGCTAACGGCCAGGCTACAGGCTAATGGCCGGCCATAGGCCAACGGTTTAGCTACCGGCTAATGGTTAGTTACAGGCTAACAGCCAGTTACTGTATCTCGGACGTGATGGAGAGGTAACGGAAGAATCCTCGCCTGGAGCCGGCTGTTCTGCGGGGCCGTATGCCTGAGCAGCCGACCCCGCACAACTGACCCATCCGTTTAGACCGTCCGCCAATTGATGTGAGCGCGCCCCAAGACACCGACTGCCTCCCGCGTCAATAGCATCCAGCTGCACAGCCGGAGAGCAACGCTGACGGGGGAACTGCTCAGCGACGCGCACTCCCCTCTGGGCGCCGCTGAGGCTCACCTGCCTGCCACAAACGTGGAGCAGGAAAGCCTCACTACGCCTCGAGGAAGCCCAAATGTGAAGCGCCGGTGGAGGTCAGAATAATCCTCTAGACTCTCCGGTGGTGACGACATTATCCTTTCTTTCTCCCGTAAATTAGTGAGAGAGGGAAAAACAAAAGATAATGCCAACACAGCTCCTATAACTAAACTAACTACTTTAAGCACTGAACTTAAAGAGGTGCTATACACGGACTTCACAGTGGTGAAAGTAGGGAAGGAGCTGGTAGTATGGCCATGGCCCCGCTTATGTGTGAGCGGATGTGGGCGTGGCCAGGCAGGTGAGGAGCGTGCATGTGGTTGAAAGTTTTCATGATAGCATATGATTAAAGGGACAGTTCCAGGGGCGGTCAGGTGGCGTAACGGAGATTGCGTTCGTCACCAAACCCCGGAGCGGCTAGATTCGCCTGTTCGAATCCAGCTCACAGCTCCGGGGTTGTCACCAGCTTGGCTGGCCGTTCACACTAATACAATTGGCAGTATTAGAGGGTGGGAGAAGCTGGCGGGGTGGGTCCGGGTCGTTGTAAACAGCGACTCCTACAGTTCGGTCGGGGCGCCTGCTAAGCGCGGATAGGACTTGAGTGGGATAGTGTGATCCTTCCACACGCTACGCCCTCTCAATGAGAGTCCGCGCTGCCAGGTGAAAAGAAGCGGTTGATTGGCTGGACGTGTGTCGGAGGAAGCATGTGATAGCCTCCACTCTCCCAGACCAACTTTGGGGGGTAAGTGCGCAGCGACCAGGAAGGGGATTGGGAATTGGCATAACGACTAACATTGGGATGGGAGAAAATCGGAGGAAAATGGAGGGGGGAAAAGATATATAAAAAAAAAAAAAAAAAAAAAAAAAAGGGACAGTTCCAATAGAGCAGAGCGCAAAGCTATAACGAAATATAACTGTACCTTTGTTTAGACATCGTGAGCAGGCGTGAAGAAGGCAGGCCTCACTTGCTGGAGAGTAACACACTAATTTAAAACTGTCATCCAGTTTGTTTGACTTCACAACACCAGACATTTTAAGGACCTCGAGCAATAAGCATGCATTTTCATGTATTTGACAGAGACATGTCTTCCGATCAGATGTTTTTTGTGCTGTGACATAGAATGGCCTCAGAGCATAGAATAGCTCAGCTTTACAGTGGGGTTCTTAATCTGGAAATCAGTGTGGAGGTTGAGCATGGAGTCTGGCAGGATCATTCTCTGCCGCTTCTTGTTCCTGGTGATTGTGTCAGTCTTGTCCGTCGTCACACGTGCAGAGTTCAGGAAGAAATCCTGAACAGTCTGTTTTATACCCTGTATGAATGTTGGCTTTTTCTGAGGCTGCTCCTTTTCTCTCATTAACTTGTAGGTTATCCCAAACTCTTTCATTTGTTGAAGAAGACGATACATTTTAAGAATTGTGCCTGATGATACACTCAGTGCTGGTTTTTGGCGCTGTGTGCCAGGAGTTTGTTTGTTTGTCTTCAGCTCTCTTCTGAGGATGTTGTGGAATAGAAGGGCCTTTTGGATTTTTTTCTCTTTTTAGGCACCCCTTTTTACAATGTCCCCAAAGCAAATGTTCAGTATGAATTATAAACTTTTGCAATATAATTTTAAATAAGTTGAAATATGCCTTTATTATCGTATAGTTCAAGTTAAAATCTCTCTAATTATAAATATATATACAAGGATAAATTAATGTTATTTATTATTTTTATTGAATTTACTGTGTCCCCAAAATTGCATTCCACCCTGTTTGTGGTTTTTAGCCTTCTGCACCAGGCCGCGTGAATATTAAAGGCAACCAACTTGTGTTCGGCTTTTCTCTGATTGGCCGCGCCCCCCCCGCCCCCACGTGCAGGCAAGCGCAGTCGTCCCACGTCCCAAATGAAATCCAAGGAGCGCGCGCGAGCGGCAGCGTGGTTATTATGTTTCGCGTTTTTAACAACCAACTACCAGATTCACTCGTGTATAAACAAAGCCCATACAGTTATGAAATGCGCTGAACTAGAAAGCGTAATGTTATTATGTTTCGCGTTCCATTGATTAACGCCATTACCTGCTGTGCTGTAGGAAGCAGAGGTACAGTAAGTTACAGTAGGTGTAGGTTACATGTTTAATCAAAGCCCATACAATTTTTTAGATGAATGATTGTGGATATAATATAGAAAACACATCATTATGATATTGTCAGAGGGAGAGGCATGACTTCGCGACAGCCATATTAGACACTCACTGTACATCAGTGTGGAACTGTAACGTTATATGTTATTTCGCCCGTGGAGGCTGCTGAGCCTGAAGCGCCAGCGGGGCGACGCGGTGGTTTATACCCGGCTTTCGTGCGCCGCCGCCGGCTTGATACAGCTTCAGCAGCAGCAGCGGCGGTGCTCTGTTGTAGGAAGCCCTTCAATGACAGCGGCGCGCTCTCATATTTTGCGAATGCATAAACTATATCTTAAATTATGGCTATGTGTCTAATATGGCTGTCGCTTATCAATGACTTCGCGACAGCCATATTAGACACATCGCCATAATTTAAGATATAGTTTATGCATTCGCAAATATGAGAGCTCTGTCATTGAAGTGGGTGGTGGCAGCATTACTAACAGTAGCGATTTTTATTGTTTTGTCATGACCAAACATAATCCCAACATAGATAGGAGGTGTACTGTATGTCAAATGTCGGTCATGTGGTGGAAGAGTTTAGTACAGTCACACAACAGAACACCGCTGTAGACTACCTGTAGTACAGTCACACAACAGAACACCGCTGGTTCGACCAGCGCTTCTGCCGCGCCGCAAGGGCGTGTACTAGTGGATTGATTGATTGGCCGTGTGGCCAATCAGAGAAACGCTGAACGAAAAGCTGAACACAAGTTGGTTGCCTTTAATATTCACGCCACCAGGCCCTCTCTCCACAAAAACTGGTGCTAAACCCACATTTTCTATTCTACTGACATGAAACTTTGCACAGAATATCTGCACCTATGGAGGAAGAAAGTAGGAATATAGCTGGGGTGCAACCATGAGAGTAATAGGGTGTTTTTGACAGTCTAACTGTAATCTTTGTATTTTTGGAGAGAGAGGCACACAACAACAGACAGACAGCCGGTTTCAATCACTGAGCTGTCTGTCTGTTGTTGTGTGCCTCTCTCTCCATACAGTACCAGCAGCTGCAGGTCTGACGAGCACAGAGTTGCCAGTCAATAATTCTTGCTATTTAAAAATATTCCTCTTCTTCTCCCCCACTACTCCTCCAACGGGTGCTTGTGCGACCATGTCTGTAAAGAACCAAATTCCTCTGTGTATAACGTTAGACTTGATTTAACGTGGAATTGTTTTTTGCTGTCTCTTATTTTGAAATGCTGTCTTTTATTTTGAAAATACTGGTGGTCCCCCTCGCGCTGTGGATACTCTTGCGTAACAAAGATATCCGGTTAACGTTACAGTTCAGAGAAATGGTTGACGGGAGAGAGTACTAATGTAAATAACGGATATCTCTCATTAATATAACTGTTCGTGAAGGAAACCCCCCTTTTTACCTTGTTTAGCACCTAGCTGGAAGGTGAAGAGGTACGTGTTTATTTATGGATTGTGTTATTTGTGTTATATTGGCAATCTTCATATTTTATGTATTGAACTGAACTAGCTAAGATGCTAGCTGGTGCTACACCTTTCTATGAAAACGTGGTTTGGACAAACGAATGACTGTATGTCTGTTTCCACTTTCAGCTCTTACGTTGTCTAATGGTGAACTACTGTCAATAAATGGTTGGCATACCGCACCATGGCCATCAGTCTTACAGAGTTAATTTTGTCTGAAGTAAAGTCCAGCTTGGAAATGCTACAGTAAGAGCTCTGGCCCCTCATCATCCCTGCCGCACCCGCTGCACCGAGGAAGCCTGGTCTACGACAACGAAACCACAGGGTTGAGTTGCTGACAACGGACAACGGACAATTCATCAAGCAACTCGGCGCCATTCCATGGGTCTTGTCAGGGGTGGACCTAGCCCATTTGGCGCCCTAGGCGAGATTCACCACTGCGCCGCAGTTTTTTTTTTTTTTTTTTTTTTTGCTTTTTTCTTCATAGTTCTCTAACGTTAGTCTTTCTTTCCTCAATGTTCAATTCTATAAACACTTGACCGATACCCATCAATGCACAGCGCTCTAGCATGTTCTGACTGTGAACACCTAAAGCTGAGGCTCAGACCGACCGACCGTTTTAGAATTTTGGCTCATTTTCCCTTATGTTAGAATTTTTTTAATGTAAAAATAATGGTTGCAGATATAGAGGGGGGCGCCAAAACTGCACAGAAAAAAAAACAAAAAAAATAAAAAAAATACAAAAAATAAAAAAAATTAAAAAAATAGGCGACCGCCTATATCGCCTGTAGGAAGGTCCGCCCCTGGGTCTTGTAGACAAAAAAGACTTCACGTCATTGACAGCTGGCTAAAGGTTTGATGCGACGGTCAGACAAAGGAAAAGGAACAATTATTTCATTAAAAAAGGTACAACTCATCTTCAACAAGAACATTCATAGCTGGCTGGAGGTTTGATGCGACGGTCAGACAGAGGTATGGAACAATTACCTCATTAAAAAGGAACAATTCATCTTCAATAAGAACAATTGATGCTCACATTGACAGTTTGAAGAAGAAATCGAAGTCAACAATTAAGAAACCTTGTTTTTTTTGCATTATGATTATAATTTTTCTTAATTTAATGCAGAATTCTAAGGTACCCTCCACACTAAAGGTATTTATATAGAAACCTCATTTTTGCACTGTGATTATAACTACTGTTGGTTACCTGACTCTACTGTAAAATGCCTCTATGGATAACTATGTGCAGTCTAAATTGAACATAACTGGGTCAGTGGCGGCCCGTCAATGGGGGCGCTAGAGCGCCGCCCTCCCTTTTAAAAGAGAAAAGAAGAAGAAATATTTTTTTTAGTTTTTTGTTTTATAGCCCTATAAATAATATAAACATGTTTAAAATGAATAATATTTACTCATTTTAAGTATGTTTGTGTTTCCAATGCACAATATAACGTTAATATATCAAATATAAATAATTGTTTCCATGAACAGGAAGTGACTGTCTGATAGAGAATACGTTCCGTAGCCGCATTTCTCTGGGGCAACCCGTAGCCGCATTTCTCTCGGGCTAGACGCAATAGCGCTTACAGTGGGCGTGTACGCCGTGCACTGGTTTCATCGCTGTATCCGTCGCAGCCAATCAGTGCGTAACACGCTGTGCGTTGAAATATGATGTATTATGATGGAAGCCGGGCGCGTTTTAAAGCGATCAGAGCAAGCAGCGTCTATAATTTCCGTAGCCGCATTTCTCGGAGACGCTCTCTGATTGGCCGATGCCAGTTTTTTCCGTAGCCGCATTTCGCGGAGACGCTCTCTCTGATTGGCCGACGCCAGTTTCTGGTTAGTAGATAGTTACTCTATGCTAGCTGTTGTGTTGTTGTGATGCAGCTATTTGTCTTAGAGCGTGACGGCAAGTTCTTTCGACGGTTAAGCTTAGGCACTCTTTCAAAGTTGGTTAAGGTTAGAGTTTGTCTTAGAGCAGGGCGATAGGAATGCCAGGTAGTTTGCAGGCTGTTCGACGCGGAAATGGGCAAAGACACAGCTCGTCACTCACACAGTACTTGTTGGCTAACAACAAGAAGCTATATATGGATGCAGTGTGGACATGGATGGACATCAACACAGTCTGGACAGTGGAGTGGATATACTTTATCAAGCCCTTCTGCCTGCTGGACCACTGTGCGCTTCAACTTAACAAGGTAGAGTTGCGATATCTCTCTCTCTCTCTCTCTCTCTCTCTCTCTCTCTCTCTCTCTCTCTCTCTCTCTCTCTCTCTCTCTCTCTCTCTCTCTCTCTCTATTTCTCTCTCTCTCTCACTCTCTCTCTGATTGTGTAGGGCATATTGGCTGCATTTGACTGACTGTGATCATATATTGATTGATGGCAATGGTGATAGTTGTACCTAATTAAATATTCGCCAATGCGTGGTACATGTTTGCAAAATGTTTGGTATAGCGCCGCCCATGGAGAAGAATGTACCGGCCGCCACTGAACTGGGTATTCACTGGAATGAAAAGAAACCTTTATAATATTCATTATTCAGCACATTATTCAGTGTTAGGTTTTGGTTCTCTCTGAGTAGTATAAATAATTAGGATTCTTGGTGCAGTAAAGATGGTAAGGATTATCTGATATTTTATAGTAATAGTAAAAACAACGGTTTATTATTCAGATCAGATTTAATTTTGCATATTTAAAAATGAAGCAAGCAGAGACTGAGCACCATTCTCCACAATTAGAGCTGGAAAATCAAATAGATAGCTTATAGTTTAAAATTTGTAAGCTCGAAGTGGCTCTCGAACAAACGCTAGAGACTACTGAGATGGAACGTATAGAGAAGGAAATTCTAAACAAAAAATAAATCCTAAATAGCCTCAAAGGTCAAAGTCAGGAGGACGGCGAGGAGCACCTCCGACGCTCAGGCCGAATAAGGTATCCAACCCCTAAAATGCTTGAAAAGCAACAAGAAGAGGCACAGACGAAGGAAAGAAAACTCGCCTCAGCGTATGAAAGGTGGAAAACTGGAGTCCGCAAGTCAAGAAACCAGCTCAAGTCGGACCTTAATGAAACGGAATTGGCATTAATGTCCGAAGCTCTGGAGGAAGAGAAAGAGGCTGTGTTGAGCGCCTACCTTGAAATACGAGGTCACAACACACCATCAGTTGAACTGAGAAGCTGCATCGATACATGTGAGGCAGTTACAACAGAGATTAAGAAAGTCGTCTATGAGAGGATTTTTGACATTGACGAAGAATTCGATGGAGAACAAGTACGATGTCGTCTCAAAGAACTGCTTAAAGGCAGCTATGCTCGGTCCATCTATGGATCAAGTCAAGTCAAGAGTTTTAATTGTCACGGCATACAGGTATACAATGAAATGCGGGTGGTCTTGCCCGCAACGATGTGCAATACAGTGGTACATATAATAGAATCAAAAGAAGGAAACAACATTGTGCAGTAACAGGTAGCAGGTAACATGGAGTGACATCTCGGTATCTGTACATAGTTATTTACAGAGCATATGGGACATGCTAGTTAGCTTTGGTAGTGCAATACACTGTTCCTGTTATTCTAATTTAAAGTGTACTTTCCTTTGGCCATAAGTGTGCGTGTGTGCGACATGAGTGTGTGCCCGCTCATGTTAAAGTGTTAAGTGGCTGCTCGTGTGTGAGCGTGCACAGTGTGCGTGTCGTGTGTGTGTTCATGTGTGCTTGTGTGTGGACAGTTCAATGTTCTGAGCACTCAATGTTCATTGTTCATGGCTCTGATGGCCTGGGGGAAGAAGCTGAGCCTAAGCCGCTCTGTCCTAGTAGCTGGGGTTCGCAGGCGTCTGCCTGACCTCAGCAGCTGAAACAGGCTGTTATTGGGGTGGTGAGGGTCTTTCATTATCCTGCAGGCTCTGGATTTGCACCTCTTGTTGTATAGAACCTGCAGGGGGGGTAGTGCAATACCCGTGGTACGCTCGGCTGAGCGCACCACTCTCTGTAGGGCCTTCTTGTCCTGTGCCGTGCTGTTTCCATACCAGGCAGTGATGTTTCCGATCAGGATGCTCTCTACAGCTCCTGAGTAGAAGGACTGGAGTATCTTTCCCGATACTCTGAACTTCCTTAACTGTCTCAGGTGGTAGAGACGCTGTTTCGCCTTCTTTACTACTGTGTCTATGTGTGTTGACCATGTCAGGTCCTCTGAGATGTGGACCCCCAGGTACTTGAAGCTGCTCACCCTGTCCACGGTAGCCCCGTTAATCATCAGTGGTGTGTGCGTCTCCTGCTGTCCTCTCCTATAATCCACGATCAGCTCCTTGGTTTTACCAATGTTCAGGAGCAGGCTGTTGTCCTGGCACCAGCGTTCCAGTACCTCAACCTCCTCCCGGTAGGCCTTCTCGTCGTTGTCCGAGATCAGCCCCACCACCACCGTGTCATCTGCGAACTTCACTATGGAGTTGGAGCTGAACTTGGCCACACAGTCGTGTGTGTAGAGTGAGTACAGCAGGGGGCTCAGAACACAGCCCTGGGGGGACCCGATGCTCAGGGTGATGGTGTTGGAGGTCTGACCCCCCACCCTGACCGCCTGGGGTCTTTCGCTCAGAAAGTCCAGTACCCAGGCGCTCAGGGCGGATCTCAGACCTAGCTCGATCAGCTTGTCCACCAGTCTGGTGGGGACTATGGTGTTGAACGCTGAGCTGTAGTCAATGAACAACAGTCTCACGTAGCCCCCCTTCTGACGGTCAAGGTGCGAGAGGGTGCTGTGCAGTACCTGGGAGACCGCGTCGTCGGTGGACCTGTTTGTCCTGTATGCAAATTGCATAGGGTCCATATCACTGGGGAGGGAGGCACAAATGTGGTCCTTGACCAGCCTCTCGAAACATTTCATGACCACAGAGGTGAGTGCCACCGGTCTGTAGTCATTTGGACATGCTGGGGAGGGTTTCCTCGGCACAGGGATGATGGTAGACATCTTGAAGCAGGCAGGGACCACTGACTCCGCCAGTGATTGATTAAATATGGCGGTGAACACAGGGGCCAGCTGGTTGGCACAGGTCTTGAGTATACGTCCTGTTATGCCATCTGGGCCAGCAGCCTTCCTGGTGTTCACCTGCATAAATGCTCTTCTCACACTGTGTTCCGACAACGAGAGAGCGTCCCCCCCCCCTCGCGGTTGCCCCCCCCCCCCTCCACAACAGCCGGCGCGCCAGTGACGTCACTAGCCGGAGAGCCAGCAGCGCCACTGTCTACACCAAACCGAGCGTAGAAGATGTTGAGCTTGTCCGCGAGGGAGGCGTCGTCGCTCCCCATTGAGGGGGCGCTGACTTTATAGTCAGTTATTGTCTTCAGTCCCTGCCATAATCCTCTTGGGTCGTTTTGTGCCATTTGTGTCTCCAGTTTATCAGCATAGCATCATATCAGCATCAGCATAGGATCCACTGTCTCGAGAGTAAGTCACAAATCATCCATCACTCATGACAGCGCCACTTTGACAGTCAAACTGGTGGACGCTGCGGCAGATCTTGCCGCTAAGGAGGTGGAGTATGAAGGGTTGCTGGAAGAAAGGAAGCAAACAGAGAAAATAGAAGATTTAGAGGGGCAACAAAGAAAGCAGCTTGCAGTTGTGAAGCGCTAGCTTGTACGCCTCCAGGCAGAGAAGGACGTGAAGACAGCCCGTGCCAGGCTGCAAGTTTACACACAGGAAGGCAGCGTCCACTCAAATAGTCCCGAAGGAATTCACGATGCCTCCTTGGCGGCAAGCAGGCAACCCCCCAACGTCACAACCTTGTCGACTGATGTAAATGTATCATCCCTAGCCAAGGCCTTCCAAGATAGCATAGCTCTAAATAGACTTCCAGTTCCAGAGCCATCTGTATTTAATGGCGATCCTATCCAGTTCCTTGAGTGGAAAGCCTCATTTATGTCACTCATTGACACAAGAGCCGTCTCATCTGCTGATAAACTTTATTATTTGAGGAAGTATGTAGGGGGCCCTGCTCGTAAAACCCTGGAAGGAACCTTCTATAGAAATGACAGCGAAGCCTACAAGGACACGTGGGACAAACTAAACCACAGATATGGCCAGGCCTTCGTTGTACAGAGAGCCTTTAGAGACAGGCTCGCAGATTGGCCAAGAATACAACCAAAGGATGCAGAGGGACTAAGAGACTTTTCAGACTTCTTAAACGCCTGTCAAGACGCAATGAGGCATGTGAAGAGTCTCGAAATATTGAATGACTGTGAAGAGAATAGAAGGCTAATCCAAAAGATGCCAGACTGGGCAATGTCAAGCTGGAACAGAAAGACTACCGAAGCCTTGAACAGGACTCAAGAGTTCCCCAGCTTCAAGGACTTCGCCACATTCGTGGAGACGGAGGCAGAAATCGCTTGCAATCCGATCACCTCATTCCATGCTTTCCGCACCCTTGAGTCCAGCACAGAAAAACAAAACAACAGGGACCCCAACAGGAACAAAGCGTGTGTTCTCAGCACTCAAACTGAGGCCGACAGTGACAGGCAAAGACCAGCCAAGGGAAACGTAAAGCCACCTTGTGTGTTCTGTCAGGACAATCAACACAGTCTACATGGATGTCCCAAGTTCATCGCAAAGACCTTGGCGGAGCGACGGGAATTTGTGAAGGAAAATAAGCTCTGCTATGGCTGCACGAAATTTGGTCATAGTGCCAAGGACTGCCGTCATCGACATTCCTGCGACACCTGCGAAGGTAACCATCCCACTTGTCTTCATGATGACAGCTATGTGAGAAAGGAAAGGCCTGCACCACGGGAAAACATTTCCCAAAGCAAAGCTGTTCAAACAGAGGCTGCCGCAACGTCACTGGCAGTCACTACTGCTGGAGCAGGACAAGCCACCAACACGTTGATGATTGTGCCTGTGTGGGTGTCCTCAAGGAACACGTCAGGAACGGAAAAACTGGTCTACGCCCTGTTGGACACACAAAGTGACACCACTTTCGTCGACCAGGAAGTCAGTAACACTCTAAAGGCAGACTCCTGTCCAGTTAAACTGAAGTTAACTACCATGATAGGACGAGACACAATAGTCAAAACCCAAAGAGTCTCAGGGCTTCGTGTACAAGGTTAAAGCTCCTCCCTGCACATCGATCTTCCTCCTGCCTATGCCAAGGATTGCACACCGGTGAACCGCACCCACATTCCAACAAAGGAAACGGCCAAGAAATGGAATCATCTCTCCACAGTCGTAGACGAGATTCCACAGCTACAGGATTGTGAGGTTGGTCTCTTGATAGGATATGACTGTTCAAGGGCCATGGCACCAAGACAAGTAATATCAGGAGGAAATGATTAACCTTATGCAGTTCGAACCGATTTAGGATGGAGCATTGTGGGGTGCTCTTCACCGCGCCTTGACACTCCAAGCCAAGCGAGCGAATGCTTCCGGATCGCGGTCAAAGAGCTCCCACCAGTCACCCCTGCAGATGCCATTCGCGTTCTGGAGTCCGACTTCAAGGATGCCAAGGAGGATGGAAAAACAGTCTCCCAGGATGACATCCTGTTCCTAGACAAACTAAAGAACGGCATCAACAAAGAGAAGTCGAATGGTCTCTCCACAGTAATGGAACGAGAGGACGTGGAGTGCCTCATAATCAAAGACCTACAGAGACAAACATATCCAGAGGAACTGAAGTTACTGAAGACAGGCTCTCGGATGCCACTCAATAACAAGTTGCATCGCCTCAAACCCTTTCCAGACAAGGATGGTGTGATCAAGGTGGGAGAAAGGCTCTGTGACTCCAATCTCCCCATGCAGTCAAACACCCTGCAATCAAGGATGGTGTAATCAAGGTGGGAGGAAGGCTCTGTGACTCCAATCTTCCCCATGCAGTCAAACACCCTGCGATCATTCCGAAGGAACATCACATCACGAAGATGATCATCACACACTGCCATGAAAAGGCTAAACATCACGGTAAAGGAATAACCATAAACAAGATCAGATCAAAGGGCTACTGGATCTTAGGATTTGGTTGGGTCGTGGCATCTCATCTCCGTCGATGTGTGACCTGCAGAAGGCTCAGGAGAGACACAGAAGAATAAAATAATGGCCGATCTCCCTCCAGAACGTGTGGATATATCTCACCAATTTACCTACTATCGCCATCAGGCAACGCTGGCACACGCCAAAGAGAAACCTCCAGATAGGTAGTGATGATGAAAGATGATGATCTGCCGAGAAATAAATGGAGATTAGGTAGAGTTCCTAAATCTATAGTGGATAGAGATGGTCTGGTTAGGAGAGTGACAATATGTCTAAGTGACTAGATGTTTACTAAGTAACGCACCCTTGCATCTCTTAAAGATGTATTTGATTTGATTTGTTTGAAGTGTTTGACAACTTTAATACCATCATTTTTGGTTATTGCTTATGGTTTATTGAGAAATCATTGTGTTTGCTTATGCATGGTTTCCTACAATATTTGAAACAACAATGATTTGATGGGAGTGTAAAGAACCAAATTCCTCTGTTTATAACGTTAGACTTGATTTTACGTGGAATTGTTTTTTGCTGTCTCTTATTTTGAAATGCTGTCTTTTATTTTGAAAATACTGGTGGTCCCCCTCGCGCTGTGGATACTCTTGCGTAACAACGATATCCGGTTAATGTTACAGTTCAGAGAAATGGTTGACGGGAGAGAGTACTAATGTAAATAACGGATATCTCTCATTAATATAACTGTTCGTGAAGGAAACTCCCCTTTTTACCTTGTTTAGCACCTAGCTGGAAGGTGAAGAGGTACGTGTTTATTTATGGATTGTGTTATTTGTGTTATATTGCCAATCTTCATATTTTATGTATTGAGCTGAACTAGCTAAGATGCTAGCCGGTGCTACACTTTTCTATGAAAACGTGGTTTGGACAAACGAATGACTGTATGTCTGTTTCCACTTTCAGCTCTTACGTTGTCTAATGGTGAACTACTGTCAATAAATGGTTGGCATACCGCACCATGGCCATCAGTCTCACGGAGTTCATGTTGTCTGAAGTAAAGTCCAGCTTGGAAATGCTACAATGTCGACCTGAACAATGGGGGATAATAAGAACGAGCCGCCTCGGAGGGAGGATACCGCAGGCGGAAGACGGCCGCTGCTGCTGGAGCTGGACGAGTCAAGCCGGCGGCAGCGCGGCGCACGGAAGCCGGGGAGAAACCACCCCATCGCCCCGCTGGCGCTTCACAGCGTGAGAGTGTAAAGGGGGGCGTAATAGTATAGGTCAGTGGCCAATCAGAGGAACCCGGAAACACAACTGCGTTGTAGAAAGCATACACGCATCCTGGAGACACAGCAGCAGAATATATACAACAGCATCCTCTCTACACCATCTACACCAACATGCAACACCATCCTCTCTACACCACCTACACCAACAGACAACACCAGCCTCTCTACACCATCTACACCAACATACAACACCAGCCTCTCTACACCATCTACACCAACATGCAACACCATCCTTTCTACACCACCTACACCAACATGCAACACCAGCCTCTCTACACCATCTACACCAACATGCAACACCATCCTTTCTACACCACCTACACCAACATGCAACACCATCCTCTCTACACCAACATGCAACACCAGCCTCTCTACACCAATATGTAACACCCTCCTCTCTACACCAACATGCACCACCATCCTCTCTACACCACCAACATGCAACACCAGCCTCTCTACACCACCTACACCAACATGCAACACCCTCCTCTCTACACCACCTACACCAATATGCAACACCCTCCTCTCTACATTACCTACACCAATATGCAACACCATCCTCTCTACACCACCTACACCAACATGCAACACCATCCTCTCTACACCACCTACACCAACATGCAACACCATCCTCTCTACACCACCTACACCAACATGCACTCACTCTAATTGTAGCTACCGTTTTACAGGCCACAAACTTGATTGTATCTAGCTCCCCCGATTAATGTAATTTTGCAGAGGCATACATATGGATGAATTGCTGAGTACAGAGGTTTGCTGCTGCGAGAGAGGTCAGGTTCATCATGGCCCAATCACAGCAAAAGGATGGCTTTGTTATCAGCAATCTGCGGACAGGCAAACAAGCATGCATGGCTAACAGCCATTCAGCTCGTCATAACCATCTTGGCCCAGCCATAATCATATCAAGTATGCAGAACTCTAGACAAACAAATGCACAAACGGAATCATTTAAACATATAGGAATAGGCTGCATATGTCAGCCATGCTATTGACTTAAACCCAACCGGAGCAATAGGGCTGCCTCCCGTTCTCCTATAAGACATGCACCATGGCATGATGGCACACCAGGCAATAATACAATTAGGTGACTATTACTTTTATTTGATGTGCATGAGGCCACCATTATACAGATGGTTTGGTAATGTTCATGGATATTACACCTGTTGTTGTCATAGTGAAAGATAACATGATCTCACTGGCTACATTATTGTAGACCATTTCTATTGTCCTGGTGGATTTATTCTGCAGCATATTGACCTAAAAAAAAAGAGCTCCATCTGAACAATGTACAATATACACATACATCTGACACACCTGAAAATAAAGAAGTTAGAACATCCATTCATTCCACTTGGTGAGCACTGGAGCATGTGGTATAAGAGTCCAAATGTCATTTCTAGACATTTCTAGGACAGAGACGGAACAGAGACCATGCAGATACCACACCACCATCACACACATAGAGTACTTTCACATGGACCTGCTCCCAGAAACCACTTGTCTACGTCCACAATAGGGGGAGATGCTTCTTTTGAAGGTCATCGCGACACCCGGGCTGAATGAATGACATTTAGAGTACAGTTTCCAATTGTTCACCATTTGCTTTGAAAAGATTCATTCTACATGAACATACCATGCATTCACACACACAAGCACGCACACACACACACACACACACACACACACACACACACACACACACACACACACACACACAGAGCCATGTTTTCATCACATATGGGGACATTGCATTGACTTAACCCTAACCCCTTACCCTAACCTTAACCATAATGACTACATTCCTAACCTTAACCCCTCTTCCTTGTGGGGACCGGCGAACATTTGGTATCAACAAAAATAGTAAATACACACTCACACAGAAACACACATACACACAAAAACACACGTACACACATACATACGTACACACACACACACACACGTGCAGACACACATACACAAACACATACTGTATCACGAGGAAAACAACGATTGAATGGCTTCACCTGCTACAGAAGCTCTTGTATTATATGCTGCAGTAAGTTGCAAATAATTATACTGCAGCTGTCGGTTACCCCTCAGTCACTGTTCCTTTACCTTGTAGTAAATGTGAGTGGTTTGTAGTTAGCACCGTTGAATGCTGAAGTATAGCCAAGGCAAGAAAACATGATTTTTGCTTATTTTCTTATCTTGAAATAAGAGATTTGATATTGTTCTTGTAGGTAAGGACATGCCATGTCTTCTTGTGCTCCCTATCCAGGATAATCAAGTCATCCTTGTCCACATGCCTCCCTGAATCTGTCCTCCACCATACTGACCTTTGTCTCCGTCTACAATCGTATTTGCCTTCAGGACTGTAGAGAGAGACTTGTTCATAATCTATTTGCAGTGTCCTAGAGATACCTTTCATTGCTATGGCATTTGGCAAAAAAATAAAATAATAATAATAATAATAATAATAATAATAATAATAATAATAATAATAATAATAATAATAATAATAATAATAATAATAATAATAATAATAATAATAATAATAATAATAATAATAATAATAATAATAATAATAATAATAATAATAATAATAATAATAATAATAATAATAATATTAATCAGTTGACTTTTGAGACATTTCTTTATAGTCCCAATCTGTGATTCTTTCCCCCCGATGTGGGGTATATTCACATTCTTGAAGAGTTTGATCTATAGATGGAAAACACGCCATTTGGAACTTTCTCAACACCTTGTAATTGGGAATATAGATGTTTATTCCATTTTTTACATACACAAACCTATTACAGCCACATAATACAATTATAAACTCAGATTCCCTGGTTGTTTAGTGTTAGTCCTCGCAAGAGCTCAGTCAATCAACTAGAGAATGAAAATACGTCTTAGTTGTTGGTGGTGGCAGCTACCTTTTTGTTTACACTTGGATCACTGATTGGGCCTTTAAAGAAATAGTCAAGTTAGCTTGAATTACATTTTTCTCAGAAGTTCAAGGAGATTGGACGTGTGTTCCAAAAAGCATCCCCAAATGTAGCTCTTCTAAAAGCATTAGATGTTCTGTGTAAATACTAAATAATGTTGGTTGAGGTAATATTGTTCAGTTAAAAGGAGAATCTTAATGGACTACATAAAAGCAGATGAATCAACCACTTAAAGTGTTTCCAGTTGTCACCGTACATCACTGTAGCATCTGTTAGGCTCTGCTGACTATTATTTACGTCAGGCCTTATGTGCCAGTTATGTCTGGGTAGTGCAAGCATTGTGCATGTAAACCAAAGATCAAGTGAATAATTACGTTTTGCAAAATGCCTCTATTCCAAAAGCATTGGGAACATTTAAAATGTCCACATCTAACTTTAAGTCCTGACCTCCAGTACACAGATAGTACATGACAGTATTTGGTAGCTGTCGACGCTCAATCACAATGGAGAGAGAGAATGCCGTATCTGACTCGTCTTCAAATGAAAGCTGACCTCTCTGGCGCACATTGTATTTTATCATCAGGGTGATTTGTGTAAAGGGAGGAGGGGTTGGGGTTGTGTACTACATTGAAAGAGCCTTTTTCTATTTGTGCTCAATCGACTGGTGATGAACAGGCACTCCAAAAAGGCTATGGTGACACTTTGGTCCAGATGGCTGTGACAAGCAATTATGAATATCTGGAGTTTTTTTTATACTGAAATAAATAAGCCCCCCTCCCCCTATAAACAATCAAGAGATGTGCTCCACAATGTGGAGATCTGTGGCATTATCCAAGGCCAGTGTAAGATTAAAGACTGGGCATGTCACAGGCTTCTGATCATTATATTCACAAAAGAGTCCCCTCTGAAGAATACATCTTTAAAAGAGAAGCTTGCTGAAAATAAGATGAATACCTATTTCTGACAGACGATTATACATATCATATAAATTACTAATGATGAGACTACACCCTCATTCCTTTCCACCTCTTCCATTTGGTATGACACTGTGTCTTCTGTCATGTTTCACTTGTGAAAACGCAGGCCCACATTAGGCTTTTGTTTAGGAAAATGTGTCATGTTCATCATTCAGATTCCAAACATCCTTTGCATGGTGGCATTGAACTCAAACAGAACAGATGCAAAACAAACAACCTTGGTTAGTCGTTTTGATAAGGAGGATTTATACAGGAATGGAATATATATATATATATAATATAATATATAATAGTGTTACTTTCCATACAGTATGATCTCATCTGTATTTCACTAGTACAAAACAGAGTGACTCATATGAACATTAATGATTAATATAACTTTCATCCATGGTTTTGCTTCATCGGATGTGGCCTTGGATCCTTTAATACCCAAACCATGGCAAAGCGGGAAATTGAATAGCTTACCATACGACACGTCCTTCAAATAAAGCGTTTCCATGCTGCTGTATTCTGAGTGGTGCGGTTGATACACTGCACCGTGAACCATGCCTTTTTTTTTTTTTCTTTTTTTTTTACAGACGTGTTATTCATCAAACCATACATGGTAGATGTTAGGATTCATTGTGAAAAGCACTACAATAATCAAATGTCTCAGGTAGCTCTTAATTCAATTGTCTCTCGTAACAATGCAACACAGTATGTCAATCAATGTGTCTTGCTTGTCTTTAAAGCAACAGTGGAGTCATCCGTTCTGGCGCCATTAAAACATCAATGTCTAATTTCTGCTAAATGGCAGATGAAAGATAATTGGCATGTGTGCATGCATATTAATTAACTGATAATTAGATGATAAGGCCTCCTCTCTATATCTGCAGGTGTGGAGCCACTAATCAATTGCCAGTGAAATAGGGTAAAAATGGGCTTCTTTCATCCCGTGACTGAAATTAAAAACCTATTTAGCACCACGTTTTCCAACAAAGTGCTTTTCATTTATCTTCTCCAGCACATTATTCAATCACTCTTTCCATTTGTATAATGGTAATATTTTCATGTAATTTCCTGCTGGCTCTGAGATGGGTATTTGTGATATGGCTTTGTGAAATGGCTATTCCATTCCAGCTCCATTCACTCGCTGGTAATAAATTTACAACCTATATTTCAGATTAAATGTCTTCAGCAAATGGAGCCCGACTTCAGAAGTCCCGTTGCCTGTGAGTAAAAGATCGCTACTGCTCCCTGGTGGCGTTAGAGTTAACCACAGCGGTGCTCTCTGTGCCCCCTGGTGGCAAAACCCCGGAACATATTTATAAACTGGAGCATATTTCTAAACCAATTGCTGGCAGCATTTCATTACTGGCAATATAAAGCATCCACTGCCTCTATCTATCCAAATAGACAGCAGAGGCAGCTTCCTGATTCAGTCTGTCTCATTGCTCTGCTACAGGGGGAGAACAGAGTGTTGAAACACAAGCTGCAGTCTATGTATAAAGCTTCTAAAGGATTGTTGGTTTTAGCCTGCAGCAGAATTGTAAGTGTTTGAAAGACTGTGTAGTAACTATCAACATGGACCAGAGCTGTAGGAGAGTTATGGTGGTGGAGGAGGAGGAGGACGATGATGGAATAGACGAGTGATGGTTTTGAAAGAAGCAAACAAAAGCCTGTGCAAAACAGACCAAAGGATGCTGTTCAAAGCATTTATTGAAAGGCAAACATAGCATCATTGTATAAGACACCACAGCTATACACAGAAAAGTCACACATAGAAAGAATATAAATCTGTATATTTATCACAAAACTATTTCTAGCATGTTATATATCGTATCATATGGAATGCAACAGGATATCCAAATGGTGTATTTGTGTGTGTGTGTGTGTGTGTGTGTGTGTGTGTGTGTGTGTGTGTGTGTGTGTGTGTGTGTGTGTGTGCGTGCGTGCGTGCGTGCGTGCGTGCGTGCGTGCGTGCGTGCGTGCGTGCGTGCGTGCGTGTTTACTGGTACTGTATAACTGTACTAGTGAGGATCAAATTGAGTTCTGGACATGACAAGCAAAAAGACATGTTGGGCAGGGTTACAGTTACAGTTACAGTTACAGGTTAAGGTGAGCATCAAGGTTAGGGACTAGGGAATAAATGTAGTCAATAGAGCTCCAATAGTCCTCACGTATAGCAATACAAGAATGTGCGTGTATGTGTGTGGATGTGTGTGTGTCGGGCCGGCCCCAGATGACACAGGGGTTGATGGACAGCAGTGCAGTGTAGCCCTCCTCCTGCTGACAGGCCCTCCTTCACCCAGGACAGGCCAATCTGTACACACACTGACACAGACACACAGAGCCCATCTCAGAACCCACACAGACAATTTTTCATGTCAAATAGCCTGAGACAGACACAGCGGTTAAGTTATAGAGGTGATCGCATCAAAGTGACCCAAGGCGATGCTCGTAAATTACTTGTTTGTGGTGCGGTGATATAATGGAAACAATAAATTAATGTAAAACAAATTACATCATCATAGTTTTTATTTTTTTCTAAAGGAGGCTTTTAGAGAAAGAAAAGCAATAATCAACTTGTCTATGGTAGTGGGATAGTTTATGTTAGATACATGTCTTACCTGGAAGTTTTTTGGATGGTCAAACTCAGCTGCAGTCTTCTGCTCCGTCCTTTTTGTCTCTAGTTGATGTTCCGTTGCTCTCCTCCACGGTGGCCTCCTTCTTGGAGGTGGCTGAGTCGGGTCTCTCCTCTGGCTTGTTGGAAGGGTCCACTACGTGAGCACCTCTGCTTGTGTTGCACCCCATAGTTAGGCACCGTGGGACAAAGAAAAAACTCTAAAGAGTCCTCGTAGTGTTACTGTTCAGTTGATGAATGTCGCAAGGCATATGAAGAATCACCAGACACAGCCATAACCTTAAAACCTCCAGGACTGTTGTGGAAGCAGGTCACCCTAGGGTCTCCATGACGACTGTTGAGACTTCCTGGTGAGTTGAGCATGGACACCTGCACATTGGTTTCTCTGGTGTTACTTTACAAGCCTTTGTTCACAAGCTCCTACAGGCTTTCTGTGATTACCTGCCAAGCAACGTTGGTTGAGAATTAACCCGATGACGTGCCATAACTTGGTTACTGATAAACACTGAAGGGGATTGTTTATCACAGGGCAGTCATGGTTACAGAAGTTCCTAATATGAAAGTAATTTGTTTGCCATTTCATTTCTTATGTAGTCCAGTAAAGTGGCTTATTCCATCATCAAGAGTAGTGTTGTTGTTGTTGTTGTTGTTGTTGTTGTTGTTGTTGTTTGTAGAATAAGGGAGATGGATTAAGAAACAGAAATAGCCAGTCTGGTTGTAAGTAGTGTCTCTCACCCCCAAAAAAGGAGCAGGCTGCATGATCAACTTCTCATGCTTTATTGATAGAATGACAATGTAGCTGATGGTAAGACAGTTGATTAACAACTGACTGTGCAGAGAAGCAGGGTGATACAATACAGTGACATTTCGTTGAGGTAGAGGCTCAATTCAACAAAGAGGGCACCACAACCACCACAATCACACTACTAGATAGTCTTGTACTAATTTTCCACAGTAGAAAGGGAAGACAGAATCACATACCTTTGTAGAGTGGCACTAGGAGATTTATTCATTCATTAGAATGTAGAATATGAACACATAATTTTCATGTTCGAGGGTCATCTTGTAAATCGATCAAAGCTAACATTTATCTGGTCAACAGTTCAAGCAAAGGCTAACTGGCCTGTCAGTGAAAGAGCTTTAACTTTTGAATAGGATTTTTATATCTTAATAGTGTCTTTAGTCAACCTCACCTATTTGCATAGTGTGAGCCTAGGCGGACTTAGGGAGCGTGCTGAGACAATGGGATTTTGAATTGAGAGAAAACTAAATAATTATATCTTTAGATACTGCATCTCAAAACAGGGATATATTAATGCAACCAGTCATTGTTTTTCTCGTATCAGGCTACAACTGATTATTTTTATCAGACTATTTTCTTGACCCTGCATTCTCTTTAGAGGACATCCTGTCTCAAGTATTTGGGGCACAAGTCCAAGTCAAGTCTCAAATCTCTTTTTGGAATAATATGTTTTGAATAATTTGAACATGATTATTTATATGGTGTTGTATGTAGTATCACTTTTAAATATCACTGCACTGCAATATGGAAAAAGATAGCTTTGCTTTTAAGTTATTCTGTAGCTGCCTGCCATTGTTGTCTTTATCTAGTGTTACTATATGAACATATAGCCTATCAAACCACTTTAATATGAAAGGCACTACATATGATTTGCCTTCTCCAATAGGACTGGTATTGGACAATATGATTATTCCTAAATCATCAATGAACACAATCTTTAAAGTAAATAATCGTTGGTAATACTACTGGGGCAGCACACTGTTGAATGAAGCTGCACAGGTAAAGGGAGACTGGTGTTGAATGAAGCTGGGTACAGGTAGAGTGAGACTGGTGTTGAATGAAGCTGGGTACAGGTAGAGGGAGACTGGTGTTGAATGAAGCTGGGTACAGGTAGAGGGAGACTGGTGTTGAATGTAGCTGGGTTCAGGTAGAGGGAGACTGGTGTTGAATGTAGCTGGGTTCAGGTAGAGGGAGACTGGTGTTGAATGTAGCTGGGTTCAGGTAGAGGGAGACTGTTGTTGAATGAAGCTGGGTTCAGGTAGAGAGAGACTGGTGCATCATGCATATAGCTCAACAGGACTGTTTTATCCTCCCATATCTGCTCTCTTCCTCATGCTTCTCAAAAAGTAGTATTTCCTGAATAAACAACATCAGGTAGCATAGTGAGTGAAAGCCAAGATCAATTTCACTGGCAACATTCTACAGTATTTACTGAATTTGCAATAGGGCATCGCTATTAAACTAATGGCAACCAATGCACGTTAGAGGGGGGGGGGGCTGTTAGATCAACAAGCTGATTATCATAGTCAATCCAGTGTCAGAGAAATAGGAGGTGTGGCTGAGAGTGTACGAAGAGGGTCATTTGAGTCTCACAGCTCTGCTGATATTGTAGCACTACAGTGCAGCCTGAGATTGTGTGTGTGTGTGTGTGTGTGTGTGTGTGTGTGTGTGTGTGTGTGTGTGTGTGTGTGTGTGTGTGTGTGTGTGTGTGTGTGTGTGTGTGTGTGTGTGTGTTAGGGATGCCCCGAGTTTTTTGCCACCGATACCGATCACCGATCGTCTTGAGCCATATCGGCCGATACCGATCCGATATCGATCGTTTTTGATTAAATTTTTTTTTTAATTAAATTATTTTATATAAATGTTTTATTTTTTATATAAAATATATATATTATATAATTAGACTTGTACTTGTAGTTGTATTATCTGCGAGACATCGCCACCACGCAACAAGTCAAAATGCTCGCTATCTGCAAACAGCTCCACTGTCTGTGTGTACTCGAGTAGCCTCCAGCTACGGCCAGGATTCTCCGGCGCTGCAGCTGGACCCTATTGGTATAAATCACATTCAGCATGCCCTCAGCCCGAATACACATCGAATCAATGTTATAAGACATTGATATCAGGAGCTATCTGTAGCTACTGCTAGCCGGCTAGATAACGTTAAGACAACGCCTCAGTGAACTATTTAGTTTAGAGCCAATGTGAGCTAACGTGAGCTACCGAGTCAACGGAGGTAACTTATCATGCACTCGACTATTGCTGGAGCATTTGTTGATATCAGCAGCTATCAGTAGCTAGCCAGCTAGATAACGTTAGACAATGCCTCATGTAGTCACTGGGTCATTTAGTTTAAACAGTAACGTTAGCTCGGTAGGTAGCCAACGTTAGCTCACGCCGCATGCACTAGAGCAGACTGTTGCCGGAGGCAGCCTCTTGTTTACATGGGTGCGGGAGGGGCAGGAGGAGAAGGAGGAGCCATACGCTGCAAGCAGCTCTGTGTGTCTGAGAGAGAGAGCGAGTGAGATCTCCGCTAAGAATTGGATCATGTTTTTCGATCGGTTTTGACGATCGGCGAAAATAAAGCATTATCACGATCACCGATCTCATATTTATACTGAATATCGGCCGATACCGATCGCTGGCCGATCGATCGGGGCATCCCTAGTGTGTGTGTGTGTGTGTTGAGCAGGCACGTGCACACATAGAGGCCAAGGGGTGCCTGAGCACCTGCCTTTTTGAGCCTCATCAAAAAAGTGCCCTTTTTTTTTTCTTTTTTTTTTACAGTTACGCATATAGACTGCCCTTCCAACTGAAAAATGTCAGGATAGAATCAAAATATTAGGTAAAGAGAGAGAGATGCCCCATATTCCATTGCAGTTTGCACGGCCTCCTCAGCGTGCCTCTCCGCGGACCTATATATTTTATGCATAGTGGTGATGATGATGATGATAGAAACCGCTGTTGAATGCTGGTATTACACTCATTGAGGGACACGAAGAAGTCAAGTCCGATGGGATTTGGGAATCTCAAATACAAATCGGGATTGGAATAAAAAATGCATTTATATTAAACAATACAGAATATACAGCACTTCTTGGGGTCTGTAGGGTAAGCACTTATTCCCTCCCCCCTGAACATTTATGGAGATGTATGGGCCTTTTAAGTCAGTGATAAAAGTGTCTTTCAAGGATAAGTGAGCTCCTGCACCGATTATTATAGTTCAATATTCAATATTTGATCACCAAAACCCCCCAAAAAGCATAAAAAGGGGGCCCCGAAAAGGGCCCTTAAAAATTGCGCTTGCGCGCTATGCGCGCTCGGTTAATATATACACACAAGTGTAGTGCCCTTTTCAGCCTTTGAGCACCTGCCCCTCTAAAGTCCTGTGCACGTCCCTGGTGTTCAGTATCTGATATCATTGGCAGTAGCACAGTGTGGGAGAGATGTTTTTTTTTTACATCCTTGAAGTACAAACCGTCTTGCGCTGCCTGCCTCACTTCATCGTATGCACCAACCTGATTGTCGAGCGAGCACATACTGTATGGAACTGGCACGTCTCTGAATAACTGACTGCCTTTGCAATAAATCATTTCAATGTACTCTTTGTGTTACGTTTGGCAGGCAGGAGAGACTCAACAATCCCCTGCTACAAACACACCGTTACACCCAACTAGCTCAACCACAGACTTCGACTGTTGGCAAGGAAAAACTCCAGACTCTGACACCCGTTTCATCCATACTCTCACCCGTTTCATACATACTCTCACCTGTTTCATCCATACTCTCACCCGTTTCATACATACTCTCACCCGTTATTGCCAAAAGGAAAGGCCACTTTAAATTAGTATAGCAACAGTAACAGTGTATTGCACTACCAAAGCTACCTAGCATGTCCTATATGCTCTGTAAATAACTATGTACAGATACCGAGATGTCACACCATGTTACCTGTTACCTGTTATTGCACAATGTTGTTTTTATTGGATTCTATTATATGTTGTACCACTGTATTGCACATCGTTGCGGGCAAGACCACCCGCATTTCATTGTATACTTGTATGCCGTGACAAATAAAACTCTTGACTTGACTTGACTTGACTTCATACATACTCTCACCCGTTTCATACATACTCTCACCCGTTTCCGAGGACCAGCGTACATATTGGGTTATTCCGTCCCATAGAAGAGCTTCCCAGTAAACATGAATGAGTAGCCTACTATTGTTATGTCTGCCCTCGACAGTATTGAAGTTAGATATGGGTGAGTGCAGGCTGCAGCCTGGGCTTGTGATGCTATGCAGGTGTGATGTGTCTTGACTGTATGAGTGTAAAGCAGAGTGTTGATGAAAAAGAGCAGACACTAGTGGAGCAAAGTGGCAGCCTTGGTTTAGCTTTGAACTTGTCTCTCCTAATCAGTGTTTGTCAATGGTGATTCAGGCCTGGTTCACGCGTTAATTTTTTAAACCAGGGTTTTTCCTCAGTTTTTTCAAAAAATTTGCCACACAACTAAAAAACGCTCACATGAAATGACTTGCAGGGATCTCTCCGTGGTCCTGATTGCAGAGAAAATACTCCTTTTAAAAAATATCCATATACTGTGGACAGAATCATTAGTCCTGATGTTAGGGTTTTCCACTGTGTATTTTTAAAAGTGAGTTTCTAAAAAATCTTCACTCTGGCAGGAGTGTTCAAAAAGGTCCGGTTTCAGTGACCTAAAATGCAGTTTGCATTGACAAAAGGCCAAACTGCATAGAAAAAGCTACGGTTTCAAAAATACATCTGAACAAGGCCTCAATCCACACTCAATTTACTCTTTTGTAAAGATATAAATGTACAGGTTCTACACAGGTTCTACACTAATACTTTTGGATCAATATAACACAATAGTAATAAGGTAAGAAACGTGTATTAAATTGAGGGAATAACTGAGTGAGACAATGTGACAGATTTATTTAAACATAATGCAAGGGAACAGAACATTACAAATGTGAAAGTTATGAATGGTGTGGCTCCTACACAGAACATTTATAGTGAAAATTCAGCAGCAGTAGCTAGAGGCCATGCAGGTGACTTATGATCTACTACTGTACATCTAGACCACACTTTGAAGAAGTCATATTTATGATCACGGCTGGACTGGGACCAAAAATCGGCCCTGGCATTTTTGGCCCAGACCGGCCCACCATAATCGGTCGGACACCACCCACCAGTACACCATCCTTGTTGCGGTCCCCTTAAATATGCGTACCTACTGTACTATTCCCCCAAACCACTACAAAGCTGGGTAGTAAGTGCCATGGACAAGTGGACCAGTGCAAGTGGACCAGTGTGATCACTCCCTCTTGGCTGAATCTTGTTTTGGGTGGTGATGTAAAAACATCTGCATCATAGAAGGCTCAGGATGGGCAAAGTAGTCTATAGCCTGTTCATCCCTGTCTCTCTCCTCCACAACCTGGCTTGACTAGACATAAGGAGAGAGAGATGATTACAATTAACTGGTACATTCAGGTCCAGAATTGTTGGAATTCCCTTACAAAGATGTGCAAAAAGCTGTACAATTTAAACAATACCATACTGGTAATGAGCAAATAGTTGTTTATTCAATGAATGCATGGAGCTGTTCCATCTTATTTAATTTGATACTAACTACTCAGTTCATACAGATTTCAAGTATTCAAATATCAATGATGAATATTGCATAAGGTTTACACAGTTAATAGATCACTGCATCGAACATTGTACATATATGTCTATACTGAACACTGTGACCTCATTTTTTTTACTTTACATTTGAAAGAATGCAGGTCAACATGCAATGTATCCCATTGATTGGTATACAATGGGACAGACCTTTGTTTGATTGATTGAAAACTTTATTAACAGATTGCAGAATGGGTACAGTACAGTACAGCTCAATTACATAAGGGGATGCAGACCAGAGAAAGAATTTCGTCTTGTTTACATCAGGGTCCCCCATTTTCAATTCATCATAACATATATGACACACACGACACAGATAGACAGTACTGCTACATCTATACATTTATGACATACCAGATTTGCAAATACAGTACTGTTTGTGATACAAAAAGAGTCCAGAAAAGAGAGTACATTTGACGTAGAAACTGTTGGAGGAGGTTGGGTAGGAGGGGTGGTAGACTTACACTGTACAAGCAAAACTGTACATTGGAATATTGACAAAACCATACTTGGTCATTTACTGTACATTGGAGGGGGTTGATATAGCTATAAACCTGCATTCCTTCGAATATATCATTAATCAATTAAACTTATATTAAAATACACTATATAGCCTATACACCAACACTGAAATGACAGTGGATAAATAAATAAGAACTAAAGCTAATCGGTGGAAATAGACTGCATTGATATTCCATAACAAGTCTTGTGTGCACCTACGAATGAACAGTAAGCCATACTGCGTTCATTCATTTCGCCCGCCGGCCCGTAGGCTATATATATTATATGTCATTCATTCATTCATATACAGTACTGCGCGCGCGTGTGTGTGTGCGCGCGCGCTGCGGCAGGTATGTACTGTGAGCTGTATATGATGCCAATACATTAATCTAATCTAGTTTTGATGGGTGCAAGCGTGATTATGAAACCTAGCCGCATTTATCGGAGACGCTCTCTGATTGGCACTGACTGACGCTAGGTTTCGTAATCACGTGGCTCTCAAAGCACTTCCGCCATTCCATTTCACACAGCTGCGTCACCAGTTGCTTTATAAGGACTGTCGGGGGCGTGGTTTGTATGCAAATGACCTGAACGGGAACGCGCTTTGGAGTTTACGACAGAATGCCATTCTCCAAGCAGATATCAGATCATATCATTTCTGCGACCGTTTCAGCCACTTAAGACATATCTCCAGCACGTTCAGGACTCAGAGTGTACTTGTCATAGATTATGTCTCAGTGGTTCCAAGATAAGTCTTCCAGAATATATCTTTGAAAAAATTTCGGGAATGAGACCCAATGTTCTTAACACTTTGAGTGCCACGGACAAGAATTATGGTTATTTCATGCCGACCGTTGAGTGCCACAGACGGGAAATCTCGTTTTTAATCGTTTTTTTTTATTAGCGATTTCCATTCATATTTCATCAATCTAGCCTCCCGTTACCACTGGAACTCTCTCTGAGCTCCATTGAGAAAATACCGCCCCCTAGCATCTCTCCCTGTGGTACTGCACCCCATTGGATTAGACTGAATGAAAAGCATGGGGGAAAAGAAATCCTGCTTCCTCATTTTACTTCTCAGACAAGTCACCCGAGACGATCGGATTCATTCTGGACCATCAGAACAGCATGGAATCGGTGTTTCGACCACCCAGCGTTGGATCAATAAACGCGATCGATATTTGGAATGGCGATCATGAATTGGAATAATCTTTTTGGAGAACATCTGATCTGAGGTAAGGAATCTATTTTACCAGTCTTAGGATAATCAGAGCTTTTTTCACAGAGATATCAACATGGGCCCTATGTGTGTGTGTGTGTGTGTGTGTGTGTGTGTGTGTGTGTGTGTGTGTGTGTGTGTGTGTGTGTGTGTGTGTGTGTGTGTGTGTGTGTGTGTGTGTCTGTGCGATCAGCAGTGATGCCACTAACGCGTTACTAAGTAACGCGTTATTGTAATCTGATTACTTTTCCCCGAAAATAGTAATCTAACGCGTTAATCTTTACAAGCCAGTAATCTGATTGCAGTTACTTGTCCAAGTGGCTGTGCGTTACTATTTCATTACTATCTCATCATAATGCAGGCGGAATGCAGTATTTTCTTTCGTTTTCGACAGTCAAATATACTTTTGGAGAGCTTTTCCTTGTATTGGGGAGTGACGTCACAGCACGCAACCTCGCGTGTTGAGCCATGCTGGTGGGCGCGGCTGTTATTGTTATTATCAGGCTGACCAAAACATAGCGAGCTAGCAGGGAGACGCTCGCGCTGGTAACGCTTTCTTGCACTGGAAGTTCACTAGTCTACTTAACGTTTGTGTCAGCTAAGCCGGGTGAAAAAAACATTCACTTTGCGGAGGAAACAAAATACTGTCTACCGCATATGGAATATACAGCACAGCACGACCATCGACTTCTACAGGACTCGGAGCTGCACCAGCCAAACAGTATGTTCCACCTTTGAGTTAAACATCTTTTGCATTGCACTATTCATGAACATGGAACACCATACTGCAGTATGTAGGTTGTCAGTAGCAGAAGGAACAGACTTTCTGACAAGAGGTTTGAGAAGATTCTGTTACTGAGATATAATCACTGGTTTACTCACCCCTCTCCCCTGTTTCACTAGGAACATTAGAACCATATCTGAATGGGGCAGGCCTCAAAGGTAGGCTACATATCAGCCTACATGTGGTGTTATTGACCATTTATCTTTTGTGAAATCTATAGATCTATAGGTTTAGGTTAGGTTTAGGTTTACTTTATTTGTTCAAGGGGGACAGTGTACATTAATAAAACATTTTACAAATGTAAATGCACCCAATTTTAGCCAAAAGGCTAATTTCCATTGGTAGTCCCCCTGCCAGAAGGTACAGGCTAAAATCCTGTGTAAAAAAAAAGGGTTAGCAATAAAAACAGAATAAAATCAAGATAAATACATTAGAATAAAAACACAACAAAAGCACATAGACATAGTAGGGATACAGGTCACAATACAGTCATGGACACAAGGACAGAGCACATCATGACATATTAAGAGACCCAGACATAGACAGACGCACCATATCCATATCCACACACACATATACGTATACAGACACCTCAGTGTCTAGATATAGATATAGATAGGCCTACCTGCCCTATTAGTACATTTTACTCAAACTGAGTACATTTTACAAAAATTTTTTTGTCATTCTTATGTTGTGGCAGCAGCAGGGACGACGACTTCGTAACCTAGTTACTTTCAAAGTAACTAAGTTACTCTGATAATCAAGTAATCAGTAAAGTAACTAAGATTACTTTTTAAAGGAGTAATCAGTAATCAGTAATCAGATTACTTTTACAAGTAATCTGTGGCATCACTGGCGATCAGGACATAAGAGATTCGATTTTTCAGCCCGCTTCTATAGGGTGCATAAGTACACATATACTATCGATAATCTAGCATTTATTTGAAAACGATTCATAAATAGGCCGAAAAATTACAACGTGTTTTGTGTATTACAGTAAAGGGCGTTTATCACAGAATCTTCTGAAATCTTCTGGAAGTTTCAAGAAACAAGCGTTTTTCTAAATGGTATAAAACGGAAATTAACCGATTAAAAAACAATCCGTTTCAACAATGTTGACTGCAAACAAGTCATTGATAAGCGACGGCCAGATTAGACACGTAGCCATAATTTAAGATGTAGTTTATGCGTTCGCAAATATGAGAGCGCTATCATTGAAGTGGGTGGTGGCATGCAACGAGGTTTTGAGACAGGGAGGCGTGGCATCCAAAGTGTTAAGGGCTTTATTTGGGAGGAATCATGGTGATTGTGTTCACATCGATTCTACAGACATCATCGGAATTTACTAATTATAATAATAATAAATATGACAATCTTTGTCTCATTAAAAATTACGTTTTACATTTACAGTCATGCCTCAAGAGGCATCATGATGTCCAAAAATAAATAAAAGCACTACACCAACATTGCAAATGACAGTGGATAAATAAATCCCAATCCTAAACCCAATTGTGCAGATATGGCTATAGTGGAATAGACTATATTAATATTCCATATTTATACCGTCTTGTTGCACACTCCTGGCCACCTGCCGCAGCGCGCGCACACATGCATGCAGGGCCGGACTGGGGAAATAATTCATACCGGGAGATATAGTGCGAAATATAGCCCCAATCAGGCCACTTTTTAAGCGGGGGGTCTGGGGGTCCCCCACCAGGAAATTTCTTGTTACAAAGACTTAATTTCCTGCATTCTGGTGAATTTTAGTGCATGTGAATCACAAACTAATGAGCCAACAATTGCTTAGTACAATGTACTGTTATGGACCTCAAATAAAACTGTTGTGGCACTAGCAATGCTACTCTCTCCACCTTCAAAAAGAAAAAAGCAAGAGCACAACATATTTTTCTATTTACTATTATAATACAGTTAACCACTCTCTCCTGTAAGGGCCTTTCTTTTTCTTTGTTTTATCCCTCTCTCCTCCACCCTTTCTCTTTCTTCCACTGTCCATCTTGACATCAACGTTAATTGATTAACAGTTACCTGGCTCATTGCCTGGCTGTTATTCTGCATCTGAGTGCCGTCTGCCATTCCATTCACCGCCTCCGCTGTCAATCAGTTGTATCGCCTGGTCCCGCCTCCACCAATCACAAGCAGCAGCACGGCTCCATTGTGTGTGTGTGATCTGCGTGAGGGAGAGGGAGTCAGCTAGTTCTCCAACTCTGTCGCAGACAGTGAAATCCTGGTTGTTCCCCACCCACCTAGGTTATCTAACTATCGCGCCGCGTCGCCGCCACAACTAGAAACAATGGCCTGGCAAAAAAAAAATTAAAATTATAATAAAAAAAAAGAAAATAATTTTTTTTTTTTAATATAATTTCTTTTTTTTAATCTGTGCAGGCCAGGCCACCGGGAAAACTCCCGGTGCTCCCGATGGCCAGTCCAGGCCTGCATGCATGCACACACACGCTTACTCTATAGCCTACTGAATGAACAGTAGGCTTATATTATTTTAATTACTTGTTTTATTAGGAGATGGCAGATATGCACTGCCCCCCTGGTTCATGACCACACTCACCAACCCACAGAAGGAGCAGGAGGTGGAGAGCCAAGCATGCAGTCGTTCCATATTGACAGTAAATTAGATGTCACGCTAAGATGTGTACTATACATTCTACAGTATGACTTACTACTATAGGGCAGCGCCAGTGGCGATTCTAGGATTTTTTTAACAAGGGGGCACAGTGTTGACATGCATTTTTTTTTCTTTTTTTTTCTACGTATGACCGGTAAGTATAAAGGAAGTTGGGTTTATCTAGAGTAGTAGAGTAGTTTATGTAGGTAGCCTAAGTGTAGCAGGTAAGGTATAAAGGTAAGTATATTAGGTAACATTATTTTACCAATAGCAGATCAGACAACTCTTTTCAGCCATTGGGGTTCATAGAAAATATTTTATGGGGACCACTGCTGTACAAGTCTCTTTTTTTCACATGAAAAACAATATTATCACATTATCACACAATAATAATAATAATAATAATAATAATAATAATAATAATAATAATAATAATAATAATAATAATAATAATAATAATAATAATAATAATAATAATAATAATAATAAGACATCACAGGACAGAAACGTATTGCAATAATGACAAGATAATAGAGATAAAATAGAATAAATAAAATTAAAACAGAAATAAAAATGTAATTATATTGATAGACATTACAAAAGATATTCCTAATTACAACAATAATTGTTCACCCAAGGGCTGTCTAATATTAACAAACCTAAAACATGTTAGCCATTGTAGGTCATTCACCAGGTCAGAGCGAAATAGTAAATTATAGGCACAACTCCCAATATCAGTAATGGGTCTATTGTTCTAAGAATAACATTCGTCTAAGAGCCCAATAGCCAGCAAGGCCACTGGACTGGAGACCAGAAGCAGAGCAGCCATTGTAGTGCTGTACATTTTTTATTTGATTTGATGTTTTTTATTTTCGTGTCTTACATACAGGTGTATGCCCAGCCCATATGGGCTTACAAGACACATAACAATAAAATAATATACTTGACCAATTACTTGACAAATGACATACCAAGATGGCCACAAGAATAAGAAAATACAATAAAACGTAATATAACACAAACTGTACGCAATGTAAATAAACAAAGAAACAAGAGGAATTCAAATACAATTATATAGGTGTCATAATCACAGCACGGGCCTACTTCACTCCCCCTCCTTTTCCCCTCACGTCCTCCACACGCTCCTCTTCATCCTCCTCTCTATCCACTGCGCACTCCTCATCATCCTCTCTTTCTTCAGTCACCCCTTCCTTCACCCTCATTCACCCAGCTGTATTCCATCCCCCTAATTCACACACGGGCAAACACCCCACTCTCCCCAGCTGCACCCTATCCTCCCCTGATGAGGGGACTATATCTGCACCTCGACGCTGACCAGAAGCTGTCGTGGTATTAATTACCACTGCCCAGGTACAACGTCTCTGCCACAAGCTCTACTGCTAGATACCCTCCGTGTATTGGCTTACTCTAACCCGTTTCTCTCCTGTGCCCCAAAGGACCGCCGTCCCTGTCTGGACGTCACCTGTTCCCGAAGAGGAACATCTATTCTCCCGCTGCCACCCAGCAGCTCCAGCGTCCCTGTCTGGACGTCACCTGTTCCCGAAGAGGAACATCTATTCTCCCGCTGCCACCCAGCAGCTCCAGCGTCCCTGTCTGGACGTCACCTGTTCCCGAAGAGGAACCCCTATTCACCCGCTGCCACCCTGCAGCTCCCCCGACAAGCACCAGGACCGCTTGCTCGCTCACTGCCGCCGTGGCAGCCACAGTCGGACAGAACATTAACCCCGTTCTATTTCCCCCCAATTACTGTGTTGCTCAATTTCCATTAAACACCTTTGAAACCGCTCCTTTCTCTTCTCGTGTATTCAGCAATTGGGCTGTGCTCCAGACTCCAGTTCTCACAGTATACCACGACCACGATGACAGCACCAGCTGTACACGAGACCGAGGAATGGAAGAAGTTTCAGAAGCAGTCTGTGAGTATCATTAACGGCCAGACCGCCCGGGTAGACCAACTCGCCCACTCCCTAGACGCCGTCACGGCACAGCTGGCCGCTCTCGCCCTCGACTCCGTTGAGCGAGAAAAACAGTATCTACTTGTCGAGGCACACTTGGCACAGCAGGGCTCATCAGCCGCTACCCCCGCTGCACCAAGCCCCCCGCATAGGGAACCCCCTGTCCCCGCACCAGAACGTTATGACGGAAGCGTCTCCAAATGCCGTGCGTTTTTATTCCAGTGCTCGTTAGTGTTCGAACAACAACCCCACACGTTTCACAGCGATAGGTCTAAAGTGGCTTACCTGTCGGCGCTGCTCACAGGCGCGGCGTTGAGATGGGCCACCGCTCTCCACTTCAACAATTCCTTCCTCTGCAATTCGTACTCACAATACGTCGACGACAACGAGGTGTTTGACCACCCTCCAGATGACTCAGAGGGGGCCTCCGGCTTGTTTTCTATCCGCCAGGGAAGCCGCAGCGTAAGCGAATACGCTATCGATTTCCACATCCTCGCCGCCGGCTCCGACTGGGGGGACACACCGTTGCGAGGCACCTTTCGCCAGGGCTTGAACGACGCTATTAAAGACGAACTTGCGTCCAAAGAAAGACCCACCTCCCTGGGCGAATTAATCCATTTGGCCAGAGAACTGGACCTGCGTCTTCGGGAACGTCGTCGAGAAAAAGCTAGCACCACTCGTCCGCCTGTACCCGGTCCGCCTCGTCGCGCTGCCCGTGCCGAAGAAAATAGGTCCTCCGAGCCCATGGATCTCGACCGCTCACGTCTCCCTCCCAGCGAACGCCGACACAGGCTCGCTACTGGAGCATGCCTGTACTGCGGTCAAACGGGTCACTCGGTTGCCTCTTGCTCGCTTCGCCCAAACGACGGGGCTCGACAGTAGCGCTGGGCGTCTGTTCGAGTTTAGATATCGCTCCCAGCTCTGGCCCAAACATGCTATTCCGCGCCACGCTGTGTTTGAATAACCAAACACTCCCGTTATCTGCCCTGGTTGACTCAGGGGCCGACGAGAACCTCATCGACGCCGGAGTAGTCTCCCGTTACAACATCGCTACTGACGCCCTGCCGATACCCCGCAACGCCCGGGGGTTAAACGGGAAACTACTCACGCGGATTACTCGCCACACCGTACCCCTTCGCCTTCTGCTATCCGGAAATCACAGCGAGAGTATTCGGTTTCACGTTACCAACTCTCCCCACAATCCCATTGTTCTTGGCATGCCTTGGCTCAAGTTACACAATCCCGTTATCAATTGGCCTACCGGCCTGGTGACCAGCTGGAGCGCCCACTGTCACGTTGCTTGTCTACAGTCGGCTCGGCCGCCACTAGAGGGCGCTGGTTCGTACCCCCCCAAAGAGAACATAGATCTGTCTGCTATTCCGCCGACCTACCATGATTTGAAGGCAGTTTTCAGCAAACAACAGGCTCTCTCCCTGCCTCCCCATCGCCAATACGACTGCGCCATTGATTTACTCCCCGGGGCGCCACTCCCCGCTAGTCGCCTGTTCAACCTCTCGCGCCCAGAGAGAGAATCAATGGAGAAGTACGTTCACGAATCCCTGGCCTCGGGTATAATCACCCCCTCTTCTTCTCCTGTCGGCGCAGGATTCTTCTTCGTTTCCAAGAAGGATCGTTCCCTTCGCCCCTGTATCGATTACCGGGGTCTCAACAACATCACGGTAAAGAACAAATACCCCCTACCTTTAATCGACTCTGCTTTTGAGCCCCTGCAAGGTGCCACCATCTTCACAAAACTGGACCTCAGGAACGCCTACCACCTTGTCCGCATGCGGGAAGGAGACGAATGGAAGACGGCCTTCAAGACACCACTCGGCCACTTCGAGTACAAGGTAATGCCTTTCGGTCTGACCAACGCCCCTGCTGTCTTCCAGGCCCTCGTCAATGACGTTCTCCGTGACGTACTCCACCGCTCCGTATTCGTCTACCTAGATGACATCCTGATCTTCCGCTCCATGGAGGAGCATGTCCAGCACGTCCGCCGGGTCCTCCAGCGTCTTCTAGAGAACAAGCTGTTTGTCAAGGCGGAGAAGTGTGAGTTCCACGTCTCCTCCATCGGCTTCCTTGGCTACATCATAGAGGGCGGCAAGATCCGTGCGGACCCCGAGAAGATCAGAGCGGTGTCCCTACCTAGATGACATCCTGATCTTCTCCCGCTCCATGGAGGAGCATGTCCAGCACGTCCGCCGGGTCCTCCAGCGTCTTCTAGAGAACAAGCTGTTTGTCAAGGCGGAGAAGTGTGAGTTCCACGTCTCCTCCATCGGCTTCCTTGGCTACATCATAGAGGGCGGCAAGATCCGTGCGGACCCCGAGAAGATCAGAGCGGTGTCCGACTGGCCCCGTCCCACCAACGTTAAACAGCTCCAACGCTTCCTGGGATTCGCCAACTTTTATCGGCGCTTCATCAGGGACTACAGCCTGGTCGCGGCGCCTCTCACCCAACTCACCTCGCCTTCGGTGCCCTTCGTCTGGTCCGACGCAGTGGACTCCGCCTTCGCCGAGCTGCGCCGGTGCTTCACCACCGCTCCCATCCTCGTCCAGCCGGACACGTCCCGCCAGTTCGTGGTGGAGGTGGACGCCTCCTGCACCGGAGTAGGGGCGGTTCTTTCCCAGCGCTCTGCCACCGACCAGAAGCTGCACCCCTGCGCCTTTTTCTCACGCCGCCTAACCCCAGCCGAGGTCAACTACGACATCGGGAACCTGGAGCTCCTGGCGGTCAAGCTAGCCCTGGAGGAATGGAGGCACTGGCTGGAGGGATCGGAGGTCCCCTTCCTGGTTTGGACCCGTCTATATAACGCTGAGGAACAAATTATATAGACGGGTAATGTTTTGAACAACTAACGTTACGTTTAGAATGGAATGAATACATGGGTCGGGAAAGATAGTTAGCTCAAAGCTATTCCGGCCAGTTTATCAACTTCCTGTCATTTAGAAATATGATTTTATAGTGAAAATCATTACCAAAACGTCCGGGAAAAACCTCACGGGAGCATTATAGACCGTCATACAAATGTACAAATGCTATAAGGTGGCAAGAAATGCACTATAAACAATACTTTATGCATCGGCAAAGATAGTTAGCTCAAAGCTATTAAGGCTAATGCTGGCTAACAACAGAGGCTAGCGCAAGAAACGACGCCGCAAAGTATTGTTTATAGTGCATTTCTTGCCACCTTATAGCATTTGTACATTTGTATGACAGTCTATAATGCTCCCGTTAGGTTTTTCCGGACGTTTTGGTAATGATTTTCACTATAAAATCATATTTCTAAATGACAGGAAGTTGATAAACTGGCCGGAATAGCTTTGAGCTAACGGATATTTGCCGATGCATTCCATTCTAAACGTAACGTTAGTTGTTCAAAACATTACCCGTCTATATAATTTGTTCCTCAACGTTATATAGACGGGTCATGTTTTGTAAACTAACGTTATGTTTAGAATGGAATGAATACATGGGTCGGGAAAGATAGTTAGCTCAAAGCTAATCCGGCCTGTTTAACCACTAGCTTCTGGTAGCTAATGCTGGCTGAGCAAGGAAACTAACAGTAAACGTTTTTACATGAAATACAGCCCAAAAACCCTGCTGACAAACGTTTGCTTATTAAATACATTCTATACTATAATAATACAAACGTTTCATTGCCTCTCTGTGACGACAAAGTTGTTTAAATAAGGGGAGAAAAGTAGCTAAAACCAATGTATTTGGATGGGACAGGAAGTGCCATTGGCAACCGGAAGTCAGCCGGAAGTGGCTACATTCAGATTGTGCAAGTGGAGAATATACCGTAAATCCTCAAATAGAGGAGGGACCTCCGATAAAGGAGGGGCCTCTCATAATGGCCGGGGGGTTTGATGCATTTAGACAAACACAGGCCGGTCTCTATTATAAGGTCGAAATATTTTTTTATTTTTCGTGCCGTAATATAGAATGAGATAAACTCTTGCCAATGGAAATCAAGTGCTGCCTCCCGCTACACTGACTAGTTTCAAGTTCAAGTTTCTTTAATAGTTGTCATACAGAAGTACACAATACTTTTATACAAAATGCTTCTTACTGTTACGCTCCAGAGACTGTGCTAGACAAGATAAGTATCAAATAACATAGTATAGCATGTAAATTAGAAGTAGAAAATGAGGTCACAGTGTTCAGTATAGACATATGTACAATGTTCGATGCAGAATAGACGTAACTGAGTTACCATATAATATACAATACTATGCAGTGTACTAATATACAATACTATATAGTGCAAAGCAGAAATGGGATGAGGTACAATTTAGGTACAATTTACAGTAAGGTGTACGAGTTGTAGTGCAATCCTTTATCAATAAATATAAAGTGTGGAGAGTGGGTGCTACAGTGTGTTTGTTTAAAGTGAGTGTGTGCTATAAAGTGTGGGGAGTGGGTGCTACAGTGTGTTTGTTTAACTACCGTACATTAAGGTTTCCCTCTGGTTAGCTTTAGCGCTAGCCGCTAGCTAACGTTGTCATAATATCTAGATATGTGATGTCAGCTGGATGACGTTGACTTCGTTTGCAAACTTAACGTTCGCTATCTATATGGCGTTGGCAGGAGAGGCTGGCGTTGTCCAGTTGACACATTAGAGATCATGATGCTATGACAGCGTTAGTAGCTAAAGCTACTGCATGTAGACAACTCGATTCGACGGAGGAAGTCAAGAAGGTACCACACGCTAAACCGTCCCCGGACCCCACAACCTAGTATAGACAGTTCCAACTTCAGTGTGTGAATTACGTTAATCCCACAATTACTCAACTGCACTCAATATTTAAATACCAATGCTAGTCTAAATAAATGTAGACAGACAATGTACGTATTAACACTATCCCGCCCAAGCACGGAGATCTCCGTGTTTCGATTCCACCCGTTGTGGACAGAGGCACGGATTGCTTTTATTCCATATTAATAACCTATTCAAGGTTGCCGAGCGGCACTGCAGATTTACCCTACTCTTTGAATTCGAGAAAGTGCAAGACCGGCCAGATCCTCTTAGGGGAGCTATCGCGATAATGCAGTGTGCACTGTGGCTGAAGGGAGCAGTCTTTTTTTAGATATTTTTTTGGAGTTTCCAGTAGCTGGATTCTATATGTGTAGCCTGTACCTTGGATTACGTTTTGCATCGCAGATTTCACCATGCAATAAGGAGATTTATCATCAGCCAATGGACATATCGATCTACCAGATGGCGATCGATAACAGGGAAATGCTCGGGGGGATCCCACCGGACCACGGTAAGATCTTATTCACGTAAAGTACATCCCGATCGGGCCTTGTTTTGATAGCCATCCAGGCGTTCGCGGTTATTGGTAATCAATAATCAGAAACAACGTCCCCCCTTTCATGCATACATGCGTGAGGATCGTGCCGATCATATGCAGTTTGAGTTTTAACTGGAGCGTATCTATAACCAAAATGCCATTGGATTTAACGTTATTAGCTATTAGCCCTGTATCTCGGCTTCCAGGAAATATACTAGACCAAATCCGGTATAACGCTTATATTCACGGCGCTATAAAATGAGAACGTATTGATGAAAAAAATAATTCTTTAAGCCATTTTGAAGGGACGGTTTATGGTCTCAATTGACAATGAGAATGGACAGATAGCAATACGATAAAGTATAGATTTAGCTCTACAAACAGCCCCACGTCTGTTTACATTTCCTGGTCCTCTTGAGAATAATTAGACTCATCCCAGTGGCCGCGATTGTGTTAAATTTTTTTTAAATAATAATAATAATAATAATAATAATAATAATAATAATAATAATAATAATAATAATAATAATAATAATAATAATAATAATAATAATAATAATAATAATAATAATAATAATAATAATAATAATAATGCAACACAAGTCTGAAAATGAAGGGATTATGTCCATGAGTGTAATTTTTTTAAATTAAGGCCTGCCTCTTATATAAGCCTCTCTCTAATTTGGCCCTATTCCCCGTACCTGGTTCAACTAAGTCGATCAAGAGTCACATTATCCAGATTCAGTTAACCCGATGTTTGAAGCCGGGATTTTCCTGTTCCTCGAAGGTGGATTCAGTCTCGTTAACTCAAACCAGACTTGAGACCCAGGATAAGTGCGCGCGGCCGCTTCAGTTGAAAAGCCAGCACGTATCGATAGCAGAGATCCTGATTCTCTAGCGGCATTGATTGATTAATTGATTTAAAACTTTATTAACATATTGCAGTACGGCTCAATCGCCTCACCGACAAGTTAAATGCGTTATCTATAGGCTAATTTTAAGTCCCTCATTACCTCAATCAATCAGATTATATTTCTTTAAACTTGCCTGCTGGATTGAATAATCAAATGAGATCTTGCTAGCGAAAATAATTAGTTAAACTGTTATACAGAATAACGATACGGCTCTCTTACCCATTGATTGATGTATGGTCGATCTTTTACTTATCTCCACGGTGGTGTAACGGGTTCTTCTTTTGACTTTCACGCAGACGACCGGGGTTCGAAACCTAGTCTTTTCCTTCTTTTTGCAATGTAGGAATAATTCAATTTGGTGCACGTTGAGAGCTATATAAAGAATGACATCCTCAATGCATGTAGATTTATAATATTTTAACTTAAAACTAGGCTACCTTTGCGTATAATCATTAATATTATATTCCAAAAAATTATATTTTACATTTCAAAAGCCCCCTCTGGAAGAATGCAGCACAAAAACGTAATTCAGAATGGTATAATGCAGATCCTAGACTGTGGGAATAATTTCAGGAAACGCGCTGTCACTTCTTTGCGGGGGCGTGGCGATGGTTCATCCGGCTAACTTGAACTTAAACCCTGCTCTCGACCAGGCTCAAACTTTTTGATCTGTTGTCATGGTGATTTAGACAATCCAGCTTCGGGGAACGGGAAAGTCCGGCTTAAGTCAGACTTGACCGAAAGTTATCCGGCTAACTCAGTTATCCGGCTAACTCAGTTATCCAGGTACGGGGAACGGGGCCCGTGCTCTTTGCAGCTGAGGTAAATAGAAGACCCGTCCGATATTTGAGGATGTGTTATGACATCTGCTATATTTTTGTATACGTATGTGCATATAATAAAACATGCTCAAAATAATAAATGTTTTGTGTGATTAATCAGCTAACAAATTGATAAATAAAACAGTAAATATCTGTTTTCTGCGTGACAACTGAACAAATAATTCCACATAGTATTAACTACCCTCGTAACAATGAAGTGTGTTTAACAGAGCGAGAGTTTCTTACACTGAACCGGTATGGTGAGTAATTGTGCACTGTTGGTGGTGACAGTGGCTGCTGCCACAGCGACCACAGTCTGGTAGGAAGATAGAGGAGGTGTGAGGCTGTCTGACAGTATGGGTAAGGCTAAGGTCAGAGGTAATCTGAGAGCCAGCAGAGGGGGTAGACTACTGTACCGGTCACGGACCATCACGGGAAAACAGGGGACTCCTTTTATGAGAAACAAATATATACAAAACAAAAGATCATATTACTGTGAAGTTCATAATTAAAAGAACATTATAATGTTGTAGGATGTAATAGGACTTCATACCACTGGGTAGGTTCGTACTGGACCCATCCTTGTGAGAAGAGTTCCTGTTGGGGTTGGAGTCTACGCATTCTGGAACTTCTGGAGGCAGCATCGCCTAAATAAAAGACCATTTACATATTTAAACACAGCCTTGATTACATTCATATCCTGCCAGTGTACGGAACTAGTGGAGCGATGTTCACCCCTACTGTACTGTATGACAGTGGTGTGCACAGAATCAGAAGAAGGGGTATTTATGGGGGAAATATGTATTGATAGGTTTGATACAAGGACTGACAGAAGGCAATGCAAAAGATAATTGTGAATTTTAAATGTATTTGGAAGCTGAATTTGTGAAACTTTTTCTTTATTTTAAAGTGAAGCAAGAGTAATATACATAGATGTTTAGATAGATGTTGGAACAACAATGTTAACATTTGGACGGCAAATCATATTGTTACAGAATCTATTGGTATGTACAGTATACCTTCATAAAATTGACAATAGCCCAGATTGAAGCTTTAAAGTTAAAATGTTTATTTTGGAGCCATACCCAAATGAAGGCCATATTTCTGAGTAAATTATGAGATGTATTTCATTAATAGCCAGTCCAGACACCACTCATATTGTCTGTTACATTATTATATGGGGGCAGAGCAGCCCCTCGTCAGGTTAACCATCTGTAGTGTGGTAGTGAAAGGTAAACTGTCTGTAGTGTGGTGGTAGTGAAAGGTTAACCTTCTGTAGTGTGGTAGTGAACGGTTTATCTGTAGTGTGGTAGTGAAAGGTTAACCTTCTGTAGTGTGGTAGTGAACGGTTTATCTGTAGTGTGGTAGTGAAAGGTTAACCTTCTGTAGTGTGGTACTGAAAGGTTAACTGTCTGTAGTGTGCTAGTAAAAGGTAAACCTTCTGTAGTGTGCTAGTGAAAGCTTAACTGTCTGTAGTGTTGTAGTGAAAGGTAAACCGTCTGTAGTGTGGTAGTGAAAGGTTAACCTTCTGTAGTGTGGTAGTGAAAGGTTAACCGTCTGTAGTGTGGTAGTGAAAGGTTAACCTTTTGTAGTGTGCTAGTGAAAGGGTTAAAGGCTGTCCCTCAAGTCCACCCTGATAAAATGTGAAGGGGCCTCTTCAGGGTGCCCCCTTGCTGAACAAATAATAGTCTTCCTCAGATGTGACCTTAAGTCAAAATTAAAGTGTATGTGTGCCCTTCAGAGTGTTTGTTTGATTGGCCCTTGCTCTGTTTGCACAATAAACTGTTCAAGATCCTCTTTCTATTAAAACACATGATTATTCAAAGTTCACAGTTTTCATTCTTCATTTTTCATTCACGACCAGGAGGCAGCAATGTAGTTCTCAAATCCATTTAGTTTAATTTGTTTTCCCTTTACAAGTTTCTCTAGGCAGAGCAGCAGCGAGGCATGGCTTCTATATCTAACAAACAAACTGTCACTTCTCCCGAAGGATCAAACACACCCTTTTACAGGTGGCACACGTCTCCAATTAACGTTGGAGCGTGGGGCTGTGCCTGCACTCAACTGACTTACCACTGGGGGCAAAAATGGGGCGTTACAGAAATATAGCCTATAATGTAAGTTTATTCTAAACAATATGATAAACAATTTAACGTAAATATCAATTAAGGCTATTATAGAACATATTTATGCCAATTCGTTTACACACCTTTTGCTACAATAATAAATGATATTTCAAGCTGTTTATATTATTATATTATTATTATTATATTATTATTATAAATGTTTTCTCAGTATGACAGGGGCCCCAAGATGAAAGGGCAAGACTGGTGGTGCATGTCATGGGTTTGAGTCTGGCTTATGTCCTGCTCTGCATATCATTCATTCTGCCCATTTTCCCTCTTCACCAACCTCGGCTCAGAGCGGTGATGGATGGACATGTTCACCAATACCTCCTGCCACCAGGATGCTTTCTTCCACAAGGCCACCTGCCACCTCAACAATGGCTCCTGACTGAGCGTATGAACATTGCAGCAGGGAGCTGCATGCCTGAACTGTATAGATATAGACTATGACCAACCTTGGGACCAGACCAGGCTGCAGAAACAAATGAGTGGGGAGGCATAAAATGTTCTCGGGGGGGCACAATGGTTTTTCAACACAGGTTCCCTTTTATACGTTTCAGCTGGGACAACAGCGCTGTGGCTTGCTTGGTGCTGACCACGGTGCTGAACTAAACAGCAGAGAGGCAATTGAAAAATCAAATTTCTCTCTATCTTAAGAACATTCACTTATACAAAAACAGACTGAACGGATATATATAACAGACCTGCTGGGGCAGCGAACTGAGAGCAGGGGACACAAACAGGCTGGATAAGATGGTCAGGAAGGCCAGTAGCGTGGTTGGGGTGGAGCTGGACTGTAGCGAGGGTGGCGCAGAGGAGGAACCTTGCTAAGCTCCAGGCCATCAGGGAAAACCCCTCCCACCCACTATACACAGACTTGGCTGACAGGAGGAGCATGTTATAGGCTGAGGCTCACACTACCCAAATGCAGCACTGAACGGCACAGGAAGTCCTTCATTCCGACAGCCATCAGACTATACAATGCATCACTGTGCCTCACAGCATCACTGAGCACAGAGTGACAGTTACCATCTTCCTGGACTCTTACTTTTTAAACAGCACTGTGCAATATTACACCTACTGTAGACTTCAGTATATTTTTACTGTATTTATTTACTGTATCTTTTATTCAATTTTTATTCTATTTCATTTTATTCTATTCTATTCTTAGGCCATTTGTTTAGTTATTTGTGACTTGTTCTGTCTAAATGTTTAATGTTGAGTGATTTGCAGTGTCAAATTTCCCTCAGGATAATACATTTCTATTCTATTCTATTCTATATCTTTGAAAAGTCTCCATTTATTCAACACTTCTGAATTCACTGACAAACTGAACTGAACTGACAAAAATAAGGTGCATAAAAAAGCAAACAAAATTCCTCCACAGGCTACTCATTAGTAGAGAGGCAAGCAGCGTTTGGGGACAGTGAAATCTTCTTAAAACACTGCCCCTCCACTCATTCCTGAACTTTTTTGTTAAGTTCTTCTCAAATGCCAACTGAATTAAATTGGCCTTGCGTCGATGAAGCATACTAAGGCGATGTTCTGTAAAGACGTTCTTGAGGGTAGAAAACAAATTCTCACAGAGTGCCGTGCTAGCTTCAGTAGTGTTGTTGTTGACATCAGTGCCCACTAGGGCTGTCCCCGACTAAGGATTTGGATAGTCGACTTTGATTGACAAAAAAATTAAAAATAAATAAAAATCTTTTTTTACCAGGGTGGGCACAGGTGACTCAGTGGGCGGGCCCGGCCCCCTAATGCCCGCCCATGGCGTCGGGTCTGCTTGGGACACTATATATGCACTATATTTCAAGTGCTGGTATGATGCTGTATTGTCTGGAAAATTACAATGGAGACATGTGGCCACAATCACTGGTCATGGTCAAATATATTATACTGTATAGTCTGTATACATATATAGGTAAATTCTGCAATCTTCTCAGTCCATTTTCACTATGGTTATTATTGTGTCATATTATGCTATTATGTTGTATAGTCTCCTATTATGCTGTATAGTCTACTATTACACTGTATAATGTACTATTACGCTGCATAATCTACTATTATGCTGTATAGTCTGCTATTATAAAATATAATATAATATATAAACTTTATTTGTATAGCACCTTTCATACAGGGGATTGCAGTTCAAAGTGTTTTACTTCAGTAAGAAATAAGACATAAAATCGGTGTAAAACAAGCAGCGAGAGAAAAGCATAAAGTGGGATAAAATAATGCAGATATATGAATCAACATCATATCAGAACCTAACGTTCCAATAGCCTTCTTGAATTTCTGTAATTTGTTACAAAACATGATAACGGTCATAGTATGCACCCAGTGGATAGTGGGGCGTAGAAATAAAAGTAAAAAATAAGTAAAATAAGAGTAAGGGTAAGACAGGGGAATACAATTATAATATTCAAGAGATGTAATTACGTTTCACACCCTTTGTCACTTCAGCAACATCAAACCGTCTCTCTTTGGTTACCAAAAAAGTATAATGTATAGTCTACTATAAGGCTGTATAGTCTACTATAAGGCTGTATAGTCTACTATTAAGATGTATAGTCTACTATTAAGATGTATAGTCTACTATTAAGATGTATAGTCTATTATTAAGATGTATAGTCTATTATTAAGCTGTATAGTCTATTATTAAGCTGTATAGTCTATTATTAAGCTGTATAGTCTACTATTAAGATGTATAGTCTATTATTAAGATGTATAGTCTATTATTAAGATGTATAGTCTACTACTAAGATGTATAGTCTATTATTAAGATGTATAGTCTATTATTAAGATGTATAGTCTACTACTAAGCTGTATAGTCAACTATTAAGCTGTATAGTCAACTATTAAGCTGTATAGTCTACTATTAAGCTGTATAGTCTATTATTAAGCTGTATAGTCAACTATTAAGATGTATAGTCTACTACTAAGCTGTATAGTCTACTATTAAGATGTATAGTCTACTACTAAGCTGTATAGTCAACTATTAAGCTGTATAGTCAACTATTAAGCTGTATAGTCTACTACTAAGCTGTATAGTCTACTATTAAGATGTATAGTCTACTATTAAACTGTATAGTCAACTATTAAGCTGTATAGTCAACTATTAAGCTGTATAGTCTATTATTAAGCTGTATAGTCTACTATTAAGCTGTATAGTCTATTATTAAGATGTATAGTCTACTACTAAGCTGTATAGTCTACTATTAAGCTGTATAGTCTACTACTAAGCTGTATAGTCAACTATTAAGCTGTATTGTTACGATTCTGGTTCTTGACTACGGTCGGGAACCTCCCACCTTCTCTGTCATCTGTCACTTGGTTACTGTCACTTGTTTTCCCTGTCATTTAGTGCTGTCAATTAGGGGTTGGCGTCTGATTGGCTGTCACGGGGTGTGTGTGGAATGTTGGTATTTGGTGGCTATATAACATTCCTTTCCTCTGCTTGTCATTTGTCAGGTCTTCACTATAGGCGTTCGGAGATAATGCAGGCGGTTCCTGTTCTGGACCACCACTAAGCTCCATTATCTAATTCTCTCGTTCTCTTGCCTTGGCATAGTATCCTAGTATTACTCTTTGTGTTCTTTACTATTAAAGTCGAACCTGTTCAAGAGTATACCTTCTCCGTCTCTGTGATTGCCTACACAAATTGGAACTCACCTACCTCCATCCTGACAGAAGACCTGACCATCAGAGTTCCATGGAGGCAATCAAGGAGATGCTCCAGGCACAGAAGAGTGCACAGGAGCGCATGGAGGAACACCAACATCTGGTCAGCGCCGAGTTGGTTCGGCTGGGTGGGATCGTCAGCGCGTCGCAGGAGACGGCGCAGTCGGCGCTCAGCACAGCCCGGCAGGGACAAGTCGAGGTGGCGGGGGTAAGGACGACGGTGGGTGAGACGGCGGCAGGAGAGGCGGCGTTCAACACCACGTTCAACACCGAGGAGAGTCGGGGAGCTCTTGGGCACCAGGATCGGAACCAGGAGCCACGGCTACCCGCACCAGGCCACTACGCGGGAGCACCGGAGGGATGCAGGGAGTTCATCACCCAGTGCTCACTCGTGTTCCAGCTGCAGCCACGCTCATTCCCCTCTTCCAGAGCACAAGTCGCATATATTATCACCCTCCTCACCGGTCAAGCACTCTCCTGGGCTACGGCTGAATTAGAGAGCGGTTCGCCTCTCTGCGACTGTGTGGACAACTTCACCAGGGAGTTGAGAAGGGTATTCGACACTTCCCGAGTACTCTCGGTCTTCGAGGCCGGTGGGCGGCTTCTCGCTTGCCAGCAGAGCTCCCGCACGGTCTCAGAATACGCCATTGAATTTCGGATCGTGGCTCGGGAGGCGGCTTGGCCGGAAATTCCTTGTGTGGTCCTATTTCTCAAGGGACTCTCCGCACGGATGCGAGACGAGTTCTCCGTGTGTGAGATCCCTGAGCAGCTGGAAACGCTCATCAACACCGTCATACGGATGGACAACCGACATCGGGAGAGAGAGAGGGAGCGTGAAGATACTACCCAGGTACGTGTCCTTTCTCCTCCCGTTGTTGACATCTTCCCGCATTACACGAGTGGGCCACTGGGTGATGAATCCATGCAGCTTGGGGCGCTGTCGCTCTCAGACGACGAGCGGCGGCACTTCATCGAGGAGCGACGCTGCTTCCGGTGCGGCCGCACCGGTCATCGTTTCGGCAGCTGTCGGGAACAGGCTGGCTCAACTCTGCGCCAGTCGGGAAGGGGAGGTGCTCCGCCGGGCCTCGAGAGGGCGCCAGCAGGTGGGCTCACCCCAGCACTACCATCTGACTCACGTACATTTCTGGAGGTGGCGGTTAACTGTGGGGGTAACGTTAGGGGAACGAAGGCTCTCATTGACTCAGGGGCGGCGGGCAATTTCATTCACTTGGGGTTGGTGAGAGAATGGGGAATCCCGGTAGAAGAGTTGGGGGTTCCCATTCCTGTCTACGCCCTGACGGTCAGCCCCTGGGCAGTGGGAGCGTCACACAACGTACTGTCCCTATGCACATCCGGGTGGCGGGTGGGGGGTGGGAGTGGGTTAAATTATTTGTTATTGTCTCCCCCTATTCTGTTATGGTGTTGGGTCATCCCTGGTTGTCTTCATGTGTACGGAATATTAATTGGAGCACGGGCAAGCTCTCAACGGAGGTCGACGTGAAGTCGGTCGTCGGCGAGAGTTTGTCCACTCCCTTGTCTCCCTTCCCCTCTTCTCTTTTTTCTCCTTCTTCTCTCTCCAGGGTGGTGGGGAGCGTCGCAGATTCTGTTCCACCCTCTAATCCCGATTTGATAGGGGTTCCTGAGATCTATTGGGACCTGGCGGACGTTTTTAGCAAGACGCGTGCTAAAGCACTACCGCCTCATAGATCATACGACTGTCCCATTAATCTTCTACCCGGTACCTCCCCGCCTCGCGGGCGAATGTTCTCTCTCTCACACCCCGAGACCTTGGCCATGAACACCTACATTGAGGAGGCATTGCTTGCGGGGCACATACGTCCTTCCACATCCCCGGCCGGCGCTGGTTTCTTCTTTGTTGACAAAAAAGATGGGGATCAGCGCCCGTGCATTGATTATAGGGGATTGAATGACGTTTCCATCAAGAACCGATATCCTTTACCTCTCATGGACACGGCCTTTGAGTGCTTACAGGGGGCACAGGTCTTCTCTAAACTTGACTTATGTAATGCATACAATCTGGTCAGGATTAGAGAAGGAGACGAGTGGTAGACTGCATTTAATACACCCAATGGTCACTATGAGTATTTGGTCATGCCCTTTGGTTTGGCTAATGCTCCGGCAGTCTTCCAAGCCCTGGTTAACGACGTGCTGCGAGACTTGATTGGGGTGTCGGTGTTTGTTTACCTAGATGATATCCTAATTTTTTTTCGCGATATGGTGCAACACCAACTGCATGTTCGGGAGGTGCTAGACCGTCTCCTCAAGCATCAACTATTCGTTAAGGCTGAGAAGTGTGTGTTTCACACTGATACCGTTTCCTTCCTGGGCTTTGTGTTGACGAAGGGTGATCTACGCATGGATTCGGCCAAGGTGAGTGCAGTCTTGGACTGGCCACGGCCTTTGTCGCTCTAGGGGTTACAACGGTTTTTGGGCTTTGCTAATTTCTACAGGCGCTTTATTCGCAACTTTAGCGCCTTAGCCAATCCGTTAACAGCTCTCACTAAGGCCTCTCTCCCTGGCTTTGAATGGTCGCCTAGGGCAGAGTCGGCCTTCTGCGATCTCAAGCGTCGGTTTACATCCGCTCCTGTATTGATCCGCCACGATGCAGAGGTTCCGTTCGTTGTGGAGGTGGATGCCTCTGACATCGCTGTGGGGGGGGTGCTCTCTCAGAGGTGCTTAAAGGATGGGAAAGTGCACCCGTGTGCTTTTTTTTCCCGCCGTCTGTCATCAGCCGAGCGCAACTACGATGTGGGTAATCGGGAGTCGTTGGCTATCAAATTGGCACTGGAGGAATGGAGACATTGGTTGGAGGGGGCGGCACATCCTTTCATTGTTTGGACCGATCATAAGAACTTGGCTTACATCCAAGGGGCTAAACGCCTTAACGCTCGCCAGGCCAGGTGGGCGTTATTCTTCACACAATTTCGATTTACCATCTCCTATAGACCCGGGTCCAAGAATATCAAACCCGACGCGTTATCGCGCCAGTTTGATCTTCCTGGCCGGGAGGAGCAGCCCCATCCCATTATTCCACCGGCCTTGATTTTGGCACCTGTGTCTTGGGGCATAGATAAGGTGGTAAGGTCGGCGCTGACGCGGGAGCCCGATCCTGGCGGGGGTCCTCCGGGGCGGTCGTATGTGCCCAAGGCAGCACGCTCACGTTTGCTACAGTGGGCACATGCCTCATCCCTCACCAGCCACCCTGGGGCCACCAGGACCCTGGAATTTATCCGTAGGAGGTTCTGGTGGCCGACAGTGGAGGGGGATACGTGTTCCTTTGTGGCGGCCTGCCCGATGTGCGCGCGCAGTAAGACCTCTCGCCGTGCACCGGCAGGTCTCCTCCGGCCACTTCCTATTCCTAAACGGCCCTGGTCGCACATATCCCTGGACTTTATTTCTGGCCTCCCCCTTTCGGACGGGTTCACCGCCATTTTGGTGGTGGTGGACCGGTTCTCGAAGGCGGCTCATTTTGTTCCTCTCCCCAAGCTTCCATCGGCCCGGGAGACTGCTGATCTGGTGATACAGCATGTCTTTCGGGTCCACGGCCTTCCGGTGGATATCGTGTCGGACCGGGGTCCTCAGTTCGCTTCCAGGTTCTGGAAGGCGTTTGCCGCCGGTCTCGGCGCCTCCGAAGCCTTTCGTCTGGGTTTCATCCGCAGTCGAACGGGCAGACGGAGCGCATCAACCAGGACCTGGAGGGGGTCTTGAGATGTTACGTTGCCGGTTGCCCGGCAACGTGGAGTAGGAGGTTGGCATGGGCTGAGTACGCGCATAATACCCTCCTCTCCTCCTCTACCGGTATGTCTCCCTTTCAGTGTCAGTATGGTTTTCAACCTCCTTTGTTTCCTGAGCAGGAGCAGGAGGCGGAGGTGCCCTCGGCCCAGGCACATGTGGCTCGCTGCCGCAGGACGTGGAAGCAGGTCCGGGCGGCGCTGCAGAAGGTTTCGGTTAGTACCCAGCGGCAGGCTAACCGCAAGCGTCGTCCGGCTCCGGTTTACCGTCCTGGGCAGCGGGTTTGGCTTTCCACCCGGGATCTCCCTCTCCGGGTGGAATCCAGGAAGCTGGCTCCTCGCTTTATAGGACCCTTTAAGGTGGTACGTCGGGTGAATCCTGTGGCTTACAGGCTACGGCTTCCGAGTTCTATGAGGGTTCATCCGACGTTTCATGTGTCCCTGTTGAAGCCGTTCCTCTCATCGCCCTTGGCCCCGCCACTGCCTACGGTTCCTCCGCCTCGGTTTATGGGTGGTCAGCCCATTTACACTGTGCGGAGGATACTGGGTTGTAGGCGGAGGGGTAGGGGGTTTCAGTTCTTGGTGGATTGGCAGGGGTACGGGATAGAAGAGCGTTCTTGGGTGCCTCAAAGGGATATTTTAGATCCCAGCCTGATCGATGATTTCCGGCGGCTGAATCCAGAGGCCCCCAGGTGAACGCCTGGTGCTGTTCGTCGGGGGAGGGTACTGTTACGATTCTGGTTCTTGACTACGGTCGGGAACCTCCCACCTTCTCTGTCATCTGTCACTTGGTTACTGTCACTTGTTTTCCCTGTCATTTAGTGCTGTCAATTAGGGGTTGGCGTCTGATTGGCTGTCACGGGGGTGTGTGTGGAATGTTGGTATTTGGTGGCTATATAACATTCCTTTCCTCTGCTTGTCATTTGTCAGGTCTTCACTATAGGCGTTCGGAGATAATGCGGGCGGTTCCTGTTCTGGACCACCACTAAGCTCCATTATCTAATTCTCTCGTTCTCTTGCCTTGGCATAGTATCCTAGTATTACTCTTTGTGTTCTTTACTATTAAAGTCGAACCTGTTCAAGAGTATACCTTCTCCGTCTCTGTGATTGCCTACAACAATTGGAACTCACCTACCTCCATCCTGACACTGTATAGTCTATTATTAAGCTGTATACTCTACTATTAAGCTGTATAGTCTACTATTAAGCTGTATAGTCTACTATTAAGCTGTATAGTCTACTATTAAGATGTATAGTCTATAATTAAGATGTATAGTCTACTACTAAGATGTATTAGTCTACTATTAAGCTGTATAGTCTACTATTAAGCTGTATAGTCTACTATTAAGATGTATAGTCTATTATTAAGATGTATAGTCTACTACTAAGATGTATAGTCTACTATTATAAAATATAATATAATATATAAACTTTATTTGTATAGCACCTTTCATACAGGGGATTGCAGTTCAAAGTGTTTTACTTCAGTAAGAAATAAAACATAAAATCGGTGTAAAACAAGCAGCAAGAGAAAAGCATAAAGTGGGATAAAATAATGCAGATATATGAATCAACATCATATCAGAACCTAACGTTCCAATAGCCTTCTTGAATTTCTGTAATTTGTTACAAAACATGATAACGGTCATAGTATGCACCCAGTTGATACTGGGGCGTAGAAATAAAAGTAAAAAATAAGTAAAATAAAGTAAGGGTAAGACAGGGGAATACAATTATAATATTCAAGAGATGTAATTACGTTTCACACCCTTTGTCACTTCAGCAACATCAAACCGTCTCTCTTTGGTTACCAAAAAAGTATAATGTATAGTCTACTATAAGGCTGTATAGTCTACTATAAGGCTGTATAGTCTACTATTAAGATGTATAGTCTACTATTAAGATGTATAGTCTACTATTAAGCTGTACAGTCTACTATTAAGATGTATAGTCTACTATTAAGCTGTATAGTCTATTATTAAGCTGTATAGTCTACTATTAAGATGTATAGTCTACTATTAAGATGTATAGTCTACTATTAAGATGTATAGTCTACTACTAAGATGTATAGTCTACTATTAAGCTGTATAGTCTATTATTAAGATGTATAGTCTACTATTAAACTGTATAGTCTACTACTAAGCTGTATAGTCTACTACTAAGCTGTATAGTCTACTACTAAGCTGTATAGTCTACTACTAAGCTGTATAGTCTACTACTAAGCTGTATAGTCTACTATTAAGCTGTATAGTCTACTATTAAGATGTATAGTCTACTACTAAGATGTATAGTCTACTACTAAGCTGTATAGTCAACTATTAAGCTGTATTGTTACGATTCTGGTTCTTGACTACGGTCGGGAACCTCCCACCTTCTCTGTCATCTGTCACTTGGTTACTGTCACTTGTTTTCCCTGTCATTTAGTGCTGTCAATTAGGGGTTGGCGTCTGATTGGCTGTCACGGGGTGTGTGTGGAATGTTGGTATTTGGTGGCTATATAACATTCCTTTCCTCTGCTTGTCATTTGTCAGGTCTTCACTATAGGCGTTCGGAGATAACGCAGGCGGTTCCTGTTCTGGACCACCACTAAGCTCCATTATCTAATTATCTCGTTCTCTTGCCTTGGCATAGTATCCTAGTATTACTCTTTGTGTTCTTTACTATTAAAGTCGAACCTGTTCAAGAGTATACCTTCTCCGTCTCTGTGATTGCCTACAAAAATTGGAACTCACCTACCTCCGTCCTGACAGAAGACCTGACCATCAGAGTTCCATGGAGGCAATCAAGGAGATGCTCCAGGCACAGAAGAGTGCACAGGAGCGCATGGAGGAACACCAACATCTGGTCAGCGCCGAGTTGGTTCGGCTGGGTGGGATCGTCAGCGCGTCGCAGGAGACGGCGCAGTTCACACGTTCAACACTGAGGAGAGTCGGGGAGCTCTTGGGCACCAGGATCGGAACCAGGAGCCACGGCTACCCGCACCAGGCCACTACGCGGGAGCACCGGAGGGATGCAGGGAGTTCATCACCCAGTGCTCACTCGTGTTCCAGCTGCAGCCACGCTCATTCCCCTCTTCCAGAGCACAAGTCGCATATATTATCACCCTCCTCACCGGTCAAGCACTCTCCTGGGCTACGGCTGAATTAGAGAGCGGTTCGCCTCTCTGCGACTGTGTGGACAACTTCACCAGGGAGTTGAGAAGGGTATTCGACACTTCCCGAGTACTCTCGGTCTTCGAGGCCGGTGGGCGGCTTCTCGCTTGCCGGCAGGGCTCCCGCACGGTCTCAGAATACGCCATCGAATTTCGGATCGTGGCTCGGGAGGCGGCTTGGCCGGAAATTCCTTGTGTGGTCCTATTTCTCAAGGGACTCTCCGCACGGATGCGAGACGAGTTCTCCGTGTGTGAGATCCCTGAGCAGCTGGAAACGCTCATCAACACCGTCATACGGATGGACAACCGACATCGGGAGAGAGAGAGGGAGTGTGAAGATACTACCCAGGTATGTGTCCTTTCTCCTCCCGTTGTTGACATCTTCCCGCATTACACGAGTGGGCCACTGGGTGATGAATCCATGCAGCTTGGGGCGCTGTCGCTCTCAGACGATGACCGGCGGCGCTTCATCGAGGAGCGACGCTGCTTCCGGTGCGGCCGCACCGGTCATCGTTTCGGCAGCTGTCGGGAACAGGCTGGCTCAACTCTGCGCCAGTCGGGAAGGGGAGGTGCTCCGCCGGGCCTCGAGAGGGCGCCAGCAGGTGGGCTCACCCCAGCACTACCATCTGACTCACGTACATTTCTGGAGGTGGCGGTTAACTGTGGGGGTAACGTTAGGGGAACGAAGGCTCTCATTGACTCAGGGGCGGCGGGCAATTTCATTCACTTGGGGTTGGTGAGAGAATGGGGAATCCCGGTAGAAGAGTTGGGGGTTCCCATTCCTGTCTACGCCCTGGACGGTCAGCCCCTGGGCAGTGGGAGCGTCACACAACGTACTGTCCCTATGCACATCCGGGTGGCGGGTGGGGGGTGGGAGTGGGTTCAATTATTTGTTATTGTCTCCCCCTATTCTGTTATGGTGTTGGGTCATCCCTGGTTGTCTTCATGTGTACGGAATATTAATTGGAGCACGGGCAAGCTCTCAACGGAGGTCGACGTGAAGTCGGTCGTCGGCGAGAGTTTGTCCACTCCCTTGTCTCCCTTCCCCTCTTCTCTTTTTTCTCCTTCTTCTCTCTCCAGGGTGGTGGGGAGCGTCGCAGATTCTGTTCCACCCTCTAATCCCGATTTGATAGGGGTTCCTGAGATCTATTGGGACCTGGCGGACGTTTTTAGCAAGACGCGTGCTAAAGCACTACCGCCTCATAGATCATACGACTGTCCCATTAATCTTCTACCCGGTACCTCCCCGCCTCGCGGGCGAATGTTCTCTCTCTCACGCCCCGAGAACTTTGACCATGAACACCTACATTGAGGAGGCATTGCTTGCGGGGCACATACGTCCTTCCACATCCCCGGCCGGCGCTGGTTTCTTCTTTGTTGACAAAAAAGATGGGGATCAGCGCCCGTGCATTGATTATAGGGGATTGAATGACGTTTCCATCAAGAACCGATATCCTTTACCTCTCATGGACACGGCCTTTGAGTGCTTACAGGGGGCACAGGTCTTCTCTAAACTTGACTTATGTAATGCATACAATCTGGTCAGGATTAGAGAAGGAGACGAGTGGAAGACTGCATTTAATACACCCAATGGTCACTATGAGTATTTGGTCATGCCCTTTGGTTTGGCTAATGCTCCGGCAGTCTTCCAAGCCCTGGTTAACGACGTGCTGCGAGACTTGATTGGGGTGTCGGTGTTTGTTTACCTAGATGATATCCTAATTTTTTCTCGCAATATGGTGCAACACCAACTGCATGTTCGGGAGGTGCTAGACCGTCTCCTCAAGCATCAACTATTCGTTAAGGCTGAGAAGTGTGTGTTTCACACTGATACCGTTTCCTTCCTGGGCTTTGTGTTGACGAAGGGTGATCTACGCATGGATTCGGCCAAGGTGAGTGCAGTCTTGGACTGGCCACGGCCTTCGTCGCTCAAGGGGTTACAACCATAGCTGTCAACATTTCGTTTTGAGAAAACGTGCACGTTTTAGCCCCGCCCCTTCTCCTGGCCCCGCCCCCTCAGCCCGCCCCCTCCAACCCGGCCCCGCCCCCTCCCAATGGAGCTGCCTCGTCGCTGCCATCTGCTGGTCAAAACCTGTATGTACCCAGCCATTTCGTTGTAGGGTAAACTTTTCCTACTTAGAGTGTAAATGCTATGTAAATTATGGTTTTGTTGAACATTTGTATTTCACAGGAGAGAAACTGTATTCAAAGAAAGCTATTAAAATAGTCTTTGAATCTAAATATACTTTTTTTGTGTTGATTTTACATTAATTCCATGATTTTACTCAAGTAAATATCTGTTACAAGCTTCGGTTTTATGTAGAAAAATGCTGTTTTTAATCTAGATTAATCTAGATTGATTACAGAAAATTGTGAGATTGATTAGTTAATTTTTTTTATCTATTGGCGGCGCTGGTGTATATATGTATATATATGTGTATGTGTATATATGTAATGTGTGTATATATGTCAGAGAATCAGCCCCTTGCGTCCTTAGTGTAAAGCATATGACATGGTGTATGTTTGTTCATTGATGTGACAGTGTCTGGCAACATACTATTGTTCTTTTTATTTCTTTGTGTTTGTGATTTGTCTTGATGTGTTTGTGAAACTATAAAAGCAATCAATCAATGTATTACCATAGTGTCTTTATACCTTCATCACTGTAGGCTACATATTAATACTACAACTCGTTAAAGCTATAAAAAAATACCTATGGTCATTAATTTAGCAGTGGGAATATCATTTTGGAACAGTGTGTGTCTACAGAGAAATGTGAGATAGAAAAAAAGCCAATGCGATTTTGTGTTTTTCCTCAATATCTCTGCAATGCCTGCGAGTTACCAGTAACTGTATTTGTCATACCATGACAATTCACGACAACTTTTAAAACGGATCAATTATTATTTATAAATCGCATTCAGGAAATTGGGCGTCAGAGTGAAGGAGGGGGACGCCGAGGCGCAGAGCAAACGGCTGTTCACCAAGACATTTACACATTCCTTCCTGCATCACATACACAGTAACTTTGTATTGTTTTATCCACAGAAGATTTGCAAACCCTTTGTTCCAGAGACAAAAGCCACAGAGTGGGCAATCAAGAGACACTGGCTAAGTTGATTTGACACCCTCGGTGCCGCATCAGTCTCTCCCCTGAGCTCTGAGCAAATCCGCTCGCTGTTCTGTTCTTATTCTTCTTCGGCTGGCAACCGTCTCCCGGTCTGACTTCCTGTGATAACGGTCTAATCTACACTGCTGCCACCTGTCGTCACGGAGGAGAATTGCACCCATTTTGTAAAAAAAAAATAAAAAATAATTAGTACAAAATACGTACCAATCCGTGCGCCGTAAAGACGCCGTGCAGAGGGTCGAAATACAGGAGAATCCCGGTAAAACCGTGCGTGTTGACAGCTATGGTTACAACGGTTTTTGGGCTTTGCTAATTTCTACAGGCGCTTTATTCGCAACTTTAGCGCCTTAGCCAATCCGTTAACAGCTCTCACTAAGGCCTCTCTCCCTGGCTTTGAATGGTCGCCTAGGGCAGAGTCGGCCTTCTGCGATCTCAAGCGTCGGTTTACATCCGCTCCTGTTCAGGCCTGGTCTTTAGCCTAACCCTCCTCGTGTTAGCCGAAGCTAATGATGATGTGGCATTCTCCCCCCCCCCCTCTCAATGAGAGGAGAGAGTGTCTTCTGTGTGATCTCAGTCCTACTCGCTCTTGGTCAGATTCTAGTCTGCCCTACACCCGGAAACACCGTTCGACTTATAGATCTTCGCCATAGCAACGACGGCCCCGCCTTCTGGTTGTCATGTGCCGCGCTGTCATGACAACCGCGTTTAACCTTTACACACATTTCACGTTTCATTAAGATGAACCTCTCTCCCTCCTGCTCTGGGCCTACAGTACACTCGCTATCAGTGTTCTTACAAGGAATGTCAACACAAAACACCCTGCTCAGTGTGATGCTCACTCGCTCTGAACCAACCTCTGCTAAGCCAAACACATTTCTCTGACCTGGCACCGTTAGATGCTACCATCTTCCCCCAATCTATACATCACATACATTGAAAAAGCACCCCAAATCCTTCACACTGCTATGCTGATGATACTCAGCTCTATCTCAGCACCTCACCATCCTCCCAGCTCCCCCCACAGTCTTTAGTCAACTGCCTCCACGCCATAAAAATCTGGATGTCAACCAAACTACTCAAACTCAACAGCAAAAAGACAGAGCTCATGGTTGTGGCCCCCAAGGCACTGCTCCGGAAGGTTGGAGATCTCCTCCTCCATGTTGATGGCTGTTCCATCTCCCCATCTCTCGAAGTCTGTAACCTGGGCCTCACCCTCGACTCCAGACTTTCATTTCACTCCCACATCAAATCCGTTACCAAGGCTGCATTATACCACCTCAAAAACATCTCCTGTCTCCGACCCTCACTCTCAGATTCTGTGGCTGAGACCCTGATCCACTCATTTATCACCTCCCGGTTGGACTACTGTTCGGGGTACCCAGCAAAGCCCTGGACAGGCTCCAGTATGTACAGAACTCAGCTGACAGGGTTCTCACTCACACCAAGCCCTGGCAGCACATCACCCCCACCCTCATCCACCTCCACTGGCTCCCAGTCATCCTTCAAACTCCTGCTCCTCACCTACAAGTCCCTCCATGCCCTCGCCCCCGATACCTGTCTGATCTCCTCCACCAGCACACTCCATACCGGAACCTACGATCTGGGTCTCCTCTCCATCCCTCGCACGAGGTTACGGACTTTCAGTGACAGAGCCTTCAGCGTGGCGTCCCCTACCCTCTGGAACTCTCTCCCCCCTGAAATCCGCAACGCCCCAACCCTGGACACCTTCAAAACTGCTCTCAAAACACACCTTTTCACCAAGGCTTTTTCCCATTAGTTAGTTTAGATTAGGTTCATTATCCCTTACCTGCCCTCATCCCCCCCCCCCTTTTCCCCTATTGCCCCCTTTCTCTAGCCCTCTTGATTGTGAAGCGACCTTGGGTTTCCTGAAAGGCGCTATAGAAATTTGATTTATTATTATTATTAGATGAAGATGATATAATAACAGAGATGAAGATGATATAATAACAGAGAGGAAGATGATATAATAACAGAGAGGAAGATGATAGATGATAATAACAGAGAGGAAGATGATATAATAACAGAGAGGAAGATGATATAATAACAGAGAGGAAGATGATAGATGATATAATAACAGAGAAGAAGATGATATAATAACAGAGAGGAAGATGATATAATAACAGAGAGGAAGATGATATAATAACAGATAGGAAGATGATATAATAACAGAGAGGAATGTGATAATGATAATAACAGAGAGGAAGATGATATAATAACAGAGAGGAAGATAATAGATGATAATAACAGAGAGGAAGATGATATAATAACAGAGAGGAAGATGATAATGATAATAACAGAGAGGCAGATGATATAATAACAAGAGAGGCAGATGATATAATAACAAGAGAGGAAGATGATATAATAACAGAGAGGAAGATGACATAATAACAGAGAGGAAGAAGATATAATAACAGAGAGGAAGATAATATAATAACAGAGATGAAGATGATATAATAACAGAGAGGAAGATTATATAATAACAGAGGAAGATGATATAATAACAGAGAGGAAGATGATATAATAACAGAGGAAGATGATATAATAACAGAGGAAGATGATAAATATAATAACAGAGAGGAAGGAGATATAATAACAGAGAGGAAGGAGATATAATAACAGAGAGGAAGATGATATAATAACAGAGGGGAAGATGATATAATAACAAAGAGGAAGATGATAATGATAATACCAGAGAGGAAGATTATATAATAACAGAGAGGAAGATGATATAATAACAGAGGAAGATGATATAATAACAGAGGAAGATGATAAATATAATAACAGAGAGGAAGGAGATATAATAACAGAGAGGAAGGAGATATAATAACAGAGAGGAAGATGATATAATAACAGAGGGGAAGATGATATAATAACAAAGAGGAAGATGATAATGATAATACCAGAGAGGAAGATTATATAATAACAGAGAGGAAGATCATATAATAACACAGAGGAAGATTATAGATGATAATAACAGAGAGGAAGATGATAGATGATAATAACAGAGAGGAAGATTATATAATAACAGAGAGGAAGATGATAATGATAATAACAGAGAGGAAGATTATATAATAACAGAGAGGAAGATTATATAATAACAGAGAGGAAGATTATATAATAACAGAGAGGAAGATGATAATGATAATAACAGAGAGGAAGATGATATAATAACAAAGAGGAAGATGATATAATAACAGAGAGGAAGATGATAATGATAATAACAGAGAGGAAGATGATAATGATAATAACAGAGAGGAAGATGATAATGATAATAACAGAGAGGAATATTATATAATAACAGAGAGGAAGATGATAATGATAATAAGAGAGAGAGAGAGAGAGAGAGAGAGAGAGAGAGAGAGAGAGAGAGAGAGAGAGAGAGAGAGAGAGAGAGAGAGAGAGAGAGAGAGAGAGAGAGAGAGAGAGAGAGAGAGAGAGAGAGAGAGAGAGAATCTGACATGACTACACACAGTAAGACACCCAACTGTATCTGAGTCACAGAGGAACACATTCTGTGCCAAACTCATCGGACACCTCCATTCCATGGTCATACAGCGCCCCCCATTGTGAACACATCGGAATCACAGGTGCAAGCCTGCATAGCAGTACCGGTTCTGGCCAACAGAGGACAGCAAACTCACAGAGATGCCGTGCCTCCAAGCCTCCTTTTATTAGATTCTATTAGATTAAAATGTATTGTCATTATACAGCACAAGTACAGTACAATAAAAATAAGTTTGGCATCCAACCAGAGTGCAAATGTAGCAGTAACGTGCAACAGCAATATACAATGTACAGGTGATTAAACTTGGTACAAATTATAAAAATGTGTACTACTGAGTGCAGTGCTAATCAGATGTATGTACAGAGTTGTAGTATAATAAAGACAGTATGACTACTACTGGCCAGCAGCGTATCTAGTAAGAGTATATATGTACAGATATAGATATAGTAAAGGACTATGTGCAGGTAAGTAGACAGGTGAGGATAGGTACAGTATATGCATTGAGAATAAATACTGTATATGGTATATACAGCGTTATTGTACATGCTATCATACAGAGCTATGCACAGCAAAAAGACCAGTGTTGAATTAACTCCCAGAGTTGATTTCAACACTTTTTCAGGGTTTATATAGCTCCACTCTACAGAGTTAAATTAACACTTGTAAAATAGTTAAACATTTAACACTACCAGAGTTCCTTCTTTAACTCCAAAAACAGAGTTAAAGTAACACTAAGGGGATTAGACAAATAACACTGCTCTGAGTAAAATGTTTACTATTTGGGAGTGTTAATTTCACTCCCTAAAGTGTCAAGTTATCAAATCTGAAATGTTTTAAAAATCAATTTCATATATACGTATAGATATTAATTATAAGAATTAATTCCATAAACAAAATCATTTAAAAAAAAATTATTTATTTTTCTCCCTTGCAGTCAATACAACTGAATTAAAACATCATGAATGAAGGTAGGCCTATAATGTACAAACTTTCATCTTGACACATTGTATAAGCTTTGCATATCAAACGGTTTATGAAATTTAAGCTCAGACATTCTTATTATACAGCGTTCCTCACTTCGTAATACTCTGAATGCATGATGATGGTCATCAAAATTCTCTGTGAATAGCATTTTTGTCCGATTTTTTTTTATCTTCAACCAAAAGTATATAACTTATTTGACAAAAGGCTGGCATGTCTTCTTCCATTGCACTTCAGATAACAAGTCCAGCTAGTCTAGACCATCAACTTTAACCCAACTAGTTGAGAAAACATCTTTCAACAAGATCATTTCAAGCATTTCATTGTTGACCACATTCTCATCTCTGAGGGAAAAAGATTTAATTGGCCCATACTCCTTTTGTTTGAGGGTGAAGGTTTCCCATGATAAGCAATGGCCATCTGATGCTTTTTAGCAAGTGATTTTGGTTATGTTTTTGACATTTTTCAAATACTCTTTAAACAACTTGTGTTTGGCTTCAAACCTCATACGTATATGTATGTAATAAGGGACCAATTTTCCAAGATGGATAATAGATCATAAAATGATGCTTAGGTATCAAGTTTCTATGTGGTCAAGTCAAGTCTAAGTCCTGTTCTGAAATAAAGTGTTGTGTGACATATCCAAAAAGCTATTTCATTTCATACTGAGCCACACCCTCAAGGAGATCATGCATGATATTAAATGAATAGTTATTACAAACATGGAAATACTTCAATGAATTAAGTGTAGAATACATTTTCAAACCATATAGTGACTTTAATTGTGGGTTTTCCTGGAGAGACCGGCAATGCATTTCAAACATATATCTTTTCCAGATCATCCTCACCGTTTGCCAATTCTTCTTCTCAATCAAACAAAGGTGACAGAAATGATGGCTACTGAATGACTCATTAAAACCAAGAATTGTGTGCATCCCTAGATTATCTCCAGTCCAGTGATCTGTGAGATTTTACCAATGTACCATATCTGCTCATCACAAAATGGAAGACTTCGTTTTTTCATATCCTTTATAAATGGTTTCAGTATAACATCAAAACCATACTTATGCTGATCTTGTTGGTGAAAAAGTGATACTAAATGAATGTTCAGGCTCTTTGAGAATGCAATTTAAAACTAATAGACTGAAATCAAGAATCAAATGTCAAGTTCTCTCTCAGTAGGTCATACATGACCCTCCGTTAGCCTATACTACGTCCTTCTTTGTCCCCTAACACCTGTAATCTCAGGAGCTGACATTTCATTTAACATGGTACTCGATACTCTATATTAGGGTGACTATATTTTGATTTCCAAAAAAGAGGACATGCCCCCCCAGCCTCGAGATACTTAATGATACTCAGGCATGCGTTGCTCATGGGACGACTGGTTGCACTATGTTTTAATGACGCCGCGTGCGCACGCTCCCGCATGCGCATAGATGTTCCCTCGCATAGCACAGACTAAAGACAGTGCCTAATTGCCTCTACGAATTGAATGTAACACATTTCATTCACAAGTTTTGTGTGAATGTATCTGAGAACGTATTTGAACACACCTGACGACCGGCCATATTGTTATGCAAAGTAGTACTTAGCGAGTTGGCGCATCAGTCGAGTGCAGCGCATTCCTGCGTGCACACGTGTGCACATCCGTGCATGTGCATGTGTAGCAGAGTAAGGTTGTTATGCTAGATTATAAACAGAAACTTTTATTTTCATCTCAAATGAGTAAGTTAAAATGGATACACTTTTATTTTGAAGGTGCAAAGTGGACATGGTTCACTTGAATGTTTTGGGGGGGTGTCTGTATTAATTTCCTTATATTGAGTTATTGATTCTCCAAACGAAATCCCATTTGGTCTTTAATAATGGGTTTAGAGTTTATAGGTCATCTTTTTAGTTGGGTATTTGGTTTACTTTAATTAATGTACTTATAATGGTTTCATCGGTTCGACGTTAGGAGAAGTCACGGAGGAAGTGCGCGTCTCTCTGACTGGAACTAGAGGAGAGCAGAGGTGGAATACACCTGCGTACGACGGTAGCTCACGCCATCTTGTGTGCTGTGTTTGATTTGATAACAGGTCACAGAATAAAACTGGACGCAAACTGGCTATCTCGTTGTCGGCGTATTCTTCCAACCACCCAGACACAACGCCGAGCGGATCACGCTACAAACTGGTACCGTGACGACCCAGATCAACTGGTCAGCAGAAGCCGACCACCATTGTTGCTGAAGAGACATGGATGCTGCATGCGCAGCCTGGTCATGAGGCTGCTGGAGCGCGCTGAATCCTTTGAAAAATATGGTCTCTTTCATCAAGCTTATTGATTTAGTGTGTTTTACCTAAAATAAGTAAACTGTAAAAGTACCATTTTGATGGAGACTTTGAACATGGAAGGAATCACTCCTCCTGGTACTGGGAGTTTGACTGTTGGGAGAGGGAGAGGGGCTCTAATGGGGATCATCCCTATGTTCCCCGGGTCCTATGTTCCCCGGGTTCTATGTTCCCTGCTTTGATTGATTAAAAGATTGAAGATTTTATAAATTTTTATTATTTTATTAATTATTAATGTCCGCCTTGTTTCGAACGGTTAAGCTTAGGCCCTCTTTCGAACTGGTTACGGTTAGAGTTTGGAATCAGGGCTGGTGGTCTAAAATGTTCAATCAATCAATCAAAGCGGGGAACATAGAACCCGGGGAACATAGGACCCGGGGAACATAGACATGCTCCCCTCTAATGTACACACCGGTTATGCAGTCTACTCCGGGGAGTCCAGTGTTCTCAAGTCCCCCTAGTCCTGGGAGGGAGAGTACAGAGGGGCCTTCTGATAGAAACGCCCCACCTTTGATTTTCACCCCGGTTGTCCCCTCACCCTGTGATATGAACAACACTATGTTGAAACATCCCCCAGCCAAATGACCAATTTGATCAAGTCCATTGGGTCAGAAATAGGGGAAGCTATTAGAATGACGTTAATGCAAAACACAACCTCTGGGACTTCACCTGTATTAGCTTCTCAAAATCCCCAACAGGTGTTCCACTTCCAACCTGACCAATGTGAGAATACTGTGATTGATGCATCCAAAATCAATCTTGTGTTACGTTCAGATGCAAATGCCCCACCCTATTTTAGATGGGACAGCTCAGATAAGTGCTCTGTTTTTGAGTGGGAAGAACTCATGAGGACGTATATCAGAAGAAAAAAAAACATGTAGGCCTACTGGCGCTGAACAAGTTGAGGAGGTTATGAACAAACTAATGGGGAGGGCCCGGGATGTCACCAAAGTATGGATGCGCAGCAACTCAACTGTCAGTGAGGTGGGTGTTATTTTTAGCATTCTGAGGCAACATTTTGGTGATATTATTCACTCAGATCTTCCATTAGCTGACTTTTATGCAGTCAAATCATATGCAAGTGAGAATCCTCTTGATTATTGGATTAGGCTTAACAAAGCAGCAGAAGCCACTGAGCAGTGTCTTATTAGCAAGGGAGAGCCCCAGACTGACCTGAGTCGGCATTTAGTTCTCATGTTCATCCGTAACTGCCCCGATAAGGAGTTGGCTTTAGTGTTCAAAAGTAAGCCATCTCGTGAGTGGACAGCATGTGAGGTGCAGGAACATTTAGATGAATATTTGAGAGAGCACAGAGCGAGTCGAGGTCGGTTGACACAAAATGTTGTAGCCATTGAGTCATCACAGGAGAGGGTGGTTGTCAACAAAGCGCCAAGCGCGTCATCTATTGCTGTCTGTAGCCCAGAGTCAGAGCAGCTGTCGTCTGTATCTGAGAATAACACAATGGATAGGGTTCTGAGATTGTTAGAAATGGCTTTAGGCAACAACACTCAGTCTGTACAAAATGGTCCCCATAAGCAATTCCCCAAACATTCTCAAGAAGGTCAGGTTTGTGGCAGCTTGGAGCACAACACTAGGACACACTGTAGGACGCACAGGCTGTGCTTCAAGTGTCTCTGCCCAGGGCATATCGGTATCTACTGTGGGCAGACCAGTCATAGACAGTCTCCTGGTCAGAGGCAGGCTCGTCCTTCTCATGAAAACTAGACGGCCCCCATTCAAAGGAGGACAATGTGGGCCTCTATGGTTTTTCCTCCAATTGTAATGATGATATTCAGTCTGTATATACGTCTGTTTGTGAAGCAGCACCCAAAGACAAGACAGTGATTATGCAGAATGTGACAAGAACATCCAAGAGTGAAAGTTTGTTTTTCACCACTGTATTAGCAGTAGACAAGGTTGAGTTACAGGGGATGTTGGATAGTGGGTCCATGGCTACTTCTCTGCGTGCAGATGTGGTTCCTCGGCTGAGGGAGGCAGGAGTAGTAAGGGGTGACTTGATATCTACTACCAATGTTGTTCTTGTAGGTTGTGGTGGGAAACAGACTAGTCCTGTGGGGACGTGTGAGCTGAAACTTAAGCTCTACGGTTTTGAATACATAGTACCAGTCCTGATAGTTAAGGGTCAGGTTGATGAGCTCATTATAGGCACAAATGTGATGAAGCCCTTAATCAGACAGTTCAAGTCCAATGGGTCCTACTGGCGCATATTGGGAAAAGCTGAATCACCATGTCAGGATGAAAACAGTCAGTTTATCAGGTTCATGCCAACCTTGAGAGATGGAGGTGGGAGGAAATCCCTGACAAAGTGGGAACAGTCAAGTTGAAACAGGCCGTGACACTTGAACCTATGAGTGAGCATGTAGTGTGGGGTGGTCTCCCACCAAAGACAAAACTTTCTATGGGGAGTACTGTTATTGTCGAGCCCAGCGCCTCTCGCTGTGTGCACCGTAACATACTAGTAGGCAGAGTAGTTACACCTCTCTGGGGGGATGGGTGGCTTCCTGTCAAGATTATAAACCCGACTACCAAATCTATCACCTTGAGAAGGAATGCAAAAGTGGCTGACGTGTATCCATGCATTGCATTGGAAGATTTTGACAGTGATACAAACAAGACAGTCCACCAGAATTCCGGTAGAGTGAGTAGTGGCAGCTCTCATGGCAGTCTCACAGCTAGGAGTTGTGTTAGCAACAATGTAGTTAGTGGGAATGATAGACTGACTAGTCTAGGGCTCCAGAACCTGTCTGTTGATGACTGTCAGGTCTCACCAGTCTGGAAGGATAGACTGACTGACCTGATTGAGAACTATGAGGATGTGTTTTCTAGACATCAGTTGGATTGTGGTGAGGCTAGTGGCTTCTGTCATTGTATCCGATTGACGGATGATCGCCCCTTTCGGTTACCTTACCGGAGGCTCTCCCCCGCCCATTACCAAAAGTTGAGAGAGACTCTGAACGAGATGGAAGACAGGGAGATAATTAGGAAGTCGAGTAGCGAGTATGCATCCCCACTTGTTCTTTGTTGGAAAAAGAATGGTGATTTGTGCACAGATTTCAGGTGGTTGAATGCTTGCACTGTGAAAGATGCACATCCCTTACCTCACCAGGCAGATGTACTTGCCACATTGGGAGGCAATGCCTTTTTCAGTTCTATAATAATAATAATAATAATACTTCGTTTTATATAGCGCCTTTCAAAGGACCCAAGGTCGCTTTACATAAGGGGGGGGGGGGGGGGAGATAACAAGTCAACAAACATAGTGGACAGACACAACACATACATATAAAGTGAGAAAGTTAGGGGTTGAAGGCCAGGTTGAAGAGGTGGGTTTTGAGCAGTTTTTTAAATGAGTCCAGAGTTGGGGTGGTGCGGAGTTCTGCGGGGAGGGAGTTCCAGAGGGTGGGAGCTGCCACACTGAAAGCTCTGTCCCCGAACGTCCGCAGTCTGGTTCGGGGGATGGAGAGCTGACCAGTGTCCGTGGATCGCAGGGACCGTGACTGAGTGTAGGGGTGGAGGAGGTCAGTGAGGTACTGAGGTGCCAGGGCGTGAAGGGATTTGTAGGTGAGCAGGAGGGTTTTGTAGGTGATGCGGGATTTGATGGGGAGCCAGTGGAGCTGGATGAGGATGGGGGTGATGTGCTGCCAGGGTTTGGTGCGGGTTAGAACCCTGGCAGCTGAATTTTGAACATACTGGAGCCTGTCCAGGGTTTTGCTTGGGACCCCGGACAGGACCCCGTTGCAGTAGTCCAGGCGGGAGGTGACGAAGGCGTGGATGAGGGTCTCAGCTGTGGTGTCGGAAAGTGATGGTCGGAGTCTGGAAATGTTTCGGAGGTGAAAGAAGGCGGATTTGGTGAGGGAATTTACATGGGATTGATAGGAAAGGGTGGAGTCCAGGATAACGCCCAGGTTGCGGACCTTAGGGGATGGGGAGATGGAGCAGCCGTCAATGTTGAGGGTGAGATCCCCAACCTTCCGGAGCAGGGCCTTGGGTGCCACAACCATGAGCTCGGTTTTATTGTTGTTGAGCTTGAGGAAATTTGATGACATCCAGGTTTTTATTTCGTGCAGGCAGTTGATAAGGGAGTGTGGGGGGAGATGGGTGGATGGTTTGGTGGAGAGGTAGAGTTGAGTGTCGTCGGCATAGGAGTGGAAGTTGAGGCCGTGGCGGCGGATGATCTGACCAAGGGGGAGCATGTAGATGGTGAATAGGATTGGGCCAAGTACGGAGCCTTGTGGGACGCCTTGGTTGACTGGGGCCGGGGTGGAACTGGAGTCGCCGATGGTGATGAACTGTGTCCGGGTGGTGAGGTAGGATTGAAACCAGGAGAGTGCTGAGCCAGTGATGCCGAGGTTGTTGGATAGGCGGTTGAGGAGGATGGAGTGGGAGACTGTGTCGAATGCTGCAGAAAGGTCAAGGAGGATGAGGATGCTTATGTGGCCAGAGTCAGCTGCAAGGAGGAGGTCGTTGGTAATTTATATAAAATAAAATCTATGGACTTGACATCCGGATACTACAACGTCCCACTGCATGAGGATGATAAGAAATACACTGCTTTCTCCTCTACCCTCGGTTCACATGAATATGACCGTATGCCCCAGGGGCTTTGTAACAGTCCAGCTACCTTCATGAGAATGATGCTCACAACCTTTGGTGATCAGAACTCACTGAGTATTCTCTGTTACTTAGATGACCTCCTGGTCTTTGGCAAGTCAGAAGAAGAGAGCTTGCAGAGGCTTGAGATGGTACTTCAGCGCTTACGAGAACACAACCTGAAGTTGTCTCCATCTAAGTGTCAGTTTCTGAGAAAGTCACTGAAGTTTTTGGGACATATTGTTTCTCGGGAAGGGATAGCCACAGACCCTGATAAGGTACAGGCCATAGTGGGTGTGACTGAGAGCGACATTATGGAGTCGGATGGTGTCACCCCATCTGCCAATAAGATCCGGTCATTCTTAGGAATGGTGGTGTATTATCAGCAGTATGTCGAGAACTGCTCCGTAGTTGCAAGACCACTGTTTCAGCTGACCACGGGTGTGAAAAAGCCATGGAGAGGCAAGGTGAAAGGGAAGAGAACTGCCCCCCTTCGTAAGCTTAGTGCAGCAGACTGGACTATGGAGTGTAGGGAGGCATTTGAGGCTTTAAAAGTCGCATTGGTGGGACAAGCCCTGTTGGCTCACCCTGACTTTTCTCAGCCATTTCTACTTTCTGTGGATGCATCCACTAGTGGACTGGGAGCTGTACTTTCACAAGTGCAGGAAGGGTGTGACACAGCTAGGCCCATAGCTTTCGCTAGTAAATCTTTGACTCATGCTCAGTCTAAATATCCAGCTCATAGGCTTGAGTTCCTCGCCATAAAATGGGCTATACACGACAAGTTTAGTCATTGGCTGCGAGGACATAGATTTACAGTGTGGACCGATAATAATCCGCTTAAGTACATCCTCACAAAGCCAAAACTTGATGCATGCGAGCAGAGATGGGTAGCTAAGCTGGCACCTTTTGATTTTGATATTCAGTACATCCCTGGGCCTAAGAATACAGTATATAATATAATAATAATAATAATTAGGACCTGCTCCGAGGTCATCAATTGGCACACATGCGATGCATGCATGCAATTCGTATCTGCGATTAACCCATCCCGTCGTCCTTCCCCCCCAAGGGCAGCCGGGAGCAGACAGGCACAACGTGAGCCGCGCCAGGGGACCACAGTGGATGCACTAAGCAGGGAGCCTTTTACTCTGCCTAGGGTGATGCACAGGCTTACAAGGACCTCATGGAATGTCTTGTTGAGGGAGGCTAAGGGTTTGCAGGTGGATGACGTGCAGAACATGTTCCGTCTTACCTGTGAGGAACCAGAGGTGAGGGGGAAGGGCCTAGGGTTGTCCACCCAGAGTTCCATTAAGGCCAGTGGTGATGTGGATAGTGACAGTTTCAAGTTCAAGTTTCAAGTTTCTTTAATAGTTGTCATACAGAAGTACAGAATACTTTTATACAAAATGCTTCTTACTGTTGCACTCCAGAGACTGTGCAAGACAAGATAAGTATGAAATAAAATAACATAGTAAAATTAGAAGTAAAAAAAATGAGGTCACAGTGTTCAGTTTAGACATATGTACAATGTTCGATGCAGAATAGACGTAGTTACCATACAATATACAATACTGTATAGTGCAAGGCAGAAATGGAGAAATGGGACGAGGTGCAATTTAGGTACAATTCACAGTAGGTGTACGAGTTGTAGTGCAAATCCTTTATCAATAAATATAAAGTGTAAGTGTGTTTGTGTGATCTAAAGTGTGGAGAGTGGGTGCTGCAGTGTGTTGTTTGTTTGAGTGAGTGTGTGCGTGTGGGTGTGTGTGCTGTGTGCATTTGATGGTTGTTGCATAGTGATTATTGTTCGTTTAGCAGCCTGATGGCCTGGGGATAGAAGCTTCTTCTGAGTCTTTCTGTGCTCGCCTTAAGACTCCGGTATCGCTTGCCTGACCGCAGCAGTTCAAAGAGGCAGTTGTTCGGGTGGCTCGAGTCCTTAATAATTCTCTTAGCCTTCCCCTTGCACCGCTTGTTGTAAATGTTCTGGAGGGTGGGAAGCCCCCCTCCAATTGTGCGTTCGGCTGAACGTGTCACTCTTTGTAGTCTGCTACGGTCTTGTGCAGTGCTATTCCCAAACCAGGAGGTGATGTTGCTGGTCAGGATGCTCTCTATTGTACATGAGTAGAAGTTCCTAAGGATCTTCTGACTGACTTGGAACTTCCTTAGGCGCCTGAGGAAGTAGAGGCGTTGTCGTGCCTTCTTCACAACACTGTCAATGTGTGTGGTCCATGTCAAGTCCTCGGATATGTGGGCTCCGAGGTACTTGAAACTGTTCACTCTCTCAACCGGTGCCCCGTCGATGCTGAGGGGGCTGTAGTCCTTGACCCCCGACCTCCTGAAGTCCACAATCATCTCTTTTGTTTTGCTGACGTTCAGGGAGAGGCAGTTCTCCTGACACCACTGTGACAGGTTCTCTACCTCTTCCAGGTAGGCCCTTTCGTCGTTGGCAGAGATCAGGCCCACCACTACTGTGTCATCAGCAAGACAGTGGGAGACAGTGGGAGAATATCCCGTGAGGAGGTATCTGCTGTACTCCACACACATCGTTGTTGGGAGGATGGTGCAGCTATGAGAGCAGTCTCTCATGTGCAGCAGTTAGAGAGGTTGATGTCCATGGGACAGAGTCCATTGCCTGTCTTCACTCATGAAGAGTTATATGACAAGCAGTGCCAGGACTCTGTTATTAGTAGAGTCAAATTCTTTGTAGATAGAGGCGGCCGCCCATCTCAAAGAGAGAGAGTTCATGAATCAAAAGAAACAAACCGCACACTGAGACAGTGGGGAAAACTCACAAACAAATTAGGAGTGTTGTACTGTGTTTCAAAACACCCTGTGAGTAAGAAGAGGGTCTTTCAATATGTTGTACCGAGCGCTCTGAGAGGACAAGTGCTGAAAGGGGTACATGATGAGGCTGGTCACCAGGGCCAGCAGCGCACATTGTGGCTCACTAGACAACGTATCTACTGGGACTCCATGGAACAGGATGTCAAAGAATATGAGTCATTGTAAGAGATGTGTACTGAGCAAAGCACCTGAGCCTGAGGCTAGAGCTCCGCTTGTATCTATAGTCACCACTGCACCACTGGAGTTGGTGTGTATTGACTTCTGGTCGGCTGAGGATGCCAATAATAAGTCCATTGATGTGCTTGTTATAACTGACCATTTTACCAAACTAGCATGTGCTTATGTCCCAATCAATCTGCCAAGACAGTGGCCTGTGTGCTCTGGAATAACTTTTTCTCCGTCTATGGTTTTGCAGCATGCATTCATAGTGACAGAGGGGCCCATTTTGAAAGTGCACTCATAGCAGAACTGCTTCAGATGGCAGGGGTTGACAAATCCCATACCACACCATACCATCCGATTCCTATGGGAAATGGACAGGCAGAATGTCTAAATCGCACTTTAGGTAATATGATCCGTTCTTTGCCACCTCGTTCCAAGGTGAAATGGCCTCAGATGTTGAACACACTGACGTTTGCTTATAATTGCACAGTGCATGAGACCACCCTTCTTTTTAATGTTTGGCTGCACCCCAAGATTACCTGTCGATGTCATGTTTGAGAGTGTCCTTTTGGATGGAGATACAGTGGATGTGGATAAGTATGTCCAGTCACTGGGAAAGGATCTGAGGGAAGCAATGGCACTTGCTCAAAAAAGCATGCTGATAAGCAGCAGTCCAGGCAAGCTGAGGTGTATAACAGACAGTTAAAGGGACATTCGGTAGAGAAGGGAGATAGGGTCTTACTGGCAAACAGTGTTGGGCAAGTTACTTTTAAAAAGTAACTAGTTACAGCTACTAGTTACTTCTTCCAAAAAGTAACTAAATTACTTACTCAGTTACAAATTATAAAAGTAACTAGTTACTTCAGAAAGTAACTATTGCGTTACTTTCAAGTAAATTTTTTACATAAACAACATACACAAATCTAAACTATTTTAATGTTGCTGTGGGACAAAGTGAGACTAGCCTCCAATCAAATGCCATGTATATGTAGATATTATAATTACTATGTTTATACAGTATAGAGGATTTAACTGAGACTAAATACTAGAGAACAGATGACATATTACAACAATGGCAGAGGATTATTTGGATTTAACTGGAGAGGAGCTCAGATGATCAGTCCGAAAAAGTATGTTTCTTTTTTTATTTGATTCAGCGTGAGTCCAATGTTGTTGTTGTTTGTTGGCGACGTGTGTGTGTGTGTGTGTGTGTTTCTGCGATGCGCGGCGTGTGTGTCGGCGATGCGCGGCGTGTGTGTGTGTTGGCGATGCGCGGCGTGTGTGTGTGTTGGCGATGCGCGGCGTGTGTGTGTGTGTTGGCGCAGAGATCTGTCTGATGAAAAAAACTGCTTCAATCATAGTAACGCGCGTAATTTTTTGGCAGTAACGGTAACGGCGTTATTAAGATTGGAAGAGTAATCCGTTAGATTACTCGTTACTGAAAAAACTAACGCCGTTAGTAACGCCGTTATTTATAACGCCGTTATTCCCATCACTGCTGGCAAATAAGGGAGAGCGAGGCAAGAAAAAGCTAGCTGACCGTTGGGAGAGTGCTGTCTATATTGTAGTGAGTAAAAATATATAGTATCCGTCATCCTGTCACAGGGAGGATTAAGACAGTTCATAGGAACTTGATTATGCCCGTCAATTTCCTGCCCTTGCCGTCATGGGATGAGCCAGAGATTGAGGCGTCTACTCCTAGCACTGTTCCGAGTGAGGAGATGACAGACGATTCTAATCAGGATGAGTTGAGAACTGCTCGGTGGGTTGCTCATCTTCCTGAGTCCCGTGTGGAGGGAGTAGTAAATACCATGAATGGGACGGGGTCAGAGCCAGCAGAGGTGCAGGTGGGAAGTATGAGTAGTGACCAACATCATAGAATCACACTTGAGACACATGATGGCGGGGAGCAGGAGTGTGGACTGGAGAGACCAGATGCAGATGTTGGATCAGAGGAGTCATACTCTGTAATCGTTTATCAGGATAGTGATCAGTCGTCAGGCACAACCACTGTGGAACCATTCACTGAAGACATGATGGCTCCAGAGGAAGCCCCCAAGGATACACGTTGTAACTGTTACAAACAAAAACAAACTGCAAAACCCGAAAACTTCAGCGGAGCTGGAAATAATGTGGACTACGAGAGGAATGGACTGGGAAATACAAGGCAATGGCGAGACAATGAATGTGAGGAACGGGCAGCTCTATATACTGCCCGTGATTACTAACAAGTGCCAGCTGGTATAAGGCCAGGCATGGCCTAGGCTGAGGAACACAGGATAGTAAAATAAACTCACATCATTGATAAAAGCATGTGTAAAGGGAATATCTTTAAAGGAACACATATATAAAAAGAACAACCTTACTGTAAATTGTACCTAAAATTGTACCTCATCCCATTTCTGCTTTGCACTAGATAGTACTGTACATTAGTACACTGCATAGTATTGTGTATTGTATATTATATGGTAACTCAGAACATTGTACATATGTCTATACCGAACACTGTGACCTCATTTTCTTCTTCTAAATTCATGCTATATTATGTTATTATGTTATTTGATACTATCTTGTCTAGCACAGTCTCTGGAGCGTAACAGTAAGAAGCATTTTGTATGAAAGTATTCTGTACTTCTGTATGACAACTATTAAAGAACTTGAACTTGAACCCTTAAGGAAACATATGTAAAGATGTTTAACACTATAAAGACATGTGAAAAGGGGTGAACCTTAAAGGAACACATGTAAAGTTAAACACTTACAAAAAACATATGTAAAGGGAATGAACCTTTTAAAGGAACACATATATAAAAAGAACAACCCTTAAGGAAACATATGTAAAGATGTTTAACACTATAAAGACATGTGACATGTGACATGACATGTTTTTATTAAAAATAAAAAAAACTATAAAAAAAAAATCTAACCCTAACTAACCGTACTGTCATGCACTTGTCCTAATAAACTAACCTACACTGTAGCACTCAACACTTTGATGAACATTGTTGCTCAGCTGATAGAGTTGTGCCCTTCCTGATGGCTTGTCGTACAGAACTTGTAAGTCGCTTTGGATAAAAGCGTCAGCTAAATGACTAAATGTAAATGTAAATGTAAAAGGGGTGAACCTTAAAGGAACACATGTACAGTTAAACACTTACACAAAACATATGTAAAGGGAATGAACCTTTTAAAGGAACACATATATAAAAAGAACAAACCTTAAGGAAACATATGTAAAGATGTTTAACACTATAAAGACATGTGAAAAGGGGTGAACCTTAAAGGAACACATGTAAAGTTAAACACTTACAAAAACATATGTAAAGGAGATGAACCTTTAAAAGGAAACATATGAAAAGATAAACCTTTTAAAAACACAAGCTAAAACACACCACACAACATGAACAGATAAAACACAGCACCATTAATAACATCCAGAATAAGGTCCAATATCTGGAGCTGCTGCGTTTGGCCACCAGAGGGCAGCAGAAAAGCACTGTTCACATTGTTCGGGCATGATCCCTGGCTGGGATCGTTGCAAGGGTGCAAGGGTGAAGTCTACTGTGAAGCGGGGCCTCCAGTGCCAGCGTCGTCACAGGAAGCATGTCGAATGCCAGCCAGCAAGGATGAAGAAGGATGAGCAAGCAGTTCAGGACCTGCAGGCATGCATGAGGGATTTTGAAGCTGACCCATTTGACATCTCCTCACCTACACTGAGGTCACTACAGTCTGGCCTGGTCGCCTCACCAGAGTTATTGCCATGACCTTAAGACTGCAATTCCAGCTGGCCAAGCTCAGGTTGAGAATTTTCTGCAAGAGCGGGTGTTCACCAAGATCAAGCCTCTTACTGCAACCATCCACAGGAATAAGAGATGGAATTTTGCAAGTGAAAAGAGCTGCGCACCTTCTGGTGCTCATATGCAGGTGGCCCATATGGAGAGATCAGGACTAGCGGCCCTGGTGGACCTAGCAGAGGGATCTGGTATGATACAACTTGAATCATCCCTTGAGAGAAGAGTGACAGAGGAGTGCCTTTCACTCTTCAATGTGGATGGGTCAATGCGCAAGACTGTGAAGAGCAAGTTGTTAGAGCTTTTCACCCTAGAACCAGTTCCTGAGGAACCGCAGAACTACGTGACCCTTGTAGACATGGGTCTGATATGGCGGCTTGCCACCCCCACACCTGAGGACCGAGAGGCTAGGAAGCGGGATGGTTCAGAGTACCGCTGGATTGACTACCTGCATAAAAATCTGCGCAATCATCTTCTCACATCATGCCAATGCTTACCTCATCATTCTCATCAACGATAAGTATCAGCATCAAAGATGAGGAGCATGATCGTCGGGCAGCAAAACATCCACATGTCCCAAATGTTTTCCCGAAACCCGAAGACAGGTTCCCAGGTGCTGCTGAATTCAGTGAACTCATGGTCAACTCAGGAAACAACGTCATATTGCAAAAACTTGTGAAAGAACAGCTGAAAACACATGTGCAGGGTGATATCATATACTGTGAGGGAGAAGTGTCAACCAACCTCAGCACTGGCGTGCCTAATGGAGACTATGTCTTCAAACATCCAGAGGCAGATACAATGCTGCTCTCCGCCTATGCAAAGTTGAGGACCACCAACTACACTGGACCTGTTGTTCTAGACTGCGGAGACACAGACGTGTTTGTCCAAGCAGCTTATGTCTCACAACAAATCAGAGGTGATCTGCTGATCAAGCGCAAGAATGCATTTAACCAACTGCCGTGCAATGCTCTCTGAAGAGGTTGCAGACATCATCATACCTCTCCAAGTGATCACTGGCAGTGACCACACCTCAGGCTTCTATGGGCATGGAAAGAAAAAGGTGTTGGAGAAGGTGATGTTTGTTCCTGAGGCAAGAGAGCTCCTGGGATAAGTGGGTGAGAGTCTGGAGTTGAAAGATGAAGTGAGAGCAGATATGAAAGTATTTGTCTTCTCAATTGTTTACGCTGAGAGTGCAGATGTTACGTGTGGCCAGGCCAGAGCTTCCAAGTGGCACAAATTGAAGAAGAAGTGTACGATTCGTCTCCCACCTGATGAGGACTCCTTGGATCTTCATGTGGAAAGGACAAACTACATTACATATTGCCAGCTCCATTACAACCTTCAAGAACATCCTTCCCCCATTGGTCACGGCTGGGAACTAGTGAATGGGAAGTGCCGGCCAGTGCGTCATACCCTTCCCCCCTTGCCCCAGCAGCTCACATCTCATGACTGCTCAGATGAGAGTAGCAGTGATGATGAATGGAGTCAGTGTGGAGAATCAACAGATTCTGATGAAGAATAGTGATTCTGTCTCCGGTTCTCATCATCCATCAACAACAATTTGTTACGTTATATCGTCTGCTTAGCTTACTTTATATCCATCCCTACTCTGTATTTTGTGTATACCAGCCTTTTCTCTCCACCCTTATTTCCTTTATTTTTTAATATTGTGATGTGAACATTACTGTGTTTTATTCTAACAATTATATTTTCAGTTTGACATTACATGGTTCAGTTGCTGTGTCAGCCAGGGGGAGATGCTGTTGCCTCCAAATCTGCCCTTAAGGCCATTAGGCTACTAGTTGATCAATTATTATTTTGGAGTGCTATTTGTTGAAGCACCATAGTTATACAAAAGTTACAAAACTCCCTTTTTTTTTTACTGTTCACCTTGTCATGGTAAGGGAGCTTGAGTACCTCAGTGAACCCTGAGACCTATGCCAGTAGGAGGAAACTCCTAGCAGGTTTTACCACACCGGACAGGTCTAGGGTGAGAGGTCAGACAAAGCAGTCAGACAACCTTGTGGAAACAGCATCTGGGGCCAATAACCCACCCTGCTGAAGCAAACATGGGTGATCATGTCTCCAACTTTCACAGATGGATGGAGTATGGTGGAAGATACCCACCTATCCCCTCTGTCCATAACTCAACTCATCATGAGCAGAGCTTTCATTAGAGCCTAATATGAAGGCTCTGTGACGATTTTGAAAAGAAATCCCTTTTGGAGCTCAAAATTGGCAGCCATCTTGCATTTGAAGGTCAACAATAGGTCAAATCATTATATAAACACCAAATATGTATTCCTTGATCAAAATAAGCTCTGAAACCATGTATTGTGCATCATTGTAGGTCAAACCATTAAAAAGTTAATTTCCACGGCAGCCATTTTGGATTTTGGTCTCTCACGAATTTTCCCCGCCTTTAAAAAAAATACACCCCTGCTAAATTTGTTTATTAACCCTCCTAGATGACAAATACATTGAGAAACGGACCTTCGCTCTCCACGGTCACGGAAGTGACACAGATGACCCTACTACACTGCCAGGCTGAGAAGCAGACACAGGCAGTGGAACAGGCATGTGAGCTTGACAGAGCCAAAGAACAAAGTGAGCAGGAGTGTGTGTGCCATGCCATGATGATTAATTCAATTAATGTCGATAATAATATGTGTGCCACCCATGGATGCACGACGAGGACTCTGAGTTCTTTAATTACAGATGGTTTGTTTTATTGATGCAAATTCTTGAATGAGGCTAGCGGAGCTAGCTAGCATCATGTGACTGTCATCACGTTCATCACCACCGTAGAACTACAATGCAGGAAATAATAACAATCAATATACATACATTCAGTCAATAGAATTACAAAAAACAAAATGAAAAGTGTGAATAAACTCTACTGACCACTTTGGCCTGCTTGCAGCTCAATGGGAGGGGGTTTATCTTCAAATCTTTTGTAATTAGTCTTTTAGCTTTGACAAAATAAAGTGCACAAATCTGCTGCACTGTCTTCTTCTACACCTCAGATCAGCCTGATCTGATCAAACTACGGCCAGTCAGAGCGTGAGACGGGAAGTGATACGTCACATGAAATAAAATGAAATATAAAAATAAACATGTGCCCTCTATAGGCGACAGCTGCATTTACACTCCCACCAATCACATAACGTGTGATTTTCAACATAACCAGTTAAACATCAGGAACCCTTTAAACATTGGGAACCCTTTAAACAAACCAAACACAGAAAAACAAAAAGGTTTCAATGAGCCTTTACTCGGCTTCCAGTAATAGTACCGTTTTGTGTATGGCTCTCTCTAAATAATGTGGCTGAGATATGCGTGCGCCTTTGTTGTCTAGTGTTGTGTCACTGACTAACAGCTTAACTCTGACCCTATTGTCAGCAGCAGGGAAGACTTCCACTACCTTCGCTAACTTCCACTGATTTTTTGGCAAGTTCTCATCTTGCAGCAGGACAATGTCATTAACTTTGGCATTTCTCCTGTCCTTGGTCCATTTTCTTCTTTGTTGCAGATTAAGCAGGTACTCCTTTCTACCTCCACCTAGTCCAGAACTAATTTGACAGGAACTGAACTCTCCTCCATCTTTTCTGAAGATAGAGGTCTTCTTTCACAAACTCTCCTGGTGGGGGCATGATGACTGAAGACTTCATCGTCAGTATATGGTTCGGAGTCAGGGGTTCTGGGCCTGATGGATCGTTGAGATGTACAGTGGATAACGGTCTACTATTCACAATAGCCATCACCTCATACAAGTACGTTCTCAGTGACGAGCTGTCTAGTCGGCTTGCAGATTGGTCGAGGATAGACATGAGGACACTCCTTACGGTACGGATCTGTCTCTCCCAGACACCGCCCATGTGACTGGCTGCAGGAGGATTCATGACGAAGCTGCATCCCAGGTCTTTCATGCGTTCTTCAGTTAGTCCTCTCATCAACTCTTGGAACTCGTTGCGCGCACCTACGAAGTTGGTGCCTTGGTCGCTTTGGAGTTGTCTTACGTTGCCTCTCACTGCGATAAAGCAGCACAACGCGTTCAGAAAGGCGTCAGTAGTAAGGTCGTCTAGTGCCTCAATGTGAATGGCTCTTGAGCACATGCAGGTAAATATGAGCCCATATTTCTTCAGCTCCTTCCTTCCTTCTTTGACATAAAATGGTCAGAAACAGTCCATGCCACTGTATGTAAATGGAGGCGTACTCTCCATCCTCTCTAGCGGAAGGTCAGCCATTTTTTTTCCTTTTTTTTTATACTGTTTTTTTTATTTTTTTTTAACATAACATACATTTAGACACACAAGCATTAACAGTAAATATCCTAAGTAAATCACTGGATTATACATTTCAAATCAATATAAATGTAGTTTACGGGATATATATATATACCTAATACTTGCAGTCCAATACAATACATACATATGCTCTTGCTCGCTCTACCCCCCCGGACCCCCACTTGGATAATCCATCCATTTTCATTCATTTCTAACCAGGAACTACAATTCATATGCTAGCTTTTATTCTCTCCACCACTTCTAACCAAATTGCAATGTTAGTTTCACTGATACCTAAAATGCTTGCTGTAGATATCTCTAGATAAATCACATCGAGATAGGTAAGAATCCATACCTTCCGGTACATTTTTTCCGGTGAAGCTATCAGCTTTTTAGCAGCTAATAAGACCGGATACAACTAGTCTCTTTAGCTGTATAGGGGCTGCATACTGAAAGACACCATTCAACAGTAATACAGAGGGATGTACAGGTATATTCAGAAGTAAGAATTCTGACATCAAATTTGCTGATGACACAGTAGTGGTGGGCCTGATCTCTGCCAACGACGAGAGGGCCTACCTGGAAGAGGTAGAGAATCTGTCACAGTGGTGTCAGGAGAACTGCCTCTCGCTGAACGTCAGCAAAACAAAAGAGATGATTGTGGACTTCAGGAGGTCGGGGGTCAAGGACTACAGCCCCCTCAGCATCGACAGGGCACCGGTTGAGAGAGTGAACAGTTTCAAGTACCTCGGAGCCCACATATCCGAGGACTTGACATGGACCACACACATTGACAGTGTTGTGAAGAAGGCATGACAACGCCTCTACTTCCTCAGGCGCCTAAGGAAGTTCCAAGTCAGTCAGAAGATCCTTAAGAACTTCTACTCATGTACAATAGAGAGCATCCTGACTGGCAACATCACCTCCTGGTTTGGGAATAGCACTGCACAAGACCGTAGCAGACTACAAAGAGTGACACGTTCAGCCGAACGCACAATTGGAGGGGGGCTTCCCACCCTCCAGAACATTTACAACAAGCGGTGCAGGGGTAAGGCTAAGAGAATCATCAAGGACTCCAGCCACCCGAACAACTGCCTCTTTGAACTGCTGCGGTCAGGCAAGCGATACCGGAGTCTCAAGGCGAGCACAGAAAGACTCAGAAGAAGCTTCTATCCCCAGGCCATCAGGCTGCTCAACAAACAATAAACACTATGCAACAACCATCAAATGCACACAGCACACACACCCACACGCACACACTCACTTTAAACAAACAACACACTGCAGCACCCACTCTCCACACTTTAGATCACCTAAACACACTTTAGCAAAAGCGAAAGGCCTCTCCTCTGTCCTGATTCTCCTAGATCTATCTGCAGCCTTCGACACAGTCAACCACCAGATCCTCCTTGCGGCCCTCGCAGGAATGGGAGTGGCTGGCTCTGCGCTGACATGGCTGTCATCATACCTCAATGACCGCTCCTACCAAGTGTCATGGAGAGGGACCCTGTCGGCCACCCGCCCCCTACAGACGGGTGTCCCCCAGGGCTCGGTTTTAGGACCCCTTCTCTTCTCCCTCTACACTAAATCACTGGGTAACATTATCACGTCTCATGGCTTCTCCTACCATTGTTATGCCGATGATACTCAACTCTTCCTCTCCTTCCCTCCCTCAGATATCCACGTCTCTGTGCGGATCTCGGCCTGTCTGTCCGACATCTCAGCCTGGATGACGTCCAACCACCTCAAACTGAACCTAAGCAAAACAGAATTGCTCCACCTGCCGGCCAAATCCTCCCCCCTAACCGACCTTTCAATCACAGTCGAGAATGCAGCTGTGACTGCGTCCCCGACCGCCAAGAACCTTGGTGTTGTCCTCGACGACCAGTTGAACTTCTCTGCTCACATCGCAGCGACGACCAGAACCTGCCGATTCCTCCTGAGCAACGTCAGAAGGATACGCCCCTTCCTGACAAAAGAAGCCACCCAACTCCTCGTCCAATCAACAGTCATCTCCCGCCTCGACTACTGCAATGCACTGCTCGCTGGCCTCCCGGCCACTGCCACTAAGCCTCTTCAACTCATTCAGAACGCAGCGGCCCGCCTGATCTCAAACCTACCGAAGTCGGCCCATGTCACCCCACTTCTTAGGGACCTGCACTGGCTCCCCATTGCTGCACGAATCCGCTTCAAGGCCCTCGACCTAGCATACCGTGCGGCAAAGGGAACCGCTCCCGCCTACCTCCGGTCAATGGTCTCTAACTACACACCCTCAAGACCCCTACGCTCTGCATCTTCTGGCCGCCTCAGACCTACTCCTATCCAAGCTCCGGGAGGGTCATCAAAGAGAAGTCGCCTATTCTCAGTCCTTGCCCCACAATGGTGGAATGAACTACCCACCCCAGTTAGGACAGCCGAATCACGTCCAATCTTTCGCCGTCGACTAAAGACGCACTTCTTCAACCATTATCTGAATTAAAAAAAAAAAATAAAAACTAACCCTAACTAACCGTACTGTCATGCACTTGTCCTAATAAACTAACCTACACTGTAGCACTCAACACTTTGATGAACATTGCTGCTCAGCTGATAGAGTTGTGCCCTTCCTGATGGCTTGTCGTACAGAACTTGTAAGTCGCTTTGGATAAAAGCGTCAGCTAAATGACTAAATGTAAATGTAAATGTAAATGTATATTTATTGGTAAAGGATTTGCACTACAACTCGTACACCTTACTGTAAATTGTACCTAAATTGTACCTCATCCCATTTCTGCTTTGCACTATATAGTATTGTATATTAGTACATTGCATAGTATATTGTATATTAAAGGAGCTCCCGTCTTATACGGAGCTACTGAGCAGTTTTGATCCCGCAGCTAGACTGGCTGACGCGCCGTTCTACTCCTGGTCTCATACCAAAACAGTCCTTTGTCCCAATGATACGTGCAGGCAGCTTTACTGGGAAAATGGTGTTTATTTTCCCTCACCGTCAAACAGGATGTCTTCATAAACTGATAAAATAATAATGAACACAATAACTAATTAGATACAAACATTTCAGTGGCAGTTACACCCCGGCCCCTAATTGTTAAGGCAGGCAGACATAACAATTCAAAAAATAAATAAACAAAACAAATAAGAGCCAAAACATGTCATGGATTAAGTGCATCTACATTTCATGAACCAAACACAGTTTGGTCACCGGCCTTACAATGGTGCTACTTTTAGTCTGCAATTTCACACCGCACCAGACCTTGTTTGTCTGGAAAGACCTCCAGAACCCTGCCAAGTGGCCAGGACCCACGAAGAGGTGAAGAGTCCATGACGACTACAATATCTCCAGCTGCCAAACTCATTTTACTCATGTCCCAGAGAAAGCACAGAAAATCACTGCCTTCCTCAGCAACCTTCACCTGGTGGAAAATGGCTTGAATGTCACCCATGAATGCCACCGGTTCCTCTCTGAAGCGAGTTAGCACTCCTGGCTCCTCCTCCTTTCCTGGGTCTTCGACTTCCTGTTCCCTCTTCCTTCATCCACCCCTGTGTTGGTAAAAGGTGGTAGGTCAGGAAGGATTCTGTCTGCTGGAAGATCTGCCATCTTTTGCTCCACTGCACTGTCACTGTAGTGTTTGCAAAAGCTGCATTCAGCGATGATCTTCTTAACAGCTGCATGGGCGTTGGTGATCCAACATTTCTTCCTCACTTTGGACATTGTGTGAGTCCTTCCACCATGTCTCCAATTCTGGTGTACATGCTTGAGAATGAGCATTGAAACATGCTGGTCCTTGGAGAGAATGAGTGGAGGTTTAGCTTCCTCTGGTGTTGATCCTCTGCTCAATCTTCCTACAACTCTCAAGAGGCTATCTTCAAACGCTGTATCCAGCCTAGTCACTCCCACATTGTTGGGCAGACAGACCTCCTTGTTAAAAGGTAATTTCAAGCAGTACCTCTCCTCCTGAAGCACTGCTGAACTTTTAAATTTTTCCAGATGGCTTAGGTCTTCTCTGGACACTTCCTTCTCCTTCACAGCTACTTCTTTGAAGTCGTGTTTGTCCTGATTGGCCAGCATTTCTTCCCGTCTGCACACCGAGATCCTGTTCACTGTAGCAGAGGGAAACTCTGACTCCACAACACCACTGTTTCCATTCGGTGGACCATTAACGACCCATCCCAGCACTGTCCTTATAGCATACGGGCCATTCCCGTGACTGTTGATGACCTCCCAAGGTTCCAATATCTTGGGAGTGTTGGTTCCAATCAACAGGTCGACATTTTCCTTTAGGCGTGGGATGTGTACGTTGGACAAATATGACCATTTCGACAGTTCTTCAGGTGTCACCATGTTCTCAGCCGTGACTGGCATTTTCTTCTGTGTGAGAACTTCCGGAAGAACATGAAAGTAATTGCCGTCCAAATCAGCTACCTCCAACCCAGTCAAGGAGTAAGCTGGAACAACTGTCTCTTGCCCCATGGTGCTCAGCAGGAAGGTGATTCTTCTGCCTGTGATATTCAGCCTCTGCATTAGATGTTCGGAGCAGAATGTGGCTGAGCTACCAGGGTCTAAGAAGGCGTATGTTTGTACTATGTTTCCGTTTGCTGCTTTCACATTCACAGGGAGAATGGCTAATACATACCGGTCCTTACCGGCCCCTGTATGTCCACATGTTTGCAGTGAAGTTGGTTGATTATTGGATGGTTCTTTTAACTGTTCTGGAGAAGATGGTTGCCTTTTGATGTGAAGCAGGGTGGGGTGAGTTTGACCACAAACTTTGCATATCAAGCGCCTTTCACAATCTCTGCTCATGTGACCAACACATAAGCATGCAAAGCAAACTCCCTTTTCCCTCAGAAAGTACATTTTCTCCTTGTGCCTCTTCTCCTGCAGTTGTTTGCACTCCTCCAACGAGTGACTGCGAGCACAGCAAAGGCATCCAGCTCTCCTAGCATTCACTGTACCTGGTGTTGGTGATGTCAGCTCCTTGGCTCTCTCAGATATTACTGTGGTGGCGACAATGTTTCTTTTCACTCTGTTGGGATATGATTCAAACCTGGTGAGAGATGTTGTGCCAACCACACCAGAATTTGGATCCTGTATGTCACCAAACAGAGGGTCAGAAAGAATGCTAACATGTCACTCCACAAACGTAGTCATATCCTCGAAGTGAGCTCTTTCCTGGGTGTATTCCATGATGCCATGAGCCGTACTCCTCCATTGCTCCCTCATCTTGAATGGCAATTTTGATATTATGGCCCTCATGTTGACAGGCATGTCCAACTCCTGCATGTACTGAAGCTCCTCCATTGCATTGCAGCAGCCACGCAAGAATAAGGAGTAGGCTTGAAGTGCCTTGACATCCTCCGATTTTATTGTTTGCCATGCCAAGGCCTTTTGCATGTAGGCATTTCCTATTTTGTACTGATTTCCAAAGTGTTCTTTAAGAAGACCCTTTGCCACTGCGTAACCACGCTCAGGAGCCATATGCTGGCAGCTACGCACCAAATCTTGTGGCTGTCCTCTTGTGAACTGCTCCAGATAATACAAAGCATCAGCTTCTGTTGCCTTTTCCTCCACTCCTTGTTCAAATGCTTTGATGAATGTTCTATATTGGAGAGGGTCACCTTCAAAGGTTGGGATATTTCGTGGTGGCAGAGACCTGGAATGTTGTTGATGTACCAGAGTAGCAGTTATCTCATTTTGCCTCTCCATGATGGTAAGCATGTTTGCAGGTTGGTTTGAATTGATTTGAACATTATCAGTTGTTCCCATTCTGCTTTCCTGTTCCTTGTGGTTGTGGTTATATTGGCGGTTAGTAGCAGTGCTATGCCATTGACCACGTTCCTTTGGTCTCACATCCACAGGCTTGTTTGGTGGTATTGACAATTGTGTCAATTTACTTTGTTGTGTTAATGTCCCAGGTTGATATTCTCTTGCAACAGGATTTAAGACCTTGTGGTGTTCCCTTTCAAAATAGGAATTCATTGCATTTGAAGGTGCACGAGATGAACGTTTACTTTCAGAGGAGTGCAACATGGCCAACCTTGCAGTGGTTGCAGCCAATTCAGTGTCCACCTCCAGTTGTTCCTTTTTTCTCTTCAACTGTAGTTCCTGCTCCTTCAACTTTAGTTCCTGCTCCTTCAACTGTTGCTCCTGCTCCTCCAAAGCATGTTTTTCTTTTAGAGATTCAGCACGAGCGAGAAGTGCAGCTCTATCGGCTTCAGCTAAAATCCTGGCAGATGACCTGCTACTTGTTTTTGAATATTTGCTCACAATGTTTGACACACTGTCATTTGGAGCAATACCATCATCAATTAAATGCAAATCACCTTCAGTTGTTTTACCATCATTTTCATCATGTACATTCGTTATACCTTCAATATTTGAAACCCACAGTTTTGCATTTGAAATACACTCATTGATTGACAACATTTTTGCTTTAAACCAGGTGTCTTGTTCTTCTTTTTCATCATGTAACGTATAACCCAACAGATTGTCATGTATGCATTTCGCCTCATAACACACCTGACTCAAATATGTAAGAGCATTCTCTACTTTTTCCTTCTCATTATTTAACATGAAACCAAGAATTGCATCTTTTATCTTGGCTGCCATGTTAAATTTACGTTTTCTGCTGGCTTCCAATTTGCCACAATGTTCTGCAACAGCCTTGGCAGTCATCTTAACGACACGTTTCCCAGTGACGTCACCGCTAGCAGCGGAGCGCACTGGGGTCTCCATGGAAACGTTTGACGCCGGTTTGCGCGTCTCCATGTTATTAGATAGTCAGTGAGTAAACGAGATGGCTGGCGAGTCGCGCAACAAAGTCAATACAAAAAGGTCCGCGTGTAAAAGTAAAAAAGTCAAGTGTTATTCCACTTCAGCAACCATGGATTTATGCTCAACCCCAAGTTATGTGCGCGCACAATTTTTACATGGCCATGTATTTATATAGCGCTATAAACATACCTCCTTGCGTTGGGTACCATGCTGTCGCTCACGGACCAGTACTCGCGGTCCAGTACTGTTCCTCAGCCAAACTTCGGGTCAGCACCGGTGTGTTCCTCGTCCACGAACGGCTGCAGGCGGCTCCCCGATGCAGCAGCAAACAGTAGAATCCTCTTCCTCCACAAACGACAACAGCAGCTCCTCGTCTTCCTCCGGTGGAGATTCTCCGACGTCCCAAACGCAGCGAATCTTCCCCAGTCTCAAAACGAGAGTCCAACTGGTGCTGGTTTTTGACTAATATTAAAGGAGCTCCCGTCTTATACGGAGCTACTGAGCAGTTTTGATCCCCCAGCTAGACTGGCTGACGCGCCGTTCTCAGTGGCGAATCCTTATGGAAGCCAACGGAAGCCATGCCTCCCTAATATTAAAATATGAATTAATATCAAATATGAAATATGAAAAAAAAAAAAAAAAAAAAAAAAAATGTATAGTTTACATTCTTTTTCATCTGTGTTATAATTTTTTTTTTTTTTTTTTTTTAATGTCTCCCTCTTCTCCTTCTCACTCCCTCTAACACACTGTCAGCCTCACTATGCTCACTGCAGCAGGAGAGGAGGCAGATGGTAGGTCTCTTTCTCCAGGCTTCCAGCATTATAGAGTCCAAATCCGATCCTAGCCAATCAGATTCGAGCTGACTGCCACACCCTAAAAGTTTAAAACGGGGCTGAGAGGAAAATACTCAGCATATTTTCCCCTCTGCGACCCTGAAAATGTCGCGTGATTTTAAAAACGCTGTATTAAGTGAGCCTATTATGGGATCCACGCGAGCTTTCTATCGTGGAAACATCTGGGCGTCCCGCAACTTTTACTGATTCACATGTAGCCCCTAAAATGCTTAGAAAAGGAAAACAGAAAGCGTGGAATAAACTCGCCGAAACGGAAACGTGTCCCACGGGCGCGCCGTGATTCCGATCCGCGTGAAAATATTCACGGCCATAGAGGAGACCGTGGGACACCTTTTTGCAACCGAATATGTGTCTCGAATTTGCTCCCACGCGGCGCGCAAAATCGCGCAAGGAAAAATCGGACCAAAAATTAACCAATGCTCCAGCAGTATTAATGACCCTGATGTAAACAAGACAAACGTCTTTCTCTGGTCTGCATCGTGTATTGAGCCGTACTGTATTGTACCCATTCTGCAATCTGTTAAATAAATAAAAAGAAAGTTTGACTGGCCGCCGAGCCATACTGTAGTGTACATGGTGACTGCTTGACTGTAAAAAAAAAAAAAAAAAAAAAAAAAAATTATTAATAAAAATATTTAATAGTTTTTTTTTTTATAATTTTTTTTTGGCTTCCCCTGTTATTTTACCCACGCGACGCCACTGGCCGTTCTACTCCTGGTCTCATACCAAAACAGTCCTTTGTCCCAATGATACGTGCAGGCAGCTTTACTGGGAAAATGGTGTTTATTTTCCCTCACCGTCAAACAGGATGTCTTCATAAACTGATAAAATAATAATGAACACAATAACTAATTAGATACAAACATTTCGACCTGTGATCTGCGTCGTGCGTGCGGTCAAAAATAATTGCCTTTTCCGGGTCAAAACTCCTCCTCATACAGGTGTACCCGACGCTTAAATAAATGAAGTGCCACCCCCTGGTCACATAAATCCACTGCACATTAAATCCATTTTGGCCGTTACATTGTATATTGTATGGTAACTCAGTTACTTCTATTCTGCATCGAACATTGTATGTCTATACTGAACACTGTGACCTCTATTTTTACTTCTATTTTACATGCTATACTATTTTATTTCACACTTATCTTGTCTAGCACAGTCTCTGGAGCGTAACAGTAAGAAGCATTTTGTATAAAAGTATTCTGTACTTCTGTATGACAACTATTAAAGAAACTTGAAACTTGATAATTTCAGGGTCACTTCTTCCCAGAATTTCTTAACAGGTGGGCAATCCCAATACATATGCATAAATGTACCCTCATCACCATTTGTACATAAAGAACATATAGAATCTTGTCTAAGTCCCATTCTGTTCAATCTTATAGGAGTCAGGTATGTCCTGTAAATATAATTAAGATTAATTTGTTGATGATCCGGGTTGCGTGATGCAATTCGAACGTTTGCCCAGACTTCTTGCCAATCAAAATCTACTTCCAAATCTGGTATATCCCTCCTCCATACTAAGTCTAGGGGAAGGGTTTCATACAAAGACGTTAGTAAGTGATGATAAAAATCAGATACGAATCCTCTCGATGTCTCTCTTTCATAGAAGAATTTGTGATATCTGTGATGCTCAATTGGTATTTTTAATGGGACTCCATGAGCCTTCAAACATTTTAATAACTGTGCGTAGAAATAATATGTGGAACTGGTGAGGTTACATTTTTTATGTATATCATGATAGCTACTGTGGTATAATTCCATTCTCAAACTGTTATGGAATATGGAATATTGTTGAGTCATGATTCCCCAAAAGGTCAACGGCGACGGGGAGAGATTGAACTCTGTAAGGCCAGTGCACAAACACCTTAGATAGTCTCTATTTTCTCCCTAAAAGAGGTTATTAAGATACATGTGTTCTAAGAAGTAACTATAATTGACAAAGCTAAGGATAAGTACAAATTGGACTTCTAAAATAAGCACAACTAATAATAGTGTTGAATAAATCTACCATTAGACTGGAAAGCTGGTCATGGAATTGGAAGCCAATACTGTGTGTCTTGTTCCTCTGGTTACCACAGGTGGGGGAAATGTAACACCATACATTTAAATACAGTCTTAAGATGACTCTTTTCCCCCATCTCTGTAAACATTCAAACAATAGACTTTTGCAGCCCCCAGCCAAGGGCTGAATAGGTTGTCAGCCAACTGTTTTGTAGAGAAAGGTCTCAGGCCATGGTTAGACTAGTGTATTCCTGGCGTTTTTTAATACGTTTTTGACGACGTTTGATGTCCCTATTACACAGAAATGCGTTTTTTGGCGTTTTTTTGTGGATACGGCTGAAACGCAAAATTGTGTTTGCGTTTGGAGATACGCAAAAAAAACTAATCGACAACAGCGCGTAGTCAGCACGGAGCCGTTGTTGCGAAAACGCCCATGCGCAGTAGATACCATCTGCGTGCCCTTCCGGTGACAACAGTGTGTGTGTTTGGGACATAGCTCCGTGTCCAAATAGCTTCAGCTACCATGTGTTGTCAAGTTATTGTTATAAGGACCCCAGTCCAAGCTACAACAGTCTGCATTCCCTTAACAATTGTTTGTATTGAGCCGTATTGTATTGTACCCATATGCAATATGTTAAATAAAGTTTACATCCATTCATTCTGCTAGCATTACCGATTGCATGAGCAGCTGGCTAACGTGAGCTATCAGGATTCAGACCCTGTTAGCTCAGAGCTCCTCTTTCAACTTAACAATCATTAAACAAAATGGCCCAGTCATCTATTCACCTTTGTTTAATACACACAGCGTTGTCTCTAATGTTATCTAACTACTGATAGCTCGCGATATCATCAGTTTTGGTGCTGGCTAAGTAGCGTGAGCTAACGTTAGCTTCTACCCACAATGCTATATTGTTATAATGGCATACTCCATTGACGTTAGCATGCAGCTAACAATGCTACCGATCGTTTTTTAGACTAAACTATCCGCTCTTAGTGGTCACTTGTGTTGATGTTAGTTTTGTTTCATCAACAAATGACAAGCAGAACACACAGTGAATGTATCCGTTTTGTTTATTGCACTTTTATTAGGCTTTGCTGAAAAAGAATTGCTGCATTGAGTAAATAGGCAAGATGGTGGCGCGGCATAGGCGCCTGCCTTATTGACATTTTCTTTGCTGGAGCTTCCAGGAAGTGTATTGGCACATTCGTTCTGATTGGTTGAAATTGCCTTCATGTTTGCCACCTACTGCCACCTACTGCTTTGGCAGTGTACTACATCAGTGTGCTCGGGTGACAAAAACGGAAAAAAAAACGAAAGTGTGACTCGAGGCGCACGACGTCGCGGCGATACGCATATGAAAACAATACGAAGATGATACGAAAGGTGTAACCGCCGCCTTAGAAGTTACCCCGAGCTTGGGGGGATGAAGTAATCATCCATTTGCTATTCAACTGTAGATAACACATCCCTGGGAGAGCATTTTGCTACATCACTTCAAAGAGTGTCGTGTGTTCCTGCAAGACACAGAGGAAACGCCTGTAACCAAGAGGCTCCTCCTGTCTTGCTAGAACAGATGAAAATAGCTTTGGTTTAAAACGTAGTTTTAATGTAAATAGACATTAAATACTGTACCTCAAAATATCAGTAAAATACAGACCTGAATTTCAGTCAGTTTAAAACAACATAGGCCGTTTTTAGACTCATTAAAGGATAAGTTAGATAACAAAACCTAGTTTGGATTAAAGAAACCGTTGCAAGTAGACTTCAAATACTTGGAGAATAGTAAAATAACCTGTTACTTGAAATATAGAAAAATAGATTCCTTTGTTCTGGTTAAAAACAACCAATAGGGCTAAATACAGTTCCTAAATACCTATTAAAACCAGGAAAAGACTTACAGTCACGGTTTAAGTCTTGTCATAACTAATCTTTAATCTATCTAGTAAATTTACTAAATCAAATCAAATCAAATTTATTTATAAGGCCCGACAACACACGTTAATGTCCCCATGGGCCGTACAGGTCTTCTTTAAACAAGTCAAGAAGAAAACATAACAATAAGTCAAGAACAGAACAAGAACACCATAAGGTCCAAAAAATTTAAGATAAATGCAAATAAATGAAAGAATGCAAGCACTCCCAGACATACCCCACGCGAAGGTAAGGAAAAACTCACTAAAACCTAACAATAGGGAAAAAAGCTCCACAGGCAGTGTGGAGGAGAGAAACCTTAGAAGGGCCATTCAAGGGGGGATCTCCCTTCTTAGATGTTGGTGATAGTAGTGTTGCAGACGGACAGTTGGTAAGCATGCACTCATGTGTGTAGTGAAACACAGATGAGTGCATGCAATAGCAACTGAACATTTTGAAAGATTAAAGATAGAGCTAATAGCGATAGCAAATGAACATTTTGAAAGATTAAAGATAGAGCTGATAGCGGATCTATTTGAGGCACAGGGGCGGCGCAAAGAGGGTCACGTCCTCCCCGTCTTAGTCACAGGACATTCAACACTCCGGTCATTGCTCAGGGACAGCCGGAGACAGGGTGATAGGGGGCGGCGCAGAGAGGGGCGGCGCAGAGAGGGTCGCGAACTCCCCGACATCATCGCGGGACGCGGGACTAGTAAATCTAGTAAAATGAAATGCTGTATACTTTAAAAAAGGTTAACGTTAAAACAGAACAGTACTTTTGTACTTAAAAATAGCCAGGACTACCTCTAGATTCAAATAAAACTCCATATTTGGTGCTTGTGTGACTTCTAAAAATGGCCGCTATGCGCCTTAGCCAATCAGGACGTAGAGCTCCGCCCCCTGACGAATCAAGTCGTCGTTTTCTAGAGGAGGAGTTTAACCTTTAAAACAGACTGCAAAATAGACAGACAAAAAGAAGCTTCTGGAAACATTCTATGCACAAAGCTGGACGGAGGGAGGACTGCCTGGAGACACTGAACGAGAATACAATCCCTGCACGAGAATACAATCCCTTTGTCTCCTGGCGACCAAAGAAACAACAAACTGACGCCATTGAAGAAGATCATTCTTTTTAACTGCTTTTGATTAGTCTGATATCAGTGGTCGGTGGCATAGTACCGGAGTACACTTATATCATTGCACATTCCATTTTAATTGAATCAGAGTAATTTTTTTACCTTTTGACTTTGAAATAAACCAAACTCTGGGAAATAGAAACCTCTCCTTCTGATTCCTGATCCTCCGCCGTACAACAACAGTGGTTTTTGTTTAGTAATAGATTTAGGGCTATACGGCGGCTAGGTGGTGTAGTGGGCAAGGCACTCGCCACCAGTGTGGAGACGCTAGGATTCGCGTGTTCGAATCCAGCTCTCCACATTGTTTTTCAGTTTGGCTGGTCGTCCGCAGTAATACACATTGGCCGTATTACGGGGAGGGAAAACTGAAGGGTGGGGATCGAACGTTGTGAACAAGCGACTCCTACAAGTCGGTTGGTGCGCCTGCGCAGTAGAATCAGGAAGTGTCGGGGGCAGCGTGAGCCTCCCACGCGTTACTCCTCGACACTGAGAGATTGAGCTGCGCAGGTGAAAAGATGCGACTGCTGTTACCTCAAGTACCGGAGGGGACTTGTGCTATGTATGACTTAGTCCACATTGCAGCCGGCTTGTGGGAGGCAAGAAACAGCGTTCGTGACAGGGGAGGGTTGAATTGGATGATACGAAATTGGGATGGGAGAAAATATGGAAAAATGGGAGAAAAAAGTGGATCAAAAAAAAAATTTAGGGCTATACAACACAATGCAGAGTAGATTAGATATATGATTAGGAAACCCCTATTTCTTATTACGATACTACAAAAACCCTATTTGTTGAAAACATCTCCCAATGTATGCCCTGCTTTTCCCATTTGGGGTATCTGATAGGTCGTTTCCCAATAAGGAGTTCATTGTTATTGAATAGGGGAGTATGGCTATGCCAATTATGTTGGTTAGTATATTTTCTTTGTGTTTCTCGCCATAACCGAATCACATGTGTAATAAGAGGGCCAAATTTCACTTCGCATTGCTTAATTGATAGTTTGGTGTATACTATGACCTGCAGTCTATGTGGTGCTACTATCTTTTCTTCTAAGTTTCTCCAGGATACTGATGCTTGGGAGTCAAACCAGGTTGTGGTCTTAAAGAGTACGCTTTAAAATAGTGGTAAAAGTCTGGGAATGCTAATCCACCGTCGGCTTTGTTTCTCTGTGCGGTGAATCTTTTTATTCTTGGAGGTTTATTATTCCAAACAAATTTATATGCGGTGGAGTGTAATTTTTTCCAGTAACCATCAGGAGGGGGTAGCGGTAACATTGAGCTAATGAAGTTGATTCTAGGTAAGACATTCATCTTAACTATTGATACTCGGGCCTGTACTGAATTTTTAAGTTTGGACCACCTGTCAAAGTCGTAATTGATCTTATCTTGGACTTTTGTGTAATTGTACTTCACCGTTTGGTTTATAGTAGGGAATACCTCAACTCCTAAACATCTGAAGTGTTTTACCATTGGTATTTTTCCTGGAAGGAGTATATTCTTTGCAAGGGCGTTAAGTGGTAGGAAGGCCGCCTGATTCGATTTTCTGTACTTCCTGCACTTGACGCATTTGAAGATGAGAGATGACACTTCGCTACTACATCTGAGAATCCAGATTCCATTGGCGCGTACTTCATTTATTGTCATTCCGCGACCCTGATGACACACCTTCTCGTGGTAGTGCTTGACTAGAAGACGAGAGACGTGATGTCCTTTTGGAAGAATGGATGGAGTGCGGCTTGGGTCAATCTTCCTCCCACCCTCAAGGTACCAAGGCTGTTCACGAAGCGGCTTAATGTGTAGGTTGACTTGTTTTCAGGAACCTCTTTCTCTCGGCTTAGAGCTTTTATCTCTTCACTGAACGCTTCTCTTTGAACTACTTGGATTACGAATTGTTCAGCTTCTTGTCTTTCTTCAAGAGTGGTGCCTTCAACCAATCTTGTCGTTAGACCGCTTGCTTCTTTTGCACGACGCTTGAGTCTTGCTATGGCCTTTACTGCCCTTCTCCAATCTGAGAACTTCTCCAGGCGATCTGACAGCGATCTCTCCTCCGTAGCTCTGGTCGTGAGAACCTGTGCTCTTTTGAGTTCTGGATCTTCACTGTCGATATCTTCAGCCTTAGTCTCTTCTTCCTTTGGGAGTTCTCTTTGCCATAAGAAACTGGGCCCAGTGAACCAGTTTGACTCCACAAGCCCTTTGGCAGGGAGCCCGCAAGACGCCTGGTCAGCTGGGTTATCTTCAGAGGCAACATATCGCCACTGTCTTGGTTCTGTACTTGCTTTGATCCGCTGGATCCGATTAGCTACAAACACATGGAACCGCCTTGCATCGTTATTAATGTACCCAAGGACGACCTTTGAGTCAGTCCAAAAATACTCCTGTACGTCTTCCAGTTCCATCTCTCGTTTGAGCAGATCGCTTGTCCTTGTGGCTACTACTGCGGCCAAAAGTTCCAATCTTGGGATTGTTGTTACTTTAGTTGGTGCAACTCTCGCCTTTCCCATAACAAGAGTGCAGTGGATTTCTCCAGTCTTGGAAACAGTTCTGAGATAAGAACATTCTCTGTAGCCAGATGAACTAGCATCAGCGAAATGGTGGAGTTCATACTGCTGAACTTCTTTGGCTATTGATGGTGCATAGCACCGTGGTATTTCCACCGAAGACAGATTGTGGAGGTCTTGTAGCCAGGCTTCCCAATGTGGCTTGAGCTCATCAGGAGCTGGCTCGTCCCAACCTATCTTGTCTTGGCACATCTTTTGTAGGTAGGATCATCCTTCCTGTTAGGATGAAAGGTGCGAGGAATCCAAGGGGATCGAAGATCGAGGCTACAGTAGACAGCACTCCTCTTCTGGTGAAAGGATTCATCTTGAGTGCAACTTGAAACTGGAACTTGTCTGAACTGATGCACCATTGGACCCCGAGAGCTCGTTCCATCTTGTGTTCTCCGAGCGCCATGTCCAGGTCGGTTACTCCTTCAGCACACTCTTCCTTTGGGATTGTTTCGATCACCTTCTTGTTGTTACTTATGAACTTGTGTAAGCGGAGCTTTCCGGTTTTGCAGAGCTCTCTTGCTTCTTGGACAAGCTGGATCGCTTCGGTTTCACTGTCCACACTTGTCAGTCCATCATCGACGTAAAAGTTCTGTTGAATGAACTTCACTGTTGATTCACTTAACTTTGTTCTTCCTTCTGCTGCCAGGTGCTTGAGTCCGAAGTTGGCGCATCCTGGCAAAGATGCAGCACCAAACAAGTGGACCTTCATGCGATACACTGATGGTGGATCTTTCATCTTGCCTTCGTCCCACCACAGGAATCGGAGGTAGTCTTGGTCTTGTGGTGCGACATGAAACTGGTGAAACATACGCTCCACATCACACATGATGGCCACCTGTCCCTTTCTGAAACGTCACAAGACCCCAACGAGTGTATTTGTGAGGTCTGGTCCAGTCAGCAGGTGTTCGTTTAGCGACGTGTTGCGAAACTTGGCTGAGCAATCGAATACCACTCGAATCTTCCCGGGCTTTTGGGGGTGGTAAACCCCATGGTGAGGGATATACCATGCTGTTTGACTTTCCATTTCAGTCTCTGTGACCCTTTCAGCGTCGCCTCTTGCAATTATGTCCTCCATGAAAGTCACATAATCCTTGCAGTATTTCTCATCTCTTTTTAGGCGCTTCTCCAGGCATTTCAGTCGATGTTCTGCACATGCTCTGTTGTTTGGCAGACTTGGCCTTTCTTCCTTGAAAGGCAACGGCATCTCGTAGTGTCCGTCCGGCTTCTGCTTGATGCTTCCCTTCAGTTTTGCGAGGAACTGGAGGTCTTCTTGTGATATTGAAACTTCTTCACTTGTCCTTTCAGCGAAGTCTGACTCAAACACCTTGATTATGTCTGATCAGAGATCATTTCTTTCACTTGAGTTCGGTAGGTGAAGTGGACTTCAGACTTGAGCTCTGAGTGAGCCATGGTGGTAGGTGTGACTTGTTTTGTGATGATGCGATGAGTGACACCTATTTCATCTTCGTAGTCAGTGGCAGCGCTGTTGTAGCCAACGATGCTCCAACCCAGTGCAGACTTGAGCGCGAAAGGCTGATCTTCGCTGCCATGGATAACATCTCTGGGAGCTAGGGCTTGGGAACAGTTATAGCCGATTAATAACCCTACCTCACAGTCGAGTACTGGAGACATCTCATCTGCAAGATGCTCCAAGTGTGGCCAGGACTTTGCTGTTTCTCTTGTGGGTATATGAGATCTGTTTGCTGGTATGTATTCCTTAGTGTGGCTTACTGGGAGCTTGATCTTGATTTCAGACTGGATACCTCGCACTTGTAGACCTGTCACCTTTGCACTGGACACAACCTTTGTTCTTGATGTGATGGTAGATATCTTGAGCTTTACTGGATCTTGTGTGATGTTCAGTTTGTCAGCTACATCTTTCAGAATGAAGGTAGTGTCGCTCTTAGTGTCGAGCAGAGCATACACTAGCACTTCCTTGTCTGGTTCAGTCGGTGTGGAGATATAGACTGGAACGATTGGTGAGGTCAAGTCAAGTCAAGTCAAGAGTTTTAATTGTCACGGCATACAGGTATACAATGAAATGCGGGTGGTCTTGCCCGCAACGATGTGCAATACAGTGGTACATATAATAGAATCAAAAGGTGAGGTGTGGGTGCCACTCTTGTCTTGTACGATTCTAAGAGCGGTAGCTTCATCTGACTCTTGTGTCGTCTCTGGTTTGGACCCCTTGTCTTTGTCTTTTCCTTTTGGCTGGTCTTCCTTCTCACGGGTTTGATGTAAGCATGTTGGGTGGGGTTTTTCACAGATTGCAGACCTTGGCTTGATTGCCAGTTTCAAGGCAGCCAAAACAGAATCTCTCCTGGTGTGCAAACTTGACTCTCTCTTCCATAGGTTTTTCGATGAACTTGTAACACTTATGGAGAGTGTGGTTTGCTTTCTTGCAGAACAGACACTTGTTGTCTGTCTTTTCACTCGAGCTTGTAGTGAAGGTTTTGGCACCAATGTTGCGGTTTCGATATTCCTTAGAATTGTCTTGCTCGCTTGGCTTTGTTTTCTCTTCTTTGGGGTTCATAGCTTGCCATGAAGTGATAGGGTGACAGGCAATACAAGCCTCTTTTCTGAGAAATGATACGAAGACCTTGAAGTCAGGGAACGCCTTGGTTTCGTCCTGGATTGTTACGAGCTGCACCAGTCAGGTAGTTTTGCCGCTATCCTTTGGTTGTCGACACAGTCATTGAGAACTTGTAGTCCTTGTACATAAGGCATAGCTGATTCAATGCTGCTGAGAAAGTCTGCAAATTCACGCAGATCTTGATTATCCTTGGGGTCGATTTTGCGCCATGCGTAGATCTTGTCCCTATATGCTTGACCGATTAGGAAGGGATCGCCAAATCTGTCTTCCAGCACATTCCAGGCGGCAAGGTAAGCGGATTCTGTTCCGACCAGGAAATGCCCTTCAATAGCCTTCTTGACAGCACCGCCGACATACTTGTGTAGGAAAAACAGCTTTTCTGGAACCGGCAGATTCTTCCTATCAATTAGAGTGGAGAACGAAAGCTTCCAATCATTATACTTTAGCGGATCTCCCATGTAGACCGCAGGCTCTGGGATTGGAATGCGATTAGCTGTTATGGCTTCGGCTAAGGTTCTCACAAGATCATTAGAAATGTTGTGAGATGTGACTGTTTGTGGCACAGACACTGGGGTAAAGATAGGTGCAGGTGAGGTTGAGTTATTAGTAACTATGGCCTGGTAGGGCTGTGGGACTTGAGCTTGACTTGCCGGATTTGGGTTGGGTTGATACACTGGAGGCGCATGAGGACACAGTTATTCTTGTGGGGGGAGAGCTAGCGAATGTGCTGAAGGATAGTGTAGAAGAGGTAACCACAGATGATCTTCTTCATCGTCATTATGAAGGCTTTCAGTGTAAACCTTTAGCTTTGCCTTAGCTGCGTTGAGTTTCTTGAGTTCCTCTAACCGTTCCACTTCTCTCTTTTTCTCTTCTAGCTTTGTTTTTCTAGCAGCACTTTCCGTGATGAATAGAACTCTTTTCTTGGCGTTCTCTGCGTCGTTTTCAGCCGACAGCCTTTCATCTTCCTGCTCCAGTCTTCGGATTTCTCCTTCTTGCTCATTCTGTTCTTTCATTATTTTTAGTACCTCTGTAGTTGCGGCTGCTTCCGCTGCAGCTTGTCTTGCGTCGTGTGACACGTGTGAAGACTGTGTAGACCTACAAGCTGAGATTTCAGAACCACCGTTGTTGAGGAACTGCTGAGCCTTTTTATTAGCAGTCCTGGTGAGCGATTGGCATGTATCATTCCTTCTACGGGTTTCTGAGTCTGGATGATCGGGATGTAAAGTGTCTCTCATTTTTAGATAAATACCATCAATCTCAATTTGGGCTGAATTTATTCTGGCCATGATCTCCATTGTCATAGTCGTCCTTATACTTGATGGATATTTTCAGTCTATTTATGTTGTGCTTCCACCTCTCATATGCCCCTTTGAATTTCACTTTTAGATCCTTTAACTTATCGTCTACAAGAGCCTGTCCCTTTTCAGAACGTGTCCGAGTGCGTTCACTTTTCCTAGGCTGTGTAGAATCTGCCTTAGCCAGAGGAGGCAAGTCTGATGTGGTAAATATGACTGGCTCACTATCGTCTAGTTTGTCTGCCTCAACCTGTGTTTCAGTTTGCTCTATTTCACCCCTTTGTGACATGTTTACTGTATAGTAATAATGTAGTAATAAAGTTGAAAATAAAATCTACCTTTTCTTCAGTGTGTAAATATGACTTGTTGTCACTGTGTGGAAAATAAATCAATTATGTATTCATTAAATATTTATGAACCATATCTATGGAATAAGAAATATGAACTGTAAATAGAGGGGTAGGCTAATATGAATTCAGTCTATGAAATGTGTAAGCCTAATCATGAAAAGTGTCAACAAATGTCTTAAGTATTCAAAAATAAAATGCTTAATTTAGTTGAAAATTGTAGGCTAATTCAAAACTACACCTTTCTTCAATGTGAAATACAAATTACGAAAAATTTAAATAAACCATCGGCCTACGTTTATATTATAGTAGCCTATACTGGGATATAACTAATAAAAAGTGTAGGCTAATATAGGGCGGCTACGTGGCGTAGTGGGCAAGGCGCTCGCCACGAAATGCTGGAGACGCTGGGCTCGTCAGTTCGAGCCCAGCGCTCCACAGTTTAGCTGGTCGTCCGTACTAATACACATTGGCCGTATTAGGGGGTGGGAAACTGATGGGTGGGGATCGGGCGTTGTGGACAGCGACTCCTACAGGTCGGTTGGTGCGCCTGCGCAGTAGAATCAGGAAGTGTCGGGGGCAGCGTGAGCCTCCCACGCGTTACTCCTCGCCACTGAGAGATCGAGCTGCGCAGGTGAAAAGATGCGACTGCTGTTACCTCAAGTACCGGAGGGGACTTGTGCTATGTATGACTTAGTCCACATTGCAGCCGGCTTGTGGGAGGCAAGAAACAGCGTCCGTGATAGGGGAGGGTTGAATTGGATGATACGAAATTGGGATGGGAGAAAAAAATAATAAAAAATATATATATATAGAAAATGGGAGAAAAAGTGGATAAAAAAAAAAAAAGTGTAGGCTAATATGAAATTCAAAAACAAAATGAAAATGTAAGCCTAGTAGGCTATTATGAAAATGCAAGTATCAAGTTCGAATATACCCTTTATGATTGGCCTTTTCTGAATTAACCTTATAAAGCTAGACTTCATGTGAGGTTTTGCCCGCTGCTCACCACCTTTTCTCTGTTTCTTTAAAGCCTACTGTTAGAAATTCCCTTCTCACTCACTCTCTCTAGCCCCCACCCTCTCGTTCTTTACTCTCGTTTACTCTCAGTGGCCACACCTGGACTATTATCAATTACCTCTCGCACCTGTGGTGGCAGGCTAATTAGTTCCCCTGTGGGCTTTAAATACCAGGGCTCTTCCCCTCGTTTCGGCGTGGGGTCGTGTTGTATTCATGCTGAGTCATATTCTCTAACATCTAGACTTTTTCGGGAGATCCTCTGGTCTACCAATGCTGTAAGATGGATCTCTCCAGCCTTGAGATGTTTGCTCCAGCCTTCGTCTGCTGTCGCCGTAGCCTGTGGAGGAGACTGTTCTGCGCTCCCTGTAACTTCCACGGGAGGCACCCCAGCGCTCCACTGCAGACCCCAGCGCAGCTGTTCGTCCTGACGCACATCTAGACCAACGCGCATCTCCCGGACCCTCGGGCTTGGCACGCTCTCCAGTCACCAGCGCGCAACGCGCATCTTCAAGGGCTTGGCCACCTGTCGCCGTTTGCCTGGAGGGAGACATTGTACTGCGCTCTCTAATTCTCTACGGGAGGTATTCCAGTGTTCCACTCCAGACCAGCGCGCCAGATGCGCTCAAGCCTTCGCCACCTGCCGCCGTTTGCCTGGAGGGAGACACTGTACTGCGCTCTCTAATCCTCTACGGGAGGTATTCCAGTGTTCCACTTCAGACCTTCGAGCTTGGCACGCTCCTCCGTACCAGCGCACAGACGCGCATCTTCCAGACCTTCGAGCTTGGCACGCTCCTCCGTACCAGCGCACAGACGCGCATCTTCCAGACCTTCGAGCTTGGCACGCTCCTCCGTACCAGCGCACAGACGCGCATCTTCCAGACCTTCGAGCTTGGCACGCTCCTCCGTACCAGCGCACAGACGCGCATCTTCCAGACCTTCCTGCTTGGCACACACCGCCACTGTTCCGACACGCACACCAAGGTGTGGCGCGCACTCTGTTCCTCGGCTCCGACAGCGGCTACCCGGTGGACGACACCCTCGCCACCGCCACTGTTCCAGCTCTCTGTTCCGACGCGCACACCAAGGTGTGGCGCGCCACTCTGTTCCTCGGCTCCGACAGCGGCTACCCGGTGGACGACACCCTCGCCACCGCCACTGTTCCAGCTCTCTGTTCCGACGCGCACACCAAGGTGTGGCGCGCCACTCTGTTCCTCGGCTCCGACAGCGGCTACCCGGTGGACGACACCCTCGCCACCGCCACTGTTCCGACGCGCACACCAAGGTGTGGCGCGCACTCTGTTCCTCGGCTCCGACAGCGGCTACCCGGTGGACGACACCCTCGTCACCGCCACTGTTCCAGCACTCTGTTCCTCGGCTCCGACAGTCGGCTACCCGGTGGACGACACCCTCGCCACCGCCACTGTTCCAGCACTCTGTCCCTCGGCTCGGACAGCCAGCCACCCGGTGGCGATGCCCTCGCCCCGCTGCTGTCCCTGTACCATTACGCATACGCCTGGGTGAGTTTTGATTGTGATGTCACTCACCCAGCGTAGTGCCCATGCCCCCGTTCCTGCTGCTGTCCCTGTACCTTTACGCATACGCCTGGGTGAGTTTTGATTGTGATGTCACTCACTCAGCGTAATGCTTTTTGCCCCCGTTCCCGCTGCTGTCCCTGTACCTTTACGCATACGCCTGGGTGAGTTTTGATATTGATGTCACTCACTCAGCGTAATGCCTCTTGCCCCCGTTCCCGCTGCTGTCCCTGTACCTTTACGCATACGCCTGGGTGAGTTTTGATTGTGATGTCACTCACTCAGCGTAATGCCCCTTGCCCTCGTCCCGCTGCTGTTCCTGTACCATTACGCATACGTCTGGGTGAGTTTTGATTGTGATGTCACTCACCCAGCGTATTGCCTCCTTTAGTTCTCACTTAGTTATTAGTTTGGACATTTCATCTCCCACTCTGTTTTGTTCTCTCGTGGATATTATTTTGGACATTCCATCTCCCACTGTGTGTTTGTTCACACGAAGATAGTATTTACTTTGTTACTTTGTTATTTGGACTGTTCTGCATCTGCTCTGTTTTTTCCCTTTGAATATTAACCCTCTCCTCTGTTCTGCAGAGCGGCCCAGATGTTTTCCCACCAGTCCCCAGTTCCTCCCTGTCCCCAGCCCGCCTCCGCGGTCCTCTGTCCCCAGTTCCTCCCTGTCCCCAGCCCGCCTCCGCGGGCCTCTGTTCCCTCTGTCACCAGAACCTGGCCCTCTGTTCCCCAGAACCTGTTCCCTATGTTCCCCAGTACCTGTCCCTCTGTCCCTAGTTCTCCTAGTCCCTAGTCCTCTATCCCTAGTCCTCTGTCCCAAGGCGTTCCCTTAACCTTCCCAAGGCGTTCCCTTAACCTTCCCTTAGGCGTTCCCTTTACCTTCCCATAGTGTTCCCTTTACCTGCCCACCTCTTAAAGGCACTTTACCTTCCCCTCTTGTGTTATTCCAGTGTTTTGTGTTTTCTCCCTTAAAGGGACAGTGCCCTTTTTCCCTGTTCTAAATAAATATCTGTTTCTTGGCAAACCATCATACCTGTCTTGTGTTGTGCGATTGGGGTCGGTTACAAACCATAACAGTACGACCCCACCAAATCGACGACCCCAGCCAGCACAGACGGTGTATGTTGAGTTTGCCTTTTTTTTTCTTCTCCCCTGTTAGCTTCCCTGTTTGCCCAGTTTAGCTTCCCTGTTAGTCCTGTTTAGCTCCCTTGTTAGCCTGTTACTCCCCTGTTTAGCTTGTTAGTCTCCCCGGTTAGCTCCCCTGTTTGCTTCCCGTTTTGCCCTGTTTGACCCCCCTGTAGCTAGCCATGCCCTGGCAGCTAACCCAGTCCCTCAGCAGAGCCCCGGTCTGCTAGCTTGGCCCCGGCTGTTAGCACAGCCTCTATGTTAATGCAGCCTTGCAGCTGGCATGGGCCCTGTAGCTAGCCAGGCCCAAGCAGCTAACCCGGTCCCTCTGCATGGCCTCCACCTTTTTGTGTAGTTTATCCCACTGCTAGGACTGCCCTTTCAGCTAGCAAGGTCAGTTTTTCTCACACAGCTAGGACTGTCCTTCCAGCTAGCTTGTGCTCTCATGCTGGTCCAGCCCTGTCTGCCAGCCTAGCTCCGGCAGCTAGCGCAGCCTCTATGTTGATGTAGCAGTACAGCTAGCATAGGCCCTGTAGCTATCAGTGCCCTGGCAGCTACCCTTTCCCTCTGCTAGCCTGGCTCCGGCAGCTTGCGCAGCCTCTATGTTGATGTAGCAGTACAGCTAGCATAGGCCCTGTAGCTATCAGTGCCCTGGCAGCTAACCTTCCCTCTGCTAGCCCTTTCCCGGTGCTTCCATGGTTACCCCTTAGCTACCCTGCTTGCCCCTCAGTTCCTCTAGACCAGTTGCTCTAGACCAGTTCTCTAGACCCAGTTCCTCTAGACCAGTTCCTCTAGACCAGTTCTCTAGACCAGTTCCCTAAACCAGTTCTCTAGACCAGTTCTCTTGCCCAGTTCGCTAGACTAGTTCTCTAGACCCAGTTCCTCTAGACCAGTTGCCCCTCTGCTACCCTAGTTACCCCTCGGCGACCCTGTTTCTTTTGCTAGCCCCACTCTTGTGGTGGCTTCCCCTGCTGGCTTGGCCAGTACCTCTTGTTTTGCCCCCTGCCACTCTGTCTGTATTTGTTTTGGGTCGCCGGGTGGCTCCCGTTGAGGGGGGGGTACTGTGAGGTTTTGCCCGCTGCTCACCACCTTTTCTCTGTTTCTTTAAAGCCTACTGTTAGAAATTCCCTTCTCACTCACTCTCTCTAGCCCCCACCCTCTCGTTCTTTACTCTCGTTTACTCTCAGTGGCCACACCTGGACTATTATCAATTACCTCTCGCACCTGTGGTGGCAGGCTAATTAGTTCCCCTGTGGGCTTTAAATACCAGGGCTCTTCCCCTCGTTTCGGCGTGGGGTCGTGTTGTATTCATGCTGAGTCATATTCTCTAACATCTAGACTTTTTCGGGAGATCCTCTGGTCTACCAATGCTGTAAGATGGATCTCTCCAGCCTTGAGATGTTTGCTCCAGCCTTCGTCTGCTGTCGCCGTAGCCTGTGGAGGAGACTGTTCTGCGCTCCCTGTAACTTCCACGGGAGGCACCCCAGCGCTCCACTGCAGACCCCAGCGCAGCTGTTCGTCCTGACGCACATCTAGACCAACGCGCATCTCCCGGACCCTCGGGCTTGGCACGCTCTCCAGTCACCAGCGCGCAACGCGCATCTTCAAGGGCTTGGCCACCTGTCGCCGTTTGCCTGGAGGGAGACATTGTACTGCGCTCTCTAATTCTCTACGGGAGGTATTCCAGTGTTCCACTCCAGACCAGCGCGCCAGATGCGCTCAAGCCTTCGCCACCTGCCGCCGTTTGCCTGGAGGGAGACACTGTACTGCGCTCTCTAATCCTCTACGGGAGGTATTCCAGTGTTCCACTTCAGACCTTCGAGCTTGGCACGCTCCTCCGTACCAGCGCACAGACGCGCATCTTCCAGACCTTCGAGCTTGGCACGCTCCTCCGTACCAGCGCACAGACGCGCATCTTCCAGACCTTCGAGCTTGGCACGCTCCTCCGTACCAGCGCACAGACGCGCATCTTCCAGACCTTCGAGCTTGGCACGCTCCTCCGTACCAGCGCACAGACGCGCATCTTCCAGACCTTCCTGCTTGGCACACACCGCCACTGTTCCGACGCGCACACCAAGGTGTGGCGCGCACTCTGTTCCTCGGCTCCGACAGCGGCTACCCGGTGGACGACACCCTCGCCACCGCCACTGTTCCAGCTCTCTGTTCCGACGCGCACACCAAGGTGTGGCGCGCCACTCTGTTCCTCGGCTCCGACAGCGGCTACCCGGTGGACGACACCCTCGCCACCGCCACTGTTCCAGCTCTCTGTTCCGACGCGCACACCAAGGTGTGGCGCGCCACTCTGTTCCTCGGCTCCGACAGCGGCTACCCGGTGGACGACACCCTCGCCACCGCCACTGTTCCGACGCGCACACCAAGGTGTGGCGCGCACTCTGTTCCTCGGCTCCGACAGCGGCTACCCGGTGGACGACACCCTCGTCACCGCCACTGTTCCAGCACTCTGTTCCTCGGCTCCGACAGTCGGCTACCCGGTGGACGACACCCTCGCCACCGCCACTGTTCCAGCACTCTGTCCCTCGGCTCGGACAGCCAGCCACCCGGTGGCGATGCCCTCGCCCCGCTGCTGTCCCTGTACCATTACGCATACGCCTGGGTGAGTTTTGATTGTGATGTCACTCACCCAGCGTAGTGCCCATGCCCCCGTTCCCGCTGCTGTCCCTGTACCTTTACGCATACGCCTGGGTGAGTTTTGATTGTGATGTCACTCACTCAGCGTAATGCTTTTTGCCCCCGTTCCCGCTGCTGTCCCTGTACCTTTACGCATACGCCTGGGTGAGTTTTGATATTGATGTCACTCACTCAGCGTAATGCCTCTTGCCCCCGTTCCCGCTGCTGTCCCTGTACCTTTACGCATACGCCTGGGTGAGTTTTGATTGTGATGTCACTCACTCAGCGTAATGCCCCTTGCCCTCGTCCCGCTGCTGTTCCTGTACCATTACGCATACGTCTGGGTGAGTTTTGATTGTGATGTCACTCACCCAGCGTATTGCCTCCTTTAGTTCTCACTTAGTTATTAGTTTGGACATTTCATCTCCCACTCTGTTTTGTTCTCTCGTGGATATTATTTTGGACATTCCATCTCCCACTGTGTGTTTGTTCACATGAAGATAGTATTTACTTTGTTACTTTGTTATTTGGACTGTTCTGCATCTGCTCTGTTTTTTCCCTTTGAATATTAACCCTCTCCTCTGTTCTGCAGAGCGGCCCAGATGTTTTCCCACCAGTCCCCAGTTCCTCCCTGTCCCCAGCCCGCCTCCGCGGTCCTCTGTCCCCAGTTCCTCCCTGTCCCCAGCCCGCCTCCGCGGGCCTCTGTTCCCTCTGTCACCAGAACCTGGCCCTCTGTTCCCCAGAACCTGTTCCCTATGTTCCCCAGTACCTGTCCCTCTGTCCCTAGTTCTCCTAGTCCCTAGTCCTCTATCCCTAGCTCTCCTAGTCCCTAGTCCTCTGTCCCAAGGCGTTCCCTTAACCTTCCCAAGGCGTTCCCTTAACCTTCCCTTAGGCGTTCCCTTTACCTTCCCATAGTGTTCCCTTTACCTGCCCACCTCTTAAAGGCACTTTACCTTCCCCTCTTGTGTTATTCCAGTGTTTTGTGTTTTCTCCCTTAAAGGGACAGTGCCCTTTTTCCCTGTTCTAAATAAATATCTGTTTCTTGGCAAACCATCATACCTGTCTTGTGTTGTGCGATTGGGGTCGGTTACAAACCATAACACTTCATGAATGAACATCAAACTATTCTTAAATGGCCAAAAATATTAAACTGTAAAACAACCTTATATACAGTCTCAAGAATGTGCGCACTTGCAATGCAATTGTAGCCTACAACAATACTTGGATGAAAAGTCAATACCTGAGCTTTGTGTGATGAGATGGGCAGTGATCACCGGCAATTACTTGTCCACACCGAGGTCCGCTGGCTATCGAGAGGAAAGGTGCTTGCGCGGCTCTCATTGCGTGATGATGTTTTTACTTGACTCAAAATGTGAGCTAGATTTTATAAAACATGGGGTTGTTTCTTTACTTATATTGGGGAACAAGGTTCAATCGACCCCCCCCCCATAAATAATGCTCACTTCTAGCCTAGCACTGTCCAGTCGATTGACCTATCTACATGTGCAAATGTAACCTGTTTACCTTCTCACTTAAAAAAATATATATATGTGTTCCATTCCTCTATTTCTGCTGTACAGTCCTTGTCCTGAGTGTACATATCTGCTTAATTGACTGTATGTCAGAAACAATATCTATATTTATTTTGTGGTGTACTCGCTTTAGTCTATATATTCAACAGACCTATACTTTGACTACTTATACGTAGCTTTGTGCAATATGTATATTATCTATATCCAACAGACCTATATTTTGACTAATTATATGTAGCTTTGTGCAATATGTATATTGTCTACATTCAACAGACCTATATTTTGACTACTTATATGTAGATATGTGCAATACGTCTGGCATATATGTGTACAGTTTGACCTTGTGCTCATTTCATATTGCAACGAAAAACTTCAATAAACAAAGTTTTGAAAAAAAAGAAAAAAATTGATCTTTCACATCATTTCTGTGATGCTGTGGCTTGCCAAATTGGCATACATGGCAGATATTTTTGAGCATTTGAATGGACTCAATAGGAGTCTTCAGGGGACTTTTTTGCTTCTGCGAAGCAACATCACCCGTCTCATTAGGTAAGTGATAACATTATCCAGTCTCTCTCTCTCTCTCTACAAAATCCATTCTGAGACAACGGACTCAGTGCGTACTCCGCAAGTCGCGCGTAACATGAATCTCTCTCACGCTCTCTCAAGTAGCCAAATTACACTATAAAACTAACTGGATAGTTGATTTAACTTCATGCTGAAGTCATTCTAAAATCAGCTATAAACGTAAACATGTGTGTGTGGCTGTGTGCGTGCGTGCGCAAGCGCACGTTCCATCTCCGGTCTAGCTGACTGTACCCCTGGCTCTCTTACCATCAGCATTATGAGATAGTACCTGGTTACTGGCATCACTGGAGAAAGACCTGACCTAGGTTTGATTGAGGTCCATATCGTATCATCATAATATTATTTAAAAAATCATTAGGTTAAGGGTTCCCTTGATAAAGATGCACGAAAAGGCTGTATAATATACAACACCTGTAGCTCAACTCCAAAAACAGCTTTTTTGATTTGATTAGATTTGTATTTGGAAATTAAAAACACATCATAAAAACAAATTATCTGGACCAATTTGTATTCCTGAGGATATCACCTAAACGCATTAATTAAAATACTTATTTCCAAGGTGGTCCTCAATGGAAGACATGAAAACATAAGAACACAGCCTCAACTGCTAAATTTTGCTCAACTGCAAAAATGTATGCCTATTTATGTATTAGCCTACAGGGAAAAACACATTCACAACAGGCAGCAAAGTTTATTTTCAGCCAAGTATGGTAATAATGTAACTATTAGGATATATATGGTATGGATTACTTACTCTTATAACTTATTACTATCTGTGGTAGCTCTAGTCTCCACCTACACAAATAGTTTTTGTGCTGTCCATTGAGCATGCACCTTCACGTGGTACTGGTAGGCACATTAACTGTAGGTCAAACTCCCCAAACAAACAAGCACACCATTGATTTAATTGCCATATAAATCACATACAAAGATCTAACTATTACTCCTCTCTGAACATGAATATAAAACAAAAAGGTGATCTATTAACACTTTCCGTGCCGGCCGTGTTTTCCTTTTTACCCCCTTGAATGCCGCCACCCACTTCAATGATAGCGCTCTCATATTTGTGAACGCATAATCTATGTCTTAAATTATGGCTATGTGTCTAATCTGGCCGTCGCTTATCAATGACTTGTTTGCAGTCAACATTGTCGAAACGAATTGTTTTTTAATCGGTTCATTTCCATAGCATTTTGAAAATCGCTAGTTTTTTGACAGTTTCAGGAAAATATAAAGATTCCGTGATAAACAGCCTTTACTGGAATACACAAAAAACGTTGGAATTTTTCAGCCTATTTATGAATAGTTTTCAAATCAACGCTAGATTATCGATAGTATATGTGTACTTATGCACGCTAGAGAAGCAAGCTTTCCTGATCAGCACACACACACACACACATAGAGCAAACGCTGATATCTCTGTGAAAACAGCTCTGATTATCCCAAGACTGGTAAAATAGATTCCTTACCTCAGATCAGATGTTCCCCAAAAAGATTATTCCAATTCCTGATCGCCATTCCAAATATCGATCGCGTTTATTGATCCAACGCTGCATACTGGAAATATGTATTCCACGCTGTTCTGATAGTCCACAATGAGTTCGATGGGCTCGGATTACTTGCCTGAGAAGTAAAATGTGGATTCCGGATTTTTCTTTTCTCATCAATTTTCATTGAGTCCATTCCAAAAGGGTGCATTACCATCCGGGAGACGATAGGGGGCGGTATTTTCCCAATGGAGCTCAGAGAGAGTTTGCAGCACTGATGTGATACTAGATTGATGAAATATGAATTCAAATCGCTAATAAAAAAAAAACGCTATATCGCGTCATTGGCAATAACCGGTCGGCATGAACAAACGACATATAGCATCGTTGGCATTGAAAGTGTTAACCGTGTAAACCTTATGCAATATTCATCATTGATATTTGAATACTTGAAATCTGTATGAACTGAGTAGTTAGTATCAAATGAAATAAGATGGAACAGCTCCATGCATTAATTGAATAAACAACTATTTGCTCATCATTACCAGTGTGGTATTGTTTAACACTTTGAGTGCCACGAGGTGGCGCCAGATGTAGCGCTTCAATGCCACCATCGGCGCCAATGTTACGCTTAATATCGCCTAATCTATGTTTTAAATTATGGCTATGTGTCTAATCTGCCCGTCGCTTATCAAAGAATCCTTTTCCAGTCAGTGCTGTCAAGGCAGATTGGTTTTTTATCGCTTCATTTCCGTTTGAGAACATTTTGAAAAGCACCCGTTTTGAGGTAAAAAACAGTTAATTCTAGACCATTCTATGATAATCGTCTTTTACTGGAATATTCCAGAACGTTGATATTTGTCGGCCTATTTATGAATCGTTTTCAAATAAACGCTAGATGATCAATATTATACGTGCACGCAAGCACATTCGAGCCGCGCATGGATAATCGCTGTGTTCATTTCCTCTTGGACTTTTACAGTGAAACCGAAAGAGCCCATTTCACAAAACAGCCTATATCTTCATCAAAATTAGTCTGATTATCCTAACACTGATAACATAGATTTCTTACCTGACATCAGATGGTATCCAACTGGTATATTCCAATTCCTGATCACCATTCGAAAAAATCGATAAGTGTATGGATCCAACGTGTGTACAGTGCAGTACATGATTCCGTGGGTCTGAGAGGCTCCAGAATGAACTGTGATAACCCCGGCTGCATCAGTGGACTGGAAAATGTGGAGTACAGGATTTTTTCCCCCATCCATTTTCATTGAGTCCATTCCAAAATCCCTTATGTCATCTGGGAGACGATAGGGGGCGCTTTTTTCCACATCTGATCGCCGGCGGCGCTCGGGTATACTAGGGTAGGCTCGCGTGATGCAATATGATTTCAGATCGCTAAAAAAATTTAAAATTCCGAGAAATCTCGTGAGTGGCTTTCAACATATCGGAAACCCGAGATATCTCGTGAGTGGCAGTGAAAGTGTTAAATTGTACAGCTTTTTGCACATCTTTGTCAGGGAATTCCAACAATTCTGGACCTGAATCTACCAGTTAATCTCTCTCTCCTTATGTCTAGTCAAGCCAGGTTGTGGAGGAGAGAGACAGGGATGAACAGGCTATACTGTAACTACTTTGCCCATCCTGAGCCTGCTATGATGCAGGTGTTTTTACATCACCACCCAAAACAAGATTCAGCCAAGAGAGAGTGAGTACACTTGTCCATGGCACTTACTACCCAGCTTTGTAGTGGTTTGGGGGAATAGTACAGTAGGAACGCATATTTAAGGGGACCGCAAGGATGGTGTCCGACCGATTATGGTGGGCCGGACTGGGACAAAAATGCCAGAGCCGATTTTTGGTCCCAGTCCAGCCCTGAATGTGTGTGACAATGTTTAACACTTTGATTACCGGCGATGCGGTGCGCCTTACCGCCGTTGAATGCCAGCACCCACTTCAATGATAGCGTTGTGAACGCATAATCTCTGTCTTAAATTATGGCTATGTGTCTAATCTGCCCGTCGTTTATCAATGACTTGTTTGCAGTCAACATTGTCGAGACAGATTGTTTTTTAATCGGTTAATTTCTGACTGGTAAAATAGATTCCTTACCTCAGATCAGATGTTATCCAAAAAGATTATTCCAATTCCTGATCGTCATTCCAAATACCGATCGCGTTTATTGATTCAGCGTTGGGTACTGTAAATATATATTCCACGCGTTTTCCGGACCGGCGATCAACTTGGGTCTCTTCAGATGCCTAGTCGGAAAAGTAACATGAGGAGGCTGCCCCCCCCCCCCCCCATCAGTCTAAACAAATGGGGTGCAGTTACACAGGGAGAGACGATAGGGGGCGGTATTTTCCCAATTGAGCTCAGAGAGAGTCTGCAACACTAGCGTGAGGCTCGATTGATGAAATATGAATTCAAATCGCTAATAAAAAAGAATACGACAAACAAACGCTATATAGCGTTGGTGGCACTCAACTGGCGGCATGAACTAACGACAAAACACGTCCCTGGCACTCAAAGTGTTAAGACACTGTGTGTGTCATTGTTTGGTAATGTTTGTAAACATTGAAGTAAAATAGACATGAGTTGTTTGTTATCAGATGTTTTATAATTTTTAGCGTTTATCGCTTTTCCTGGTCAGACATGACCGACAGATGCAGTAAGGGTGAAACGGGAGAGAGAGCAGGGGAAGACATTCGGCAAATAACGGCGGTCCGGGAACCGAACTCGGGTTGGCCGATCCGCGACGCAGTGCGGTACATGGTGTGCTACTAGAGCGCCCCTTGTTTTATTCAATCGTACGTGAAAATACCTCACACTGCACTGATATGGTTCATCTGTGGTCATAAGAATGACTTTTATATAAAGACTCTAAATATGACCATTACCATAGTATTTTTGTATTACTACATTTGAATGAAATACTATTAGCACTTTCAAACATAATTCCAGTTTTCTTACAAATGTATTCAGGCTAATCAGGTATTGTGCTGGTTCTTTCAGTCTGAGAGCCTAGAATCGGGTGAACCACATAATGTCGGGATACGTCTTTGTGTAAACAAAGCACTTCAAGTAAAACAAAGTGTTTAGATTTCAGTTGATTTTATGGATTTACAAAACATGTCATCGCTGTCCCTATAACGCCCTTTAACTACGATCATAACATAACAAGAAGAATTTACATAAATTCTTAAATTGAGTGGTATGCCCCTTTAGCAAGTCTGCAATGTCTGTAGCAGAAAATTTTGTAGAAACCCTTTTCTGTTAACCTGGTCACTGGCAAATAATAAGACAGACATGCTTTATGGATAGTCAGAAGAATATGTTTAATAAAAATAATTAAACCTCAATTTCCTCTATAGAAGTTCATAGAAAGTAATCCAATAAATTACAAACAACTTTTAAGACGCTTTTCCTCCACTACATAAAGCATTATTCGACTACACAGACCACAACTTGCAAATATTGCAACTGTCCAATAGAACAAAAATAACAAGAATCGACTTCAAGGTGACATTTAGGATATTATCAAGCTTGAAACAAGAAAGAAAAATAAAAAATACGAAGGCAATAATTCTAGTTTTTGTCATTTCAGCAACTACTTTAAACAAATGAAAATTTAAATAAACTTTCATGTACAGTAGTGTGTTGTGTATTCATTCTCTTTGCATATTGGTCATTTGTTTCCTTGTGTGTGTGTGTGTGTGTGTGTGTGTGTGTGTGTGTGTGTGTGTGTGCATGTGTGTTAAAGTAGGTTCAACTCTGCTTCTAGTCAATCTAGCACTTGTAAATGTGTGTCACATGGGGAAAACCTAGTAGTACAACCTACGCGATATCCAAAAAAAAGAAAGCATAAAAAAAAAAACTAAACATTTCTGTCCAAACTTAACTACTCCCATTAATGTCATTTCTGTCATTCTCAGTATGGTATAAACCACAATGTCGCGGATTTAAAAAAAAAAATAAAAACAGGCTCACCACACAGTTATCCGTCAAACCCACGTCTCACGATGGTGTCAACGATGACCAACACAAGCCTGGTTTAAACGAGAAAATGTTAGGATAATTAAACTACAGTAGAATCAGCAACGGCTGGGCGTTTGCCTAAGGGCACTGCTAGCTTAAGGGGTAGCGGAGTTTTCAGATATTGTATATAAAAAAATATGACAGTGGCATTCTTTGTGTTCCGTTAGGCCTCTGGCAACACTAGGTGTAGAAAAGACGGTTGTGTTAAAATTAAGAAAAACTTCATCTTTGCATCGCAGGCAAAAAAAACAACAAACAACAACTTTGAGAGGTCTATATAAACACACATATGAAATAAGACCATTAAAGCAAGATTATTTAAGTATCTTCATCATGTCTTGGTGGGTGGTTTTTTGAATATAGCAACACTGAACAACTCAAATAAAGGCAGAAATAATTCAATGGGTTGCAACACTCAGTGTCACTAATTTAAACGAAATGTGTGCCTCGTCTTGGACATCATTTCTACATGTGTACCTAGGAGTCCACTGTGGACCCAGAGTCCTATAAACCACCACAGACTGGGGGGAAGCAAGTGCTCTACTGAACATAATTACAGAAAAGGTACTTCGGCTTTAATTAATTCCAGTATCATCAATGTCTGCCTTGGTTACAGCTCAAATGAGCGAGACTGAACTATGTTATGATAATGGATCAGGAAAAAAAAAATAGGAGTAACACAGACATAACTAACCGGTCAGCTTGTCAGACCAGACGATGATAGCAGTGAAACAAGGTACAGCATGATAAGGGCACTTACTACATCTAGCTGAAGCTTTGTTTGCCAGTGGACCAGAGAGACTTTTGTGGACTAGTCCAAGTATACACATGAAGCTGTAGCTTCCCATGTATAGAGCTGCTATACAGTACTGTATACAATTCAATACTTAATCACCAGTATTCCGAATTACTGCAATTTTAACCATGTCTGTTTTTTTACAGTACCATGTGCCTTTTCTAAGACTTCAGCAGGCAGGAGGGCTAATCATGATGCAATACTTCAGCCCTGAGGACTAGAAGTTGTCCAAAAACAAATGTGGGTACAAATTTGGCCACTTCACACCACACACGTGGCGTGGGTCATCTTTGTCAAGTCATACATGCAAGTCTACCATCAGATCGACACAGGTCTCTCCTCTGAATATACAGACAGACATACGTAGATATGAAGCCGCTGCAAGCCAACCAAGTCTAAAGGGCTGAGTGGGAACAGAGAAAGCCAAAGTAAACACACACGGCCCCAGCACAGAGAAAACACAAGCCATAGTAACTGAACACATTCCAGTGGGGATAAGTCAAATCGGTTGCGCACACACGTACATGAAACGTGCATGCATGGGTACACATTAATGTGTGCGCGCATACACACATACACACACACACAGCGGGCATTTGTATTAGCACAGTGAACCCAATCCCTTTAACTCATTTGAGGTAAGATGCAGTCAAATACGCCAAGGGTGGAATTCTCTCCGCATGTGACAGGGATCCAGAAAACATCCTTTAAAAAAAGAAAACGCAGAGACCGCTGAATTGTTTTGTCTGACTCAGGACTTTCCAAGTCAACACAGGGCAGGTTTTTGGCACACAGTAAAAAGGTTGCTTTATGTCCTCACAGACATACAGATATGTACAGTATACATATATATATATATATATATATATATATATATATATATATATATATATATATATATACATATATATATATATACATATATATATATATACACATACTCGCATACATACACGCTGTAGTCAAAACATCAACTGACGTGCCAGTGGGCGTAATAAGCCTGCTATGGGTGGCTAAAGTGCACCTCCGGAGTAATTTGAAGTAATACTTGTGACGCTTTTGTGTGTCTGGTGGTGACTGTAGGAGTGTGTCGCAGCAGAGTCTGACAGTAGTGATAGGTACTGGAAGGCAGGCGAGGCTGCGTTGAGTTGTGCAGTGGGGTTGTTGAAAGATGGCCGAAGGATCTACAGCTTCAGTGACATTCATTAGCTGCCCCAGTTATTGCTGACTTTTCCAAAGTATGACCTGCAAAGCATAAGTGTCAAGGAACCTGTAAAATTGTATATTTACAAAATAAACTAAAATATTCGTAGAGTCCCCCCCCCCTCGCCCCTCCCAACCCCACACTCAAAATATATTAATAGTACTGCTCGACAGGAGCGTTTATGTAGTTTCACTTTTTTAATAAAATTAAATCCTGACATAATTACAATAATGCCATTTTTGATTTTCTTCTTTTTTTTCTGTTTGTTGCAATTGTACATCATCATGTAATACAAGTTCACAAAGAGTTCAGAAATCTACTAAAGTTTGACATGCAAAATGTCTCAAAACAAGATTGTACCTTGTGAACAAAAACACTGACATTTTATCTCAGTTCTTCTATGTCACAGTTCTTTTTTCCCCCCGGTTTATTTTCTTTTTTTCATTTTTTTGTTGTTTTTGTTTTAGTCTTTATTACATTTTTTGTTAATTTTTTTTCCTTTCTTTCGTATTTACATGTAAATAAATCACAATGTAAGTGCAGGGAAATCCATACATATGTGTTTATATATATGTATACATTATCTAAGTGATACATAAATATATTTATATTTATATATTCGTGTGTGTGGGGGGGGGGTCAGTCTTCGTCGCTGGAGTCCGAGTCATCAGATGACGAAGAGGAGCTCCCGGACTCCGACGAAGACGACTCGGCTTTGCCCGAGCCCTCCAGACCACTGTTCTCTTTCTGCTCCGCCGACTCCTCCTCTGCCTCGTCCTCCTCTTCCTCCTCCTCCTCCTCCTCCACTAAAGCCTCCTCTGCCTGTTGTGCGGGCCGCTTGGTTTCCCGGGGCGACGGCTGGGAGGCGGTGGCGTGTGGAGGAAGAGGAGGGGGGGCGGGGTGTGGCTGAGTGGCAGACACGGGGAGGTTAAGGCCTGGAGTGAGGAGCATCCCTGGGTAAAGCATACTGGAGAGTAACAAGGGGTTAAAGGACAACGGGTGGCTGGAGGCTGCTGCAGAGGCAGCTGAAGCACTTAGTGGGGTGGTGGTGGAGGAGGAGGAGGAAGCAGCGTTGGAGGTGGATGGGTCGCCACTCAGACCCTCTGTCCTTTCGCCTTTGGTGTCTGAGGTATGAGAGGGGGCTTTGGAGGCCGAGGGCTCTCCCATTCCACCGCTGCTGCCGGCCGCTCCCTTTCTCTTGTCCTCGGAGCCGTACTCCTGTGGGGGCTTCCCCAGCAGGCTGGTCATGCCGAGCAAGTTGGGCAGCCCGGCCATGCCAGAGAGCATCATGGGGAACATGGCGGCCAGGTTGGTAGCCGCCAAGTTTCCGGCGTCGGCGGGCAGGCCCATGAGGCCGGCGGTGAGTTGCAGGGACTGCAGGCTCTGAAGGTTCTGCTGGAACGCCTGCAGGCTCGGTAGGTCCATTCCAGAGAGCAAACCGTTGGCCAGCAGAGGGTTCAGGCCCAGGGTGGAAGCCGCCGGGTAGGCTGCTGCTGCCGCCGCCTTGGCCAGGGCACTCTTAGGTCTCCGACCACGCCGACTCACCTCCTCAGGAACAATGGGTCCCGTCAGGATCCGGTCAAACATGCTCTCTGGAAGGTAGCCCTGGGTTTAACACACAATAAACACATTGTTTTAATGTACTCTGGAAGGTAGCCCTGGGTTTAACACACAATAAACACATTGTTTTAATGTACTCTGGAAGGTAGCCCTGGGTTTAACACACAAATAACACATTGTGTTAATGTACTCTGGAAGGTAGCCCTGGGTTTAACACACAAGAAACACATTGTGTTAATGTACTCTGGAAGGTAGCCTTGGGTTTAACACACAAACACATTGTGTTAATGTACTCTGGAAGGTAGCCTTGGGTTTAACACACAAACACATTGTGTTAATGTACTCTGGAAGGTAGCCTTGGGTTTAACACACAAACACATTGTGTTAATGTACTCTGGAAGGTAGCCTTGGGTTTAACACACAATAAACACATTGTGTTAATGCACTCTGGAAGGTAGCCCTGGGTTTAACACACAATAAACACATTGTGTTAATGTACTCTGGAAGGTAGCCTTGGGTTTAACACACAAACACATTGCGTTAATGCACTCTGGAAGGTAGCCTTGGATTTAACACACAATAAACACATTGTGTTAATGCACTCTGGAAGGTAGCCCTGAGTTTAACACACAATAAACACATTGTGTTAATGCACTCTGGAAGGTAGCCCTGAGTTTAACACACCTGGGGTTAATGCACTGCTAGGCAAAAACAATCACATCAACAAATATCGTTTAGGCAAAATTGGTACTTTAGGAGTGGATGTGTTAATGGTCAACTCACCGACTGCTTAACCACATCGGCCCATTCAGGCGGGACCCCGTACTCCGGGTTTTCCTGGAGGAACCGACACAGGTCCTTCAGAGGAGGGGCGAAGGCTCCGCCAACCTACATTCAGGATGAGAACAACATTGAGCACACTGTAGACACACGTATGATACTCAGCCGGTCACATCGCTCCATGTGTCTTAGGGTGTGTTCACATCTGAAAGTCCAGGGATAGTCCGGACTTTCTAATTTGTTTACAAATTAGATCCGCACCAAATGTGAAAATGATACATTGTTTAATTTTGGTCTGCGTTCACACTACCCTGTTTGGTGCGGATCTAATTTGTAAACAAAGGACATGCTGTCGCATCTATTGGACTAGTCTATAGCACTCACAAACGTAATCAGTTGCCGGCAGCGTAATGAGAGAGATACTATTATGAGCACGGGCCGGCGCTAGTCGACTAGAGGAGAGGAGAGGAGAGGGAGAGGGAGAGGGAGAGAGAGAGAGAGGGAGAGAGAGAGAGAGAGAGAGAGAGAGAGAGAGAGAGAGAGAGAGAGAGAGACCTTTCCTTCCTGCGTAAGCTTTTTTTTTCTTTATCTGAGAGAATGTCCGCGAATGTCCTGGGGTCCGCGCGCGGCGCGAGTCTAGAGTAGAGAGAGAGAGAGGAAGAGAGAGACTGCGTCTAGAGAGGAGAGAGAGAGAGGGAGGAAGAGAGAGACTGTCCGCGTGCGGCGCCAGTCTAGAGAGGAGTAGGCTACTTTGCTTCCTGGATTAGGTACTATAGTTCGATTGAAACGAACCGAGTCCCAACTTTTCAAGAGGACCATGGTTCGGTTGTTTGGTCCTCATTATAGTTCGGTTTGCGTTCATACCTGTACAAACCAAACGGACTATCGATCTAAAGGGACCATGGTCCACTTAAAGGGACCATGGTCCACTTAAAGTGGACCAAACAGAGTAGGTGTGAACGCGCCCTTAGTGTACGTCAGATTGTCTCGTAGTTATTGTGTTATGTCTCAGAAGTTTGTCTCATATCGGATGGGGGAGGTATTGATCGTGTTCCGCCACTGAATTAGTATCACGTGACTCAGATTAGCTTATATTCGTTTATAGAGGCTAAAGGTTCTGCTCTTCAAGGTAGCACCTTTAGCCTCTATAAACACACTAGGCGTGGGTTTGGTCTCATCACCTTGCGAGCGTTCCTCCTGTTAATGATCTGGACCCTCTCCTCGCCCGTCAGGCTGTTGACGTCCATCTTGTTGGGGTTCCTGCAGCGGTGCCGCTTCTGCTTGGGACGGCCGTCCTGGAACTGGAACTGCATCTGCATCTTATTCACCCCCTGGAGGATGGACAGACACAACTCATTCACAAACATGTCCTGGCTTTTCCATCTGGAGAGGGAGGGAGGGTGAGTCAGAGGGTGAAGAGGAGGAGGAGGAGGAGGAGGAGGAAGGCAGGGAGGGAGGGGACTCACAGGGATGAAGGCCCCTGTGTCGGCTACAAAACCGGGGTGCTCCTTTAGCCACTGCTCCAGGTCCTTCTTCCTGGGGGCGTCATCTCCAGCCAGCCGCGTCCCGTCTTTCAGGTTGATGACAGGAACCCTGCTTTCTGTGTCCGTGGGGCCCTGACTCGGGCCCTGGGCGTAGCCCAGCACAGGGGCCACGGGCATGCCCAGCTGGCCAATACCACCCCATCCTGGGGGCACCTAGAGATGCATGGGGCATACACCGGTCAGGAATGATGCCATTCAGCAAGTGCTTGCTGTACTCGGCAAAATCACGTGGTCAATCAGACTGTAGTCTAGATTAGAATACTGGGTCTCTATGCTAGGGCTGGGCAATATCGATATTTGTATATTTATCGTATGTTGTTCTATTCATGTTATCGCATTGTGTTTAGACGCACAATTTTGACGTGTATTATTGTTGAAATTAATGCTAAAAAAGCAAACCGAAATGATTTCTGAAAGATTGTCATTTGAAATGTATCACACATCCCATTATCATGCAGTCCCATTTTTGTTATACGGTATATCAATGACCTCCCCAACGTCTCAGACAGGCTGTCGAAAATTTTATTTGCAGATGACAAGTGTATTCTATTCACATAAAGATCCTGATACCATCATTAGGGTCATAAATTAAATGAACTTAACAAACTATCAATTTGGTTTAAGAAGTATGATATTTAGAGTAGACTAGGTTCCAAAAATGTATGGAAATGAATGAGAACTTTTGTGGTGTAGACTGCAGTGAAATATACCTTTAAACCTTTCAGGTATGATCTCAATAGATATAAAACATTAGATGCAACATGTCATAATGAGTTGCCATTCTGGGATGGAACCATATGACAGCCATCTGACATGAATTGAAGTCAATGAGAAAAGTAGCATGTACATAAACATTTCATGACATGTTATAATGTTTGTGGTTACAATATTTGTAACAACCTAAGGTGTCTATAATAGTTGGACATATATAATAAGATATTATCTTACTGGAATACATTTTCTACAGATGAGCATGGAAGTACAACTTAAATGCATTTTCTTTCCACAAGAACCCTCTTTTCTTTATCTAATTACCGGTAGTTTTATAGGTGGTCCATATCTCACTTTCTTATGTAAACCTAATAGTAGAATATTTGGTTTGTCCCTAGTTATCATATTTGCTAATAGTGGCCACAATAATTATGTGCATTTAGAATGTTTGGAATGTTCCTCTCACTGTTTTAGATTAGCTGATGAAACAATACTGGTTGTTATGGAGTTTAGGAATAGTTTATCCAGGTAAGATGGCTGCATGTTTATCCTACTCCATCAACAGCAGTGACTCCTCGTTCTATCTCTATGTACTGTATGAGATTAGAATAGCGAGGACATAACATTCTAAAGATGGTGTCACAATGGTACTAGCCATTTAAAGCTACAGTATAGAGTGGTAGAATTCTAAGACAATACTAAATTCTGAGAAAACACTTAAACCAGAAAGAGGGAAAATCTCCTTTTCTGACAAATAACTACCGGTACATTTAGGGTGTGTTCACATCTGAAAGTCCGGACTTTCCGTGGATAGTCCGGACTTTCTGGTCGACCAAATGTGAAAATGATACATTGTTTGCTTTTGGTCTGCGTTCACACTACCCTGTTTGGTGCGGATCTAATTTGTAAACAAAGGACATGCTGTCGCATCTATTGGACTATAGCACTCACAAACGTAATCAGTTGCCGGCAGCGTAATGAGAGGGATACTATTATGAGCACGGCGCTAGTCGACGAGAGAGAGAGAGAGAGAGAGAGAGAGAGAGAGAGAGAGAGAGAGAGAGAGAGAGAGAGAGAGAGAGAGAGAGAGAGAGAGAGAGAGAGAGACCTTCCCTTCCTGCGTAAGCTGTCAACTACTAGACAGCTGCATAGAAGCAGCTCGAGATGCGTTGTTGTTACAGAGCTGGTCCACGCTGCTATTATGAAATTACCCAAAAAGTATGTAAGCTTTTTTTTTCTTTATCTGAGAGAATGTCCGCGAATGTCCTCCTCATGCAGGAGAAAGTTGGGGGGTGCGCGCGGCGCGAGTCTATAGAGAGAGAGGAAGAGAGAGACTGCGTCTAGAGAGGAGAGAGAGAGAGGGAGGAAGAGAGAGACTGTCCGCGTGCGGCGCCAGTCTAGAGAGGAGTACCCTACTTTGCTTCCTGGATTAGGTACTATAGTTCGATTGAAACGAACCGAGTCCCAACTTTTCAAGAGGACCATGGTTCGGTTGTTTGGTCCTCATTATAGTTTGGTTTGCGTTCACACCTGTACAAACCAAACGGACTATCGATCTAAAGGGACCATGGTCCACTTAAAGTGGACTAAACAGGTGTCCTGGGCCCAGTAGTTGAAAACTTTTAATCCCTATCTGATCGGATCAGATTTGGATTTTGGGTAGTTCAAAACCAAAAAACAGGATTAGGATCACTTTGATATCTGATCAGAATAGTAAATCAAATCCAAGCTTTAATCTGGATCAAATCTTCAAAACGGGTAGTTCAAACCGACAACACAGGATTGTGATCAGTTTGATCCCAAAAAAACTGGATTATCTTGATCCTACCTGATGGGTGGATTTCCAGTGGATTACCAGAGCAAAATGTACTATACAATTTATAAAAGAAAATATGTTTCAAAATGAATAAATAAGATGGCAAAGTTTGTTAACTGAAATAATACAAAATCTTTAGCCTTCAATCAATTTTATTTTAAATATTTTGGTCACGTTTGTGGTGGCCTATTTTGTTTTCAACCAAATGTTGATGACATAAATGTTTATGCTCTTAAAAGCAACAAAGATTGTCAATCACAAATGTAATTTACATTAACTCATTCAGTGCCATTCACGAGAAAAGTCGGGTTAACTCGCCATGCGTTGAGCGCCAATCACGAGAAAAGTCGGATTTTAATCGTTATTTCTTTTATTGACTATATCCATAAATGTTTCATCCATCCAGCCTGATGTTATCATTGGGAATGGGTCTGAGCTCGCAAAAGGCCAATACCGCCGCCTAACGCCTTCCGGCCGGTATTGCACATCATTGAAATCCCTCCCCCTTGGGCTGTACGCTGATCTAAGAAGGCCGGTCCAGGTTTTCCTTCTCGGGCATGCAGTATCGTTATAACACATGGACTGGGGAGACTCGGAGCAGCGTGGATTATGCGTTTTGGACATATAAGGTTGAATCAATAAACGCAATCAATATTTGGAATGGCGATCAGGAATTGGATTAATCTTTTTGCAGTACATCTATGTGAGGTAAGGACTCTATGTTACCAATCTTGGGTTAATCAGATGTTTCTTTCGTAACGATCACATGCGGTTGGCTGCGACCAAGGCACGGAGAAACGATTTTCAGCCCCGCTTCTGTATCGTACATGAGGACACATATAATACCGATACTCTAGCGTTATTTTTAGAACGATTCATAAATCAAGCGACAAATGGCACGATTTCTAAGGAAATACATTGAACGCGGTTTGCTCGAGTTTCTTGAGATTAGACAGAATCGCTCTGGAACTATATTCATATTCACCACGGTATAAAACGGAAATGTATATATGAAAAAAGTATCTGTTTTTTGCATGTTGACTGGAAGAAACTCACTGACAATCGACATGTTTATTAGATCCATAGCTATAATATTTCATATAGTTTTAGCACTCGCAAAACACGGCATTCTCCCCATTGCATTACAGCGATGGCGTTCTAACCAGAAGGTAAACAGCGCCCCCTTGGTGTCCATTGAGTTAAAGAAAACATATCTTCAAATCTTTTTTATAATAATAATAAATACAGCTGTGCCGGCTTCAGAAAACTGAAACCTCACTTAGAATTCAGCTCCTCAAAGCACGCCTGGATGATCCAGCTGCCTTTGAATTAATGTTTTTTTGTTGTTACCCTAGTGGGAGTATTTTTTTTTAAATTATAATTCCATTATGATTTTATGTCCTTTATGTATTTAAAAAATATAATTAGTAGGGATGCTCGATATTGGCTTTTTTACCGATACCGATATACCGATATTGTCCAACTCTTAATTTCCGATACCGATATCAACCGATATCAACCGATACCGATATATGCAGGGTTTCACCCCCCAAAAAACGGAATAATTTCAGGTAATTAACATTACATATCTCTTGTCGTGTAATTAACACAACATTATGCATACTTTGACAATAAATAAAATAATAATTTTTTCTTACTTGCTTGCCTGGGTAAATAAAGGTTAAATAAATGTAAAAAAAAAATAATAACATTTTTTTTTTTTTTTTGAAAACCGATACCGATATTTTCCGATACCACATTTTTATGCCAATATCGGTAGGCCGATAATATCGGACATCCCTAATAATTAGACATTATAGCTGTCTCTGCAATGTGGTCTCTTGTCTTCCTTGTATTATTTTTCATATCCACTAGATGGAGATCGGTAGGATTAAAGCACTGATATTCAGGATCTAGTAATCTTAAAAAGTCTGAATCTGGATCACAGTGATCCTATCCTGAATTGCTTTGAAATACTGGGACAAAATCTGGCCCAGTTGTCTCATCCTGGATCACAACAAATTGGATTTCAATATCTGATTGGATCAGATAGGGATTAAAAACTAAATGCCATGAATTCCTTAACTGGAGTTAACAAATTGGGACTATCTATTTTTCTGTTCAGGCCTAACACATTGCTACTGAAAAATGTCCTCCCAAATATCATCATTTGTTATAATTTTCTCCACAACCCTACTCTGTTATCCATTACAATGATTTAGCATCCATTTTACCATATGATAAATTATACAAAATAATATTAATAATAATAATTTCTTGGATTTGTATAGCGCCTTTCAGGAAACCCAAGGCGCTTAAAGGCCAACCTTCATGTTGTATTTTTGTTCAATAAACAATGTGGACTAGGCCAACGGTGACTTTCATGAAGAAGGGAAAAAAAAGTATTGAAATTGATCCAGTTTTAGCGTTTTATCAAACATTTTGTCTGCCCAACACAATCACCACGCCATGTGGATATTTTAATCAATGGTTCATAACGTGCGTGTGTAATCGAAATGATGTCGTCACAAGAGGTGCAGGGCACCAGGGGGCTCACCAGGGGGCGCTGAGAGTCACACACAGCTAGTGGCAGGCACTGAGAGCCTTGCTACTACTAGCCGAATGAAAATGTATCTATTTCACCTAACAACACTATTGCTCCGTGATCATAGCCATCCATCTCTAAAGCTAACCACTATTTGTAAAAGCCACAACCACGTTACCATATTTGTAATAATGTAAATCATTGTGTCGTTGTACATATTGTGTACACCGTTACAGGGGTGTACAGTGCGACATATATATTGCACGTGCTACAGCAACAGCTGTCTGTGCGATGGATGGATTTACTTCAGTAGCACTGGTGCGATAGGGATTCGGTTCATATAGATACTCTTATTTTGAAAATCCTGTAGCGGGTCTCATTTCTGCCCACGCGCAGCTCCAGCTAGGCTCCGAAAGCTAGCAACGTTCAGGTGCATATGATACTCTTATTTTGAAAAAACTCTTGTGACAACTCGACGAGTCGTATCCGCCCTATCCGTGCTTCTGCGTTATCTGCAAGCAGAGCAGCGCGTTGGTCGGTTGGTGCGCACTGCTGCGTTAACACAGCAGTGCGCCTACACGTCCCGAAATAAGTCCGTGGTGTTTTTTCTTTCTCGCAACGGGTCAAATGCATCTACATGCTTTGCACCGTCGCCATTCCTTTATGCGCACATCGCCCGAAATTAACGTTTATGTACCATTACAATCACTACAACGTTAACAAGCTAATCCTGATCAGAGGCGCAGAGCCAGCAGACACAGTGTGGAAAGGGAAATGGGGGGCACTCTCTCCCCTTCCCTGTGTGTGTGTGTGCGTGCGTGCGTTTGGAAAGACGATGAAGTCACTAGTCAGGACTCAGGACAGGAGTATATTATAGTAAACTGAGGATGGACAGATAATGATGATATTCAAATATAAACAAGTTTCGAGAGGAGTGGAAGTTTGAAGACAGACTAGACTACAATATGATGCGGGGGTGGTGAGTTGAAACAGTGTGTGTGAATGAATGAATGAAAACTTTATTTAACAGATTGCAGAATGGGTACAGTACGGCTCAATACACATAATTGTTAAGGGGATGCAGACCAGAGAAAGACGTTTGTCTTGTTTACATCAGGGTCCCCCATTGTGTGTGTGTGTGTCCCCCAACCGACCCCACTTCTATGTTTCAATAAATTATTTGCATTTAAAACTATTAACGCTGACTCATTCCTTCAGTCCACTCAAAATTATGCTAATATTCCTTATGTTGTTTATGATATTAATTGAAAATAGCATATGAGAGTATCATAGTAATAATAACACATGGCGATATACTAAATGACAGCCAAACATGGCACTGCAACTAAATAACACAAATACAATAGGCACATTTGTGACTGTTACAAATATAACACGTTTTATACTTGTGCTACAAGATTTTGGCCTGTGCTACAAAACTATCAACCTCTGTAGCACCAGTGCTATGTGCAAAAAAAGTTAACGTACAGCCCTGCGTTATAAGCTAACTTAGCTTAGCTTGGTAGCTATTGTGCTAACAACATATCCCGACGGTTGGTTCTCTCCTCTCTGTACACCCCCGTCCCCACGGGTACCCTGCCGGGGAGCCCATGGACGCGACAACGGCGGCAGCCGTAGGGTGCCCGAGCCCGCCGTAACGCTAGTGGTACACGATAGCTATGAGCTAACTAACGCTACGGCCGCCGCTGTTGTCGCGTCCACAAGCTCCCCGGCAGGACACCCGGGAGGACGGGGGCACACAAAGAGGAGAGAACCACCCCAAATCGAGCACTCATGCCGGCCACCATTGATCAACATGCAGCGACGTGTAGCTTGCATGATGCGTGTGTAGTGCGTTGCCACACAGGTCTGAGAAGAGGACCTGCACATGATTTTACTCGTTCCCCAAACTCCTCTACATGCCCCGATCTCAAATGGTTCACGACAGTAGACATAATGCTAACATTAGCCAGCGCCATATATCGAGTAGTACTATGACCCGGACGAGCATAAGGCATACGTTTCCTGAAGTGACGTCACGGCCGTGCTAGCGTCTGATAAGCTTTTAGATTCGGCTCATTAATATGCACCTGTAGTGATGTCGGCGTTTGATACGCTTTTTTGATTTGCGCATGCATGTTATTCGTGCGTGGACCTTTTTAACTCTTTCGGAGTGGCATTTCCGGTGTCAAATGGAAAAAAATTAATTATGAAATTATATACCAATGATGTAAACTACCCATAATTGATCAGTAGGGTTTAACCTGGATGTTGGGCTTTAACAGTTGGGGGGGCAGCTAAGGGGAAGGAGCGTCTAAGGGGAACAAGGTAACAACTAGGGATTCCCCGATCACGTTTTTTGCCACCGATACCGATCACCGATCGTCGTGAGCCATATCGGCCGATACCGATCCGATCGTTTTTGATTAAAAAAAATAAAAAAATATTTTATAATTTATTATTATATTTTTTTAATAAAATATATATATTATATAATTAGACTTGTACTTGTATTATCTGCGAGACATCGCCACCACGCAACAAGCTCCACTGTCTGTGTGTACTCTAGTAGCCTCCAGCTATGGCCAGGATTCTCCGGAGCTGCAGCTGGACCCTATACTCGAGTAGCCTGCAGGTACGGCCAGGATTCTCCGGAGCTGCAGCTGGACCTATTGATCACATTCAACAACATGCCCTCAGCTCGAATACGCATTGAATGAGTGTTATAAAACATTGATATCAGGAGCTATCTGTGGCTACTGCTGGCCGGCTATATAACGTTGATACAGCGCCTCAGTGAACTATTTAGTTCAGTGGGACATTTCGTTTTGAACAGCGAGCTGGCGTCAGCTAACGTGAGCTAGCGGAGGTATCATACACGTCTCTACTAGACTTGCTGGAGCGTTTGTTGATGTCAGGAGCTATCAGTAGCTGGCCGGCTAGATACCGTTCGGTTAGACAATGACTCATCATGTATTGGACTGGAAGTGAATGGTGGATGGTTGTTGAGGTAGATAACTGTGATTATGTTTATTTATTTAGACTAGACTAGACCCGTGTTTGCGTGCGGGAGGCGCTGGAGGGAGGAGCAGACGCCGCACCACTGTGTGGGAGTGTGTGCAGCTCCCGGTGTCTGAGACAGAACTCAGCGAGTGAGATCGGTTTTGACGATTGGCGAAAATAAAGCATTATCACCGATCACCGATCGCATATTTATACTGATTATCGGCCGATAACGATCAGTGGCCGATCGATCGGGGGAATCCCTAGTAACAACAAAGTAAAAAAAGACAAAAATAATAATAAAAAAAAAGAGGGAAATCAGTCAAGAGGTTGCGATTTGAGTTGGGATTTGAAAGAGTCCAGGGATGTAGCACTGCGGATGTTTGGACACAAGTTCACACAACACATTTGGCATAATATAACAACCACTGCGCTACAGGGTGGGGCTGGAGTAGGACAACAGAGGGCAGAGTCTGGGGAGAACAGGTGAAGTGAAGGGTGGTGTTGTGGTGGTGAAGCTTACACAATCTGGCACAGTGGGGACTCTGTTCCTGTTCATGAAGAGTAGGTCCATCCCCTCCACGTTCTTCCTCCTGCCTCTCCTCCTCTTCACTACTGGCTGACCGTCTGTCGCTCCGTTCAGCCTCATCTGACCGGCCAGGCCTGGGGGGACTGACACGTTTACCAGCCCATTAGCTCCAGATAACCGGGTCACAAACACATCCACTCAATCACACCTACAGCGACGTCACGCTGTTATAACAGCTCCCATTTACAAGTCGTTACCATGAAAGAGTTAGCTCTGCTCCCACCTAATGGCCACAGACGAGAAGCCTGATATTACCATTACTACTGCACACATGTACAGCCTTGTACCCATGGATGACTCATGATGGATACTCAGAACCACTCCCAGGGAGCTTACCTTGTGGGAAGCTGGTCTGGGGCTTGCTGATGTCGACCAGCCCCGTGTCGGAGGCGCTCTGCAGCTCATGTAGGCGGGCCAGGTACAGCTGCTGGGCCTGGGGGCCTTCCTCCAGCTCCAGGGGCCTCTTCAGAGGTAGGCCCTGCTTCTGGAAGGTCAGTTTCAGGCCACCCTCCTGCTGCACGCACACAAACAAACACACGCAAGTCACACCGGTGAGGCGACAACGGCTTTTACAGAATGGGCAGAGCTTACTGAAGCAAATTAAATTATACAGAACCCAAACGAATGGGATAGCACATCAAACTTTGGTTTTACAAAAATAATTTAATTTAATTCCACTCAATTCCGGTATCTTTTTACTGTTAGTGGTACTGGGTGGGAGTGACACATGGGTAGCGGGTGTCTAGTGGTATATTGAGGGAAGTTGGAGGAGAGGTGTAATTATTTGGGTGTACACAGACAGGGGCAGCAACTTTATGGCTGTAAAGCGGCGGTTAGTATTAGTGCACCTGAGATAGACAGCTCAACAGCCAGGTGCTCAACAGCCAGGTGCATTGTTGATTGTGGGTGACATTTGCTGCAGCAATGCAGACATTATTCGTGTCAAAGCAGGCGGTAAAGCAGGCCAAGTTAATAGCCGGGCTCTCAGGGCACTCCCACAGTCAAGAGCTCTGGTTCAATTGGATTATGCGTGCAGCCCCCTCCAATCCAGCATGGCTTGTACCCTCCCTTATTAGACTCTCATGAATGTGTAAGTTCTGCTAATGTAATCGCAGCCTAAGAGCCCATTTCAAATTGAGTGGGTCAGGAAATGGGAAGAGGAAGGCTGCTATTAAATTAATATGCAACATGTCAGGCAGCAAAACAACTCATCATGTACCGGAGAAACCTCAGGCGATGGTAGTAGTAGAAGTACCGGTAGTAGTAGTGGTAGCATCTGCACCAGTAGTAGAAGTAGTAGTAGTAGTAGTAGTAGTAGTAGTAGTAGTAGCAGCACCAGTAGTAGAAGTAGCAGCAGTAGTAGTAGTAGTAGTAGTAGTAGTAGTAGTAGTAGTAGTAGTAGTAGTAGTAGTAGCAGCAGCAGTAGTAGTAGTAGTAGTAGTAGTAGTAGCAGCAGCAGCAGTAGAAGTAGTAGTAGTAGTAGCAGCACCAGTAGTAGTAGCAGCAGTAGTAGTAGTAGTAGTAGTAGCAGCAGTAGAAGTAGTAGTAGTAGTAGCAGCAGCACCAGTAGTAGTAGCAGCAGTAGTAGTAGTAGTAGTAGTAGCAGCACCAGTAGTAGTAGCAGCAGTAGTAGTAGTAGTAGTAGTAGCAGCACCAGTAGTAGCAGCACCAGTAGTAGCAGCAGCAGCAGCAGTAGAAGTAGTAGTAGTAATAGTAGTATAGTAGCAGCAGCAGCAGCAGTATAAATAGTAGTAGTAGCAGTAGTAGTAGTAGCAGCACCAGTAGTAGAAGTAGCAGCAGTAGTAGTAGTAGCAGCACCAGTAGTAGAAGTAGCAGCAGTAGTAGTAGTAGTAGTAGTAGTAGTAGTAGCAGCAGCACCAGTAGTAGAAGTAGCAGCAGTAGTAGTAGTAGTAGTAGTAGTAGTAGTAGTAGTAGTAGCAGCACCAGTAGTAGCAGCAGTAGTAGTAGTAGTAGTAGTAGCAGCACCAGTAGTAGCAGCAGTAGTAGTAGTAGACGTAGTAGCAGCAGCAGTAGTATAGTAGCAGCAGCAGCACCAGTAGTAGTAGTAGCAGCAGCACCAGTAGTAGTAGTAGTAGTAGTAGTAGCAGTAGTATCAGCACCAGGAGTAGAAGTAGTAGTAGCAGCACCAGTATAAATAGTAGTAATAGTAGCAGCAGTAGTATCAGCACCAGGAGTAGAAGTAGTAGTAGCAGCAGCAGTAGAAATAGTAGTAGTAGTAGTAGTAGTAGTAGTAGTAGTAGTAGTAGTAGTAGCAGCACCAGTATAAATAGTAGTAATAGTAGCAGCAGTAGTATCAGCACCAGGAGTAGAAGTAGTAGTAGCAGCAGCAGTAGAAATAGTAGTAGTAGTAGTAGTAGTAGTAGTAGTAGTAGCAGCAGCAGCAGCAGCAGCAGCAGCAGCAGCAGCAGTAGTAGTAGTAGTAGTAGTAGTAGTAGTAGTAGTAGTAGTAGTAGTAGTAGCAGCAGCAGCAGCAGCAGCAGTAGTAGTAGTAGTAGTAGTAGTAGTAGTAGTAATAGTAGTAGCAGCAGCAGCAGCAGCAGTAGAAATAGTAGTAGTAGCAGCAGCAGCAGTAGTAGTAGTAGTAGTAGTAGTAGTAGTAATAGTAGTAGCAGCAGCAGCAGCAGCAGTAGAAATAGTAGTAGTAGCAGCAGCAGCAGCAGTAGTAGTAGTAGTAGTAGTAGCAGCAGCAGTAGCAGCAGCAGTAGTAGTAGTAGTAGTAGTAGTAGTAGCAGCAGTAGCAGCAGCAGTAGAAATAGTAGTAGTAGTAGTAGTAGTAGTAGTAGTAGTAGCAGCAGCAGCAGCAGCAGCAGTAGTAGTAGTAGTAGTAGTAGTAGTAGTAGTAGTAGCAGCAGCAGCAGTAGAAATAGTAGTAGTAGTAGTAGTAGTAGTAGTAGCAGCAGCAGCAGCAGCAGCAGTAGTAGTAGTAGTAGTAGCAGCAGTAGTAGTAGTAGTAGTAGTAGTAGTAGCAGCAGCAGCAGCAGTAGTAGTAGTAGTAGTAGTAGTAGTAGTAGTAGTAGTAGTAGTAGTAGCAGCAGCAGCAGCAGCAGCAGCAGTAGTAGTAGTAGCAGTAGTAGTAGTAGTAACAGCAGTAGTAGTAGTAGTAGTGGTACTAGTAGTAGCAGCAGTAGCAGTATCAGCAGTAGTAGAAGTTGTGGCGAAGGAAGGGGGGGAGGGGGTCCTACAGTTCAGGAGGGTAGGGGGGTGGAAAAAAATCAACATACTTCATTGAGTTTGACTGAGAACTCCTTGCTTTCTGCAACATGCTTCTTCACCTTTGACCCCTGCGGCGAGGCAGAGGGGTCCTCGCACAGGCTGCTGTTGGCGCTGTCCAGGAGCTTGGTGGTGTAGAAGGACGCCACCGTACCACCGGGCTCGTAGGCCCGCCGCGTCCCGGGCCACTTTCCCTTCAGCACGGCTTGGCAGATGCTGTCCAGACGGTTGATCATCACGCGGTCCTGTGTGGGGAGATGGCACATGAAACAAGTCAGGAGGGAAGGAGGAGAAGGAGGGCTCATGTACTCAGGTTATTTATTGAAATGGCAAGCAGCAGGAAGCCAGGGCTGGAGCACTAAACACGGCCTTTGTTTGTTTGTTCCTTGTTGACTTACAGTACGACACCACTTTCCCCCACAGACGACACAGTGGACAGATCCACGCCATTGTTCTTTACAGTGTAACTGAACAGTATAGACTTACCACCATTTGTTTGGGCTTCATTGACAAATGATCGGAATGTATATTATGAATCCATCTTTCTCAATAAGAAGGCAGAAAATCAAGTTGTTTTGCTTTAATGTTACAAATGTCTCTTGGTTTTAGTATTATGTAAATTCTCCAGCACCGATTACCATTTACCAGTATTGCTGTATTCCTCGAACAAAACAAGACATTAGTGCTGAGCTGTGCTGAGGAGAGCTAGCCAAGACCACAATACTCCAATGAGGGGGGGGCGGTTATATCTCTTACCTTTGGCCAGTAGGAAGCAGCCAGCATGTACCCTCCCTGGAAGGGGTGCGAGGGGTTGTTGATGCCATTTTCGGCCACGTGGCTGTCCTGGGTCTCATCCTGTGTGGTGCTGAGGGACGCCACACTGTCCTCGTCAAAGCCCTTTACAGTGGCCTCCGCTACCTCTGTAGGCACATGGAGACACACAACGTTCAGGACAGGGCACTCGTTCTGGATCCTCCTTTATTATTCAATGGAATCATATTGTGATGAAATTATTGTATGTATGAGTTTCCCATACATAAGATTTATTCATCAGACAGACCCACCACAAATAGATTGTGATCCTCTAACACAGCGGTTCCCAAACTTTTTTGCCCGTGCACCCCCTATCACCTCCCGACCTAGATGACGCACCCTCCAATGGGTTTCTGTTAGAAAATATTGTTGTTGGTCTCCGTGCACAGATTACATTTTTTATTTGATCTCTTCCCACGGCGACTATGGATAGGGAATTTCTTTATTATATTATAAAAAATGTTCATGACAACATGGATGCATGTACTCTGCCAGCATGTTTAATATCCATAATACTAAAGGTTTGACTAAGATTTGTATGAAATTTTATTGTAATTTTCTTTTATTTTTATTTTTTATTTACCACCATTAGCCTTTTCATGTCACGCACCACCCAGAGGGCGCTCGTGCACCACAAGGGGTGCGCGCACCACAGTTTGGGAACCACTGCTCTAACACATGAACTGCGCAGTGTTGGTATTGACACAGTTCTCCCTAGTTATTCAGTCATGACTGTAATGTGATTGTAATTAAATGTAATTATTGTATGATCATGTACGTCACTATTTACTATGAGCTCATTTGAACTAATATGGGCTAGATGCAATACATCTGTATCTCATTAATGTAACTTTTTACAATGTTTTCTTTTGTATTGTCCCCGACAAATAAAGTACACTAACTAACTAAAGTACAAATAAAATGTGTCATCATCATCATACTCTCCCCAGCCGCCTACCACCACAAATAACATAAGAGCCTCTGGTAGACACTGCATTGTGGTACCATGGTACACAATTAGTTTGTCAAAATTAATACTATAATTAAACATACTATCATATTAACATAAAAAAATTATCTGAAATATTCATTTAAATGGTTTGATACCACACTTTGTAAGTATAAATCCGTATAATGCTAGTGATATGTCATAAAACTTTCTTCCATAGTTTAGTCTAGAGGTGGAAAGATGTGATGACACAGCAACAGGTAGAGAGGTGAGCTCCACTTACCCTTCTTCTTTCCATCCTCTCCTTCGCTTTCAGTGTCTGAAGATGACGACGATGATGACGATGATGAAGAGGAACCGGAGGAGCAGGACGAAGATGAGGAGGAGGAGTTAGACCCAGAGCGAGAGGTGGAAGATGACGATGACGACGATGATGACGAAGAGGAGTGTGACGAGGAGCTGGAGGAGGAACGTATCGAGTTGGACTCGGAGCCTCGCCTGCCCTCCCTGCGGCCCCTCTTGGCCTTCTTGGGTTTCCTCTCCGAGGAGCTGGGCGTGAGGGGCTTGGTCCGCGCCGCCACCATCCGTGTCTCATTCTCACCCTTCACCACCACCGGCTTCTCCTCTACGCCTGTAGGCGTGGCGGGAGCGGGAGGAAGGCTCCAGTTCTCCGCCTGCCTCTCCCCGCTCTCCTCCCCCTCCGAGGCCGGCTCCTCCTTGGGCACTACCCCCGACGGCTCTGTTTCCTTCGGGGCTGGGGTGGGAGGCAGCGGGGAGCTGGCCAGCGCCATGCTGCTCGCCTGGAGCTGGGGGTGGAGCAGCGGCGTGGGCGTGCAGGCTTGTTGCTGGGCAGCCTTGTTCTGGCTGTAGTTGCGCTGGGCAGCCATGAAGCTGAGCTCAGGGTCACGGAGGATGTGGTAGTCCGTGCGGCTCACGCCATGCTTGGCCGCACCGACGAGCAGGTCGCGGTCATGGGCGCCCGCCTCCCACCAGACGGGCAGGTCAGAGCCCATCTGGCACAGGGACAGGCGCTCGTAGAGCAGGGGGTTGCGGAGGACCTGCTCCCTGACCTGACGGAGCAGCTCCACCCGGTAGAGAGTGCGAGATGCTCTCTCCTCTGTGATGGGCTGGATAGACAGGGACGGGTCCACCGCAGAGTCTGCAACCACACCAGAGGAACACAGAGGAGTGAGGCGAGCAAGACAGCAGTCTGAAACCACACCAGAGGAACACAGAGGAGTGAGGCGAGCAGGACAGCAGTCTGAAACCACACCAGAGGAACACAGGGGAGTGAGGCGAGCAGGACAGCAGTCTGCAACCACACCTGACCAGAGGAACACAGAAGAGTGATGCGAGCAGGACAGCAGTCTGCAACCACACCAGAGGAACACAGAAGAGTGATGCGAGCAGGACAGCAGTCTGCAACCACACCTGACCAGAGGAACACAGAAGAGTGATGCGAGCAGGACAGCAGTCTGCAACCACACCAGAGGAACACAAAAGAGTGAGGCGAGCAGGACAGCAGTCTGCAACCACACCAGAGGAACACAGAAGAGTGATGCGAGCAGGACAGCAGTCTGCAACCACACCAGAGGAACACAAAAGAGTGAGGCGAGCAGGACAGCAGTCTGAAACCACACTCTAGAAGAAGACAAAAGAGTGAGGCGAGCAGGACAGCAGTCTGCAACCACACCAGAGGAACACAAAAGAGTGAGGCGAGCAGGACAGCAGTCTGAAACCACACCACACCAAGAAGACAAGAAAGTGAGGTGAGCAGGACAACAGTGTTTGGATAATGTTATTTCACTAATGTAATATTACCGTACATACATATTACCTTTTTAAAAAGACAGCATGGCATTAATCCATTAAATAATGAATTCAGAATTAATTCAAATGAATTAAAAAATGCTCTTACTAAAATAAAATATGAATGAAACTTTAAAATATTAAGCAGAGTGATATAACTGACACTTTTCCTAATTTGTGTTTGATGACACCAACAAAGAAGATTTCTAAAATTATCTTTATTAGCTTTTTCCTGGTCGTGCAGGGCCGACAGCTTTTTCTTGGCCACGCAGGACCGACAGAGGAGAGAGGGAGAAACGGGAGGAGAAGAGGGGAAGACATGCGGCATATGGTCACCGGGTGTGGGAAACGAACCCGGGGCAACCGCTTCACGACTCAGAGCGCTATGTGGTGTGCTACTGAAGCGCCCCTCCAACAAAGAAGATTAATATGTTCCGTCAATGGCTCTGCTTTTGAAAAATGTGTGTATACCCTGGTAGAAATATGACGTTGCGTAACTTGAAAAAGCCACAGTTTTAAAAAGTAACAACTCTTTAACTCATTCCACGCCGGACCCGATGATAGTCGGGTTAACTCGCCGAACATTCGGCGCCAGACCCGAGTATAGTCGGGTTTTGGTCGTTATTTCTTTTATTTGCTATTTCAAGTTCAAGTTCAAGTTTCTTTATTAGTTGTCATACAGAATACAGAATACTTTGCATGAAATGTTTCTTTCTGTGTTGCTCCTGAGAGTGTGCTAGATAATAACAAGATAGTATAAAATAAGTATAATAAGTATAAAATAGAAAGTCAAGAAGTCAAGTACGTAAACAACTAAATTGTTCAGTGTATCTATATATACAGCATGTACAGCTGGTACAAAAATGGTGAGGTATAGCTTAGCTTGTGGTGCCACCTTGTAGTGGTGAGGTGCAATAAGGAGGTGCAATAAGGAATGAGAATGATGTGCAATTTCCTTACCAATAATATAAATATAAATATAAAGTGCAAAGTGTGTCTAAAGTGGTAAAGTGGGTGCTACAGTGTGTTGTTTATTTAAGTGAGTGTATGTATTTCCATTGATTATCTATCCAGGGAGCCTGATGTTATCATTGGGAATGGGTCTGAGATCGCAAACGTCCAATACCGCCGCCTGCCGCCTTGCGGCCGGTATTGCACATCCTTTGAAACTCTCTGGCTTGGACTGTGCGTCGATCTAAAGTGTCCGGGCGGGGTTTTCCTTGTCGGGCAGGACAAGCGTTTCTAACGCATGGATTGAGGAGAATCAAGCATTCCCGGTTCATGTTCTTTGGTGGATTATGTTGGCAACACGATCGACATCAATACTTGGAATGGCGATCAGATAATTGGAATATTCTTTTTGGAGTACATCCTAGTCAAGGTAAGGGCTATATGGTATCAATCTTGCGTTGATCCAAGAATCCATTCACTGCGATCCAAGCGCATGTGTGTGTAACGTATTCCGTTGGTGATGATCAAAGCATAGAAAAACGACCCCCCCCCACCACCCTTTCATGCATTCATGATGAAACATAATACCGATAATATAGCATTGATTTAGAAATAGTAGCGTATACAGGCGAGAAACTGCATGGTTTTGAGTGAAATGCACGTATTGCTGCATAGCGTCGTTTTCTGGGATTAGCCAGGATTAGTCAAAAACTATACTCATATTCACCACGGTATAAAATGGGAATGTATGGATGAAAAAATTATTTCTTTTTCACAAATTGAATGATAGATACTCAATGTCAAATGGGCAATAGTATTATATCCATAGCTATGATATATAATATAGTTTGAGCCCTGCAAACACTGCCACATATTCGTATACTTTAAAGCGCTGGCCTTTCAACAGTAACAGTAAACAGCGCCATCTGGCGCTGAATGAGTTAAGCGACAGAAGTAATGTTATTACACATGGTAGCTGTAATAATGAGAGGTCACGCCCGATACAGTGTGACACATGTAAATCAGGCCGTACCGCCGGTCCAATCCATAGACTCGCTGCACTGTTTACTGTTCCACCAATGATTAAACTGTATCGTCCTGCTTACATGTGAATACTGATGAGCAGGCAGGCTTTATCACGAGTTCCCTCTCCAGATTAGAACTGTTCACAGCTGTGACTGAAGCCACCGGTATGTTCCATCAACTTTAGCTGAGTCTATGTGAGAGTCGAGGCTTGACATGAGGCAGGACATAGTAAGTACTTAGTACTTCATGTGTGCCTTTGTATGTCACTAAATTGTGTAGGGTTGGGAATCACCAGAGAACTAATACGGACTCTTATATAGCGCTTTTATCCAAAGTGTTTTACAACTTATGCCTCACATTCACCCATTCACTCACCGACGGCGGAGGCAACCATGCAAGGTGCTGAACTGCTCATTGGGAGCAGTTAGGGGTTAAGTGTCTTGCTCAAGGACACTTTGACATGCTGCCGGGAGGAGCTGGAAACGAACCGGGAACCAAACGACCGCTCTACCTCCCGAGCCACTGCTCACCCCATTGAATTATCATTAAATTATATTATTGAATAACTGAATTTTGAGCATCAATGCAGAATCACAAAAGATAAAATCATGATTATTATGCCATTAATCCATTCTCCCACCACTTCTAAACGGTGTGTGTGTGTTTTCCTCTCTGACCTCCGTCTTTGGGTGGGAGTCGACAGACCCGTCGACACATGGCGGTGAAAGCCCAGAGGTACTTCTGCAGGCTCTCGTCTGTCTTCTTGTGGAGACGAGCCATGGCCCGGAACTTAGTCCAGTCGAAGCGGCCCAGGTCTGGGTCAAACACCACGCCAAATGTGGAGACCACGCGGTAGAAATCAGCCTCCTCTCTCCTAGTCCATCTGTAGAGGATGTGTGTGTGTGTGAGAGAGAGAGAGAGAGAGAGAGAGAGAGAGAGAGAGAGAGAGAGAGAGAGAGAGAGAGAGAGGAAATATGTAAGGGATAATGGATAGCTACGAGGTCATTGTCGCAAAATAATTGACCGACACGGAGTTTAAAATACCGAGCCGCCTCGGCGAGGTGTTTTAAACGTCAGTGAAGGTCAATTATTTTGCGATGATGACCGAGTATAGCTATACATTATCCCGCTTATTACATGGCTAACTTACTAACAATATACCTAATTCATTTGACAAATCGCAGTTGTTCTGTGGCTCTGTCAGCCCAAATAAAGTGATTATTATTATCGCGGGCAGCCCGGCAGGTGTGTCTGATTGGCTGCACTGAAACAGTGTGTGTCAGTGGGGCTTGATTACTCCAGCTGCGAAAAACAATAATCACCGGTGGTTATCGAAAAATAATTCACCCCTGTCGGGGGCTATTGACCAATCACAAGCAAGCATTTCGGCGAATGTGAAAACGCCATGTAATAATGATAGTTAGCCCAGTGTTGTAGTACTCGAGTCTCGGACTCGAGTTCGACTTGAGCACTGATGACTCTGACTTGGACTCTAGCATTGACTGCATTCGGACTCGGAAGGTGCAGACGAGGACTCTGACTTGTTATTTGATAAATACAGTTATTTTTTGTAATATGCCCTAATCATTTGGCATAAGATATTGATGGCTAGTGCATTTGTTTGGCTTTTGTGTCACAAAGTAAATAAACTCCCTTTGAAATGGTGACCGCTTTATGTTTAATGTAGACCTTTTTTTATTTGTATGTCAGCTCTTTGACTGCCAGAGTGGAGTGGACTCAACCTTGGCCTCGGACTAGGGTAATGGGGACTCGACTGTGGCTCTTCTTTGCTGACTCGACTTGGACTCGAACACTCGGGACTCGACTCGGACTCGAGATTTAGGGCGCGTTCACACCTACCCTGTTTGGTCCACTTTAAGTGGACCATGGTCCCTTTAAGTGGACCATGGTCCCTTTAGATCGATAGTCCGTTTGGTTTGTACAGGTATGAACGCAAACCGAACTATAATGAGGACCAAACAACCGAACCATGGTCCTCTTGAAAAGTTGGGACTCGGTTCGTTTCAAAGTGGACCATGGTTCGTTTGCTGTTGGTGTGAACGCAAAACGAACTTTATATAGTATCTAATCTAGAGGAAATGACTGAAATGAGTGACAGGTGCCTAGTGGCGGCGGTCGCGCGACCCAACTTGACAGCGCCAAGTGACAGCTTGCGCGCGACCCAACTCAAATGGATGACAGGCGCGCGGACAGTCTCTCTCGTCCTCTCTCTCTCTCTCTAGACTGGCGCCGCGCGCGGACAGTCTCTCTCGTCCTCTCTCTCTCTCTCTCTCTCTCTCTCACTCTGCCTCTCTCTCTCTCTCTCTTCCTCTCTCTGTCTCTCTAGACTGGCGCCGCGCGCGGACAGTCTCTCTCGTCCTCTCTCTCTCTCGCTCTCTCTCGCTCTCTCTCTCTCTCTATATATCTCTACTCTCTAGTCGACTTGCGCCACGCTCGTAATGACAGTATCTCTCTGCTTTATCACAAGAGACGCTGTCGGCAACTGTTATGTTTGTGAGTGCTAGTCCAATAGATGAACGACTTGGCGACAGCATGTCCTTTGTTTACAAATTAGATCCGCACCAAACAGGGTAGTGTGAACGCAGACCAAATCAAACAATGTATCATTTTCACATTTGGTCCACCAGAAAGTCCGGACTATCCACGGAAAGTCCGGACTATCCCTGGACTTTCAGATGTGAACACACCCTTAGTGACTCGACTACAACACTGTGATGAGGTATGGCTGTTGAATATTCCTTTCCTGAGAAATGTACAGGGGGAATTTTTTCTTTTTATCATTGTTCAATATAAATTCTTAATCTTAGTCAAATCCTCTCTGATCTACTTTTTTCTGTCAATATAGATGCAATTGGATATATCCAAATCAAGCCATCTCACACATTAATGATCTGATTTACATTTTACATTTTCAGAGGATGAACGTTTTCAAACTTTATTATCCACAGATAGTAAGTTAAAGAGTGATATATCACATTCACACTCCAAGTGATTTGGATTGATTTTAAAACTACAAACACATGGGGTGTGCAAGGGTTCTATTTAATCACTAATATCTCAATATGTCTATAGCTAATGTGTATATCACAACCCAGAGACTGGGCGCATTATGAATAGTAGGGATATTCTATTATTATCTGTAAGATCATTTGATATATATTTCTTATAACATTTCCTCTAGGGGACTCATTAAGTATTCATCAATCTCTCATCTTGTGTTTGCCGTCTGTGTGAACGATCCCCGCCGGCCTCACCTCTGCTGGCGTTCGATCTTGGCGGCCATCTTGGGGTTGAGGGTGTCGTTGAGGGTGGGGGGCAGTGGGCAGAGCGGCATGCTGATGCTGCTGCTGCTGGTCATCATCACGCCCTCCTGCGGAGGCTGGGTCTGCTGGATGTGCAGAATCTGGCGGCTCTTGGTGAAGCGCTGGGAGGCCGTGATCAGACGCCGCAGCCGGGCCGTCAGCACAGAGGGCGAGGGCCAGTATGCGGTGGAGTCCCCTTCCAACGCTGGAGCCGCATCTGGAAGAGATACACACACAGAGTACTATTAGAACATGTAGGGGTCAGGGTTTCCGTTAGCCGCTCATTTCCGTATTTTTTTTTTATTGGTACAATTTGTTGAAGTCCGACATGTTTAAATCTCTCTGGTCATAATGTAAAAGTGCTTGTTTTTGCCACTGAAACAGAAATCTAGCTCAAACTGAAGTCTCGCTCTGAAATCCCTTGAGGCGTGTGTGTGTTTTTACCTTGCAATGCAGCTGGATGTGTGTGTGTGTGTGAGCCAGGAAAACAATCCCTAGAATATTGGTACGGCTGGACAAGCTGACAAGTTGAGCTGCTACATGGACCCACATACCAAGCCATCCTGGCTGCACCAAAATACTGTAGTGCACTACAAATTGAATGTATTATTATTATTATTATTATTATTATTATTATTATTATTATTATTATTACAAATGACTGAATCCGACTTCTTTGATTGACAATAAGGATTAAGCATCTGGTATAATGCTATTGCAATAAGCTGAATGAACAGAGAAAATATCTGACCAGAATTCATCCCATTTGTCCAGGACATTGAAATATTCCCAGACATGTGAACCGGCATCAATATTTTTCTAGTGGAAACCCTGATAGGGGAAGTTGATTGTTCTCACTCTCATAAGAAGGGGATATTGGTGATATGGATGACAGCGATTTGCAAAGCAGCAGACTGGTAAACACACTGACCTCCGGCACCGTCTATCACGACCAACTCTCCTGGAGAAGAGGCGTCATCCTGTGTGAGAGGAGAGGTAAGAGTTAACACCTGCACACATGCAGAACATCTACAACACATCATTTCAACATTTCCCAATCGACAGCGTTGCATTTGGCAAGTCAGTCGGTCAGTACTTGGCAGAGTTAAAGTAGTGATGTACAGCGGACCATACCTCCATATCGTCCTTCAGCAGGGCTGGAGCGGGCTTATATTCGGGGTCATCCACATCCCTGCATGCACAGATAACAGCCACCAGTCAGCAAGTGGCCACATGGGGTGAGGCACAGCTGGTACAGGCTCACAAAAACACATTCACCACTGACTCATGTAGGAAAATAGCTTTGTGTGACAAGTTACATGCAAGTGGAAAGGTCTGTCAAAATAAAAGGTGGATGATGAGGAGGGGAAATATTATGTAAGCTTTTCTCTGCTTAATGCTCATTACCTGGTAGAAGGTTAGCATCAGTCACCAGCCAAATGTTTGTCTGTGGCTGTTAAGTATATCTACTCTACTACTAAATATATAGCCTGCTGGAAAATTATTAAATTAACCGTGTGAATTCTGGGGTTTGTCAGGCACAGTGACCAGCGGACAAAAGGTATAATCACCTGCCTTGCATTATACCTGAATAACCTTGATAACCAGTAATATTAAGAAAACATTGTCCAGCATAGAGACTTAAGTAATGTTGCTATAGTACTAGACTACTTGGTATCACCTAGGGAAACGTAATCCTCGTCCTATAGAGACTTAAGTAATGTTTCTATAGTACTATACTACTTGGTGTCACCTAGAAAAACATAATCTTCCTCCAATATAGAGATCTAAGTACCGTTTCTGTAGTACTATACCACTTGGTGTCACTGAGGTTTAGCTCATGGGTTGCTGACTAGGGGGAGAGCACCAGTAATGGTTGTCTGTACTCACCCATCCATGAAATCATTGGCTCTCTGTTCAGCAGCGATGGCCTTCTCGTCGGGCCGGCCCACGCGCTCTAGGAAGCACAGGGTCTGGTCTGCACGGACGCTGTTGTACTTCTCATAACCTGAGGGGCCAGAAAGGATAAACAAACAGTTATGGGTTGAAAACGCTTAAGAGATAAGGTCTATATGTACAAGCTGGCTGTTTTCCCACACTCACACCGACCCCTGCAGTCTATGGGATATTGATATCTTGTGTCCATTTTGTACCGTACCTTTACAAGCTGATGCCACCCAGACGTAATTACTGGTGGTTTTGTATTGATTTATTTATTATTTATAAATGTTAAGGCTTCTTCTTCCGTCAAGGTGGTGGGGCTGGGCAAGATATTGATATTTGTTCTTTATCATCAATCTGTGTTATTATCATATTGTGGATTTTTCCTGATATTGCGAACACAATCATAAATTGAACCCTTGCACTGAAGAACCATATAAGTCCATTTACAATGGACAAAAACTATGTATTTGCAGTTTTAAAACCAATCCAATCACTTGGGAGTGTGAATGATACATCACCGAAAAGTACTCAGCCTCTACTGTCTGAATGAACACAAAACTTACTACCAGTACCTTTAGATAATAGTTTGACAGTTTGAAAACATTGTTCCTCTGAAAACGTCAAACAGACTTATATGGTTATTCATCTAAGGTACCAAATTAATGCTACAAAAAGTTCATATTAAGTCAGTTTTCTCACAAAATGAACATCTTTTACAGTTTGATACTGTATCTATGACAGTATATATTTATATATATTTATTGCCTATATTTATTGTAACGTATATTATAACCAACTGTACATTTGAGGGGGTTGGATTTAGACATTTACAGGGGCCAGTTTCGAATTGCAGTCCCCCGTAGGTGCTCTTTGAGAGTGGTTTTGAAAGTGGGTAGTGATTCACATTATTTTACGGCTGTGGGTAGGGCGTTCCACATTGATGTGGCATAATTGCGAAACGTGTTTAGTCCCTTGTTTGAGCCGAATCTGGGTTTAACATGATTTGTGGAGCTCCCTCTGGTGTTGTGGTCGTGGTATTCACTGACCTTTGGGAAGTATTTTGACATGTACATCGGTACCTTAGTGGTGTAGTGTATATTGTAGACCAGGCCCATTGCAAGTTGCTGTACTCTGTCTACTCTAAGCCATCCTAGGTTGTCAAAGTGGGCAGGGGTGAGGTGGGTTCTAGGAGTAAGGTCAAGTAGTAGTGTGTGTGACAGAGGAGCCTCCTGTCAGGGTAGTAGTGTGTGTGACAGAGGAGCCTCCTGTCAGGGTAGTAGTGTGTGTGACAGAGGAGCCTCCTGTCAGGGTAGTAGTGTGTGTGACAGAGGAGCCTCCTGTCAGGGTAGTAGTGTGTGTGACAGAGGAGCCTCCTGTCAGGGTAGTAGTGTGTGTGACAGAGGAGCCTCCTGTCAGGGTAGTAGTGTGTGTGACAGAGGAGCCTCCTGTCAGGGTAGTTGTGTGTGTGACAGAGGAGCCTCCTGTCAGGGTAGTTGTGTGTGTGACAGAGGAGCCTCCTGTCAGGGTAGTAGTGTGTGTGTGACAGAGGAGCCTCCTGTCAGGGTAGTTGTGTGTGTGACAGAGGAGCCTCCTGTCAGGGTAGTAGTGTGTGTGACAGAGGAGCCTCCTGTCAGGGTAGTAGTGTGTGTGACAGAGGAGCCTCACCGTGCTTGTAGATGCCCAGCAGCAGACACTTGTCACAGATGGCATCCCACCACAGGACCGGGAGCTCAGAGTGGTCTGGGTCCGGAACCCAGATCTTTATCTCACTGGAGGAAAGAATCAGTCACATATGACAGAAGGAACATATTAATCCACAGCATGATGGAGAGTTTAGTGTTATAATCCCATGTTGGGTTCTATTGAGAAGCCATGGCACGTTAAGTGGAAACTCCTGACATACAATAACTGAACATAAATCATTTCCCCACTTTTTCTTGAGTCTTAATAGTCTCATCAATGTTCTGAAGGGGATCTCCTTTCACAGTAGCTTTGGATAATCGTCCTTGGTGTTACTTGGGCAACAATACTGTGGGCAGTGAGAGCCTGCAGTTCTGTCTTTGACCAGCAGGTGGTGATCTCTGGCTGGCTGAACCTTCCTTAGACAAGTTGGTACCAGATCAGTCCTGGGCGGCAGTATATTGATTGATAGATAGATAGATATTTTGGGTAACTTAGAAGGCCAATATCTCTGGGAAAAGGTGAGCAACTAAGAAACAAATCTATTCAAATCGTTCCTGATAACAAGATGTGCAAATTCTGGGACAGGTTTGCCAGTAAAGAGTTGCCCTGTATATCACTTCCCCTTCCATGCTCAAGGTTTTAGCCAAATCCTTTCAGTAACAGAAATAAAAACACACATATTTATACTGTAGGTCTCACTATTTCACCCTGACATGTAAGTTCTGTTTACCCAATGATCATGGGCTTGCACAGTCGCATGGCAGCAGTGAGGGCCGAACAAACCCATATTAAACTCTGATTAAAATCATCCTGATAGATTAAACAGCGTCATCTGTGTCATTTTGAAAGCTCCCCAGGAAAAGTTTCCCCAATGATAACCGGATGGATAGAGATCAAAACAAAAAAACAATAACAACAACAAAAACAACAACAACAACAACAACTTTGATTTCTTTTTCAGTAGCACTCAGTAGATGTACGTGTCTCTCGTTAATAGGGAGTGGGTGAAAGTTCAGCTCACCTGCAGTCCACGCCGTCTAGGACCTTCTGGGACTGGCTTCCTATCACCTCTTGTTTGAGGTAGTACAGCATTCTGACCCGCAGCAGCACCCTGCACACAGACAGCACAGTGCTCACAACAAAGACCCTGCGCACCACTAACGCTGAGCCAGCGGAACAGGCTTTCACACACACACTCTCAAATCCTCCCTCCCGCACGCACGCCGACACGTGCAGTGCATGGCTGTGAATCGGCAACGCTTACTCTAACCATTATCCTAAATAAAATAAATAATGCATATTGTTGTGCATGATATTTTATCATTGCATTACTGTGATCTCATCTAGTTTATCATTACATTACTCTGTGATTTCATCTAGTTTATCATTACATTACTGTGTGATCTCATCTAGTTTATCATTACAACATTACTGTGTGATCTCATCTAGTTTATTATTACATTACTGTGTGATCTCATCTAGTTTATCATTACATTACTGTGTGATCTCATCTAGTTTACTGTGTGATCTCATCTAGTTTATCATTACATTACTGTGTGATCTCATCTAGTTTATCATTACATTACTGTGTGATCTCATCTAGTTTATCATTACATTACTGTGATCTCATCTAGTTTATCATTACATTACTGTGATCTCATCTAGTTTATCATTATATTACTGTGTGATCTCATCTACAGTTTATCATTACATTACTGTGTGATCTCATCTAGTTTATCATTACAACATTACTGTGTGATCTCATCTAGTTTATCATTACAACATTACTGTGTGATCTCATCTAGTTTATCATTACAACATTACTGTGTGATCTCATCTAGTTTATCATTACATTACTGTGTGATCTCATCTAGTTTATCATTACATTACTGTGTGATCTCATCTAGTTTATCATTACATTACTGTGTGATCTCATCTAGTTTACTGTGTGATCTCATCTAGTTTATCATTACATTACTGTGTGATCTCATCTAGTTTACTGTGTGATCTCATCTAGTTTATCATTACATTACTGTGTGATCTCATCTAGTTTATCATTACATTACTGTGTGATCTCATCTAGTTTATCATTACATTACTGTGTGATCTCATCTAGTTTATCATTACATTACTGTGTGATCTCATCTAGTTTATCATTACATTACTGTGTGATCTCATCTAGTTTATTATTACATTACTGTGTGATTTCATTCTTATCTAGTTCATCATTACATTACTGTGTGATCTCATCTAGTTTATCATTACATTACTGTGTGATCTCATTCTAATCTAGTTTATCATTACATTACTGTGTGATCTCATCTAGTTTATCATTACAACATTACTGTGTGATCTCATCTAGTTTATCATTACAACATTACTGTGTGATCTCATCTAGTTTATCATTACATTACTGTGTGATCTCATCTAGTTTATCATTACATTACTGTGTGATCTCATCTAGTTTATCATTACATTACTGTGTGATCTCATCTAGTTTATCATTACAACATTACTGTGTGATCTCATCTAGTTTATCATTACATTACTGTGTGATCTCATCTAGTTTATTATTACATTACTGTGTGATCTCATCTAGTTTATCATTACATTACTGTGTGATCTCATCTAGTTTATTATTACATTACTGTGTGATCTCATCTAGTTTATCATTACAACATTACTGTGTGATCTCATCTAGTTTATCATTACATTACTGTGTGATCTCATCTAGTTTATCATTACATTACCTCATCTAGTTTATCATTACAACATTACTGTGTGATCTCATCTAGTTTATCATTACATTACTGTGTGATCTCATCTAGTTTATTATTACATTACTGTGTGATCTCATCTAGTTTATCATTACATTACTGTGTGATCTCATCTAGTTTATTATTACATTACTGTGTGATCTCATCTAGTTTATCATTACAACATTACTGTGTGATCTCATCTAGTTTATCATTACATTACTGTGTGATCTCATCTAGTTTATCATTACATTACTGTGTGATCTCATCTAGTTTATCATTACATTACTGTGTGATCTCATTCTAATCTAGTTTATCATTACATTACTGTGTGATCTCATCTAGTTTATCATTACATTACTGTGTGATCTCATTCTAATCTAGTTTATCATTACATTACTGTGTGATCTCATCTAGTTTATCATTACATTACTGTGTGATCTCATCTAAGTTATCATAAAACGAAGTTATTATTATTATTATTACATTACTGTGTGATCTCATCTAGGGCAAAGCTGCAACATGTAGCTATGTGAAATGACTGCGTGGGAAGGAAGTGTGATTTGGGAGCGGGCAGTGATCTAAAGACACGGTGGTCCTGGTATGTCTGGGGATGATGAGGTAGAGAGAGAGAGAGAGAGAGAAAGAGGGAGAGAGGGGGGGAGAGAGAGACAGAGAGGGAGAGAGAGGGAGAGAGAGACAGAGAGGGAGAGAGAGGGGGGAGAGGGAGAGAGGCTGAGTCACTGGGGATACATGGTGACGCATGATGACACATCACAGACAGCAAAGATGACTTTAGTGTCTGAGCATGTTGGACCAGCAGGCGGATGAGGTATACTGGGAGCTGTGGCTGTTGGACCAGCAGGCGGATGAGGTATACTGGGAGCTGTGGCTGTTGGACCAGCAGGCGGATGAGGTATACTGGGAGCTGTGGCTGTTGGACCAGCAGGCGGATGAGGTATACTGGGAGCTGTGGCTGTTGGACCAGCAGGCGGATGAGGTATACTGGGAGCTGTGGCTGTTGGACCAGCAGGCGGATGAGGTATACTGGGAGCTGTGGCTGTTGGACCAGCAGGCGGATGAGGTATACTGGGAGCTGTGGCTGTTGGACCAGCAGGCGGATGAGGTATACTGGGAGCTGTGGCTGTTGGACCAGCAGGCGGATGAGGTAGGTATACTGGGAGCTGTGGCTGTTGGACCAGCAGGCGGATGAGGTATACTGGGAGCTGTGGCTGTTGGACCAGCAGGCGGATGAGGTATACTGGGAGCTGTGGCTGTTGGACCAGCAGGCGGATGAGGTATACTGGGAGCTGTGGCTGTTGGACCAGCAGGCGGATGAGGTATACTGGGAGCTGTGGCTGTTGGACCAGCAGGCGGATGAGGTATACTGGGAGCTGTGGCTGTTGGACCAGCAGGCGGATGAGGTAGGTATACTGGGAGCTGTGGCTGTTGGACCAGCAGGCGGATGAGGTATACTGGGAGCTGTGGCTGTTGGACCAGCAGGCGGATGAGGTATACTGGGAGCTGTGGCTGTTGGACCAGCAGGTATGCCTGTGGCTTGAGACTAATATAACCCCAGCCCCCAATAAATAAACTAATTACTGACATTGAACTTCATAAAAAATTATAATAATAATAAAAAGGTGAGGTAGTACAGCATTGTAATTAAAAGGGCTTTTGATCTCATCTCCAAGTTAATGGACCTCATCCAGCAGCACTTTGTACTTGCCGTCACATAACCCCATTAGGATTTTTGTGACATTTTAAGTCCAATAAATAATGTGGCGCTGCTGTGGAGTCTCAGGTCTCATCTCTTTATACGTCGCCACTCCATGCGTCTTCAACAGATCGCACAGCTACAAAAACAAGTGTAAATAAAACCAAGACTGATTTCAAATCCCATTTCTCAAACCACTCTTTCTTTCTATTGGGCTACCGGAGATGTACCAATGTGGCCAGGTGTAAATGGAATGTGGATAAACGGTTATCTGGATATTATCCTTAACATTAAATGACAGGTGTAAATGTGGTCTTGAGTTACTGAGGAAGGGTTTAAAACCACTGCTGTAGAACAAAGGCTACAAACACACAGCGCAACGACCAGGCTGTATTCATGCAACTGGCCCCACTGAGGTTACAAACTAGAGTACACCCTGTTCATCTTTAACAGTTCAGAACGGTTATAGATAGGGATGTCCAATATTATCGGCCTACTGATATTATCGGCCGATATTGGCATTAAAATGTAATGTATCTGTATCGGTTTAATTTTTTTTATTTATTTTTTAATAATTCTTATTTAATTTATTGTCAAAAGTATGCATAATGTTGTGTTATTTCCACAACAAGAGATATGTAATGTTAATTACCTGAAATTATTCCGTTTTTTTGGGAGGGAAACCCCGCATATATCGGTATCGGAAATTAAGAGTTGGACAATATCGGTATATCGGATATTGGTAAAAAAGCCAACATCGAACATCCCTAGTTATAGATGGAACCTAGACTTTCCCACCTTAATTCATTCACACAATAATAATAATAATTCATTGTATTTGTAAAGCGCTTCTCAGGAACCCGAAGTCGCTGACATGAGCAGAGAAACCTGTGGCCCTCCCAAAGTCTGTCTGTCAGAGTGACGGATGGGTGTCACGACCAGTCTGGGAGTCCGAGCTGCCGTCTGACAAAGTGTTGGGCCCACCCCTCCCTTCCTTTCTCCCTCCCTCTCTCTCTCCTCTGTGCCCAGGGCCGCTTAAGAGCAGCTGCCGGTTCCTCTGTTTGCCAGCACAGCCCTACATCACCTTCTCTCTCTCTCTCTCAGAGTCTAGCAGACAAGCCAAGTGTGTGTGTATGTGTGTGTGAGAGGTCTCAGACAGACTCACTTAGAGACAGTGCAGGATCCCACCACAGCAGACACAGTGGATGGTATGAATTATTTTAGAAGCGCAAGGGCTAGTATGCAATTGTCACAGGCTTGCTTATGCTGCCTGACATTCCACACAACTAACACACACAACAAAACACCATAGAGAAAGAACCTGCAATACATCTTCTTATCTTAATAACAAGGTGGTAGCAGCAACACACATCCATTGTAATTCCTATCCTAGTCCAGCTAGATCAAGAGAGAATATTTCTGAATGTGTTCTCGTCTGCGTGGCGGTGAAGCTGCACGTCCCACCGCCGGTCACATTCCAGGCAAGCAGAGTGAAAAAATGCGGAGGTCAGCAAAGCCACCGAGTGTGTATCCCCGTTTGCCCGCGGTGTGTCATGCACAGACGATCCCCTGGCTTCAGCACTACTGCCCTGGGAACAATAGGGAACTTTCTGTGGAGGCTACAGGGCTCTGTGTTTAAAGCCTCCCCCCACCCCCACCCCCACCCCCCCCCCCACACACACACACACACACACACACACACACACCAGCCCCCCAAACAAGCAGCCATCATCTATTTGGCTTTATATCTCAAAAGCCATTTTTAACTAGCTCTGACCCCCCCCTCTCCTCTCCCCTTGTCTGTAAGTAAAATGAGATCTACAGTATGATGGTCATTATGAGGCCCAAATCACATTAGGATTCATCCACCAGTCATTCAATTAATCAGGGGATGGGTTTTGATCTGGCTTTTCAATCCCTCCTAATTGCTCCTTATGTGGACGTGCCACCATTAAAAATTGTACTGTGAGGTACAATTGTAATGTCACAGCTTCATATTATTGGGGGGGGGGGGGGGGGGGGGGGCATCTCAGCTTGAAGCAAATACAACAGCTTGTAATAGAAAAAAAAGAAAAGGAAAAAAGAGCTTGTTCAGACTCAATATTAAAAAGGCTTCTAACACTGCAGCTTTTAAACCAGAAAGACTACCGCTCACTACTCTCCAGCTGAGGGTGGTGTTGAGTAGAGGTAGGTGGTTGATAATAAGGGAGGTGGAGGGGGGCCTACTTGTTGCAGTGGTGTTTGAGGTGCTTCTTGTAGCCGTCATCCTGTAGCAGGTGTTCTGGGTTGTGCTTCCTGATCCACTCAGCTTTATGGATATCAAAGGTGCTGGTCTGAGTCTTGATCTTTTTGCCTTTCCTGCCTCGTGGCACCGGTGTCGACAGGCCTGCGGAGGGAGGAGAGGTCAAGGCACAGCGGTTAGCATCACAGGAGGATACCACTTAGTCCACTGATACCACTTCCCTGACAATATCATAACAAGATACAACTGTCAAACAGCAAACTCCAGGCAAAAGTACTCGTCTTGGAATTTGCACCGTCTTTGTGTGTGGGTTGGAGTTGAGTGAGGACAGGGGATGGGTCACTTCAAGCTCTGCCAAGAGAAGTCTGGAGAAATTCACAGTATAATAAGTTACTATATAGCTATAATATGGTGTATATATATATTATATAAAATCCATATTATAGTAACATACTTATACTGTGAATTTCTCCAGACGTCTCTTGGCAGAACTGTAAACAAGTGCAATACCATGCAGGGCTCTGCCTGTAGAGGTCGCTGTTTGAAGGCATTACAGTTGGAGGCCCCAGTGTGTCTCACCCAGGTGGTTCTGCAGCTCCTTGGTCTGCCCGTCCTCGGTGGGGGCGATCAGGTCCCACATGAAGCTCTTGATCTTGTCGTCTCCGCGGTAGTGCACCAGGCAGTAAGCCAGCAGCGCCCTGCAGATGGACTCCACGTCCCGCTCAGTCAGCTGCTTCTTGAAACGCCCGTGGATAAGAATATCCTTCCAACGACCCCACCTGGATCACAGAGAACAGGGAGGGGGAAAGAGAGAATTTGAGACCAACAAAAAAAGACTAACCCAAAAAAAAAAACATAATTTTTGGAGCAGAATTACTTATTATGAATATACCTGCCAATAGGTGATATCTGCGCATAGGTGACAATATACATTTATTTAAGTATTTTCTCATACTTGCGTATTTTCTCATACTGTGCATATGGTTACTGGAGGTGTTCGTTATACAGGAATAACAGACTTCATCATATGTTTTCATATAAACAGATAATATATATATATATAATGGATATATAATACTTAATTTATAACAGGTCTATCAAAATCTATAAGTACTGATTATATCTGTGGATGTGAACCCATACCGATGGTAAATTGTAAATGGACTGCATTTATATAGTGCTTTACAACTGATGCCTCACATTAGGGGTGGACGGTATGGTCTAAAATTTATATCACGGTATAATTTGAAGCATAGACGGTAACGGTATATATCACGGTACCAGTGTTTCCGTTAGAATAATTTTTTTTGCCTGATAGGCAGGCTATATAAAGAATGACATCCTCAAGGCATGTAGATTTATAATATTTTAACTTAAAACTAGGCTACTTTTGCGTATAAAGTCATTATATTCCAAATAAAATAAGTCCCGAGTCGAGACTCCGTGCTGCTCCCATTGCAAACAGCGAGGCTGGATGCTGGATTTTGCTAGAAGCATATGTAGCTGCAGAGCCGCAGAACCATGGGCGCTTTCAGGAGCCATTGGCAATTCAGCCGTTGGGTGGGGGGGCGCTGTTGAGCGGGCCTGTGACCAGACCTAAAAGCGCCCATGGTTCTGCGGCTCTGCAGCTACATGCTATTCGCAACTCCACTGCTGCAGCCGTCCTCCCGCTGCAGCCGTCGTTATCATAACACTACACACATATCATAATGTTTACAGCAAACTGTAGTTGATCACCAGGTATGTTTTATTAACGTAGAATAATTCATATAAGAAAAACGATAGGGAAATCCCTTACCTTTCTCCACTGGTTAAAAATGCCAGGAACTGAAATTGAAACTTGCTGTGCGCTGCGGTGATATGTGTTTATTATGAAATGACAATTGCGTGTTGACACGCCCACTGCGCGAAGCCTCCTAAATAACTTTTTCCAGTTTGCACATATCTATTATCTATGACTAATTCTATCTATTTTTAGGGGCAAATGCGATTGAAATAGTCGCGCTGTGGTTACATGACGTCATTGCTCTTTTAGAGCTGCTCTACCGGTTACTAGGGATGGGAATTGATAGGATTTTATCGATACGATTCCATTATCGATTCTGCTTATCGATTCGATTCTTTATCGATTCTCTTATCGATACCTGATCAATTTATAATTTAAATAAATAAATTGGAAATGCAACAGAACTAAGCTGGTTAGAATAACAACATGCAACTTGACATTTCTGATTGTCATTTATTGTTGAGCCCCCATGTCAGGGGCGACAGTGGCTCGGGAGGTAGAGCAGTCGTCTGGCAATCCGGAGGTTCCCGGTTCGATTCCCGCTCCTCCCGGGCAGCGTGTCGATGTGTCCTTGAGCAAGACACTTAACCCCTAACTGCTCCCGATGAGCAGGTTGGCACCTTGCATGGTTGCCTGCGCCGTCGTTGTGTGAATGTGTGAGTGATTGGGTAAAATGTAAGGAACAAATTGTAAAGCGCTTTGGATAAAAGCGCTATATAAAAAAGCAGCCATTTACCATGTCAGAAAAATACAAAAACTGTAAAAAATAAAACATTAACTATAGCCTACACTTAAATAAAATAATGTATTTGAGATTCTCTTAAAATGTATTTATTTTTTTATTCTTAAACTAATTTAATCTATTGAATAACAGTCGTTATTCCTCTGACTTATGTCTCACACACACACACACACAGACACACAGAGCTCCCTCCCCGGGCCCCTGTCCTGTAGGTATTGGCTTGTGTTGCTACACGGACACATTTGTATGTTGCACCATGGTACTTCCTGTCTGACGGACTTAGTAAATAAACAATCCGGCTCTTATTATATGTGAACTAAAGAGTACAATGTTTACAGAACAGTCCCCACCCGCTGTTTTATTGTATTTGTACCTGTACTATCCGCTGTCAGCTGTTTATCTCTCTTTGTGAGCTTGATTAAATAGCGTTAGCTCACGTTAGCTAGCGATAGCTCCGCGGCTAATTTTAGCTCACCCTAAACTAAATCAATGAAAGCATTCAAGTAGTTTTCACTGCACATAGAAGTAGCCAAACAGCGGGAGCATTTCGGGAGCATATGACCAAAAGCCAGGCAATTTCGAGCCCTTAAGGAATCAAATAGAGTCTGCCATGGCTACATGCTAACGCGCGCAACTGTAGGAAAAACCTGGCAGCGTTAAGGGAATCGAAAGTCACAGGAGCCACACGGTTCCAGGCATCGGCCAATTAGGAACCGGTTCCCAACGGGAACCGGTTTTCGATTCCCATCCCTACCGGTTACACGGTATAGTCAAAATCCATACCGTAGAGCAAATTCATACCGTTTATACTGTATACCGTTTATACCGTCCACCCCTACCTCACATTCACCCATTCACTCACACATTCACCCATTCACTCACACATTCACCCATTCACTCACGCACTGACGGCGGAGGCAACCATGCAAGGTGCCAACCTGCTCATCAGGAGCGGTTAGGGGTTAAGTGTCTTACTCAAGGACGCTTCAACAAACTGCCCGGGAGGAGCTGGAATCGAACTGGGAACCTTCAGATTACCAGACAACCGGTCTACCTACTGAAGCACTGTCGCCACCGATACGAGGTCAATACAAAATTCTGAGCAAATATTGGCAGATAATATCAATGCTACAATATACTGTATCTGTCGGGGGAAAAGGACTGACTAATTTGCTCAATTGTTGATGGGGAAAACAAAGTGATGAGAGGAAATGAATATGGCAGTTAAACGCTGACACAAGTCTGGTCTAATAATAGAAGTGTAGCTGGCGCAATGTGCTAGCAGGGTCTAATAATAGAAGCGTAGTTGGGGTGATGCGTTAGCAGGCCAGGTGACTCACCCGTAGACCAGCAGGTTCTTCTCCACCCTGAAGCACTCTGTGCGTCCGTAGCTGTTGAGGCGGTCGTAGGCTCGTTTGAGCTTGGGCTTGGTGTCATCACTGTCGCTTTCGCCCTCCGACAGTTCCGCCAACTCGTCCTTCGTGGCGCTAAAAGGCCGCGTCTGCTTCCTCACACGAGGGGTATCGATCACTAGGCTGTTCTGTGTGGAGGAGAGGGGGGAATGGATACAGTCAATATTTTAAAGAGTCCCGAAGGTTCAATGTGAATTGTTATCAATCCTGAGGACTTACACAGAGAGGTACAATGAGTCAACAGAAAGAAACATGAGACTTCAAGGCAAAGCACTGCCTACCTTGAGTCACTAAAGTAGATGGTAGTAATATCGTATAGTAATAAGTAGGGGTGAGTGATATAACATAGTAATGATACACTAGTAGAAATGTGTGCTAAGGTATAAATGAACCCTTATCGTTCCTACTGCATGGGTACACAGAACTGTGCTAACGTATAAATGAACCCTTATAGTTCCTTCTGCATGGGTACAAAGAGAACTGGTGATCGTTAGCTTTGACCACAGACTTAACATCGAGCACAGTTACTGTGTTGTTTCGCACAATGTGAATATTATACTGTATAATAAATGCATTTTTGGGATCCATGGCAGGAAACAGGCATTATCATGGAGCCCTTTACCCCCCCTCCCCCATTTATTATTATTTATATATATGTATATATATATTCTTAATGGTATTGCAAGAAATATTTAATTCTACATTGTTACCGTCCAACATGTTAAATATATGTGAAATGTAGGCCCGTATTGCCCATCCCTAATATTAAGTACTGTATGTTCTATCCAAGTATGGACTTCATAGTGCTTACTCTGCCGTTGACCGTTTCCACATCGATCTCAGCCTTCTTGGCCCACTTGTCCCAGAAATTAGGGTCATCCAACGAGATGTCTGTGCGATTTCCGGATGAAACAAAACTGGCCTAGAAATAGACATGACAAAAGAAAGTTTAGAAAATCACATCAAAAGATAATCATATGCCATTCAACTGAGATGTCAATATAGTCTTGTGGAAACAAATACAAATAATATAATTTTCATTAATTCAAACCTTTATGACTCGAAAACCTTGCAAAGTTCAATGAGGTTGCCCTCATTTGCGGTAACATTTAAATAAAGAGTTCAATTCCATGTATATATGTGACAGAATATCCATGGATTACAAATGAAAGTGCTTTATATAGTTCTGAGGAACACTCCTGTCCATCATGTTAACATGTGCCAAATGGTCAATGGACTGCTTTTATATAGCGCTATTTTGTCCAAAGCGCTTTACGCCTTATGCCTCACATTCACCCGTTCACTCAGTCACAAACTGACGGCGGAGGCAACCATGCAAGATGCCAACCTGCTCATCGGGTGTCTTGCTCAAGGAAAAGTTTGGATAGAAATGCATGTGATTGGTTCCAAGATTATCTGTCAGGGAGACGTCAGTGTGTAAAGTCGGGTTATTCCCAAACACGCTACCTCCTTATACTACATCATTATTGGAATGGAATTTTGGAACCCGTTTTAGTTTGACTGGCTGGTCCTTAAGTTCACTCGAGTTAGCTTGGAACAGGGTAAATCTGCATTTTGCTACGATGCCTCTAGCTCATGGAATGAACTCCAACAGTCCTTAAAGCTTGAGATTCTCCCCTCTGTTGCAGAGTTTAAAACCTTGATCTCCAACCAAGTTGTATGTGTATTCATTTATTTGTTATCCTTACTTTTGTCTCGCCTTGTTGTCTTATTGTTATGATTTTATATGCCTTTTTTTCCTCTATATACACTCAACGTGACTGTAAATGAGGGAAACCTCAGTTGCCTTTCGAGTTTAAATAAAGGTTTGAAAATGTAAATGAAAATGTTTACACACAGCTGGAATCAAATTGGGAACCTTCTGATTACTAGACTGCTCTACCTCCTGAGCCACTGTCACCCCTTTGCTGTATTAATGCTATGCTGTATTACCGTAACTGCAAGATGGAAATAGTTTGACACAGATCTTTTCGTTGGTGATGTACTGCCACTGTTCATCAGACCCATTTTGAGATGTTTCTTGATGAAGTGCAGTGTAAGTATTCAAAGTGTGTGTGTGTGTGTGTGTGTGTGTGTGTGTGTGTGTGTGTGTGTGTGTGTGTGTGTGTGTGTATACCTTGGCAAAGGTGGAGCCCCGTCCCTCCGACTCGATGGTGATGGTCTTGGTGCGGCGCTGGAGGATTTGGTCGATGTCCTCCTCGCAGAACTTGGCGCCCTCGTCCTCGTCGTCCATAATGGCCCCATAGGCCCCCCTCCGCAGCAGGTCCTCGATCTCCTTCTTGGACAGCTGTTGCTGCGTCTGGAGAGGGAGGCAGGGAGGGGTGGTGGTGAGGGGCGAGAGGAGGTTATAACATGGGGTCGTGCTGGCAACACTTGACATAGATTAGATTAAAATGTATTGTCATTATACAGCACAAGTACAGTACAACGGAAATACGTTTGGCATCCAACCAGAGTGCAAATGTAACAGTAAAATGCATTAGTAATATATAATGGACAGGTGATATACAGCATTATTGTACATGCTATCATACAGAGTTGTATGGATGTGTGCAGGTGTATAAGTAGGTATATAGGAGGATTATATGCAGACAGATATGGATATATATGCTGTAAATATATATATATATTTAGATATGTATTGTGGCAGATATCACCCCCCCTCTGATGGACATGTGAAGGACGGGAGATATTATTGCCACGGAAGGAGTGGAAACAATTAGGTAGCTGATTAGTACTGATAGAACACACCTGTGCATCATTAGTTCACCCACATCTCACGTGCACACACCCCATAAACACACACTACAAATACACTAGGTTAGTGAGAGGTGAGTTGAGTGGAGGTGAGGTTGGAGTTGTTACATTGAGAGAGAGAGTGGTATATTCTGAGTTTTGTGAGGTGAGAGGTAGTGAGAGGAGAGGAGAAGGCGAGAAGGTGTTCATTGTGTACTGGACCCTAGACTGGCTGAGAAACCCCCTTGTGAACTGACCCTGGACCGGACGACTACTCTGAGTATTGAACAATCCCTTTTTTTGTACGAAAGCCTGTTTTGTGTTTTTCCCATCGAACTATATTGCACTTGTGTGGACATTTGAATTAGTTTGTTTTTGAACCGTGACGAGTCTGCACACCACCAGGCTCGTCACAATATATATATATATACACACAGTATATAGGTGATATATATATATATATTAGAGCTGGGCATAGATTACATTTTTTAATCTAGATTTATCTACCTGCAATCCTGGAATTAATCTAGATTAATCTAGATTAAAATGGCAATAAAAAAAAAAAAAAAAAAAAAAAATCAACAGCATGAACATGTCTCTTCTTTTTGTCATTTAAAAGTGTTTCTTTTAAAACCAGATTTATCGTAATGTTCGGTGCCCTTCCTTTGATGCCATTAACATTGTTACACTGATATTGACAGCTCTCTCCAGTGTCAAATCACGCTCTGTCAGTAGTTTCTACTGTGCACCTTCATTTCTTAATCCACACACAAACCTGTCTCTCAATGTGTCTTTTAGTGAATCTCTAAATTCACAATGCTGCTGACTGGTTGCTCACACACAGACTGCTGCAGAAGCAGGTTTCTCAACAAATTCAGTGCAAGCTCAGTGTAACAGTTCCATGAATGAATGAATGAAAACGTTATTTAACAGATTGCAGAATGGGTACAATACAGTACGGCTGGATGCAGACCAGAGAAAGACGTTTGTCTTGTTTACATCAGGGTCCCCCATTTTCATTTCATATTGCTCCACATTGTCATTAGCCCCTTTCGTGACTGTGATGCACTGAGTGAATCCACAGTCACTTGCTCCTCAATAGGAAACCAACCTAGATTTACCATGAAGGACTGGTTCTGGCCGAACCGTTCGTTATACAAGTATCACAGAGAAATTACAAAGGTACTCACAGTTGCACGAGGGTTTCGAACAGAGATACGGGATGGTGCGCATGCGCTGTGATCACCCAACGGCGGAAATAATGCCCTTTTGAGCAGTTTATAAAAATTATTTAAAATGTTTATTAGCAACGCAGAGCTTTCAAACCATCCCGTATCTCTGTCCGAAACCCTCGTGCAACTGTGAGTACCTTTGAAACGTGTCTGTGATTCTTGTATAACGAACGGCTTGGCCAGAACCAGTCCTTCATGGTAAATCTAGGTTGGTTTCCTATTGAGGAGCAAGTGACTGTGGATTCACTCCGTGCATCACAGTCACGAAAGGGGCTACATTGTCATCAAAAGGTCCAATATTTCCAATAACCCAAGCCATTTCTGTTGTAAACACTCACGATAGTCTAGTCGATCCTTCCTTTAGTGTGTAAAGTGGATTTCCTCCTCTTGTAGATGTTTCGCTCGATCAACGTGAGCTAACATGCTAACTCGCTAAGCTAACGTTAATAATGTAAACAAAGCTCGCAACGGACTTCTTCTTTCTTGCATTGCGCAGATTCAGACGTCCTCAACGCCGAATTGTGTTATATCCTGAGGACTTCTTAACCTCACCTGTATAACAATGATTACCGGACCACTACTTTAGTTTAACACATTATTCTGACTACAGCTCCGGTAGTGCAATCACTTCCGGGTACCACATCTGGGAACTACGGCAAGTATTTAAGGACAATACAGACCCAACGTTGAGAAAAAGATTAACGGCGTCAATTATATTATCGCGCGATACTAGTCTCGCGTTAACGCAGCACGTTAACGCCGTTAACGGCCCAGCTCTAATATATATATATATATATATATATATATATATATATATATATAGAATAGGTGAATGTGCAATGTGCAACAACTGATAATACAGTGCTCACAGAACAGCTTGCCTATAATTCTGACAAGAACACACACTCACAGTTCCAGTGCTGTTGAACTAGATGGATCTCATGGGTTTAGTTAGCTAGTATGCAGCGATGCCTCTGGTGTGTTCAATCAGATGTGGAGAAGAGCTAATGGACGGTTTCAGCTAACTCTCAGCGAAGTCAGACGGCTCCCTAAAGGTTGAGATCATTGCAGCTTTCCATGTTGAGATTTAGTGTTTAGCCGGTCATCACATCCACACTGCCTCCAGTTGACTGTTGCCCACGCGAGCGCATATTTAAATGCAAGTACACCGAAACCCTAACACAGCTAAAGGTCCACCTACACACTGATGACACACTACCTCGCAAAATATACTAATAAGAGATGGATACATTTTTTCATGTATACGTTCGCGTGTTATCCCGTGGTGAATATTGTATAGTTTCAGAGTGATCCTGGCTAATTCCTGGAAGCTGCTTTATGGAGCGATATGTGAATTTTGCTAAAGGTGTTCGCATTGCTCACCTGGACACTCAGTCGTAAAAAAGGCGAAGCAGCGCCTCTACCACCTGAGACAGTTAATGAAGTTCAGAGTATCTGGGAAAATACTCCAGTCCTTCTACTCCGGAGCTGTAGAGAGCATCTTGACTGGAAACATCACTGCCTGGTATGGCAACAGCACGGCACAGGACAAGAAGGCCCTACAGAGAGTGGTGCGCTCAGCCGAGCGTACCACGGGTATTGCACTACCAACCCTGCAGGTCCTATACAACAAGAGGTGCAAATCCAGAGCCTGCAGGATAATGAAAGACCCTCACCACTCCAACAACAGCCTGTTCATGCTGCTGCGGTCAGGCAAACGCCTGCGAGCACCAGTAACGAGGACAGAGAGACTTAGGCTCAGCTTCTTCCCACAGGCCATCAGAGCCTTGAACACTGAACTCTCCACGCACAAGCACACATGAGCACACACACAACACACACACTGTACACGCTCACACACTAGCAGCCACTTTAACATGAGCACACACACACTCATGCTGCACACGCTCACACTATGGACACTTTACAGAAGGAAAGATCACTTAAGAATAGTATAGCTTGAGATCGTATAATATAGCATTGTATAGCAGTGTACATAAAGACCCAATGCCTCATCCGTAGCTAACAGTGTACTGCACTGCCACAGGACCTGTGGCATGCTCTGTAAGTACAGATACCGATATGCCTACTTTGTTTACTTGTTTATTGCACTATGTCGCTCTATTGGTTGGACTCTTATATTATTACTTGTATTATGCACATCGTTGCGGGCGAGACAAGAGTTTTATTTGTCACGGCATACAGGTATACAGTGAAATGCGGGGGGCATTTCACTGTATACCTGTATGCCGTGACAAATAAAACTCTTGTATCTTGTATCTAGACACGTTACTATTTCCAAATCAAAGGTATATAATAGGTATTATGTTTTAATACTACATAGGTTGATTGTTGCGATCGATGTTAAATCATTGTTGGATCAAACTAGGATTGATGTCATATAGTCCTTACCTTTACTAGGAGGTATCCCAAAAAGAATATTCAAATTGTCTGATCGCGATTTCCAGTATTGATGTCCCTGACATGAACTGGCACAAAATATGCAAATATGCATGAGTGTGCTGAACGCGTTTCAAAGTGCTCGGTTGAAGCGATTCACTTGGCTTGGTCTAAATTCTCCGCCCAGACCATATACAATGTAACACACAGTGTGAAATAAGGTTTCAAAGGGTAGGCGATACTGCCACCTAGTAGGATTTGGCCGGTATTGCACTCTCTGGGTCTCAGAATGAGTTCCAATGGTAACACCGAGGTCCGTGAGACTGTATAGAATAAAAAAATCGAAAAAAAGAAAAAACTATGAAAACGATCGAAAACCTGACTATACTCTGGTTTTGGCGCTCAACGGTTGGCGAGATAACCCGACTATAGTCGTGGTTGGCCGTGAATTAGTTAAGGCTCAGATTTGTCATTTGGGACTGTTGTGAGACATTAAGAAAGCTTGCAGAAGTTGTTCGTTTTTAGTTCCAAGGATGAGAACCATAGAAGGAAATTACATTTTAAGCATCAGTATGCATGGACTACTTTAACGCAGATGTGTATGTCAGTATGTGGCGTAAAACTGTGGAATTCTCTACAGAATGATTTAAAGAGTTGTACAAATAACTTTCAGTTCAAGTGTATAAAGAAAGAACAATTGGACTGTATGACTGTGCTTTCCCTATGACAATTTCTTTCCCCATGTTATTGTAATTATTGATTGTTAAAGGTCCCATGCATTATAAATGGCATTTTCCAGTGTTTAGCAATGTTTCCTAGCAATGGGGGATTATATCAATGTGGTCTGTGTCTCTAATTATCATATTGACTCATCAGTCTAGTTTCGAGTTCACGAGATCTTCCCTCACTCAACTAAGCCGTTCTGATTTGACTGTTTTGCTGACGTGAATAAGGCACTGGTTGAGCTGATTGTGATCTGATTGGCTCTGTGGTTGTAGTGACCGCCCACAATTCGCTCAACAGAGCGAGTGGATTACTTCCTCAAACAGGGTGCAGAGTCCGACAGACAGCAGAGAACGAGCGAGCGAGAGAGGGAGAGAGAGAGATAGAGAGGGAGAGATAGAGGGAGAGAGAGAGAGGGGCCGCACGGGACCACGCGCAGGAGTGTGTGTAAAAATGTGTGTGCGCCGTCTCTCTCCCTCGTCCGGAGCATTTACACACAAACTTGACTGCGTGTGTGTCTGGGACGCATCTCTCCTCTCTCTCTCTCTCTCTCTCTCTCTCTCTCTCTCTCTCACTTGCTCGTTCTCCCTCTCCCTCTCTCTCTCTCTCTCGCTTGCTCGTTCTCTCTCTCGCTCTCTCGCTCTCTCTCGTATGTATCACGCTGTGCGGGTGACTGTCACTCAAAGCGCTTATGGGCAGAGCCCAGCCAAATCAGCTTGAAATCTTGAACTAGAAATATATAAAACAATGAATTTTTTTTGAAAAAAAACCTCACAGATGTGTTCCATAGACTCACAGGAATTGTGTAAAGTTGCCCAAATAGTGAAAGGAATAGCAATGCATGTCCCCTTTAAATATGTGTAATTGACAGAGCATTTATTTCTATTGTTTACTTATTGTTTTGAGGAAGGCAAAATAAGATTTTCTTCTCCCGCTCCTTTTCGCTCATGGGATATGCAAATTGAGAGGTGCTTTAATTATGAAATTATACTATTATACTTTTATGGAACTGTGCATTACCATGAAATGAAAATGAAATGAAATAAGAGAAAAGCCTTTCACTGTTGGTGAGCCCATGATCTACTATTAACACATTGGATGCCAGACCCGAGTATAGTCGGGTTAACTCGCCGACGCTTGAGCGCCAATCACGAGTCTAGTCGGGTTTTAATCGTTATTTCTTTTATTAGCGATATCCATTCATTTTCATCCATCCAACCTGATGTTATCGTTATCGGATGGTATTGCACATCATTGAATTGGATTGGCTGGGACTGTGCATCAAAAAAAAATCCGGTCCAGGTTTTCCTTCTCAGGCATGCAGTATACCACATTGACTGGGGACAATCTGTTTTTATTGCTAACCCTTTTTTTTTACACAGGATTTTAGCCTGTACCTTCTGGCAGGGGGACTGCCAATGGAAATTAGCCTTTTGGCTAAAATTGGGTGCATTTACATTTGTAAAATGTTTTATTAATGTACCGTACTTTTCGGACTATAAGCCGCGGCTTTCCCCCCCATTTTTCGACCCTGCGGCTTATATAACGGTGCGGCTTATATGTGACTCGACGTGACCAAACCCGAAAATGTAAAAATCAAAATATTGCTTTTTTGACTGCATTGAAATGTTATTTATCTGTTCCCTTATTTGCTAAACTTAATACAACTTGTAAATGAGTTAATTCTTGTTATTTGTCCGACAGTATTGTGTCCCAATGCTAATTACATATGGTAATTAAACATTAAAACACCTGCGGCTTATAGTCCAGTGCGGCTTATATATGTACACATCATTCAATTTAGCTGCTGCGGCTTATAGTCAGGTGCGGCTTATAGTGCGAAAAGTACGGTACACTGTCCCCCTTGAACAAATAAAGTAAACCTAACCTAACCTAGCGTGGATTATGTGTTTTGGATATATAACGTTGGATCAATAAACGCAATCAATATTTGGAATGGCGATCAGGAATTGGATTAATCTTTTTGCAGGACATCAGATGTGAGGTAAGGACTCTATGTTACCAATCTTGGGTTAATCAGATGTTTCTTTCACAGCGATCACAACGTGTGTGTGTGTGTTGGTACCGACCCAAGGCACGGATAATAGATTTTTCAGCCCGCTTTTGATTGATTGATTGAAAACTTTATTAACAGATTGCAGAATGGGCACAGTACAGTACATCTCAATACATACAATTGTTAAGGGGATGCAGACCAGAGAAAGACTTTCGTCTTGTTTACGTCAGGGTCCCCCATTTTCAATTCATCATAACATATATGATATACATGACATATAGATAGACAGTACTGCTACATCTATACATTTATGACGTACCAGATTTGCAAATACAGTACTGTTTGTGATACGAAAAGAGTCCAGAAAAGAGAGTATATCGTGCATGAGGACACATATACTATCAATAATCTAGCATTTATTTGAAAACGATTCATAAATCAGCCGAAAAATTACAACGTGTTTTGTGTATTCCACTAAAGGGCTATTATCGCGTCTTTCTCTGGAATTACTAGAAATCACCAAAACTATACTCGTATTCAAAACAGTATAAAACGGAAATGTACCGATAAAAAAACAATCCGTTTTGTACATGTTGACTGCAAGCAACTCATTGATAAGCGACGGGTGTATTAGACCCATAGCCATAATTTAAGATATATTTTAAGCACTCGCAAATCTCCCCGTCCTCCCATTGATTAAAGCGGCGACCATCTAGACCTATATTCGCCATATAGCTCTGGCGCTGAATGTGTTAAGTAAACTATGCTCAGAGCCAGTGTTAATTTAGTCAACGAAAATGATGACTAAATATGGTCGTCAATGAAGCTTTTTCCCCTGACGACAACGAGACGAGACGTCACATTAACTCTTTCTGTGCCAAACACGAGAATTCTTGTGTTTCAAATCCAACTCTTGAGCGCCAAAAACGAGAAATCAAATTTTTTGATCATTTTAATTTTTTTTTGGTTTTTCCATTCAAAACACTCACGCAGACCTGCCTGTGTCTCCCTGGCACCGCTGCCTACGTTATAATTGCAATGCCGCTCGAATCCCGACAGGTGGCAGTATCGCCTACCTTTTGAACTGGTTCTCTCAGTTGTCTTTCAGTGCCTCGGTACCTCCGGCTCGAGGAATCTCCTCCCCCTCAAAGTGAATCAGCACATAGCTATCTGTCGCCGATTTTCTCACCTGATGAGATGGCTAAAATGGCTTCTTCCGCATTTTGACGCCGTAGCGCTGTGATTGCTGGGCGCACCAGGCATGTGATAAAGCAGCCAGCAATCACAGCGCTCCGGTGTCAAAATGCGGAAGAAGCCATTTTAGCCAAGGCTAGTTCAGTGATTTTTTTTACTCGTTTATAAAAATGATTTGACCTAAATGGTTATTAGCAACGCCGAGCTTTCAAACCCCCCTGCTTCTGTGTGTGAAACCATAATGCAACGGTGAGTACCTTTGAAATGGCTATGTGATATATTTTGGACCAACCGCTCGTTTTTAACCAGTGCTTGATGGTGCACATTAACATGGCTAGTAGCGTGGAATCAGTGACTGCGTATTCAAGCAAGGCTTGCATCACAGTCACGAAAGGGGCTATAGCTAAATAGTTCCCCTTTAATGAAACCAGTAGCCTTCTTTGTATTCACTGAGGGACCAGATAATGAACAGAAGTACATTTACAACAACATATTGAGCTGGGATGCATACATTTAATAGATGAACATCATGATTAATTAAGCTGGTGACATCAGGAAAAGGCACCTTTTCCATGTATTATTATGCGTCCTGCCTGCAAAATCATCAGTATTTTTCATTTTGGCGGCCTTGGTAATAGAGTTTGACATCCCTGGTCAAGAGGCTCATCATTCTGTCTTCATCTTCTCCCTATGCTCTGACAGCAGGTGCTGCTAGTGTTGCCCACTTGAGAGTAATTCCATTACTCTACTGTCACTCTGCTGGCAGGCCAGTGCACGAGCACCAGTGATGAAGAAAAGTCACCCAATTAAATATCAGGGTTTATTTAAAAAAATAATTATACAGTATGATCAGCTCTGAGCAGTGTTAATTTCGTCAGCTTATTTTTTGTCATGTGTCAAATGCTCTTTTTTCGTTTATCATATTTAGTCATCTTTATCTGTCTCTTTATCTGTCACCTTTATCTGTCTCTACGTAGACAAACGAGGCAATTCTGAATGGCTTAGTTCACTGGGGGAGGATATTGTATCAACTGAACTGGAGGAATGGGACTGAATGAGAATTTCACATCTAGTCAGTGTTGGTACAACCCCACATTGCTAGAAAACAATGCTAACCACTGGAAAAGGCCATTTATAAGATAGTTCCCCTTTAACTCTTTAATTGCCAGACCCGAGATATCTCGGGTTAACTCGCCATGTGTTGGCTGCCAGAGATTACCAAAGTGCAATACCGGCCACATCCTGCCAGATGGCAGTGTCGCGCATACTTTGAAACCTTATCTAACTCTGTGTTACACTCAAATGTCACCGGGCACTATATTTAGACTGAGCCGAGTAAGTCGCTTCATCCGAACACTTGGAAACGCATCTGGCACTCTGGATCCATAAGTTGTGCCAAATTATGTCCGGGACCATACAGGCACCAATACTCGAAATCGCGATCACACAATTGGAATATTCTTTTTGGAACTCCACCAACCACAGGTAAGGACTATCTGACATCAATGTCAGCTTGATCCAACAATGTTTTAATACCGATCCAGCTGATCAGCGTTTTTAGTGTTCAATACGAATGCCGTTATTGGCAATCAAAGCATCAGAAATGACCCCCCCCCCCTTTTCATGCATTCATGATGAAACATAATACCTATTATATACATTTGATTTGTAAATAGTAGCATGTCCAGGCAAGAAACGCCAACGATTATAGTATAATTCACGTTGCGCCCTATTACTCGCTCGAGAGACCAGCGAGAGGCGGAGACCATGGCAAACTACTTTTGCAGAGAGATACCTACCATATACACAACCTGCAGACTATGGCCCCTCTTGGACTGAATGAAGAGTTTGACATTAAACCCTTCCTGTAAATACACACATTCTGTCTGGTTCTGTTTTTTAATACATTTTTCTGTTTTTTAAGTTTTCTTATTATATATATTTTTCTCTATTTTGCATGTGAAGGTGTGTTACATCTAACTACCGTACTACTGTCATTGTAACTATGTACCGTATGTTCTGGCACTTGAGCTGCAGTATGTTTTGTAAATGTGTAGCCTATAGGCTAATTGATTTGAACCTTGACCTGGTTCAACCTTGACCCCTAATATGTATGTATATATACCCCACCCCTTTTCACATGTTGGTGACACTTGAAAAAGGCCACAGGCCGAAACGTTGTGTTCAAGTATATTAAACTTGGGAACACTGCAGACGGTGTGTTGACTTTATTCCACAACATTACAGATCTATTTTGAGTCAAGCACCCGTGACTATACTTTGGATGTGCGTGAGTCTTTTCTACTACTATTACTCGCTTTATCCCGGATCACTCTGAAATTATACTTATATTCACCACGGGATAACGCGTGAACGTATGCATGAATTTTTTTTCTCTTTTTTGCATCTTGGACGGAAGAAAGTCAGTGTCAAATGACCATAGTATTGTCCCCATAGCTATAATATAAAATATAGATATAGCTCTACAAACAGGGTGACGCACTCCTATCTTTAAAGCGTGGCATAGCTACAACGGGACCCGGCTAATGGCTGGGGCTGAATGAGTTAAAGGTTGGGTAAGAAGGCGATTTTTTTATTTAAATTTATTTTTACCAATATATTATGTTTCTATTAGTTATTCACCCACAAGTTTGTAAGATCAGCAATTCTAGGCTAAACTGATCCTGGACTTGGAGAACAAAGCTAAAAATCGAAGGCTGGGCCTTGAGTTTTTGTTATAAAACACTAGCATTAGTAATAAATAAATAAAACATGAATTTGGCACAATGCTTAATGATGTTAGAGATAGTAACCTTAATGGATTTGCGAGTTGGATTCACCGCTCTATCATACAGCTATTTCTAGTCACTCAGTAGATCATAAGAGCAGGCTGTGCAATGTGAGCAAAGTTATTATTTTGTGTTTAATTGGTGAGATTGGGTTTGTTAATAGCTGGCTCCATTGTATTGGCAACTGGTCGATTGGTCAACAAGCACACAGTCTAACTTATAGCTGGAAATTCCAACTTTGTTATTTCTGAGGGCATCTTCTTATTTTTTCTTCATTAGGCCCAATACAACTTTTAACAGTCTTTAGTAATATCAGTGGCGGCTCTACCACTAGGGGCGCTCGGGCGCCGCCCCCCCTCAGCTCCTACCCTGGTTATATGAGAGAACAAGACAAATAAGTTTTTAGTTTTTTTGTTTTATAGCCCTATAAATAATATAAACATGTTTAAAATTAATAATATTTACTCATTTTAAGTATGTTTGTATTTCCAATGCACAATATAACGTTATTATCTAAATTAAAAAAACATCGTTTTCATGGGCAGGAAGTGACGTTTTTTTTTATTTTTTTTGTATTTCTCGCCCGGGCAAGAAGCGATAGCGCTCTGCGTGCGCGTCACAGTTTGATCGCTGTCTCCGTCACAGCCAATCAGTGCATACGGCGTTGTGCGTTGAAATATGACTATTATGTTGGAAGAGCAGAATCCGAGCGCGATTTGAAGCGGTCTAGGCAGCCGCGTGAACTTCCGTGAAGAATTTTCCATAGCCGCATTTCGTGGAGACGCTCGCTGATTGGCCGACGCGATGCCAGTTTTTTTCCATAGCCGCATTTCTCGGGTTGGCTTACAGAACAGCAGTTCAGTCGACTCGTCAACAACAACAGCAACTACACTGAGCTTAGGCACTCTTTCAAAGTTGGTTAAGGTTAGAGTTTGTCTTAGAGCATGGCGATAGAACGCCAGGTAGTTTGCAGGCTGTTCGAGGCAGAAATGGACAAAGACACAGCTCTTCACTCACACAGCTTGCAAGCTATAATATGGATGCAGTGTGGAGGGACATGTATGGACAATGGATGGACATCAACACAGGCTGGATGGACAATGCCATGGAGTGGATATACTTTATCAACAACAACAAGCCAACAACAAGGTAGATTAGCGATCTTAACTCTAGTTTAATACATGATACGTTGTCTACTGATGCCGCATAACGTTGTAACGTTACAGCTACTGCTAGCTGTTAGCTCCGTTAGCCGGCCACTTTTATAATTACTGCATGGAAACGGAGTAACGTTAACGTTTAAACGTTATGTCGAGGTCATACAATACTACAGTCGACATAAGGTTAACGTTACCCCGTTTCCATGAAGTGTTTAAATAGCAGCAATCTTGTTGAAAATGTAACTTTACTAGTAAAATGCTCTCTCTCTCTCGCTCTCTCTCTAATTTCGCTGCATGTGGGACATAACCACTCAGACAATGAATGGTAACTTGCTTAAAATAACGAGCTTTACAAATGTGTTTATTATTGAATGGATCTGACATCATCTGAGAGAGAGTGAGAGAGCGAGAGAGAGAGAGAGAGCTGTGCGTGTTTGTGTTGCTGCTGATGCATAATGAATGAATGGTGAGTTGTTTAAAATGACAACATACATGTGTTAATTATTTGATTTGATTGATCCGAGAGACAGAGAGAGATTGCTCCAGAGCATCTCAGAGCATTACATTTTCAACTCGACCTATTAACGAGAACTGCGACCTACAAGGCACCAGCGTCAGCGGCCGCTACTGAGTAATATTTTTCTCTAATCTCAATCTAATTTTCATCTTTCTTACCTTTTGTGAGAATCAGAATATTACCATAGATTGGAGGAATTTGAATAATGGCTGGTCTATAAATTATAAGTTAACCTACTTTAGGATGAAATATGTTTGCGGATGGTTTTGGGAACACAGTGGAAAAAGTCAGTTTCAAGCCATGATAAAATGAGTAGTTATGCAGGTATCTGGACAGCTATATTTCACTAAGTATATTTCCACCATACTTTTCCAGAATTGTGTACTTCTCAGTTTCCAAGACTTGGAAATTATATTAAAAAAAAAATTATAAAAAACTTTCCAGACCTATGTACAAACAGTTTTTTTTTTTAATGTATTTTTGAAGACTCACCCCTCCCCCCGCTGTTCCTCCTCCTCCTGCTACTGCTCCTCCTGCTCCCCCCAGGCTGTTATCTCGGCCGCTCATGCTCTGCAGCACCGCCTTGTCCAGTCCCAGCTTCAGACTGGCACGGTCGAACATCTCCCGCTCGTACGAGTTCCTTGTGATCAGCCGGTACACCTTCACTGCTTTGTTCTGACCAATCCTGTGGCAGCGAGCCTGGGCCTGAGAGCACAACAAAACAACTGCTTTACACACACAGTGAACCCAGCTAATGGTTATTGTTATTGTGGGTAGTTATTATGAATGTGGTTGATATGACTCTGGTCGGGCCAGTAAGACTCTACGTGGAATCAGTTGTTAGGGATCTAGGTCAACAAAGACTTATTTAGTAGATGTATTATTATAATTTATTCTTTTATTCAACAGAAAACGTTAATATCTGCAATAAAAAGATATATACATCATCTGTTTTATCTAGTAAGATAACGTTTTCAGCAGTGGCGGCTCGCCACTGGTGGCGCTATGGGCGCCGACCCACCTGTTAAATGAGAGAAGAAGAAAAAAAAAACTTTTTTGTTTTTTGTTTTATAGCCCTATAAATAATATAAACATGTTTAAAATGAATAATATTTACTCGTTTTAAGTATGTTTGTATTTCCAATGCACAATATAACGTTATTATCTAAATAAAAAAAAACAGCGTTTTCATGGGCAGGAAGTGACGTTTTTTTTTATTTTTTCGTATTTCTCGCCCGGGCAAGAAGCGATAGCGCTCTGACTGCGCGTCACAGTTTGATCGCTGTCTCCGTCACAGCCAATCAGTGCATACGGCGTTGTGCGTTGAAATATGACTATTATGTTGGAATCCGAGCGCTATTTGAAGCGGTCTAGGCAGCAAAAGTGAACTTCCGTGAAGAATTTCCATAGCCGCATTTCGCGGAGACGCTCTCTGATTGGCCGACGCGATGCCAGTTTTTTTCCATAGCCGCATTTCTCACGCCAGGAGGAGGTATCTTATCACAGCAAGTCAGCAAGTTCAGTCTACTCGTCAACAACAGCAACTACACTACTACAGTTCACAATAGAGAAGAAAAGACGCCTTCGGTTTATTCAAGGACTGAGTATTTTCATTTCGATTTATAGTTAGCTAAAGCTACCACCATGGAATTGGATAATTCTGTTAAATCCATCAAATCAACACCGTTTGAAAGACGGACAATGCAAGAAAAAAAAGACTTGAAACTACTTGGACCACACCAACCTGAGATCCGGATGGACATCAACACAGGCTGGATGGACAATGCCATGGAGTGGATATACTTTATCAACAAGCCAACAACAAGGTAGATTAGCGATCTTAACTCTAGTTTAATACATGATACGTTGTCTACTGATGCCGCATAACGTTACAGCTACTGCTAGCTGTTAGCTCCGTTAGCTTAGCTGGCCACTTAGAAGTGCATGGAACGGAGTAACGTTAACGTTTAAACGTTATGTCGAGGTCATACAATACTACAGTCGACATAAGGTTAACGTTACCCCGTTTCCATGAAGTGTTTAAATAGCAGCAATCTTGTTGAAAATGTAACTACTAAAATGCTCTCTGATGCTGCTGATGCATAATGAATGAATGGTGAGTTGTTTAAAATGACAACATACATGTGTTAATTATTTGATTTGATTGATCCGAGAGACAGAGAGATCGTCTATGTTTGAATGAATGAATGAGAACTTTATTAACAGATTGCAGAATGGGTACAATACAGTACGGCTCAATACACACAATTGTTAAGGGGATGCAGACCAGAGAAAGACGTTTGTCTTGTTTACATCAGGGTCCCAGATTTTCGATTCATATCGATAGTTTAATAGCTAGCCTTGGCTCGTTTAACAATATGCAAAATATGTGTACAGCCCTGTACTCATACTGAAGTTATTCTTGGTATATAATAGGTCTGATTGTGTAACGAATCGATTCCACGTCGCGCTGTGTGTGAGAGAGAGAAGGAGAGAGGGAGAGATCTGCCTGTGTTTGTAGACGGGCGAGTTTTGTTTCTAACTTTTCTATTTATATATTGTGTTTCAAGTTGTGAATTAGAGTCTAGACTATACTTTATTTGACTGGTTGTGTGTTGCTGTAGTAACAGCTGAGCGACTCGTTCATAAGAGCCGATTCATTGCCGTGAGCGTGAGTCGAATCACGAGTGTTGCGTGGTACTGTACTGTACAAAATATTTGGTATAGCGCCCCTAGTGGCGAAAACCCACCGGCCGCCACTGGTTTTCAGTCTGTTCACCTCACTCCAATCATTTTCATCGCAGTAAATGGGATTGTCAAGTGGAGATTTTTATTTATTTTAATCTAAAATATAGATACTTTCGATACGTATCTATATTATGGATATAATATCGGCCTATTGCTGTGTCGATTTCCAACCCCCACCCCATGTCATTGTATAGGTGTGTGTGTGTGTGTTACCTGCAGGTCGTTCTGAGGGTTCCAGTCAGAGTCGAATATGATGCAGGTGTCGGCGGCGGTGAGGTTGATGCCCAGGCCTCCTGCACGGGTGCACAGCAGGAAGACGAAGCGGTCCGAGTCCGGCTTACTGAAGCGGTCGATGGCCGCCTGCCGCAGGTTCCCCCGGACACGCCCGTCTATCCGCTCGTACAGGTACCTGCAACACGAGACCAGCAGCAATGATAAGCCCCACAGCACAAAAACAACATCCAAGACAAGTCTTTTTCAGTCACGTTGACTCCCAGGCACACTTTGAGAGATCTTGGAGAGATAATAGGGCTGAAGGATTTGGGAGGTGAGTCATATCTGCTTTTCACAGATATTTCAATTGCGATATGATTCATGATATTAGAGCGAAAGAAAATGTTTGCTTCATAATTTTCTTTTTCATTGAAAAAAGTTTAAAATAATCATGAGGTTATTTTTGTGGTGGTCTCTACTGTGAGGTCTCTGACATCTGTAGATTATGATTTGTGGGCCAGGGCTTCTCTGCAGTACCACAATAATACATTTAGAATGGTATTTTGATACACATGTCCCTTTATCAAATATTGCAGCCTCTCTGTGATTTGGATATTGCATTGGGATATAATTGTGATTTTGACAACATTTTGATCATTTGTTATTATTGATCTGCTCCTAATATCAAGCTTGCTTTCAAGGGTACACAGGAATAGGTAGTAGAAAAGACTACCTCCCAAGTGTAGTCACGGGTGCTAGACTCAAAATAGATCTGTAATGTTGTGGAATAAAGTCAGCACACCGTCTGCAGTGTTCCCAAGTTTAATATACTTGAACACAACGTTTCGGCCTGTGGCCTTTTTCAAGTGTCACCAACATGTGAAAAGGGGTGGGGTATATATACATACATATTAGGGGTCAAGGTTGAACCAGGTCAAGGTTCAAATCAATTCTGTGTTTTTTTAATACATTTTTCTGTTTTTTAAGTTTTCTTATTATATATATTTTCTCTATTTTGGCATGTGAAGGTGTGTCACATTTAACTACTAAACTACCGTACTACTGTCATTGTTACTATGTACCGTATGTTCTGGCACTTGAGCTGCAATATGGTCTGTAAATGTGTAGCCTATAGGCTAATTGATTTGAACTTTGACCTGGTGTAACGGGGAAGTCCGTGGGTATGTCCACAGTCACTGAAACAGGTGTGTTGACGGGTGACTGTGGCAGTGCGGGCTGGTAAATTAAACTCACTTCCCCATAACAAGGTTAATAGACGCATAGGTACGGTAGTTAGGAGTGGATCCACTTCTTAGTGCAGCGGTCTGTGTCGTCGCCCGCGGACGCGGGAGCCCCCTGTTCGACTCCCCCTCGGGACATTCTCATTTAACATTTAACATCAAACACAACGCAGACCCAGTATGATCCGTCACACTGGCTCAACCTTGACCCTTAATTTGTATATGTATATATACTCCACCCCTTTTCACATGTCGGTGACACTTGAAAAAGGCCACAGGCCGAAACGTTGTGTTCAAGTACATTAAAACTTGGGAACACTATACACAGGAATAGGGCCATTTTTAAGTGCTACCAACAATACAATATTCTGAATGAATCTATCAGACATACATATGTTCAATGTTCCTAGACACTGTTTAAATGAAGTACGACAGCAGAACAGTCAAAATCAACATTTTGAAACCGCATTAATTTGCAAATGAGCAATTGGAGCATGCGACTTAAAAATTATTATCACGCATGGAAAACTGGTTTAGGTGTATAACAGTTTGAAATGTTCTGTTCTGTTGCTTTCTATCAGCTGGTGTCTACTATTGACTGAGCCAAGTTGTACTATAGACAGACTCCTATCCCATACAATATCAGATAGATTAATACAGAGTTCCTCCTGCCATTGTTCTTTAATCTTCTCAGTAGAGGCCATATTACAGTTGTCAAACAGACATACAGTACAAACCTAGAGATGAGGTGCTTTGAGTGGGGAGGGCTCAGCAATATATCAAAGAAAGAATGTTCAATTGGGAGTAGGCTTGGGCGGTATAATTTTTTTCATACCGTCATAACCTGATGACCTAATACCCCGGTATATGGTATATGACGGTATGACTTTCATTTTCATCAGCGGGGGGGGGGTGGCAACCCGTGTTACCAAGTAAACAAATCACGGAGATGGCCAGTTAGCCCGCGGCATCCAGTACTACTATCGTTAGCTCTCAGAATGGTAGCCAGAAGCCCGCAGCATCCAGCGGCGGAGCTAACAATATACTCGTTATTATCACCATACATAACGCTTGCTTATATTTGAAACACGTTGAGATTAGGGCCGTTCTTTCAACCTGAAAGTGCACTTTCTTCAACCTCGAAGTAAACAAATCACAGAAGGTAGCCAGTAGCCACTGAATGAATGAATGAATGAAAACTTTATTTAACAGATTGCAGAATGGGTACAATACAGTACGGCTCAATACATACAATTGTTAAGGGGATGCAGACCTGAGAAAGACGTTTGTCTTGTTTCCATCAGGGTCCCCCATTTTCAATTCATATAGACATTTATGACATACACAACATACATGACATTTATGGCATAGGGACATATAGGTATTTAGTACTGATACATGTGTGACATAAACAGTATTCAAATATACAGTACTGTTACCCCTAGATCCTGACAGAGTATATACATATGATGGGGAGGGGACTGTACATTAGGAGGGGGTGGGTGGGTGGGAGAGAAATATACATACGGCGGGGAGGGAATATATACATGCGGTGGGGAGGAGACTGTCTATTAGGAGGTGGTGGGGGTTTTGGGCATTTACGGTGGCCAGTTTCGAATTGCAGCCTCCCGTAGGTGCTCTTTAAGAGCGGTTTTGAATGTGGGCAGGGATTCACATTCCTTTACAGCTTTGGGTAGGGCATTCCACATTGTTGTGGCATAATTGCGAAACGTGTTTAGTCCCTTGTTTGAGCCGAATCTGGGTTTAACATGATTTGTTGAGCTTCCTCTGGTGTAGTGGTTGTGGTATTCACTGACCTTTGGGAAGTATTTTGACATGTACTGTACATGGGCACCCCGGTCGTATAGTGTATCTTGTAGACCAGGCCCATTGCAAGTTGCTGTACTCTGAGTGGGCAGGGGTGAGGTGGGTTCTGGGGTTCAGGTCAAGTAGTAGTCTGACCAGTTTGTTTTGTGATGTTTGTAATTTTGTTTTAAGCGCCTTTGAGGTGCTTTGGTACCATGAGGTGCACGCATAGTCATAGTACCCTTGAATGAGTGCTCCTGCCAGAGTCTTCAGGGTATTCTTGTTTACCAGAGAGGAGATCCGGTACAAGAATCTAGTTCGTTGGTTGACTTTTTTTATTACATTGGATGCCATTTTGTCACAGGAAAGATTTGCCTCTAGGATGGAACCCAGGTAGGTAATTTCGTCTTTCCTTGTGACAATATTGTCACCCACTGTAACTGAGAAGCCGTCGGTCTTGCTGAGTTTGTTATTTGAACCGAAGAGAATGGACTCTGTTTTGCCCATGTGTAATGATAGTTTGTTATCAGCGAGCCATATGCAGATTTTGCCTAGTTCCGAGCTGAGGGTTTTTTCAACCTGCAACTTGTTCTTGTCAGAGACCAGCAGGGCTGAGTCGTCCGCAAACAGGAACAAGTTGCAGTCACAGGCTGACGACATGTCATTTGCATAAATTAGGAAGAGTAGCGGTCCTAGTATGCTTCCTTGTGGAACACCACAGCTCACTGTGAGGGGGGGGGGTAGAGTACCGTTTACCTCTACCATCTGTTCTCTCCCCTCCAGGTAGGATTGCATCCAGCTCACTGATAAGCTATCAAAACCAATTGCTTTTAGCTTGTCCATCAGAATGGAGTGATTGACAGTGTCGAAGGCCAGCATGACCATGCCGCAGTATTTGCCCGCGTCCACCTCTTGTTTGATGTGGTCGTTCAAATAGAGGAGGCATGTGTCAGTGGAGTGGGACGTTCTGAAGCCAGATTGGAATTCGTAGATTCGATTTTTTTCCGCCAGGTACTTTTCGACCTGTTCGTAGACTATTTTCTCCATGACTTTCGAGATGGAGGTAAGAATAGAAACAGGGCGGTAGCCTGCCGGCACCATCCAGGTATCGACGTGAGCTAACGGTAGCTAGTTAGCCTCGTATCAACGTGAGCCAGTTGCATTATGATTAAAAAATGTCAACACTCACTCACCCCGTTTTATATTACATTCCCAAAGAAGTGCCTCCGTCTCTCGTAGTCTCGTTGTGCTGAATGAAGTCACTGGCGACTCGTGGCGGCGAGGGTTTTGCTTAAATCCGAAGAGACTCCAGTCCTTTAATTGTCCAAATGCGACAGTGTGTGCAAGTTTAGCTCGTTTGACAAAACGTTAGCCATCTGTGGTCAGGGAGCTCATCGTGGGCTGGAGTGACGGTGGTTAACTTCGACGCTTCATCGTTCAATTGTAACGTATAATTATTATTGCTTAAGCTTTAGCCGTCTGCTCAGAGATAGAGGAAATGCATACAGGTTACTGAGGTTAGTGTGATGCACCTCTGTGTTCTCCTCACGTGACTCACAATGGCCAATCAATCATTAGGAAACTGCCCTCTGCTGGCCGTGCTGTGTGTGTGCAGTCCCCGTCGAAACTCCGTTTCAGTGTAAATATAAACTGAAACCCAACTGATTTTGACGGTACCGTCGGATACTGTAATACCGTCATACCGCCCAAGCCTAATTGGGAGCTCTTCGAAAGCCTGAACTTTGGATCTAACATAATTTCTGACTTGTAAAAATCTGAGCCAGTTGGTGCCGGGCAACTCAAACTTCCTCTTTAGTAGATCGTAGGGCTGGGCGATTCATCGATATTATCGATTAATTCGCTATTAATGATTTAGGACGATTTTGAAAAAGTTATTGATTAAAAGAAATATATATATATATTTTTAAGAGTCACCTTTTATTTTTACAAAAAGTGATGTTTGGTGAAAGTTCGATTTGCACTTTATTAATCCCAATAGGGAAATTCATTCTTGTTTGATGATCAAGAGGCACCTTTTATTTGTTTTAAGTGAAGTATGGTGAAAAAGCTAGTTATTGCACTATTAATCCCAATAGGGACATTCATCTTTGTTTGATCAAGAGTAACCTTTTATATATATTATAATTTTTTTAAGTGAAGATTGGTTAAAGTTAGGTTTGCACAATCCCAATAGGGACATTCATCTTGGTTTGATTTTTTGTGCCAAATAAAAACAAAGTAATTTTTTTTGCTCTCAAGAGAAAAAAATCAATTAAAATCGTAAATCGGATTTAAAAAAAAATAATCAGGGATTTTATTTTTAGGCCATATCGCCCAGCCCTAGTAGATCGAAGGATGCAAAGTGACCGTCTATGTATAAGTCCTTAATGGAAGCTAGCCCCTTCCCACTCCAGGCAAGGTAACCCCTGTCTGTCCATGGAGCCAAAAAAGAGTGATTAAAACAGATTGGTGCATGGATAGAAACATCTGGTAGGCTCAAAGCACCCCTGATTTGATTTAAAATTCTGACAGAGTTTTCCACGACAACTTAGTTTCAAGCTTCTTAAGATCTCGGTTCTGTTGCTTTCTATAACGACACCTTTGAAACCTACTCAAGCTGACATTAACCTTTATAACAGTACCCTCTGTTCCTATGAACCTTTATAACAGTACGTTCTGTTCCTATGAACCTTCATAACAGTACGTTCTGTTCCTATGAACCTTTATAACAGTACCCTCTGTTCCTATGAACCTTCATAACAGTACTCTGTTCCCAATAACATTTATAACAGTATGCTCTGTTCCAATGAACCTTTATAATATTATGCTCTGTTCCTATGGACATTTATAACAGTACTCTCTGTTCCAATTAACCTTTATAACAGTACACTCTGTTCCTACGAACCTTCATAACAGTACTATGTTCCTATGAACCTTCATAACAGTACTCTCTGTTCCTATGAAACTTCATAACAGTACTATGTTCCTATGAACCTTTATAACAGTACTCTGTTCCTATGAACCTTCATAACAGTACTATGTTCCTATGAACCTTTAAAACAGTACTATGTTCCTATGAACCTTCATAACAGTACTATGTTCCTATGAACCTTTATAACAGCACTATGTTCCTATGAACCTTTAAAACAGTACTCTGTTCCTATGAACCTTCATAACAGTACTATGTTCCTATGAACCTTTATAACAGTACACTCTGTTCCTATGAACCTTTAAAACAGTACTATGTTCCTATGAACCTTTATAACAGTACTCTCTGTTCCTATGAACCTTTATAACAGTACACTCTGTTCCTATGAAACTTTATAACAGTACACTCTGTTCCTATGAACCTTCATAACAGTACACTCTGTTCCCTTTATAACAGTACACTCTGTTCCTATGAACCTTCATAACAGTACACTCTGTTCCTATGAACCTTTATAACAGTACTCTGTTCCTATGAACCTTTATAACAGTACTATGTTCCTATGAACCTTTATAACAGTACTCTCTGTTCCTATGAACCTTTAAAACAGTACTATGTTCCTATGAACCTTTATAACAGTACACTCTGTTCCTATGAACCTTTATAACAGTACACTCTGTTCCTATGAACCTTTAAAACAGTACACTCTGTTCCTATGAACCTTTATAACAGCACACTCTGTTCCTATGAACCTTTATAACAGTACACTCTGTTCCTATGAACCTTTAAAACAGTACACTCTGTTCCTATGAACCTCCATAACAGTACACTCTGTTCTTATGAACCTTTATAACAGTACTATATTCCTATGAACCTTCATAATAGTACTATGTTCCTATGAACCTTTAAAATGGTACACTCTGTTCCTATGAACCTTTATAACAGTACACTCTGTTCCTATGAACCTTTATAACAGTACTATGTTCCTATGAACCTTCATAACAGTACTATGTTCCTATGCACATTTATAACAGTACACTGTGTTCCTATGAACCTTCATAACAGTACTATGTTCCTATGAACCTTCATAACAGTACTATGTTCCTATGAACCTTCATAACAGTACTATGTTCCTATGAACCTTTATAACAGTACACTCTGTTCCTATGAACCTCCATAACAGTACTATGTTCCTATGAACCTTTATAACAGTACACTCTGTTCCTATGAACCTTTATAACAGTACTCTCTGTTCCTATGAACCTTCATAACAGTACTATGTTCCTATGAACCTTTATAACAGTACACTCTGTTCCTATGAACCTTCATAACAGTACTATCTGTTCCTATGAACCTTCATAACAGTACTATGTTCCTATGAACCTTTATAACAGTACACTCTGTTCCTATGAACCTTCATAACAGTACTATGTTCATATGAACCTTTATAACAGTACACTCTGTTCCTATGAACCTTTATAACAGTACACTCTGTTCCTATGAACCTTCATAACAGTACACTCTGTTCCTATGAACCTTCATAACAGTACACTCTGTTCCTATGAACCTTCATAACAGTACACTCTGTTCCCTTTATTATTATTTTTTTTTATTGGTCTTTTTCCCCCTCCATTTTCCTCCGATTTTCTCCCATCCCAATGTTAGTCGTATGCCAATTCCCAGTCCCTTCTTGGTCGCTGCGCACTTACCCCCCACAGTCAGATCATCTGGGAGAGTGGAGGCTACCACGTGCTTCCTCCGACACACGTCCAGCCAATCACCGCTTCTTTTCACCTGGCAGCGCGGATTCTCATTGAGAGGGCGTAGCGTGTGGGAGGACCACACTATCCCCCTCAAGTCCTATCCGCGCTTAGCAGGCGCCCCAACCGAACTGTAGGAGTCGCTGTTTACAACGACCCGGACCCACCCCGCCAGCTTCTCCCACCCTCTAATACAGCCAATTGTATTAGTGCAGACGGCCAGCCAAGCTGATGACAACCCCGGAGCTGTGAGCTGGATTCGAACAGGCGAATCCAGCTCACAGCTCCGGGGTTGGTGACGAACGCAATCTCCGCTCGGCCACCTAACCGCCTCACTCTGTTCCCTTTATAACAGTACACTCTGTTCCTATGAACCTTCATAACAGTACACTCTGTTATATGAACCTTTATAACAGTACTCTGTTCCTATGAACCTTTATAACAGTACTATGTTCATATGAACCTTTATAACAGTACTCTCTGTTCCTATGAACCTTTAAAACAGTACTATGTTCCTATGAACCTTTATAACAGTACACTCTGTTCCTATGAACCTTTAAAACAGTACACTCTGTTCCTATGAACCTTTATAACAGCACACTCTGTTCCTATGAACCTTTATAACAGTACACTCTGTTCCTATGAACCTTCATAACAGTACACTCTGTTCCTATGAACCTTTATAACAGTACACTCTGTTCCTATGGACATTTATAACAGTACTATGTTCCAATGAACCTTTATAACAGTACACTCTGTTCCTATGAACCTCCATAACAGTACTATGTTCCTATGAACCTTCATAATAGTACTATGTTCCTATGAACCTTTAAAACGGTACACTCTGTTCCTATGAACCTTTATAACAGTACACTCTGTTCCTATGAACCTTTATAACAGTACTATGTTCCTATGAACCTTCATAACAGTACTATGTTCCTATGAACCTTTATAACAGTACACTCTGTTCCTATGAACCTTTATAACAGTACTCTCTGTTCCTATGAACCTTCATAACAGTACTATGTTCCTATGAACCTTTATAACAGTACACTCTGTTCCTATGAACCTTTATAACAGTACACTCTGTTCCTATGAACCTTCATAACAGTACACTCTGTTCCTATGAACCTTCATAACAGTACTATGTTCCTATGAACCTTTATACCAGTACTCTCTGTTCCTCCAACACCTTCTATCTCCTAGGCATTTTACAATTCCCCGCTTGCCGCTAGCTTTTTCCCCAGGAGTGGTGGCCTTAGCCTGGCCTTCCCCCCTTTCCCTCCCACGCTGATGTGACCCACTTCCAGGCAGGAGCAGGCCTCCCTGTGTCTGATGTGGGAGAGCCCTGAGGGGGTCTGCAACCTGCAGCTGAACCCAGGCTAAGCCCTGGGCCGCACAGACCTGCACATGTTTACACTGGTCTGAGATGTGTTATGTGTTCCCAGAGCCAAGGGGAAATAAGGATGGGATGGGGAGGGAGAGGGAGAGGGAGAGGGAGAGGGAGAGGAGAGAGAGAGAGAGAGAGAGAGAGAGAGAGAGAGAGAGAGAGAGAGAGAGAGAGAGAGAGAGAAAGATTCTTAGTTACTATAGTGACAACCTTGATTACATAACAGACATGCTGCTTTTGTATATAAGAATTTGTTCTTAATTGCTTGCCTGGGTAAATAAAGGTAACATAAAAAAATTAAAAATAAACTCTAACCTCTCCAACCTTAACTCTGTCTGCGCCAAACCCATTTCTCGGGTTTCGAATCCAACCGCTGAGCGCCATACCCCAGGGTTTAGATCCTTTGATATTTTTCCTTTGATCCCCATTCTAAACACTCGTGCAGACCTGTCTGTGTCTCCCTGGCACCACTGCCTACGTTAAAATTGCAATGCCGGTCGAATCCCGCCAGGTGGCATTATCCCCTACCTTTTTAACTAAGGCTCAAGTCTCTGGGTATCTCTCTCTCTGAGGGGGAGGGGTTCCTGCAGCCAGATGCACAAAGTGAATCAGCACACAGCAATCTGTCGGAGATCCGATCGCCTGAAAGCTATTGTTTCAAATAATTGCGATCACGATGGGATTACTGGGATTATTAATTTTGGAGTACCTTCTGACTAAGGTAAGGTCTATTCCAGGTCTATTTTACTGAACCTAAAACATGCTTTTGTATCGATCACAGCGTCGTCTTTTACCGAACCTAAAACATGCTTTTGGTAACGATACAACCCCCCCCTTGATGATTTTGTGAGGAAAAACATCTATATATGGTATATACCTTTGATTTGGAAATAATATAGGTTTCAGGTGGGCAACCCAAACGATTTGGGCATATGCATATAACACGTCATATCTTGCGATCTAGAAAAAAATTATGGATTATTTTGGAAAGGGCCGATGTTTAGCGTGGAATAGCGCACAAACTAAAGTATGTAGAAATGAACTGGTTTGTCAGTGTTGCACTATAAACAATGCCTGTCAAATTACCCATACTATTGTCTCCATAGTTATAATACAGAACACACGATTGGTGCAAATAACTCGAAAAAACAACATGATTTGGACGTATATACTATTATACAACCTGGAAATGGATCGGGCATTTCTCCATCCCATAATAGAAACAATTCTGTTCCACGCTCATCTGCCAGCGGTGCGAGGAAGCCACGGTAAGATTCAGCGTTATATTCTAACGTGTTCCATATAAACTGCTATGATGAACATATGACCCACTCTGGATGAATCATCTAACGCTGCCCACGGAATTATAAACGATCCCCCGTCCATCCGGTCATCATCAGATGACACGTAGTAACTTCTAGAACCACGTCCAGTTGACATTTTTTATCTCGCGCCGATTGCTATCAAACTGTATTTCATCATCAATATAATGCATTTGGAGCTATAAATCAAGTTCTGGAGAAAGCTGCAGAAAACGATAAAAACATACTTATACTTTAGACCATATTTTAGTATGAATATGTGAATGAAAAAGTTTAACGTTGCTACACCCTGAACAATACATATAGGACATTGAATGGGCCATAATAATGGCAATTTAGCAATAGAATTTAAAAAGTTATAGCCCTGCAAAGAAGGGGAACTTCTCCATAGACAAATAGAGCTGGCGAGGGATGGTAAATTATGAATTTAACCTATGGCGATCAAAGTGTTAATAATTTGGTCTGAGAGTTCAGCGCGTCTGCTGTTGCGCAGTTTATTACGTCGAGCACAGTTAGAAATAATTTCTCCACGGAGAAAAGCTTTAAGAGCTTCCCAAATGATGGACATAGACATGCCAGGGGTAGAATTTACCTCAATAAAAAATTTGATCTTAGTGGACAGGAACGACGAGAATGAGTCCTCAGATAGCAATAGTGGATTAAGTCTCCACGGCCTGAATGATGGACATTTGTCCGGGAAGGCTAGCTCTAAGATTATTGCTGCATGGTCTGAAATAACAATGCTATCGTAAGAGCAGGAACATACTTGAGATAGAAATGTGTTGTCGATAAACAAATAATCAATTCGAGAATATGTATGATGAACTGGTGAAAAGAAAGAGTACTGTTTGGCGGTGGGGTGAAGGAAGCGCCAGACATCTGAAATACCGTATTGCTTCAGGAAGGACACTATGGCTCTAGCAGTCTGAGATTGTGGAGCTGGATTAGATGATGATCGATCTAAGGCTGGGTTAAGAGCACAATTAAAGTCACCTCCCATAATCAGTTGATTAGAGTTCAGGTCGGGGAGTGAAGAGATAAGTTTATTGATGAAATGCGTGTCACCAAAATTGGGAGCATATACGTTGACTAGGACTACCTTTGTGGAATAGAGAGTTCCTGAAACTATAATGAATCTGCCATTAGGGTCAGAGATCACATCAGATGGAGTAAATGGTGTGTTTTTGTTAATCAGAATGGCTGTTCCTCTGGCTTTGCTCTGAAAACCAGAGTGGAACACTTGACCTACCCAAGCTCTGTGTATTCGACGGTGATCTACTCACCGGAGGTGAGTTTCTTGCAGAAAAGCGATGCCAACCCCAAGCTGCTGTAAGTGAGTAATTTGGATTGGATTTGAACAATCCAATATTGATTCTAAAAATCCCAAGATCGATCTTTTAATTATATCCATGGCTTTTTTTCAGTGGATGTGTGAGACTTTTTAAATGTAAGAATTTAAGTTCCAGAGGGTGGAGGTCCGGGGGGGAGGGTACAATATTGTCTAAATTGTTCATGTTTAAATTACTATGTAAATAAATGTTGTAAACAAAACTATAAAACCAATACAAATATTGTTTAAATTTTTTTTGTCATTTTTAGTGCACCTCCCATCCTGCAGATAGTTTCTGCTGAAATACTGCAAAAACTCAGTTGAGAAAATTACATCTTTTGACAACAATGGCAGGTACACTCTGTTCCTATGAACCTTTATAACAGTACACTCAATATCAAATTGAATGAAATGGAATGGGTATCAAATCAAACTGGGAAAACAGTGCCACTTTCCCCAAAATAAAGTTTGAATGAATCCAAAGTAAAAGAGAATTTATTCAAACTAGTTTGAACTCTTATGTACATCAGAATCCTCCATTATTTTTCATAATCGCAATCCAAAAACAATTATTAATGTCATCAGTTTGGATAGTTGTAGTTGTGTATTGCCTCTGGACAGCACGCACCCATTGGAGAGAAAGAGAGAGCTACTGGCAGGCACTTGACAATTTACGAAACTCACCTATTTTTACAGTCTATAGTCAAATTTCTGGTGAAAGAATGTCACGATTGATAAGATGACAGACATCCTTTTATTTTAATGGCTTTGAGATTTGTGCCCATATGATTTGATTAGTTTGGATGAACTCACGCAATTACGATTCTGCTGTGTTCAGCACTCAGCGTGTCCAGGGCGAGCAACGCCAACGCTTTTTGTAAAATTCACATATTCCTCCATAGCGCCGTTTTATGGAATTAACCAGGATCACTCTGTTAGAGAGTTGACAGGGGCTCACCAGTACATATAATGTCTCCGGGGGAGAAATATGATTTCGATCACAGATTTTTGAAATATTGATATCAATGACGCTGTACAGCGTCATCGGCAGAATAAGCATGGCGGGGAATGACGCTGAAAAGCGTCAACGGCGATTAAAGGGTTAACTTGGACATGCAAACGTAATCATTCGAAAATACAACATTGCTGTTTTCCCCCAGTGTAACCATGGCCTGAAACTATACTTATATTCACCACGGTATAACACGCAAACGTATAGATGAAAAAATTTATTATTTTTCACAAATTGAACGATGGATAGTTGATGTCAAATGAGCCATAGTATTGTATCAATAGCTATAATATAGAATATAGATATAGCCCTGCAAACACCGCCACACAGCCCTATCTCTTAGAGTGGTGGCGCAGTAGGAACTAAGATGCTCTAGGCCTCCGGCGCTGAATGAGTTAAAGGGGAACTATTTAGCTATTTCTTTCACTATTTGGGCAATTTTACACTATTCCTGTGAGTCTATGGAACACATCTGTAAGGTTCTTTTCAATAAAATGCATTGTTTTGTATTTTTAATCAAGTACTTTGGTGCACCACTTTCTGCCCTGCCAGATTCCAAGCTGTTTTTGGCTGGGCTCCGCCCATACTCGCAATGCGCTTTGAGTGACAGTCACCCACCTGCACTGGCAGATAACTTTGGGGGGAGAGGGAGGGAGGGAGGGAGAGAGAGAGACATATAGAGAGAGAGAGACAGATAGAGATAGGGAGAGAGAGATAGAGAGGGAGAGATCGCTCCGAGAGCACGCGTGTGAGCGGCTCGAGTCGCAAGTGTGTGTCAAAAGCAGGGGGAGAGACAGAGGAGAGATCGCTCCGAGACTCGCACCGTATGAGAGCCTCTCTCTCCCTCTTTCTATTTGTCTGTCTCTCCCTCTATCTCTCTCTCTTTTTCTCTCTTTTGGGGAAGTGCACGTGTCTGACAGGGAAACTAGGGCTGGGCGATATGGCCAAAAACGCTATCGCGATAAAATTATAAAATTATTTTCATATAACTCGATATCGATAATTATCATCGATATAATTCAAGTCAAGTTTAATTAACTTCTTATGCCCGGCGCCGATGGACGGGCTATTAATAGACTTGTTTTGCTGCTGCGAATGTCTCGAGTTGATGTCGTCATCAGTCCGCGCACATTCTTCTACGCACCAGTGCATAGATTATTATATTCCACCAGGGGGCAACCTACCGCCACTTATAAGAATGGAACTAACAGTTTGCCAGAGCAAGCAGTGTATCCCATGACAATGTACTAACCATCACCCTAAAATACTCCGTTCCGCCCCAATACATTGCAACGACGTCCACCGCATACCCCACACTACTCTAACCGTGGCCTCAGAATTCACGCCACACACCCACTCCGCACGTAAACTATAAAATAGCGGCGTGCAAGCTAATTATCCTAGCCAGCCTTGTTTACTACTAGAGTCCTACCTCTCTACCCAGAGGTGCACCGCGGGTCTCCTTCGCTGTCGGCCATCTCCTTCACTGATTGGTTGTTAGTGCGTGTGCTCATATCCAAGCTTGGAAAATCGATATATCGAAACATTGCGACCACGTTTCATGTTTATTTAGAGGAAATAATTGATCGCGATAGTTATCGTTATCGTTTTATCGCCCAGCCCTAAGGGAAACCGCTTCCGCATTATTTCCACTCGCTCTGTTTTGGTCATAACTTCAATGTTACACTAACTTCCTCGAATTGTTGATTGTGGGCGGTGGCTACAACCACAGAAGGAGCTGAGGTATGCAGATCAGAATTCTTATACGTCACAGATCTGCTAAATTCAGAATGGCTTGGTTTAGTGGGGGAGGATCTTGTGTCAGCTGAACTGGAGGAATGCGCCTGAATGAGAATTTCACACCTAGTCAGTGTTGGTACAACCCCACATTGCTAGAAAACAATGCAAACCACTGGAAAAGGGCATTTAGAAGATAGGGGACCTTAAGTTAATTAGCGGTGCATGGCTGCCGATATTAAAATGCTTGCTCGATACAGAAACTGATTATTTAGGCTATAAGCCTATATTAAAAAAGGAAAATAGGCCTATATTTGCCAATACCGATAGTTGGTTATTTATGCCTACATTTGTAAATGTTCTTTCATCTGCCTACACATTTAAATTAGTCTACACAACCTCCAAGTGATGTAACTATCACAAACTACCACTAGTGCTGCATCACTCAATAACTAAGTCCACATCAATCTGGATTCAGAACCAATCACAGCACAATTTCAGCAACCACATTGAGAGAGAGAGTCACTGAGTATAAATATATTGGATTGTGGCTCGATGAAAGATTGTATTTACGTTCCATGTGGATATTTTAGCTTCCACGCTGCGACTGTGGCTTCTTGTACAGAAATATCCAGCTTTCCCATGATTAGTACTAGAAAGATGATTGTTGAAGCCGTTTTCTTATACATTTTGGACTATGGTGATGTGATTTATAGGCATGATGTGGCTTAACCTCTTAAACCACTGGACTCCAGCTTTATTACTGGTGACAGATATGATACCGACCACTGTGTCCTTTATGAAAAGGTTGGATGGCCTTCTCTGGTTGAAAAGCATAACTATCATTGGTATTTGTTTATTTTAAAGCCCTTATTGATAAACGTCCCTCTTATATCACAACACTGTTGGAATAGAATCTTGGAACCTATGCTACACGTTCAAATGGCTGGTTGGTTCTTAGGGTTCCTCAAGTTTGCTCTGAACTAGGGAAAACTGCTTTTTCCTTTGATGCTTCCAACACCTGGAATGCCCTCCAACTGACTCTGAAGCTGAAGGTTCTTCCTTCTTTTGCTGCATTTAAAAGTATGATCTCCGACCATTGTGTGTCGACTTGTAACTGTCTTAGCTGATTTTTTTGTTTATTCTTATTTGTTGTGCCTATATGTATGAAATTGCTGATAAACGACATCTTGTTTTTAAGCTCGTCGTCACTGTAAATGAGGGTAACCTCTGTGTCTTATGGTATGATGAATATAACATAAGAAATGGCTACCGCTGAATATGACCATATCTGCTGAAACAGTGGAAGGGTGCCACCAGTAACTCTTTAAATAGGCATGGTTGGCAAAGGTTGGTAGATATGGTTGAACATGAACATAGCATAGCATAGGGTGCAAGCAGTCACACCCCTCTTTATCTTTACATACAGTAGGCCTACTTGAAATCTTCAGAGTAACATATAGACAACAGTGCAAGAATAATTCCAAAAGCATTTCTGAATAGTTTGATGTGATTTTCCTGCTGTTCACTTTCGTCACATTTCTATCAGACCATGGAGTCTGGTTTTGTTGAGAAGCATGAGGCCTGAAAGAATACCAGAGTTTGGCCGAATTGGGAGGTTTCCTGGGTAAACAAACTTCACATCACGCTCCATTGAACTTGCATTATGCGTTTAATGTCATCTGATGACTGCATGCTCAGCTGAGCAGTGGCCTGAAGGCAGCAATAATAATAATAATAATAATAATAATAATAATAATAATAATAATAATAATAATAATAATAATAATACATTCAATGTATATACCACTTTTACGGTGGTGATCAAAGCTGTAGCAGCAAACTCGATGGGCATATAGTACTTTACAAGAGCTTTACAACCCATTGTCCCAAGTTTGAATGTTTTATGTCAAAATTCACAGCATGCCTCATGCCAACCCATTGCTGGTTTCAGCCATGATATTTGTCGTACCTCGAGTCGACTTTGTTGCTGAAATACATAAGAACCTCTGTTGGTTCTGCTTATTCCATTGTGTGATGCTACAAATCAAAAGTCTGACTTTATCTCCTGTTACCCATTTCCCCCCATATTTCACAATGAAACACAAGATGACAAATTCACATTTTTATCTTTCCCGTCTATTTTTAAGGATCCAAGGACACCTAACACACACTCCTATGAATTACCTTCTCTGGATGAGGTAATCCTCCAAGATGTCGAGGCAGCGCACCATCTGGGAGAAGATGAGCACCTTGTGTCCCCCGGCCTTCATCTTGGGCAGCAGCTTGTCGATGAGAACCAGTTTCCCAGCAGACTGCACCATAGCCTGCAGGTGGAAGTCCATGGCAGAGGGGCTGTACACCTCCCGGAAGTCCTCCAGGATCTTCTCTTCTGCCCCTGGAATGGCAACACATGCATGTTATTGTCTCCAGAGAGGATAGAAGGTGACAAAAAAACTTGACTAGAAAGATCTTGGTCGTGGCGGAAATTAACTTTAACATAAAAATTATGAAGACAGTCTATGCTGAAACTTTGGTCTAAATCAGTGGTCCCCAAACTGGCCCGCCTCCACATTTGGCCCGGCCCCCTAGAGCTCTTTTTTTATTGCAGTATCCCCATTGTCTCTGCTGAATGTTTGTTAGTGTTTGATCTTTTTTGTTGGTTTTTAGTACTTTTAAACATCCATTTTTAAGTAGTAGTTTTCATTTGATCCTATAATTTTTTCATTCACCGATTTGTGGACTTTTTTTTTTGTGTCCTGAAAGGCGGCTTATAAATAAAATGCATTATTATTTTTATTATCATCCAGGAGGGAAAAGACACTTTTAGATAGTAGGGACTGCATCTCTGCCTGTCCTGGCCAGGAAACACTTTGCAACTGTGATCTCCTCTGGCAGTAGTTGGATATTGTAATGTGTGGCGAGGGGTTGCAGCAATTCCACTGAGAGAAACTGGATAACATGCCTGTATGCCTCTCATAAGTTGTTCTCCAACTCACGAGAACCTGCTCTCAAGCTCTTGCAGCATTCTGTCGAGGACTGGATAGAACAGTCTCTGTCTCAGCTGATCTCCTGAGCTGAGGTCTGAGCTTGTGCCACAAGATGACTCAACTACATTCTCGTCCATCCTTTTCTGCTTCCTCCTTTGGCTGGTAGTATGTTCCTCAATCCCAAGGCCATTACATATGGCCTTTGTCCTGTCATACATGTCCACTGCCATCTCTGAGGTTCGATAACCTTTAAGTGTGTCCTGCACTGTGCTTTTAAATAGTACAGAGCTAGAGCTAGGTGGTCTGTAGTTACTGTATATTTATTTCATAAATAGTGTTATTTATTTCATTAACACTTTCTCCGCCAAAACACGTTTTACAGCGATATTGGCCGCCATGCGTTGACCGCCAGACCTCGCTGTACAGCGTTATCGAGATCAATATTTCATTTTTTCGCCATGGCATTCATAATTCATATACCGGTATACACCCGCAACGCTCCAGCTGGACCCTATAGGTGTTTTCAAAGGTGTTTGAAATGTATGCTAATTGTTACCTTCGAAGCGGCCCTGCATATCTAGTTTCCATTTGGTTAATAGCCTGTTTTTATTTGTGTTAAAGGGGAACTATTTTACTATTTCTTTCACTATTTGGGCACTTTTACACAATTCCTGTGAGTCTATGGAACACCTCTGTAATATATATTTTTTTTTTATTCATTGTTTTGTATTTCTAATCAAGTCCTCAAAAACAGCATTTTTCTACCTCAAGATCTCGAGCCGTTTTGAGCCTGGGCTCCTAAACCACTGCGCAGTGTCGTGTTCACCTGAACATTAACATGCAGCGGTGTCTTTATGACATCACATATAGGGCACATTTTCAAATGACTCAGTTCAGTGAGGGTGAATATTGTGAGAGGAGAATTGGAAGAATGCGCCAATATGAGAATTTTGAGACATAGATCATATTAATATAAGTTCACATAGCTAGGAAACAATGCTAAACACTCAAAAAGGCCATTTATAAGATAGTTCCCCTTTAAACAAACAAGTGTTGCGCTTCTCTGCCATGGACAATTACATTTTATTTCATGAAAGTCTAGGCCTGCTAGTCCAGCTATCTTGTGTACAGGAGCTATCTAGTGTACAGCACCTATCTAGTGTACAGTACCTATCTAGTGTACAGTACCTATCTAGTGTACGGCACCTATCTAGTGTACGGCACCTATCTAGTGTACAGCACCTATCTAGTGTACAGTACCTATCTAGTGTACGGCACCTATCTAGTGTACGGCACCTATCTAGTGTACAGCACCTATCTAGTGTACAGTACCTATCTAGTGTACAGTACATATCTAGTGTACAGCACCTATCTAGTGTACATCATATACTGTATCTAGTGTACAGTACATGTCTAGTGTACAGCACCTATCTAGTGTACAGCACCTATCTAGTGTACATGACCTATCTAGTGTACAACATCTAACTAGTGTACAACAGTTATCTAGTGTACATTAGCTATTTAGTGTACAGAACCTATCTAGTGTACAGCACATATCTAGTGTACAACATCTATCTAGTGTACAGCACCTATCTAGTGTACAGCACCTATCTAGTGTACAACATCTATCTAGTGTACAGCACCTATCTAGTGTACAGCACCTATCTAGTGTGGTTTACAGACACATTGGTAGAGTTGTAAACCCCAGCTTATGCCCTAAGACGTGACACAAGATAACTACAAGAACTAGCCTACTTAATCCCTGGCTCCAACATACAGCACAGTGCTGGAACTAAAGACACAGCAGGTACAGTGACCACAGATCAGCTTGAAAAGTCTAAACATCGGTTTTATTCCATGTCCTCATCACCAAGAAATGGTGGAGCAATCTTGAGTGACATCTCCAGTGATTCACTTCCAACTAGGCTACACATTCCTGTGATGGTAGCTCCACTGGGAATGATACCTATTAACCTGTGTTAGTGCAATCCCATACCAATGCCATTAACCCTAAACCACTAGGGTTAAAATGATATTATGAACCTGGCAGCAGACAGGAAACGGCCCTGACACTGAACTGGATATGACCCAGTTCACCAAAAGGAGACTTACAAAAGGAGAATGGATATGCGGGAAAAGACAGGAAACAAGATGATGTTGTTGTGTTGATGTGGGATCAGAATCCAGGACGTGTGATTTGTCTGATCTGTGGCCAAAGATGAGTTGGAGGCCAGTTTGGTAACATATGCGATTAATGAGAGAAAGCAGTGGCCAATGGAAGGGAGATCAATGTTAGGAGGAAATGTGATGGCTAAGGATGCCCCGATAGTGAATACTGTCCGACATGGGCTTGAAAAAGCATCATCAAATGTATTTGTATGGCCGATTACTAGCCAATTGCAGAATAGCTATTTTTTGTGACCTTTTAACGGTGTGTGTGTTGCTTAAAGGAACACACGCTTACTGTCTTCTCTGAGAAGAATATCGATACCAATTTCCTCTGCAAGATAGCCTGCAAGATAGCCCAGCTGTTGGCCAAAAACACCTCTCCCAGAGTTTTAAGCTAGGCTAGTGGTCCGTATCCGCTTCTATTTATTTGTGCTAAGCTACAACGCTAGCTTGCAGCCAGATAGCTTTCTACTGAACACACAAAGGAAATTGGTATCCATCTCCTTCGCTGACTCTGAAGACGATAAGCACATTTCCCATAATGATGACCTGATCCTTTAATACAAGTGCTGAGTGATGAACAACAGGATAACGGTGACAATAACTTATGTTTTAATAACTAATCAGTTTGTGCTTTTACGTGGTTATGCCTTTTATTTTTTTTGCGTTACACCCCAACACGCATTATATACTACTTCATTATTTGAAGATAATTATCTTAACCTGTTTTGTACCTGCATTTGTAATACATTTCGTACCCAAAAAAGAAAAAATACATTTAAATTGGTATCGACCAATACGGGTGGGGGGGGGGGGGGGGGGGGTATGATATCACATCGGCCTCAACAAAACCAATTACATCCCTTGTTACTGTCTCAGAACATCTCTCTCTCTCTCCCTCTCATCTCTCTCCCTCCCTCTCTCTTCATCAAGTGTGATATCAAAGCAAAACTGTTATTTATAAATCATCCCCTCTTGAGACACTTGAGTTCATATTTGTTAACAGTTAGGAGTTAATCATTAATATTTGTTAACAGTTAGGAGTTAATCATTAATATTTGTTAATAGTTAGGAGTTAATCATTAATATGTGAGTTGCTATCATTCATTTAGATGACAGAATTGTGTGTAATGATATCACAATATAATGATATCACAAGTTCATCATGATCCTGATACGATATGATACAATGATAATATTGAATTATTGTCTTCAAACCCGACTTCCAAATACCGAGCTGGAGGTAGTGACCCTGACCTACCTTTGATGAGGTAGGGGTGATAGTGACCCTGACCGTGGCCCTGACCTACCTTTGATGAGGTAGGGGTGATAGTGACCCTGACCGTGGCCCTGACCTACCTTTGATGAGGTAGGGGTGATAGTGACCCTGACCGTGGCCCTGACCTACCTTTGATGAGGTAGGGGTGATAGTGACCCTGACCGTGGCCCTGACCTACCTTTGATGAGGTAGGGGTGATAGTGACCCTGACCGTGGCCCTGACCTACCTTTGATGAGGTAGGGGTGGTAGTGGCCCTGACCGTGGCCCTGACCTACCTTTGATGAGGTAGGGGTGGTAGTGGCCCTGACCGTGGCCCTGACCTACCTTTGATGAGGTAGGGGTGGTTGCAGCACTTCCTGAGCTCCATCATGGTGTTGACCAGGTTGGGCACGTTGGCCTGGCCAACCCCTTTAGCCAGGAAGGAGAAGTTCTTCTCCAGGATGGCCCGGTAGTACTTCTTCTGGATGTTGGTCAGCTCCACCTCAATGATGGTCTCCTCTTTAGGGGCGAGCTTCTTCTCCACGTCCTCCTTCAGCCGACGCAGCATCATGGGCTTCAGGATGCCCTGCAGCTTTTGGACCTGAGAGACCACACACACACACACACGCACGCACACACACACACGCACGCGCACACACGAACACACACACACATCATTTTATACAAAACATAATAACAATAATGACCAAAGAACTAAGAAGCTAAATAATTGTTACCTTTCTAATGCAAATAACCAATGCCTCTTTTTCAGCCATTGGGTCAGAATGTTTGGGTGGTGCTGATCAATACCATTTCTCTACAGTGAATATATGTCTTTAGTGTAGAGTGCATATCTGTATTTAGATGTTGTGAAGTGAATATATGTCTTTAGTGTAGAGCAGTGGTTCTCAAAACTTTTTACACCAAGTACCACCTGAGAAGGTAGCTGGCTCTCCAAGTACCACCATATGGCCGACGTTAAAATACAGTCTATTCAGCTATGCACAGTTCACGCAGGAGGCAAATGTATTCCTAATACCATTATTTATTGTTAACTTTTGTCAGACACAATGTACAAAGGGGTAGCACTAGAACTAGCAAACTCTTCCACACAACTCATACAATGCAAGGGGCATTGTATTTCAGCAAATGTACCCAATTCTCTCTCTCTCTCACTCACTCACTCACTCACTCACTCACTCACTCACTCACTCACTCACTCACTCACTCACTCACTCACTCACTCACTCACTCACTCACTCACTCACTCACTCACTCACTCACTCACCTCACTCACACACAGCATGTTGTTGTCCATTGACAACTCACATAAGCAGGGCCGGACTGGGGAAATAATTCAGGCTGGGAAATATAGTGTGAAATATAGCCCCAGTCAGGCCACTTTCTACGTGGGGGTCCCCCACCAGGAATTATTTTGTTACAAAGACTTAATTTCCTGCATTCTGGTGCAGGATTTTATTAAATTTTTACCATTTAAATTCCAGTGTTTGTGATGGGCATCAAAAAAAAAGAAAAAAAACACATTCAATACATTTTCGAATTGTAACCCTTTAAATGCCAGTTTGTGTGATGGCATCACAAATTATTGTAAAAAAAACACACAATATTTTCAATATATCAAATGCAAAGTACATTTTTCTGGGGGGGATTATTACAGGCTAGGCATGTGTCAATGATTAGCAACAACACAGATTTTGATGCATTTTTTGTAATGTCAGATTTAACAACAACTCTTTTTAGAAAAGTGGGAGTATTTCATTTTTTATCTGACATTACAAAAAATCTAAAAATATAAATGGTTATGATCAGGGCTGAAGTTGAATAAAAGATGTATGACTGTTTAGACTGCATTACTCTGTCACAGTGATCTCCTGGTTGTTCCCCACTTAGGTTATCTAACTATCGCGCCACCACAACTAGAAACACTGGCCTGGCCTGCTTCTAAGTTCAGTGGCCTGACTGCAAAAAAAAAAAAAATAATAATAATATTTTTTTTATTTTTTGTGCTTTTTATAAAATGTTTTCAAGTACCACCAGCAGTACCACCAAGTACCACTAGTGGTACGCGTACCACAGTTTGAGAACCACTGGTGTAGAGTGAATATCTGTATTTTATCCAGGGGCGGCGGGGGGGAGGGGCTAGCAGGTTCTTAAGCCCCCTCTGAAAAAGGCTTAGCCCCCTCCAAGCCCCCCCTCCCAGTTATGTTTTTTATTTTATTTATATATAAAATACATTACGAATTCCGTTATATTGGACATTTGTATTAATTATATCAAGCGAAGAACTGAGAAATTTGGCAGAGAGAGAGACGGCAACATTATCGTGGGTTTGCGTGATGAGTATCTCCACCTCTTTTATTGTGAAGCTGTATCTATCTACCGGACGTCATCAAAAGCATGTCTGTCACTATAGCCAATTGAAATGCTAGAAATGGTCACGTGGACTGGGAGAACCAATGGAATAGTCCCACCGGGCCGCATGTATATTATTTCCCTAACGCACTTTCACTTCCGCGTTCGAGATGCGTGCGAGTTAAAAAAACAAAACAAACATCTTTGGATAGAACGGGGAAATATAACGCTTCTTTTAATAAACAGGAGCCATACATAAAATACGGGTTTATCGCAACAGGTCGGTGATTCTTGTGTGCCGAGCCGACGTCCTCTCTGCATAATATGTGGCGACAACAACAACAACAACAACAACGAGGCAAGTTGGCAGATAAAGTAGCTGCTGCATTCAACGCCAATCTGGAATTGGAGGGCGGCGAGTGGATATGTGACATGTTTCAAACATTAGCAGGGATTTTGGAGGACTTAACAACAAACAAGGTATGGTGAGTCGTGTTTGCATGCATTCTGATCTGTCCGTCACCCGCCGCGGTGATCTGACTGCAACAGCTGATCTGCTGTTCATGAATGAATGAATGAAAAACAGATTGCAGAACGGGTACAATACAGTACGGCGTAATACACACAATTGTTAAGGGGATGCAGACCAGAGAAAAACGTTTTTTTTTTTCAATATCAGTATATTAAATTAGCCATTATTTTGTTTGTTGCATTAAAATTCATTAGCCCCTGCTATAAACAATCCAGCCCCTCCAAAGCTCCCGCGAGGCCAATTCTCTGGCGCCGCTACTGGTTGTGAAGTGAATATATGTCTTTCGTGTAGAGTGAATATCTGTATTTAGATGCTGTGAAGTGAATATATGTCTTTAGTGTAGAGTGAATACCTGTATTTAGTAAGGCTGTCAAAGTTAACACGTTATTAACACAAAATTATTTTAACGCCACTTTTTTTAATCGAGAGATTAACGGTTAAAATATATATACTAGACTTCACTCAGGTGTATTATTGATACTCTCATTGATACTATGTTTGTTTATGACTCAAATTGTGTGTGTGTATGAGAGAGAGAGAGGGGGGGGGTGATCGAGATGAGGAAGGGGCACAAGAGAAAGAGAGCTGGGAGTGTGTGTGTGTGTGTGTGTGTGTGTGTGTGTGTGTGTGTGTGTGTGTGTGTGTGTGTGTGTGTGTGTGAGTGAGAGAGGGGGGGGGGTGAGTCCTCAGCCCTTGTGTGGGTGAATGTAACAAGTTCCTAACTTTTTATTTCCCCTATTATATCATGCACACTTTATTTATTGTTTTAAATTATTATTTTCATTTAAGTTATTTTGTTTGTTTAGAAATGTATGCAAATTTGCAATGCATGAGGGTCATCCTTTTGTGTTAAATGGCTGCTTAAACAAAAAAATGGGACATGAATAGTTCAAGTGTAAAGTTCAACACACTACTGTGTTAGTAATCATTACTATGTGATGTTACAGTTAGTAAATTGGTATGTCCATCTGCTATCTTTTTGTTGGGCTTTAATAAAACAAATAAATTTACAATGCAGTTTGCACATCTTAGTTACTTGAATATTCTGGACAGTATTTATCATTGTGGCAGTAAATAAACATGAATATTTTTGCATAAAGCAAGCATTTGTCGACTCTCATGTTGATAAGAGTAATAGTACAGCGGGTTAAGCCTTTGAATCAAAGGAATTGTGCACTTTTTCCTAAAAGCATGAAACTTCTACCATAGTAAGTTTATACCATGAGGTTTATTTTCAGATGTGGAGGGAAGTCAGATTTGACCTCTGAGGCCTGGGAGAGGTCAAATCCAAGATGGCCGCCCAAAATATTCAAAAATGCATAACTTTGGAACCGAACACAGTAGAAAAACACTTAAGGTGTCATTTCCCACCAACGTTAGGGTGCCCATTCTGTTGGTGATACTTTTGAGACTAATAGCATTCAAGAAAATAGATTTATGTTAAAGTCAAGGGAAAAACACATCAAAATATAAATGTTTTATGTACCGTAAAACATGATTTGATTAATTTATTTGTAGTCTTTGTATTATTCAGCTATTAGTTATTATTTCCTGGGATGTGTGACAAATTGTATTCCTTCCCAGCACATAATTATCACTGTGACCCCCTCCTAGACCATTTTCAGGAACCAGAATTTCAAGATTTTCACTTCATTTTCACTCACAATTCCCAAGCCCAACAACGTTATTTAGTTGGTGAGACTTTAGTTATGTAGCCTACTTATATACAGTAGTCTACCTTGGCTATCTGAAGTGAATTACATGCCATGATATAACCCACCTGTCATTCTCCCATATGTTCACACGCACAGCACCTACTGTCACAATTGTCATTCAACAGCAGGTAAGAAAGCCAGCTAGCTAGCATTTTAGCTAATTTTGGTCAAACTTCTAAATGGTCTAACAAGCATAATTCGCTCCCACGGGGGAACCATAGGATTCGTTTAGGACAAGACACATTTGTACTATTAAACATACTTGAACAATGCTAAACAATGTTCAATTGTTATCCTTTCAGATTTCCATGTCGACTTGCTGGTGATTCTGATCACAATCATGTCAAAGCGTCACAGCTTGATGGACCCTACCCAGACCCCTTCATCCAAGCAAACCAAGCCTCCTCCCAGCACTAACTGGGACCTTTGTGTCCTCTGTCAAGTAGTTACAAATTAACCTTTACAGTGCCCACTCCGAAACGAAACAAAACAGTCTGTTGGTAGTGGCTATGTGTCCCTGGCAGAAGACTTTCTCCGGTTCCGTACCCTTCAGCACACACCAATGGACCTCAACCTGGAGCTACTAGATGATGGAGATGGCGTAGAATCCACTTTGAAGAGACACAATGCTGAGTGGCACAAGAAATGTAGGCTTAAATTCAACAAAAAAGCATATGATGAGCAAAGTCGGGGGAAATTAACTACAGCACAACGGGACAGTACCTCATCTGTACACACACGGTCTGCCCATAGCCATTCACAGTCCACAGAACCTACTTGCTTCTTTTGCAATAAGCCTGCAGCAGGCTCTTCAGGTTTACACAATGCATCAACCTACAACATTGACAGAAATGAGGAAGTGTGCTCTTGAGCTCGAGGACACTGCTCTGTTGGCCAAGCTTGCAGAGGGTGACATGATTGCCCTAGAGGCCAAGTACCATCCTCTCTGTCTGTCATCATTGTATAACAGAGCTACATCTAAACAGGCTACATCTAAACGCAATGATGGAAATGAGTCTGGCCTACATGGCATAGCCTTTGCACAGTTAGTGGCATACCTGGAAGACATGAGCAGTGATGAGAACAGTGACCCTGTCTTCAAATTGACAGACATCGCTCAGTTATACAAGACCAGGCTAGAACAACTTGGTCCGACTGTGAAGGAACGTATTCACACTACCAGACTGAAAGAACGACTGCTTTCTGAGCTTCCCCATCTGAGGGCACATGCACAAGGAAGAGACACACTACTAAGTTTCGAGACGGACATTGGACCAGCTCTGATGAAAGCCTGTCAAACTGACAGTGATGCCATGCACTTGATGCGAGCAGCACAAGTAGTGCGCAAAGAGATCTTTAATTCATCTTTCTCTTTTGATGGGTCATTCCAAGAAAACTGCCAGCAGAGTGCTGTGCCACCATCTCTCTTGGCTCTCGTCAACATGGTACTTGATGGTACAAACATTGAGCATCAGACCACCACAAAACCTGCCCTAACAATCTCCCAATTGATGGTCTTAAACAGTAAGAAGCCGGCACGGAACAAGAATTCACCAAGCTCAGCATGTACAAGGCACACCCGAGAAACTCCACTCCCTCTATATTTGTCCCTCAAGATCCATGCAGTTACAAGAAGTAGAAGGCTAGTTGACACATTTTTCAATCTGGGATTGTGTGTTTCCTATGACAGGCTGCTGCAAATCACATCAGACATTGCCAAGTCAAGTCAAGTCAAGAGTTTTATTTGTCACGGCATACAAGTATACAATGAAATGCGGGTGGTCTTGCCCGCAACAATGTTCAATACAGTGGTACAACATATAATAGAATCCAATAAAAACAACATTGTGCAATAAACAGGTAACAGGTAACATGGTGGGACATCTCGGTATCTGTACATAGTTATTTACAGAGCATATAGGACATGCTAGGTAGCTTTGGTAGTGCAATACACTGTTACTGTTGTTATACTAATTTAAAAGTGGCCTTTCCTTTTGGCCATAAGTGTGGGTGTGTGCGGCATGAGTGTGTGTCCGCTCATGTTAAAGTGTTAAAGTGGCTGCTAGTGTGTGAGCGTGCACAGCGTGCGTGTCGTGTGTGTGCTTGTGTGTGGATAGTTCAGTGTTCTGTGGCACTCAGTGTTCATTGTTCAAGGCTCTGATGGCCTGGGGGAAGAAGCTGAGCCTAAGCCTCTCTGTCCTAGTAGCTGGGGTTCGCAGGCGTCTGCCTGACCTCAGCAGCTGGAACAGGCTGTTATTGGGGTGGTGGGGGTCTTTCATTATTCTGCAGGCTCTGGATTTGGACCTCTGTTGTATAGAACCTGCAGGGGAGGTAGTGCAATACCCATGGTACGCTCGGCTGAGCGCACCACTCTCTGTAGGGCCTTCTTGTCCTGTGCCGTGCTGTTTCCATACCAGGCAGTGATGTTTCCGGTCAAGATGCTCTCTACAGCTCCTGAGTAGAAGGACTGGAGTATCTTCCCCGATACTCTGAACTTCCTTAACTGTCTCAGGTGGCTCAGGCGCTGCTTCGCCTACTTTACGACTGTGTCTATGTGTGTTGACCATGTCAGATCCTCTGAGATGTGGACCCCCAGGTACTTAAAGCTGCTCACCCTGTCCACGGTAGCCCCGTTTATCATCAGTGGTGTGTGTGTCTCCTGCTGTCCTCTCCTATAATCCACGATCAGCTCCTTGGTTTTACCAATGTTCAGGAGCAGGCTGTTGTCCTGGCACCAGCGTTCCAGTACCTCAACCTCCTCCCGGTAGGCTGACCGCCTGGGGTCTTTCGCTCAGAAAGTCCAGTACCCAGGCGCTCAGGGCGGAGCTCAGACCCAGCTCGATCAGCTTGTCCACCAGTCTGGTGGGGACTATGGTGTTGAACGCTGAGCTGTAGTCAATGAACAACAGTCTCACATAGCCCCCCTTCTGACGGTCAAGGTGAGAGCGGGTGCTGTGCAGTACCTGGGAGACCGCGTCGTCAGTGGACCTGTTTGTCCTGTATGCAAATTGCATAGGGTCCATATCACTGGGGAGGGAGGCACAAATGTGGTCCTTGACCAGCCTCTCGAAACATTTCATGACCACAGAGGTGAGTGCCACCGGTCTGTAGTCATTGAGACATGTTGGGGAGGGTTTCTTCGGTACAGGGATGATGGTAGACATCTTGAAGCAGGCAGGGACCACTGACTCCGCCAGGGATTGATTAAATATGGCGGTGAACACCGGGGCTAGCTGGTTGGCACAGGACTTAAGTATGCGTACTGTTATACCATCTGGGCCTGCCGCTTTCCTGGTGTTCACCTGCATAAATGCTCTTCTCACACTGTGTTCCGACAACGAGAGAGCGTCCCCGCCCCCCCGCGGTTGCCCCCCCCCTCCACAACAGCCTGCGCGCCAGTGACGTCACTAGCCGGAGAGCTAGCGGCGCCACTGTCTACACCAAACCGAGCGTAGAAAGAGTTGAGTTTGTCCGCGAGAGAGGCGTCGTCGCTCCCCATTGAGGGGGCGCTGACTTTGTAGTCAGTTATTGTCTTCAGTCCCCGCCACAAGCCTCTTGTGTCGTTTTGTGCCATTTGTGTCTCCAGTTTATCAGCATATGTCCTCTTAGCAAGTTTAACAGCCTTGCGCAGAGTATAGACTGAAGCCTTGTACTCCTCCATATTTCCTGACTCTCTGCCCAGGTTGTAAGCAGTGGTGCGAGAGTTCAGGGCTGCTCTAATAGTACTGTCCACCCACGGTTTCTGGTTTGGGAAAACCCGCACCTTTTTCGTGAGGACAATATTATCAGCGAGTGTTGATATGAAGCTCACAACGGTGTCTGCGTACTCGTTGACGTCACTGGCGCTTCCTCGAAACATATCCCAATCCGTGTCTGCGAGCGCATCCTGGAGCGTGGCCTCTGATTCGTCATTCAATTTTTTTTCTCACGTGACACGACGGCGTCACGTGATCTTTGTTTGTAGGCAGGGAATAATAAAATGGAGTCGTGATCGCTCGAGCTTGTAGACCCCGTCAATGGCGGAGCTGCTACCGCCTTGTAGCCGGCTCTGAACGGGGTGTAACAGTGGTTGAGTGTGCTCTTCCCTCTTGTGGAGCAGGCGATGTGTTGAAAAAAGTACGGCATCACTTTCTTCAGATTCGCCTGGTTGAAATCACCAGCCACGATCGTCGCCGCGTCTGGGTGTTTGATCTGGTGTTTATTGAGGTGGTTGTGTAGTTCCACCAGCGCTTTGCCAGTATTCGCCTGTGGGGGGATATATACGGCGGTCATGATGACCGCGGTAAACTCACGGGGTAGGTGGAACGGGCGGCACAGGATTGAGAGATGTTCCATGTCTGGGGAGCATGAACTTGAGAGAACATGTACTTCTTTGGGATTAACCCAGACATTGTTCGTGAGGATGCAGACCCCGACGCTCTTTCCAGAGGCTGCTGTGCGGTCCGCTCGCAGGACTGTGAAGGAGTCCGATGGAGAGACGCTGTTGTCCGCAGTCGCTGGCTTGAGCCATGTCTCCGTGAAACACATGATGTTCACGTCTCTCATCTCCCGTTGGAAGCGGACCCTCGCTCTCAAGTCATCCATCCTTCCCTCCAACGAACGTGCATTCGCCAGGAAGATGGATGGAATTGCTGGGCGGTAAGCAGATCTTCTTAACCTCAATCTGATACCTCCTCGTCTCCCTCTGTGCCTCTTCCTGCCGTTTCCTTTGTTGCCGTTCTCCCGCTTGATCTCTGTTAGCCATTCTAGGCATAAAGTGTCTCCAAACTCCTCTTTGAGTCCGGGGTTTAGGTCCATAAGTGTCTGGCGGTCGTATGACGTACCCGCCAGTGATGTTTTAATGGTGTATGCCAGCGATTTAGGACGGAAGATGTTGTGTGCCCACCAAAGGTGCGTCATGGACTGTTCACAACAGGAGCTGTGGACAACATAGACCATAATCCAAGTTCTGCAACAGCCAAAGATTCCTTCCACGGCAACGGAATCTCACTTATGCAGCATCTGTCCCACACACAAAGCGGAACTGATCGTGGAGTACTAGTGATTAGTCAAGATGGCTCTTCTTCCAAGTCAGTAACACCTCTTCCATCAGCCTACACAATTGTGCCATCAGCCACCATCCGGACAAAGGAATTCAGTGTGCCACCTGTACAAGGTCCTGTGAGACCTTCCACCTTCCTGGTTACTACAGCCACCACAGAGGATGAGTATGCATGGCTCAGAAAAGTCAAGACAGCTGTTTAAATGTCTACCATTGATGGCATGATATCATGGTCTGCCTACCACGCTGATGCTCACCAAGCCGCCATCCCTCCTGCAGCAACGCACTATTGCCTCTCTTTCCTGACAATGCACATTCAGTAGCAATGATTCGGCACTCGATGGAAATCGTCAAAAGAGCAGTTCAACATGTGAACCCTGGTCAGATTACTGTCCTTGCTGCTGACAAACCACTGTATGCTCTCACCAAACAAGTATACAGATCTCTGTTTCTGTTCTGGGGACTGTTAAGATTTTAGATATTTAGTTCTCTGCTTCTCCGTCCCTTGATGATTTTTGTTTTGTAAAGCGACCTTATGACCAATGTAAGGTTATGTATAAATCAGTTAAAAAATAAAAACATATTAAAAAGTTAAATAATAAATTAGTTTAAATAAATTATGATAATAATAATTATTATTACCATTATTGTTGTTATAATCATTATTACTGTTATTATTTTAGAAATAAACTACCTTTTTGCACTGTTTACCTCCCTTTGTCTGCATAATTTGACCTCCACATTGATCTAAATGCATTTTCTTGAATGCTATTGGTCTCAAATGTATCACCAACAGAATGGGCACCCTGAAGTTGGTAGGAAATGATACCTTAAGTGTTTTTCTACTGTGTTCGGTTCCAAAGTTATGGATTTTTTAATATTTTGGGTGGCCATCTTGGATTTGACCTCTCCCGGGCCTCAGAGGTAAAATCTGACTTCCCTCCACATCTGAAAATAAACCTCATGGTATAAACTTACTATTGTAGAAGTTTCATGCTTTTATGAAAAAGTGCACAATTGTTCTGCTATCCGCTGTACTATAAGTAATTGGTCTTCCTTTATCTTTGCCTAATTTTTTTCAAACTTATTTTGAGTTTAATTCTCATTATCATGCACATCTCACAAGAAGAAATAAAGACTTATGCATTCCTTTCTGTTGCCAAATTCTCATTTGTTTATCAAGGTGCAGTGATGTGGAATGATATACAAAACATGTTCCACTTTAAATATATTTAAAACCTTTCCTGCACATTTTTAACTGTTCTTCTTTTTACTTATTTTATTCCAGAATGTATGTTTATAAGTGCAAATAACAATAAACAAATAAACAAACAAATAAGAGTATTAAAACTTGAAAAATATCAGTTTAAGGTAAATTTAGAACAGATAACAAAATATGCAATTCATCGTGAGTTAACTATGAACAATCATGCGATTAATCAGATTCAATATTTTAATCGATTGACAGCCTTAGTATTTAGATGTTGTAGAGTGAAAATGTGTCTTTAGACGCTCTGACTGCCATGTGCTTCAAGATAACTTGCAGGGTCTGGTCCTGAGCCAACATACAGCAGTGCAGCACACATGCACTGGTACAGGTTACCATATATACTAGGGGTGGGAATCGCCAGAGACCTCACGATTGGATACTATCGCGATACTCGGGTCACGATACGATAGTATCGCGATACTAAATATATTGCGATACGCTGAGAAAAAAGTAAAACTTTGTCAACATGTTGTATCTAATAAAATAAAGTTCAGTCTGTTCATCTCACTTCAATAATTTTTATTGCAGAACATGGTATTTTCTCAAGCAGACAGATGTAAACACTGTAATCTGTGTCGCATGTACCTGACAAACTGAACTGTTTGTATTACAGTCATATTCCAACTTAACTGAATGCACACAGTGTGTGTGGACTACTGTACTATTACAGGTATTGAAATGAACAATGCAACTTCCTTATACAAATTATTATAAATTTTTTTATGAATAATTAAATATCGATACTTGGCGTCCCTGTATCGATACAGTATCGCCACGCAAAGTATCGCGATACTACTACGTATCGATTTTTTCACCCACCCCTAATATATACTGTACATACACTGTTACGAGTGCTACAGTAGAGCTGTACTGAGATCTGCTTACATGACCATGCAATCTTCACTACGTTTAAAAAGGTGCTCTCAGATCAGCCATCATGTTCTAAGATGCTGCATGGACACAGACCCTGACCTCATCAGGCTGCACTAAGATGCTGCATGGACACAGACCCTGACCTCATCAGGCTGTACTAAGATGCTGCATGGACACAGACCCTGACCTCATCAGGCTGCACTAAGATGCTGCATGGACACAGACCCTGACCTCATATCATCAGGCTGTACTAAGATGCTGCATGGACACTAGGGCTGCAACGATTAGTCGACATAATCGACGACGTCGATTATAAAAAATCGTCGACGAGAAATTGTTGCGTCGATTAGTCATAAAAAAAAAAAAAAAAAAAAAACTTTATTTAATTTTTTTTTTTTTTGTGCACTACCTATCTTTGTGAGAGTGGCTTCTCAGGGTTCCAGACAACATCATAACATGATGATCCCATAGCAAATTTTGGACATTGAAAACATTGTTCCCCTGCAGGAGATGATGATCAGACTAGACACACAATACATTACACACGTACTCCTCTCACTCACACACAGCGATCAGAGTAAGACACACACATACACACTCCTCTCACTCACACACAGCGATCAGAGTAAGACACACACACATACACACTCCTCTCACTCACACACAGCGATCAGAGTAAGACACACACACATTCACACTCCTCTCTCTCACACACAGCGATCAGAGTAAGACACACACACATTCACACTCCTCTCACTCACACACAGCGATCAGAGTAAGACACACACACATACACAAATTACACAGTACACACCTCTCACTCACACAGCGATCAGAGTAAGACACACACACAAATTACACAGTACACACACTCCTCTCACTCACACAGCGATCAGAGTAAGACACACACACATACACACACACGGACTCCTCACACACAGCAAACAAAAGTTATTTAAAGTACACTTCCACTTTAATTTGTATTATTTAATTTATTTATCTTGTTATGAGTGATTGCTGTATTGTTCTTCAAATACATTTTCATTTAAAGTGGCTTAAAGATCCAAATTCAAATGTTTCATGAGTCATTATTTTAATTTGCTATGGGATCATCATGTTATGATGTTGTTGTTTGGTCCTGACAAGAGTCTCAAAGTCTGGGGTGATGGTAGACAAGCAACTCTGAGGTCATGCTCAATGTCCAATCTGTTCCTCTGCTCTGTCTTCAGCTGGACCAGAGCTGAGAAGCCACTTTCACAAAGATAGGTAATTTAAAAAAAAAAAAAAAAAAAAAAAAAAAAAAAAAAATTGTTGTTGTTTACATTGGTTTTCGATTAGTCGACTAATCGAAAAAATAATCGGCAGATTAGTCGACTACCAAATTAGTCATTAGTTGCAGCCCTAATGGACACAGACCCTGACCTCATCAGGCTGCACTAAGATGCTGCATGGACACAGACCCTGACCTCATATCATCAGGCTGCACTAAGATGCTGCATGGACACAGACCCTGATCTCATCAGGCTGCACTAAGATGCTGCATGGACACAGACCCTGACCTCATATCATCAGGCTGCACTAAGATGCTGCATGGACACAGACCCTGACCTCATCAGGCTGCACTAAGATGCTGCATGGACACAGACCCTGACCTCATCAGGCTGCACTAAGATGCTGCATGGACACAGACCCTGACCTCATATCATCAGGCTGCACTAAGATGCTTTCGAGTGTTGCTCTGCAGTCTGTACTGAACTGCAAGGGCAAGTTTGAAAGTGAAATACAGGAAGGATAAAAAAGAAGAAAAAAACAGTTGGCAACGACCTGACCCCGGGACGTTTTAAGGACGATTTGCCCACCGGGGTATGCATATTTTTTAATACAATATATATATATCGAATTAAAGCCCTATTTGTTGCCTGTCGATTGCCATTTCAGGCGATCCGTTCAGCGGTTCTCAAGTTAAATACCGATATGTGAGGCGTGCGCCGAAGTACACGGCACACTTTTTTCCCGACTCCCGACGCTCTAGCTCCATCAATGATTTGGCAATCTCGAAAATGATTGGACAGGGTTGTAACCAATGAGTGTGGCTATCGAATGCTATCCCACGTAGGGATGAGCGAATCAGGGTTCTAGGTGAAAATTCCCGAGCGCAAACAGGAAGAGACATTTTCGCTGAATGCATTGGAGTCAATGAGGAAATGGTTTTCTGCAGTGCTTTTTTTTTCTCACTTTTTACCAAAATCGCTCCTAATCACTAATTTCTGAATGGATTTTTATGAAATTTGGACATGGACACACACAAGACTTCAGGCCATACCAATTCTTTTGGAAATATACTTTTGGATATTGCAACTACTACAGGAAAACGTGAGTAGCAAGTCTTTCTACAACTCAAGTTCAGACCTATGTTACTCTATTTCATTAGCACTAAAAGTGAATTTTCTTTATTGTATCAGCAACTTCAGAATGTTATCTTTCAAAAGAGACCAGCATATACTTATGCATGTGCTATAAGTATAAAGTATAGTATTTTGGTTTGCAAAAAAGGGATGCAGTCCTCAAGTTAAAGTACAAAAAAAATCCACTTTTGGGGGCACCAGTTAAGAGGTTAAATGTATTACACCAACTGGTAGTAACATAATGCCAACATTATCTGACATAATTATGTGCCATCTGTTGGTCTATCTGTGTGTGTGCATGCTGTGACCTAGTTAGAAATTGTACCAGTCAGTTCCATATGTAGCAACAGGACCTTTTGCTCCATACAGCGAGCAGACAGCAGGTGGGGTGATTTGGAAAACAAACACTGCTGTCCCCAGACACCTGAGGAACACCTGTATGCCACTGGGCCTGGCTCTTTCATCTTGTTGTAGTCTAACCAGACACCTGAAGAACACCTGTATGCCACTGGGCCTGGCTCTCTTTCATCTTGTTGTAGTCTAACCAGACACCTGAAGAACACCTGTATGCCACTGGGCCTGGCTCTTTCATCTTGTTGTAGTCTAACCAGACACCTGAAGAACACCTGTATACCACTGGGCCTGGCTCTCTTTCATCTTGTTGTAGTCTAACCAGACACCTGAAGAACACCTGTATGCCACTGGGCCTGGCTCTCTTTCATCTTGTTGTAGTCTAACCAGACACCTGAAGAACACCTGTATGCCACTGGGCCTGGCTCTCTTTCATCTTGTTGTAGTCTAACCAGACACCTGAAGAACACCTGTATGCCACTGGGCCTGGCTCTCTTTCATCCTGTTGTAGTCTAACCAGACACCTGAAGAACACCTGTATGCCACTGGGCCTGGCTCTCTTTCATCTTGTTGTAGTCTAACCAGACACCTGAAGAACACCTGTATGCCACTGGGCCTGGCTCTCTTTCATCTTGTTGTAGTATGTTTTCACATTAGGAACGGTTGCCTCCGTTCCGTTCCCGAGAACGATAGTCTCCCCTCCCCACTACCTCGCTGGCCAGCTTTTAAACTACCAATCTCGTTTTGTTCGCGAGCACACTTGAGGGAGCAACACCCCGATGTTGGTAAAGCTGGCACTGCCACAGACGCGCTCTAGCTGGCGCTTCAACCCTTCTTTGCTCTCTGAGAAAGCATTTGGGGATCAAATGAGATAGAATAGAATAGATAGAATATGAATACTTTATTCATCCCGAGGGAAATTTGGCACTACAAATCGCTCACAGTAACCAGTAAACATTTAGGTAGACAAAAACAATGAGATCTCGACTCATTGAGTTTATGGAAACGAATGATACCGGTGATGTCTCCGACGCTACATTGTGGGAGTCTGATCATGACAGAGGAGAGGCTGATTCTTGCTGTGTCTGACAACCCAGTAATATACAACCTAAGGTATATACAACCTATAACACAGATGACACAACAATAAGCTCTCTCTGCGCTTTGGAAGCGCTCTGGGCATTAATAAATTTTATATCCAAAGCGCTACGCCTTGAAAAAAATGCTTTCTGTGGACACACCGCCTTAAGGTGGTATTGAGAGGGCCCATTATATCTTATGAAGCCTCTGAAAAGAGAGAAAGACGTAAGCGCTTGGCTGAAATTGAAACACAGCTTCCCTTGTTGGAGCAGGTTTACAGACTCTCACAATCCCAAACGGACCTAAATAATATTAAAAAATTTAAGTATGAATACAACTCTATTCTGGGCAAGCAGGTTAGCACCCTCCTCCTTAAACTCAGACAGAAGCACTTGTTACAGCAAGCCTCTTCCGTGTTTTGGTACAGTTGTGCTCACATTGGCAATCGTTCCGTGCCCGGGGACGCTGATTCGCTCCCCAGACCACCTTTTCAAGTGGTTCCGGAGACGGAACGGTTATCCGTCCCCGGGGGCGGAACACTGCGTTCTCACTACAGTACTTTTGGGGCAATCGTGCTCGGAAACGGCCCTGGATGCCTAGTGTGAAAGCACCCTAACCAGACACCTGAGGAACACCTGTATGCCACTGGGCCTGGCTCTATTTCATCTTGTTGTAGTCTAACCAGATTTTTTATATACTGTATATACATTTACTTGGCCCAGGCAAGTTGGCAAAGAACATCATAAAGCAATGGCCTCTGGGAGTAGGTACAGAAGGAAGGCTCCAGTTGGGAGCTGGCAGGTACAGTTGAGTCTGGAACTGTTTGTTAGAGAAGCTGCTTCAAGAGTAAACATAAAACGGCACTCAACCTGCTCCGACTGGCCTTACCTTGCAATGGGAATACATTTGTTTTAACAAAGAAATATCTTCTGCACCATGACGCTGAAAACTATCTTGGGAAAAGGAACATATTTAAACTCTTGTCTCCTCCTCTGACTGTACCTGCTCCTCTGTCTTGAGGTCTCCAAACTCCTGCATGAAGGTGGTCTCCGAGGGGAAGCGTGCTGGTTCCAGGAAGTGCAACAGACTGAAGAGCTCCTCTACCGTGTTCTGGAGAGGAGTTCCTGTCAGCAGGACTTTGTGCTCCTGGAGAGGGACATGGAGACAGGGTCAACATGACATAGAGACAGGGTCAACAGGACATAGAGACAGGGTCAACAGGACAGGGAGACAGGGTGAACAGGACAGGGAGACAGGGTCAACAGGACATAGAGACAGGGTCAACAGGACATAGAGACAGGGTCAACAGGACAGGGAGACAGGGTGAACAGGACAGGGAGACAGGGTCAACAGGACATAGAGACAGGGTCAACAGGACAGAGAGACAGGGTCAACAGGACAGATAGACAGGGTCAACAGGACAGATATACAGGGTCAACAGGACAGAGAGACAGGGTCAACAGGACAGAGAGACAGGGAGACAGAGAGACAGGGTCAACATGACAGAGACATGGAGACAGGGTCAACAGGACAGAGAGACAGGGTCAACAGGACAGGGAGACAGGGTCAACAGGACAGGGAGACAGGACAGGGAGACAGGGTCAACAGGACAGAGAGACAGGGTCAACAGGACAGGGAGACAGGGTCAACAGGACAGAGAGACAGGGTCAACAGGACAGGGAGACAGGGTCAACAGGACAGACAGACAGGGTCAACAGGACAGGGAGACAGGGTCAACAGGACAGAGAGACAGGGAGACATGACAGAGAGACAGGGTCAACAGGACAGAGAGACAGGGTCAACATGACAGGGAGACAGGGAGACAGGACAGAGAGACAGGGTCAACATGACAGGGAGACAGGGAGACAGGACAGAGAGACAGGGTCAACATGACAGAGAGACAGGGAGACAGGGTCAACAGGACAGAGAGACAGGGCAGAGACAGGACAGAGAGACAGGGTCAACAGGACAGGGAGACAGGGTCAACAGGACAGAGAGACAGGGAGACAGGACAGAGAGACAGGGATACAGGACAGAGAGACAGGGTCAACAGGGCAGAGAGACAGGGATACAGGACAGAGAGACAGGGTCAACAGGACAGAGAGACAGGGATACAGTACAGAGAGACAGGGTCAACAGGACAGAGAGACAGGGTCAACAGGACAGGGAGACAGGGTCAACAGGACAGAGAGACAGGGTCAACAGGACAGAGATACAGGGTCAACAGGACAGAGAGACAGGGTCAACAGGACAGAGAGACAGGGTCAACAGGACAGGGAGACAGGGTCAACAGGACAGAGAGACAGGGAGACAGGACAGAGAGACAGGGTCAACAGGACAGGGAGACAGGGTCAACAGGACAGGGAGACAGGGTCAACAGGACAGAGAGACAGGGTCAACAGGACAGAGAGACAGGGTCAACAGGACAGGGAGACAGGGCAGAGAGACAGGCTCAACAGGACAGAGATATAGGGAGATCGGACAGAGAGACAGGGAGACAGGACAGAGAGACAGGGTCAACAAGACAGAGAGACAGGGTCAACAGGACAGGGAGACAGGGTCAACAGGACAGAGAGACAGGGAGACAGGACAGAGAGACAGGGTCAACAGGACAGAGAGACAGGGAGACAGGACAGATAGACAGGGTCAACAGGACAGAGAGACAGGGTCAACAGGACAGAGAGACAGGGTCAACAGGACAGGGAGACAGGACAGAGAGACAGGCTCAACAGGACAGAGATATAGGGAGATCGGACAGAGAGACAGGGAGACAGGACAGAGAGACAGGGTCAACAAGACAGAGAGACAGGGTCAACAGGACAGGGAGACAGGGTCAACAGGACAGAGAGACAGGGAGACAGGACAGAGAGACAGGGTCAACAGGACAGGGAGACAGGGTCAACAGGACAGAGAGACAGGGTCAACAGGACAGAGAGACAGGGAGACAGGACAGATAGACAGGGTCAACAGGACAGAGAGACAGGGTCAACAGGACAGAGAGACAGGGTCAACAGGACAGATATATAGGGAGATAGGACAGAGAGACAGGGAGACAGGACAGAGAGACAGGGAGACAGGACAGATAGACAGGGTCAACAGGACAGAGAGACAGGGTCAACAGGACAGAGAGACAGGGAGACAGGACAGATAGACAGGGTCAACAGGACAGAGAGACAGGGTCAACAGGACAGAGGTGAACTGACAGGGTGAACCGAACACATAACCTTGCTTTTGAACTTCTTGTTAATAGTCTATGGACTTCATTATAGGGCTGTCCGCAACTAAAGGATTTCATAGTGGGCTGAAGACTACGGTAGGTTTTCATCGCCTTATCGAATGGTCCCTTATTTCACTACTGCAAATGAATGAGCAAAATGACAGATTGCCAGAGAGCTGCCTAAAATGTATAATTAATTACTAATGGTATAACATGACAAGAACATCAAGAATACTCTATCAAGACCCAAATGCTTAAATTGTGGCCTAATGGACTATGAAGGGCAAGCAGCCCCAGACTTCATACTTAGCGCCTTGTTATTATGAATGCCATCATGCACACTTTAAAACACTAGTAGACATATGATACGTGTTTTATGAGGTTTTGCTTACCAGATTCATGAGTTTGAAGCCCTCTAGCAGCTTGCAGTTCTTGTTCTTGAGGCGGTGGGCCTCGTCAATGATTACACAGCGCCATTCAATAGCGTTGAGCTCAGGACAGCCTCCCAGGATCATCTCATAGGTGGTGATGACAGCCTGGAACCTGTAAGCTCCACGCAGCACACGGCCCTAAAAACACACACCTACCCTGTTAAAGACGGCTCTTCATTCAATACAATAATAATAATAATAATGAATTACATTTATATAGTGCTTTTCTCAGACTCAAAGCACTCCCCACAATGTAGGGTGGAAATGTCCTCCTTCACCACCGCTGGTAGCACCCAACCTTGGGCTTACGCAGGCTCAATGGCTGCCATACACTAGGACCAGGTACACATCACACTACACAATCGCTGAACGGCTCAGGCGTCAGGGATTGACATTAGCCAATTAAGGGGAAGGGATGATTAGGTGACCTTGATGTCAGAGACCTGATTGGGAATTTGGCCAGTCTTTTGCGATAGGGTTCTTTAACGACCGAATTCAGTCAGGACCTCGGTTTAGCGGGACGAAGGACGGCACTCGCAGCTGTACAATGTCCCTATCACCAAACAGGGGCATTGTTACCGACAAGTCCAGAGGACAGAGTGCTCCCTGCTGGACAACAACACCACTTTCCAACAACGGCCATGACCAGGGCTCGAACCGGTGATCTTCCGATCATGAGTCCGGAGCTCTACTCATGTAGCCACGCTGCCGGCCAATACAGGCAACTCTGTGCTCATGTGTGTGTTTCTTGGGAAGCTGTGGGAAAAGGTTCAGTTACTTTGTGCCAAAGGAAAGTAAAGGCTCCGGTCTGCTTTGAGGTGTTTTCAAATATATCCTCATAGGACTCTAGAATTCATTCAATGACCTGTGGCAATCTTTAAAAAAAAGAAATAATCACACCGGTATGATCATACACCTCAAAAGGGTTCAATTATGCAGAAAAACTCACTGTCACTCACTACTATTTTGCACTGTCCTCCAAGATGATGAAATGACAGCATAACAGGGCTTGACACTTACGTTTGTCCCAAGGAGCACATGTGCTGCTAAATGAAAAAAAATTAGGAGCACACAAAACAATTTAGGAGCACAGTCCGTACAGTCACTTTTTTCAGTAGGGTTGGGTAACGTTTGGATTTTAGAGATTGAGGTTCTGGTGCTGCTTATCGAATCTGGTTCATCTTATCAAATTGGATTATAATATTTGTGGCGGGAGATACAATTAAATATCAAGAACCAAAATGATTCTACCTTTCATTCTTGTCAGATTTAGGCTATAGTAAGTACATTATGAACCATGGCATGGGATCTTTTTCTCTTAACCTGCTGTAACTTAGCCTTTCGTTTCCGGAGGGTTGAAGCAAATGCTCTGCTCACACGCTTTGTTCATGCAAGCACTTAACCAGTGAAATTACGTTGGTCCAAGCAACAGGTCTTGGTAGTTGAGTAGATTATATGCAGCGGGGAAATAAAGATCATTGAACTGTCAGTTGTAGGATATAATCTTTACGTGCACATGTGCTCCTAAATATTTTTTCTGGTTCGCAAACATAGATTTTTTGGTCACAAATGTGAGTGAAATGCTCGCACTGTTGAGCCCTGCAATGTAACTAACACAGCATATAAAGACAGGAGGACACAATGTAACACAGCATATAAAGACAGGAGGACACAATGTAACACAGCATATAAAGACAGGAGGACACAATGTAACACAGCATATAAAGACAGGAGGACACAATGTAGGGTGAGGGCCTCAGTGTTGTCCGACCAGTCCAGATTTTTGTTCATGTGAACTCCAAGAAACTTGTAGGACTCCACCATCTCTACCTCCTCCCCTCCAAGGATTATGGGAGAAGGGCGACCCTTCCTACCTCTCCGATAGATGTAACACAGCATAATAAAGACAGGAGGACACAATGTAACTAACACAGCATAATAAAGACAGGAGGACACAATGTAACTAACACATCATAATAAAGACAGGAGGACACAATGTAACTAACACATCATAATAAAGACAGGAGGACACAATGTAACTAACACATCATAATAAAGACAGGAGGACACAATGTAACACATCATAATAAAGACAGGAGGACACAATGTAACTAACACATCATAATAAAGACAGGAGGACACAATGTAACACAGCATAATAAAGACAGGAGGACACAATGTAACTAACACATCATAATAAAGACAGGAGGACACAATGTAACACAGCATAATAAAGACAGGAGGACACAATGTAACTAACACAGCATAATAAAGACAGGAGGACACAATGTAACTAACAGCATAATAAAGACAGGAGGACACAATGTAACTAACACATCATAATAAAGACAGGAGGACACAATGTAACTAACACATCATAATAAAGACAGGAGGACACAATGTAACTAACACAGCATAATAAAGACAGGAGGACACAATGTAGGGTGAGGGCCTCAGTGTTGTCCGACCAGTCCAGATTTTTGTTCATGTGAACTCCAAGAAACTTGTAGGACTCCACCATCTCTACCTCCTCCCCTCCAAGGATTATGGGAGAAGGGCGACCCTTCCTACCTCTCCGATAGATGTAACACAGCATAATAAAGACAGGAGGACACAATGTAACTAACAGCATAATAAAGACAGGAGGACACAATGTAACACATCATAATAAAGACAGGAGGACACAATGTAACACATCATAATAAAGACAGGAGGACACAATGTAACACAGCATAATAAAGACAGGAGGACACAATGTAACACATCATAATAAAGACAGGAGGACACAATGTAACTAACACATCATAATAAAGACAGGAGGACACAATGTAACTAACACATCATAATAAAGACAGGAGGACACAATGTAACACAGCATAATAAAGACAGGAGGACACAATGTAACTAACACATCATAATAAAGACAGGAGGACACAATGTAACACAGCATAATAAAGACAGGAGGACACAATGTAACACAGCATAATAAAGACAGGAGGACACAATGTAACTAACACAGCATAATAAAGACAGGAGGACACAATGTAACTAACACATCATAATAAAGACAGGAGGACACAATGTAACTAACACAGCATAATAAAGACAGGAGGACACAATGTAACACAGCATAATAAAGACAGGAGGACACAATGTAACTAACACATCATAATAAAGACAGGAGGACACAATGTAACACAGCATAATAAAGACAGGAGGACACAATGTAACTAACACAGCATAATAAAGACAGGAGGACACAATGTAACACAGCATAATAAAGACAGGAGGACACAATGTAACTAACACAGCATAATAAAGACAGGAGGACACAATGTAACTAACACAGCATAATAAAGACAGGAGGACACAATGTAACTAACACAGCATAATAAAGACAGGAGGACACAATGTAACTAACACAGCATAATAAAGACAGGAGGACACAATGTAACTAACACAGCATAATAAAGACAGGAGGACACAATGTAACTAACACATCATAATAAAGACAGGAGGACACAATGTAACTAACAGCATAATAAAGACAGGAGGACACAATGTAACTAACACATCATAATAAAGACAGGAGGACACAATGTAACTAACACATCATAATAAAGACAGGAGGACACAATGTAACTAACACAGCATAATAAAGACAGGAGGACACAATGTAACTAACACAGCATAATAAAGACAGGAGGACACAATGTAACACATCATAATAAAGACAGGAGGACACAATGTAACACATCATAATAAAGACAGGAGGACACAATGTAACACAGCATAATAAAGACAGGAGGACACAATGTAACACAGCATAATAAAGACAGGAGGACACAATGTAACACAGCATAATAAAAGACAGGAGGAATATAACTGCCATTCATAATGTACAGCACAGGGAGAGTGGGACACAATGTAACTAATGCAGCGTATAAAGCTGAATTTGAAGGGTGGCACATGCCAAGCAGTCGCTTAGCTCCAGGCATGTAGGCCACACTGGCGCTCTGTGTGACGTCTCATGACAGCAGTTAGAGAGCTCTTTAGCATTCAGATGTACGGTAGGAGGAGGGCTGAGGAGAACACAGCCAAGCTAAAGATGTCATCGCTGCGCCCGGGGGGTGGGTCTCTCTCTCTCAGCAGAACTCAGACAGATCAAAGAAGCTTGGCTGTAGCATGGCTTTGTGTTTCTGAGGAGAGACTGGATACTGAGGATTCCTCCATGCGTCAAGGCTGTGCTCTCACACACGCTTGTGTGTCCCACTCTCCCCCTGCTGTATGTTACATAATGCCAGTTACATTCCTCCTGTCTATTCAACCTCAGTCCTGATAAGAAGACGTGCCCTACTGAGACAGCTCGCCATATAACTCGCCAAGACTCCACGCCGCTCATATCATGTGAGTCAAATGGAACCATTACTCTTAATGGAGCTGCAGACTCGAGACTCAAGCTCCCTGTGCTTCCAGCTCAGTTGGGAAGAGTGGCGATATTAGCTCCTATTAGCCTGTCTTTAATTAACCTCAACTAACTAAATGATTCAGTCTATTCAATCAACAGTTCAATGACCTACGTCACACTCACAGTTTGCATGTTGGTGGTAATATTTTGAAATGTAAAGGGGACCTATTAAGAATTCCTGTATTTTGCATTGTTTTTACAGAATTCCTGTATTTTGCATTGTTTTTACAGAATGAGGGGTTGTCCCAACATTGTGAAAATGTTAAATATGTGCATTGTGCCTTTTCTGCAGTTCAGCTGTGACAAAAAACGTCCTTCTTGAAACGGGCCATTCATAATTGCAGCCACAATGGCCATAGTTGATAATGTGCATGTGAAGATATCATGATAAAATGCGTGTGTACAAGATGGCGGCTAAAATATGTTTCTGACAAAACAACAAGAGTGCTGGATCTGTAATGTCTATAGTCTGAAAGTTGGATCTCAATTTTGTTCGATGGTACAGGCTTGCACACCACTGCTAAAAGTACAATACTTTTCATATTTGTACGATAAAATCAGCTTGCTTGTTACAGGCACATAAACAGCCCATTGAGAACAGGACTGAAACAGATAGAGCAGGGGTCGGCAACCCTAGGCACGCGGCAGCATTTTCATTGGCCAAAAATGATTTTATCTTGTTGAAATCCTCCCACAGGTTATTTTTTGTAAGTCGACTTTTTTTGCACACCCCTATGACATGTCAAAACACCTCTTGAACAGCCATTGGCTGTTGCACGGCTTTTTTCTTTTTAGTTTGAGTGAAGGTAGCCTACGGCCTCCCGCTCGCATTTCCCATGGTACTAATCACACAGTGCCACGGTTGCGTTATGTATAGTTGTAGATGTCATGATGGCAACCCCGCTAGCTAAGAAAGCTAAAGTAAAGGAAGTTTGGGCATTCCAGCCCTCGTGGACAGAAGAGTACAAGACAAGACTGACAAGAGTGAGTGAGGTCAACACTCTGTGAGCAGATCTTCTCGTACAAGAAGTATGTGCTTAGCCCCTCCCGGAGTTGATTGACCACTCCGAAGCATGTGTGCAACTTAAAGTGACCAACTACACACCCCAGATAACGGAGATCAGCTAAGCAAAACAGGGCCAGGGATCACACTGACTAGTAGGCAGCTGTTTATTTTCCTACACATGGGTTTGCATGTGAACTTGAACTTGAATGTGCATATACAGGGCTCTCACATATATAGAGCATACGTGCATATATGTGGCATGTTCATGCATGCGCACATGTATGCACTTACCTGGGATTGATGTGTTTTTAAAGACTGCAAAACAAGCTTATTTTATTGGAGATCTGTCCATAAAGACTCAAACGCTCTCTCTAGCTGCCTGTGTGTGTGTGTGTGTGTGTGTGTGTGTGTGTGTGTGTGTGGGTGTAGGGCTAGGGGAGCTGTCCACCTTGTATGTGGTGCTGAACTTTGCGCACGATTGCTTGGTAACATGAGCTATGTCATGTCTGCTCGACATTAGCTTGATAACGTGAGTTCATGTTAACGTTAGCCGCCTCAGTTAAACCTTGCAACGCCTCGTTAGATGAAGCTTGCAAATCCCCCTCACAGATTACTTTCTCCTCATCTATTTTTCGCTCAAAATAAAAATGAATGGGCAAATGCCAGTGAAATGGTCGCACTGTATGTAGCTGTTTGTCTCCATCGCTTTCCCCCCCCAACTCAAGATTTAGGGTTGATACAACCATAATAATAATAATAATAATAATAATAATAATAATAATAATAATAATAATAATAATAATAATAATAATAATAATAATGTAAAAATTATCATTAAAAAGACTATATGTGAATAAACATCCCACCAGGCAGCATGGCCCTGGTAAGTGAAGGAGATGACACTCTTGACTTCAGAGAAAGGGAGTGAGATAAGATTCAACTGAGAGGCTTTTGCAACAAAGGGCCAAGGATTTCATACACACCTGATGTTATGAATTCTGAAGGGCTTTCTTCAGGATCGACAAAGTAATAAAACCCTTGCAGCCAAGGTTTAAGGTGGCAGTATTACAAGGTTGGTACTGTATGAGGTTTGTACTGAACCAATAGACAATGAAAAGGCAAAAACACCCACCAAAATGTCACAGAATATGATTTAATTACAGACTGAATTACTAATATGGATGGATGGACGGACGGACAGCATTTATATAGCACGTTTATCCAAAGCGCTTTACTACTTATGCCTCACACTCACTCATTCACACACCAACGGTGGAAGCAACCATGCAAGGTGCCAACCTGCTCATTGGGAGCAGTTAGGGGTTCCCGGAATCGAACCGGGAAGTTTCTGATTACTAGATGACCGCTCTACCTCCTGAGCCACTAATAATGTTAAATGCACTAGAAATCTAAATCAAAGAAAGAAATCAAAATGGCGGGTGGCCGGGTAGCGCAGCGCAGCATAGACAGTGGGATCGAATCCAGCTGCGGTACCTCCGGCTTGGTCGGCCGTCCATACTGACACAATTGGCATTGTCAGCGGGTGGGAAAGCCGTTGGGGTGGGTCCTGGTCGTTGTAAACAGCGACTCCTACAGGTCGGTCGGGGCGCCTGCACAGCGAGGGAAGGATCTGGGGGAGGTAGTGTGACCCTTCCACACATTACACTCCCCCAGTGAGAGTCCGCGCTGCCAGGTGAAAATAAGTGGTGGGCTGGCTACACGTGTCGGAGGAAGCATGGGATAGTCTCCGCCCTCCCAGACCGACGGTAGGGGGTAGAGTGAGCAACGACCAGGAAGGGGATTGGGAATTGGCATAACGACTAACATTGGGATGGGAGAAAAATGGAAAAAGGAGGGGGGAAAAGATAATAATAATAAAAAAAAAAATCAAAATGGCATAAACTGCCATTTTGTGTGATTTGTTAAATGGATTGCTGAAAAAAATTAAATCATGAATTGCAGAAATATCACACCCTTCGATTAGCAGCATCGTTGTTACAACACGTCCAAGACTGGGGGGGGGGTATCATTAAAGCTTCTCTATGCTGTAATGATACAGACAAACGCACACGTACAAAGAAGAGAAAACCCGTGGCTCACGCTCACCTGCGAGTCCCTGAAGTACATCTCGTACTGCTGCAGCATCTGCCGGCTCACCAGGCTGCCGTGGTACACGATCACGTTGAGGTGGGTCCACGAGCGGAACTCACGCTCCCAGTTGGTGATGGTGGAGAGCGGGGCGATGATGAGGAAGGGAGCCCGGATGCCCAAGCGGTAGATCTCCTCCAGGAAGGTGATGGACTGGATGGTCTTCCCCAGGCCCATCTCGTCTGCCAGGATACAGTTTCGTCTGACGGAGGGGTGTGTGTGTGTGTGTGTGTGTGTGAGAGAGAGAGAGAGAGAGAGAGAGAGAGAGAGCGAGAGAGCGAGAGAGCGAGAGAGAGAGAAGAGAGAGAGAGAGAGAGAGGAGTGTGGGATGGAGGTCGTAAAAAAGAAGGACGTAGGGGAAGAAGACCAGAAAGACAGAACATTAAAAAGGAATAAATTGGAGTACATTGGGGGAGTGGAAAGTTATGATCAGCAACAATAACAGTCCTAAGGGCCAAGAGAAGGAGGTTTCTACTGTGGATGCTGGTGCTCAGGCCAGACATTTATTAGATTGTCCAGTGGGTGGGGGTATTAAGTCTTGATATTTCAATGTGCAGATATTCCCACCGGCCTCCTAAGCACGCACGCACGAGCACACACACGCACACACACACACACACACACACAAACACAGTGTGACTCCAGAAGCAATGTGCAATGTTTACTCTTCCGACCGTGGGCGAAGGAAAGGCAAGGGAAGAGAAGTGCGTGCGTGCGTGTGTACACCTATACAGGGAGAGTCTGACTTTGCCACAGAGGCCTGAGCTAATATTATGAAGTCAGCCAAATTATGATGTACTCTCAAAAGACAACAGGAAAAAAAGCATTCATTATTAATCATCTACATTCCCTCTGCATCAGAAGCTCTGCGCTTATGTTTCTCAGAATCATCATGCAATCCAACATTCTGTCTGCATGGTGATATCAAAGCTACATAAGTACAGCCTAGTACCAACACCCACCGTGCATTCCACTCTACTGCTACAAAGTAGGAACACTTCCAGGGCCGGACTGGGGAAATAATTCATACCGGGAGATATAGCGCGAAATATAGCCCCAGTCAGGCCACTTTTTAAGCGGGGGGTCTGGGGGTCCCCCACCAGGATTTTTCTTGTTACAAAGACTTAATTTCCTGCATTCTGGTGAATTTTAGTGCATGTGAATCGCAAACTAATGAGCCAACAATTGCTTAGTACAATGTACTGTTATGAACCTCAAATAAAACTGTTGTGGCACTAGCAATGCTACTCTCTCCACCTTCAAAAAGAAAAAAGCAAGAACACAACATATTTGTCTATTTACTATTACAATACAGTTAATCACTCTCTCCACCTATTCAAACAGAGCAAGAGCACAATACCATATTCACTTTACTGATGCACTACCCATCAACAGTTAAAATAGCCCTTACACAAACATTAAATAACAGACCTTTCATTATTACAAAACTACCTGGCTCACTGCCTGGCTGTTACAGTATTCTGCAGAGTGCCATCTGCCATTCCATTCGCCGCCTCCACTGTCAATCAGTTGTATCACCTGGTCCCGCCTCCACCAATCACAAACGGCAGACGGCTCCATTGTGTGTGTGTGATCCGAGGGAGAGAGTCAGATAGTTCTCCAACTCTGTCGCAGACAGTGAAATCCTGGTTGTTCCCCACCCACCTAGGTTATCTAACTATCGCGCCGCGCCGCCGGCACAACTAGAAACAATGGCCTGGCAACATTTTTTTTTTTTTTTAATCTGTGCAGGCCAGGCCACCGGGAAAACTCCCGGTGCTCCCGATGGCCAGTCCGGGCCTGAACACTTCCGATATGTACTGACACTTCCAGTCTGGTTTCCCTACACAGACAGTTTGTCTCTGTCTTTTCTGTTGGGATCAGACATGGAGTAAGTAGTGCATGGCTTGGCTTGTTCTCCAACGACATGGACCACATCACAGAGAGAGAGAGAGAGAGAGACAGAGAGAGAGAGATAGAGAGATAGAGAGAGAGAGAGAGAGAGAGAGAGAGAGAGAGAGAGAGAGAGAGAGAGAGAGAGAGAGAGAGAGAGAGAGAGAGAGAGAGGTGAGGGACATAGAATAGAGGGAGAGAGAAAGCAAGAGAGAGAGAGAGAGAGCGAGAGAGAGGGGGTATAGAGAAAAGAGGGAGGGAGAGAGAGAAGAGTGAGTGAGAAAGAGAAGAGAGGGAGAGAGAGAAGAGGATATAGAGGGAGAAGAGGGAGAGAGAAGAGAGAGGGAGAAAAGAGCGAGGGAGAGAATATAGTGTGGCAAAGACCAAGACATTATACAGAGAAACGTCTTTGCTGGAACAAGCTGGAACGTATTTGACAAGCATCTATTCTAGCAGTTAGTTTGGCCACAGCTGAGGTGCTGTTCCATAATCTAACCTGTCCCCAGGAAAACAGTTACAGTAGCAAGAGTTCCAGTTTTAACAACAAGATTGCTTTTGATCTGCAATGTATAGTCAGAAAGTTGGATCTGAATTGTGTTTGACGGTACAGGCTGGTGCACCACTGCTAGATGTACAATACTTTCGTATTTGTACGATAAAAGCAGCTCACTTGTTACAGGCACAGAAACAGCCCATTGAGAACAGGACTGAAACAGAGAGGTATAGAAGCTGCTAGAATGTTTATTATATGGATAAAAAGGTCAGGCCACACAAAGTACAATTCTGGACTCACACATGAATGATTATTCTAATATTCTAACTCATTCCTTGTGTGTGTGCGTGTGCACGTGTGTGTGTGTGTGTGCTCTGCTGACCTGTTGTACCAGTTGAAGAGAAGCCAGTTGACTCCTTCCAGCTGGTAATCCCTGAGGCTGTTGGCGCTCCTGTACTCCCTAGACTGGTCCCGCTTCTTCCACAGACTGGCCGGGGGCCGGTCCTGAGGGACACAGCAAACAGTTACACAGAGGAAAGCACAGAGACAACCGCAACCAGGGACTGAAACTGACTTGAGATTAGGGGTGGGAATCACCAGAGGCCTCACGAGAAATATGAGAAAAATAAACAGTGTAAACTATATAATTACCTCTGAATATAAAAATATGAGGTTTACCACAATGAAATGTAGGTTTGAGTGACATAATTTTTTTTTTAAATATATGTAAGGGATAATGTATGGCTACTACGTTTAAAACACCTCGGCGCGGCGCCTCGGTATTTTAAACTCCGTGTCGGTCAATTATTTTGCGACAATGACCGAGTAGGCTATACATTATCCCGCTTATTACATGGCTAACTTACTAACAATATACCTAATTCATTTTACATCGACTCGCAACACTGGTTCTGGCTCCGCTCGTCGCTCCGCCCCCTGTCATCGCCGGCAGCAGAACACCGAGTGTCTAATTGCACTGAAACAGTGTGTGTCAGTGGGCTTGATTGCGAACAGCTGCGCACTGCGGTCATTATTGAAAAAACAGCGGTCATTATTGAAAAATAATGACCGCTGTCGGGGGGCTATTGACCAATCACAAGCAAGCATTTCGGCGAATGTGAAAACGCCATGTAATAATAAAAAATATATACCGGTATATATTATAATAATATTTTTTTTGATGGAAGAGCCACACATGCGGCTCGGAGCCACGGGTTGGCCACCCCTGCACTAGATGCTCGCAAAGTGCTGTGACTTTCGTCTGTTCCAACGGCCCTTTATGTGGAATAACGTTCTAATTACATTTTCCTGAAGTCATTTTGACATTTCTGAAACCGTGCCAGATAAAACGGGTACTTTTAGGAAAAGTCATTGAGTGACAGAGCTGGAGCTCGACCGAGTGACGAGGATACATTTATTGAAAATGCCTAGGGGTCATTTGACCCCTTGTCGGCTGTGCTAGTGTTAAACCACTCACTCTGAGGAGGCTCCTTCACCTCCAAGAGGTTAAGCTCACTAGTTCCATGACATTGAAAATAAACCATGACCGCAGTGTGAACATTAACAAAAAAGAAAGCAAATGGTTCATTCATATCCAAAATGGCTGCTGTGTCAGGTGTTGGACCACACTTTGGCTTTCAAAAAGGTAACAAGTAACAAGACACATAACGTTATCTCTACTGCAAAGAAAGACACTACCAATCTATTGAGCCACCTACGACAAGGTACTTCTACTGAACAGTATATAATTCCATAGACCATAAGTCTGAATAGAATAGATTTTTACTAAACAAACATGTATGAACCTATTTTAACAATGTATGTTCTGAAGCCTGATTGAAATTCCTCCATGATGCTGTTTTCTTTAAGAAATGAGTTTATTGTGACTGAAACAATCGTTTTAAGTATCTTGCTAATAGAATAGAATAGAATAGAATCTTTATTGGCATTGTTGGTACAATAACGGAAGGTTGGATATTGGCCTACTAGTCGTTACCGTCTAGTTTGGGTTTCTTTAGTAGGGGTTTTATGATGGCTGTTTTGAAAGTATCTGGGAAGATGCCTGTCAGAAGCAATGTGTTTATAATCTCTAGGACATGATTTGAGACCATTTTGAATATCCGTTTAAAAAAAGATGCTGTAGGTATAGGGTCAATACAGTGATGTCCTTGGCTTCCCGTTTCCCCCCTGTTCAGTAGGAGTGGGTCCTCACCATCCTGCGTGAGTCCGGCTTGGCTGCCTGCAGCTGCTCAAACTCTTCGATCTTGCTCTGATCCACGTCGCCCTTCAGTTCCCAGGTGCTGTCCTCGTAGGGCAGCGAGCACCACTTCACCAGGTAGTACACCACCTCCTGAGACAACAGAGGAAGATTGATTGATTGATTTTATTGATGGATTAAAAACACACAACACGGATCCAAAGGATAACATGAGAAAGAGTAAAACGCTTATTTCCGTCATGGTCCCAGGGCTGTTAGGCCACAACAAAACACGACAATAACACAAAACACATACATTTAAAACATTATAAGACTAACCTATCGCTAAAATTGTATACCCCACAATAATTAAAAACTGATTGAACTATAGGGGGCTATTCCTCTATTCTGTCCATGAGCCACTTCCTGACGCTTCTCTTGAAGCTGTGGAGGCTCAAGCTCTGCTTGATGGGGATAGGCAGCTTGTTCCAATCCTGGGCTCCAGAGAAAGTAAGGGAGCACTGGCCCAGTTTGGATCGGAAAGACACTCATCAGTGTCACACCACCTCCTGAGACACCAGAGGAAGACACTTTTATCAGTGAACACTAGGGGTGTAACGGTACGTGTATTCGTCCCGCAAATTTATGGTACGGCTGTCATGGTGCGGTACATGCAGCCATACGAAGAATATGCCTCACAGCGCAAACACACCAGTCGCACATGCGGGCACTCGCAAGGTCCGTGCGAGAACAGCGCGCGTGGCCGGGCACACCGAGGCACATTTACATTGGAACAGCTGCAGGGTCATTAAAATTGTACAGTTTTCTTTCGTTTTCTTGTTCGCCCAATAATGTTAACCAAATGAAACCAATGGAAAGAAACACACCAACAAACACACCAACATTCTCCCCCGCCGGACTCGAGTAGGGTAAATCTGCAGTGCCGCAGCCCCATACATTGTCGGACTCACAGGCACAGCTGATCAAATAAAAAAAATAAACATACTTTTCCTATAGAAAATTATTCCAATTAATAATAATAATTATAATAATTATCATAAATATAATATATAAATAATAATTATTAAAAAAAAAATTATATTAATAATCATTATTATAAATATTTTGTTTCTGTTGTACCGAACTTGTACCGAACCATGACCCCAATACCGAGGTACGTACCGAACCGTGGCTTCTGTGTACCGTTACACCCCTAGTGAACACACAACGTCCTGAGACACCAGAGGAAGACACTCGTATCAGTGAACACACCACCTCCTGAGACACCAGAGGAAGAAACTCTTATCAGTGAACACACCACCTCCTGAGACACCAGAGGAAGACACTCTTATCAGTGAACACACCACCTCCTGAGACACCAGAGAAAGACACTCTTATCAGTGAACACACCACCTCCTGAGACACCAGAGGAAGACACTCTTATCAGTGAACACACCACCTCCTGAGACACCAGAGGAAGAAACTCGTATCAGTGAACACACCACCTCCTGAGACACCAGAGGAAGACACTCTTATCAGTGAACACACCACCTCCTGAGACACCAGAGGAAGACACTCTTATTATCAGTGAACACACCACCTCCTGAGACACCAGAGGAAGACACTCTTATCAGTGAACACACCACCTCCTGAGACACCAGAGGAAGACACTCTTATTATCAGTGAACACACCACCTCCTGAGACACCAGAGGAAGACACTCTTATCAGTGAACACACCACCTCCTGAGACACCAGAGGAAGACACTCGTATCAGTGAACACACCACCTCCTGAGACACCAGAGGAAGACACTCTTATCAGTGAACACACCACCTCCTGAGACAACAGAGGAAGACACTCTTATCAGTGAACACACCACCTCCTGAGACACCAGAGGAAGACACTCTTATCAGTGAACACACCACCTCCTGAGACACCAGAGGAAGACACTCTTATCAGTGAACACACCACCTCCTGAGACACCAGAGGAAGACACTCTTATTAGTGAACACACCACCTCCTGAGACACCAGAGGAAGACACTCTTATTAGTGAACACACCACCTCCTGAGACACCAGAGGAAGACACTCTTATTAGTGAACACACCACCTCCTGAGACACCAGAGGAAGACACTCTTATCAGTGAACACACCACCTCCTGAGACAACAGAGGAAGACACTCTTATCAGTGAACACACCACCTCCTGAGACAACAGAGGAAGACACTCTTATCAGTGAACACACCACCTCCTGAGACACCAGAGGAAGACACTCTTATCAGTGAACACACCACCTCCTGAGACACCAGAGGAAGACACTCGTATCAGTGAACACACCACCTCCTGAGACAACAGAGGAAGACACTCTTATCAGTGAACACACCACCTCCTGAGACACCAGAGGAAGACACTCTTATCAGTGAACACACCACCTCCTGAGACACCAGAGGAAGACACTCTTATCAGTGAACACACCACCTCCTGAGACACCAGAGGAAGACACTCTTATTATCAGTGAACACACCACCTCCTGAGACACCAGAGGAAGAAACTCTTATCAGTGAACACACCACCTCCTGAGACACCAGAGGAAGACACTCTTATTATCAGTGAACACACCACCTCCTGAGACAACAGAGGAAGACACTCTTATCAGTGAACACACCACCTCCTGAGACACCAGAGGAAGACACTCTCATCAGTGAACACACCACCTCCTGAGACACCAGAGGAAGACACTCTTATCAGTGAACACACCACCTCCTGAGACACCAGAGGAAGACACTCGTATCAGTGAACACACCACCTCCTGAGACACCAGAGGAAGACACTCTTATCAGTGAACAGACAAGAAGGCTACTATTTTTTTTGATGGAAAATTACCGGGGCCTAAATTACTTAATGGCCTTGGAGCGGGCTTTTGTAAGTACAGACAATCGCTAAGAGCAAATAATATACATTATCGGGGGAGGAATAAGGACATACTACACAATCACTAGAATAGAGTGAAAGAACAAACATATACACAATGTTTGCAGATAATTATCTCTAAGTGAAAGCCTCCTTACCTCGCCGGTGTCCTTGTCCTCACAATAGGACACCTCCAGCACTCGGTCGACCTCCACATAGTCAGGGTTAAAGGGGTCCTCTTCCGTCTGAAAGAGAGACATTGAGGGAGAGAAAGAGAGAGAGAGAGAGAGAGAGAGATAGAGAGAGAGAGAGAGAGAGAAAATTAGAGAACAAGAGCGACAGAGAAAGAGAGAAAGAAAGAGGCAGGGAGAGTGAGTGAGACAGAGAGAGATATCAAGTCATCCACCCACACGTACCATCTGGAAGCTGAGCCAAGCATCTCCTCTTTGCATCAGCTGTGCACACACGCGCGCGCACACACACACACACACACACACACACACACACACACACACACACACACACACACACTTCAAATGCCTGTACTAAAGACACATCCACACAAGACAACACGGAGAGATATACAGCCTTACATCTGCAAAGAAGAGCGCTCTCTGTGCTTGTTTAATCTTGAAGCGTTTGAGCTTCTGCTGAATCCTCTTGTCTTTCTCCAGCTGCTGGTCCGTGGCCCACTCACAGTGGAGGTAGGAGCTGAGGGAGGGCCACACACAAACAACACACACACACACAACACACAGCATCAGTGCGCTGCACGACCCTTCAGAACGCATCTGCTCCCACTCAGCCAATCAGGACTCTTTATAGAGGTAGTATCTGTCTGTCGACTCACAAACCCACTTGTCATGTTTGATATTTAAGAATCAAAAGTATGAATCGTGATGAACATTAAAGGTCCCCTGTCTTATAAATTGCCTTTTCCAGTGTTTAGCATTGTTTTCTAGCAATGGGGGTTTGTATCAATGGGGTCTGTGTCTCTAATTCTCATTTTGGTGGATTGCTCCAATTCAGTTGAGACAATATCCTCCCCCAGCGAACTAAGCCAATCTGATTTGACTCGCTACCTGACGTCAGAAGGTGCTGCTGATCTGCATAACTAACGCCCCCTCTATGGTTGTAGCGCACTCAACAACAGAGCGAGTGGAAATACCGACACTTCCTCAAACGGGTTGACGTGCGTGGGTGCCGACTGCCGACAGAGAGAGCAGAGAACGAGCGAGCGAGAGATAGGGAGAGAGAGAGAGACAGAGACAGAGACAGAGACAGAGAGAGAGAGAGAGAGAGAGAGAGAGGGGGACAGGAGCACCCCACACACACTCCCAACCGCACGCAGGGCAGGAGCTTCTCTCGGGGAAACACACACGCAGTCGGGAGCACTCGCATATCACTGTCAACCTGCTGCAAAATATCATTGCACACGCTCCCACGCGTGTGCCCGTATTCCGATCCGTGCAATAATATTCACATGGGTATATATTGTCATTTGAAACAAGTTACCAATGCATTGTCCCGTGGGATTATGCCCCCTGCGGCGAAATTTATTAGTATCCCCCTCAATCTCTCTATGTCTCTGCCAGTGCAGACTGTGGGTGACTGTCACTCAAAGCGCTTTCTTAGGGGCGGAGCCCAGCCCAAAACAGCTTGAATTCTTGAAGTGGGAAAATGCTGCTTTAGAGTACTTGATTAGAAATACAAAACAATGCATTTAAAAAAAAATAAAAAACGTACAGATGTGTTCCATAGACTCACAGGAATTGTGTAACATTGCCCAAATAGTGAAAGGAATAGCAAGACACGGGACCTTTAAAAATAATAAACGTTATTTGTATAGCATCGTTCATACAAGAATTGCAGCCCAAAGTGCTTCACAGCATTAATGCAGACATAAATCTCGACAATAATCATAGAATAAACAACATGCATTCATACTTTGACAATTGACCTGCGCTACGTGTCCTATCAATCGCGATAATATGCTATGAATGAACAAGTTAATACTGTGTCCATCAGACGCCTCAATTGATCGATAATGTGCTATGAATCAAAATACTGTGTATGCCTTGGCTGTATGCTCTATGCCGCTTCGACACCATGTACGCACGGGTCACAGTCACCAGCGCAATGCTTTAATACTGCATCACTTGGCTGTATGCTCAATGCTTTAATACTGTATCACTTGGCTGTATGCTCTATGCTTTAATACTGTATCACTTGGCTGTATGCTCTATGCCGGGTCACAGTCACCAGCGCAATGCTTTAATACTGTATCACTTGGCTGTATGCTCTATGCCGGGTCACAGTCACCAGCGCAATGCTTTAATACTGTATCACTTGGCTGTATGCTCTATGCCGGGTCACAGTCACCAGCGCAATGCTTTAATACTGTATCACTTGGCTGTATGCTCTATGTTTTAATACTGTATCACTTGGCTGTATGATCTATGCTTTAATACTGTATCACTTGACTGTATCACTTGGCTGTATGCACAATGCTTTAATACTGTAACACTTGGCTGTATGTGCTATGCTTTAATACTGTATCACTTGGCTGTATGCTCAATGCCACTTCGACACCACATACAGTCAAAGTCACAGCTCTCATTTACAAATAAAAGCAGTGCATAAGGTGCAGACATAGGGTGTGATCCACAAATAATGGATTACACGGTGCTAGTTGCACCCTACTTACAATTCATTATGAATTGAAAATGGGGGACCCTGGTGTAAACAAGACGAAAGTCTTTCTCTTGTCTGCATCCCCTTAACAATTGTGTGTATTGAGCTGTACTGTAGTGTACCCATTCTGCAATCTGTTAATAACATTTTCAATCAAACAAACTTTTATTGGTTCTTGTTAGGATTAGGTTAGCATAAGAAAATACACAGTGATGGTAATTTGATTACTGAGACTTTATCGGTGTTCAACCTTGTTGTAATCACTAAGGCCATGTCCAGACTAAAACGATTTAGATCTTTTTCGTTTTTGTTTCGTTTTCATAAAAAAAAATAAAGAAAAAAGGTTTCCGTAAAAACGAAAATGTCTCAAGATAATAAGTGCGTGCCACAAATTTACAAAATAAATGTCTTTCCTGTTTTAGACGTCGCTCTTTTATTTTGAAAACCCCCGGCCGGAAGTGTTGTTGTGCCGTCCGGTTTTGTGCTTTTGAGCTGACCTAGTTTTCCAGATACACACACCGCAGCGCAATGTACGTTCGGGAGTGGAGATAGAGAGAGAGACCGCGGCTCAAACTACCTGTGTTGTATTAAAGTAATTGATTGATGTTTAACTTGTACCTGTGTCCAGTCCTTTTCGACTAGCAAACGTTGTCTGTATTTAACGTTACCTCAGGATACCACTGTCTATTGTATTTAGTTGGTTAGCTATTTAGCTAATGTTGATAGCATAGCATAGCTTGCTGGCTACAGCTCAACACCATGCCATGGGGATACTATTTACAAAATTATGGAGGCTTTTAATCGTCAAGGTAAGAGAGGATTTGTCATGATCAACTGAAGGGGTATGCTATGGAACAGTATGTGTTTGGCTACTACTTGGGTTTTCAGAAAAAGGCCAGCTATGTGACGCTAGTATCGTGTATTGCATCACTGCCAGAACGCAGTTCCGTGTGGCTGAAGGTGCAAACGATCAAATACTTTGCCTGATACGACCGAAATCGGTTTAGTCTGGACATGGCCTAAATCTAGAGTTACCATGTTGCTGAGTGGGTTCATTTACATGTTGTGTGAGCTTGAAGCTGTCTAGTAGGTTAATAAGTTCAACAGCCTTGGGGTCATTCTTATTATTCATATTAATATTCAGATATCTGAATCCAAGGGCCTTCATTTTCTACACATAAATACTCGAAGTCTTCTCCCCAAGCTTCATGAACTCCGGATTATCTCCAGTCAGAGTAAAGTATCTATAATCTGCTGCAGTGAAACCTGGCTGGATGACTCAATAACAGACTCCGAAAATTGAAATAGACATTTTTATTGTTGTTAGGAAAGATAGGAACCGCAAAGGCGGTGGTGTCTGTGTTTATGTTAAGGCAGATTTGGATTTTAATGTAAGAACGGACCTAAATAATGAGTTGATTGAGGCGGTGTGGTTGGATATTACTCTTCCCAGGAGTAAGCCTGTTTTATTGGGAGCGTGTTATCGTCCACCCAACCAAAACCATTTCGATGAGCTACTAGAAGAGGTACTGTATGTTCAAACGGTGAGGGTTTTGCTAAGGCAGAAGTTATCATTCTAGGAGATCTGAACACGGACATTATCAAGAAAGACACTGCAATCTTTAAAGCCTTTGTTAATTTCTGCAGAATGTTTGATCTTCTTCAGATAATAAAGAGATCCCACGAGAGTCACAACCACAACCCAAACTATTATAGATCTTATTCTGGTGTCCGACAGGAGTAGGATTATCAACAGTGGCGTGGTTGATTATAGCCTCAGTGACCACTCTATGATTTTCGCCACCAGAACGTTTTTTTTTAATTGCCATAATTCAGTAAAAATTTGATCGCTGGAAGAGTATAGTAAAGACTCTCTCATTGAGAATATGACCAAAGTAGATTGGTCTAATGTTCTGAATTGTGTTGATGTCGACAAGGCATGGGTCAACTTCAAATCAGCTTTCTTTTTTTTTTTTAATAGTAGATAGTTTGGCCCCATTTAAGATAGTTAGAATCAAACAACGTACAGAGCCTTGGGTAGCTGATGAGATTTTAAAGTTGATTAATTAAGTTAAGGAATTTAAGTTTTATTCATTTTAAGAAAACTATGGATGAGACAACTTTTAATGAGTTTAAAAAATGTTTTAATGAAGTGAACAGGACAATAAAACTTGCTAAGAAATCCTTTATGTGTGAAAAGCTAGTAGAACATAAAAATTATTCACGCAAGCTGTGGAAATCCCTGAAAGAGTTGGGTTACAGCAAAATAATTCAAACAAAACCCAGCAGCTTTAGCCTGGATATAAATGGTTCTACCATATCTGATAAGGTGGAAGTGGCATACGCTTAAATTACTATTTTACTTCTGTGGCAAGCAACCTGGTTAAGGAGCTCCCTGGCCACTCTGGCACATATGGTGCATCACATTTTTTATCGTCAACAAGGGCTTCAAGCAAACTCCTTTCATTTTAGCAGGGTAATGGAGAGTACTGTTCTCAAGAGGCTTACATTAACTAAAAGACAACAAAGCCACAGGTCTCGATAATATACCGGCCAGGTTCTTAAGGGATGCAGCTGAGTGCATTTAACCTGCGGTAACGCATCATTAATCTCTCCATAGAACAGGGCAAGGTAACTTCTGATTTTAAAAGTGCTAGAGTCATACCCCTCCATAAGAAGGGGAAAACATCTGAAAAGGGTAACTACAGACCAATTTCAGTTTTAAGTGTTCTATCCAAGGTCATGGAAAAGATTATTCACGAGCAGATTAATGCATTTTTAACAGGTCACAATATTTTATTCAAACTTCAGTCAGGTTTTAGACAATCCCACTCTACGGAAACATGCCTCCTCTATTTAACGGGCCGCATCAGAAAAGAGGTTGACATAGGCCACTTTTGTGGAATGGTCTTGCTCGACCCCCAAAGGCCTTTGATACGGTCGACGATGGCATCCTGCTAATGAAATTAAAGGCCATAGGCTTCAGCAGGTTGTCAATTGAATGGGTAAACTCCTACCTTTCGGGAAGGATCCAAATGGTCGATATAAATGGTACATTTTCCTCCCCCAAGAATGTTAGCTGTGGGGAGTGTGCTAGGGCCACTATTTTTTTTATTATATATTAACATGAAATCTGCCTGTATGTCTGACCTGTTTTTATACGCCGATGATTCTGCCATTCTTGTGTCTCACAAAGACCTACGAGAGGTAGAGAAGACCTTAAGTAAGGAGCTTCAGAGTGTGGGAACATGTCTGGCCGACAATAAGCTGTCTCTCCACCTTGGGAAAACTGAGGCCATACTTTTTGAATCCAAAGTAAAGCTGCAAAGGTCCCCAGGGCTGAAGATCCAGGTAGGAGAGTTGGTCATTGCTGGTAATGATTCGGTAGTGTATTAAGGATGCACCTTGGACGAATGTCTCACAGGGGAGGCTATGGCCTTGAAAGCCCTGGCTAGGATAAGCCAAAGGACCAAATTCCTAGCACGTAAGTCTGAGATGTTGGATAGTAAAACACTTAGGATGTTGTCAGGTGCCCTGATCCAGAATCATTTTGACTACGCTTCTGGTACAGTAGTGCACCCCAGAAAATAAAAAATAAATTTCAGACTGCCCAAAACAAAATTATTAGAGTAGTGATGAAGCTTCCTACCTGCACTCACCTGGATGTAGCCATATTTAAACAACTTAACTGGCTCCCAGTGGAAAAACGGGTTATTCAAATTGAGTTGGGCCTTACCCATAAAATAATGTACAATAGGGTCCCCTCATATCTATCAAATTATTTTATATGCTTTAGGGACACCCACTCCTATGCAAACAGGGGCAGTTTAACTGAGAGAGTGAGCACGGTCTTGCCTGAGCAATGATAGGTCTGAGGTTACTAGGTGTTACAGAGCGTGTTGAGTACTTCTTTAATCTGGTAGTGGTCAAAACAGGAACAGCATGGTTTGTTATTGGAACAGACTGATAGCCAGGCTGTCTTGGGTAGGTGGGGGGGATGGGGGGTGTAGTGTTGATAATTCCTGGAGGTGCTTTTGGCATTTCTCCAGGGGGGTTGGTGGTTGAGTGGGACCTGGGGGCTAGCTATGATGGAGTGTGGTGTAAGATTGAGACCAAAATTCAGTAATTCGTTAATCCTGTGGTTAAAGGGAAGGTGGGAGGATGAGCAGGATGAGGAGGAAGGGTTGTGGGGAGAAGAGGACTCCTCCACACGCTGCAGACCCATCCATGTTGTCGTAGCATTACTCAAATTGTAATCTGAGCTGTTTACTGTTTACCTATTGTTGACAAGTAATTCATAAAATGTTAATTCAATCAGTTTATTATTATTACCAGACCCGGCCTAATTTTTGTTGAAAAGCTAGTGATATACCCTAATGCTTGCTAACAGAGTTACCCACCCTCTCCCCCCATACACACACACGAAACATCTATTGGACACAATTTGCCAGTGTTGATCCTATATTCATCCAGAGAAAGTAGTCAATTGTGTTTATATTGTGCTGCATCCAATTTCCTAGCAGGTCCACCTTCTTACGATGAACGTTACACCCTTCAGTGATCCTTGAGTGGTTTGTCACTTCACACAAACGGTATCATTCACATGTATTCAAGCCTTATTGTAGGAAGGAACTTATGGATGAACAGCAAACTTACTAGTTCTTGTACTTGACAAAGAACTCCTCCACTTCTACGATGACTCCTGGAGATGCCTAGAACAGGAAGGAACGATGATTAATACAATGATTACTATTCAAAAACTGCAAATATGACACTACATATCAAATCCTATTATTAATTTAGTATTTTCTCCTTTGTACATGTAAAACACTTTATATCAAATTGTGTTTGTGTGAAAGTCTTCTACCTTTAACTTGTTCAGCTAAATTACTAAATATACCTCCTTCTTGACGACGCGAGACGACATGACTTTGTCCACAACGGCAGCATCCTCTTCACTGGGGTTTTCCTATAGAGATGGTGGAACAGAAAACAAGAAATTAGCTTACAAAAGAATCCAAGACAGTACTCCCACTTTTAGCTGTGACCAGCAGCTCTATAGCTCACTCCTATTGGTTGGTCCACAAAATAGTCCTCACCCTCTAGTGGCCACAGTTTTGGCACTGGGAGACTGTGGGCGGGATCCACAAAGAATGGATTGCACAGTGCTAATTGCACCCTTATTTACAATTCATTATGAATTGAAAATGGGGGACCCTGAAAGTCTTTCTCTGGTCTGAGTTAGTGCACTGCAACCTTGCCCAGGCCCGACGGGGCCCGGCCCGGCCCGGCGGGTTCGGGCTGGGTAGGGCTTTTTTTTTAATAAATAATTCGGGCTCGGCCGGGCCCGGGCACCGCTGTTTTTTTATTATTATTTTTTTTTTATTGCGTTTTTTTTTTTTTTTTTTTTTCATATAACTAGGGTTATATGATAACCTTCGTTTTAAGATTTGCTTTCTCTTTTGCGCCAGAGAAACATTTGGATGTAATTACTGCAGCGCGCAGAGAGAACTCAGGGGACAAGTTCAACTCGATTGGTTGTGTTGGAATATAGCCAGTTGGCGAACGTTTTAATTTGTTCTTGGGATGTATGTAGCCGGTTTTGTTAACGGTGTTCAACGCGTTGCTGACGTCTGGTGAGTGATGTTTACTATTTGCTGGGTCGCGACTGCTACTTGTTTTGTTGTGATTTTCATTACGTTGCTCTGCTCGAAATCTGATTTCTGTTTTCTGTTTGTTTGTTTGACTGAGTAGGCTATTGTGTGTCGTGTGTGTGTGTGTGTGTGCGTGTGTCAAAGAAGATTCTATAGCCTTCACGTTTTACGAGGCTGATGTGTGACAGTGTGAGTCAGTCTATATAAGCGAGCACTGGGAGAGACGGCATTGCGAAACAGGCTATGTAAATGCTTCTTAGTTTTGTTTATTTATTACGTTCATATAAAACCGTGTTTCGAATATTTAAAACAAATACAAAAAAAATTATATTTTAATAATAATAATAATTTTTTTCGGGTTTTCACGCGGGCTAGGGCTTAAAATATTATTTACAGTCGGGCTTATTTTCGGGCAGGGCCTGAAGTTCAAAGGCTCGGGCAGGGCTCTGGCTTTATTTCAAGGCCCTTGCAGACCACTAGTCTGAGTCCCCTTAACAATTGTGTGTATTGAGCCGTACTGTACCCATTCTGCAATCTGTTAATCAAATTTTCAATCAATCAATCACCGTGCAGGTTATATTAAATCTATGTATATTAAATCTATTATATATCTATGTCTAAGCATACTCCAGGATTCCTGTTTGTGAACAGATATCCTTCAGATGTACTCTGCTGTGCTGGCCGCTCACGCAAGACAGGAATAACAAGCTTTTTTTGGCCTGAGAGTTGCTGCTACACAATCAACAACCTGAGTCAATGAAAGTGTTCAATGGAGAGAGTCGAGGCCAACACTACTCACTACAAAGAGTTGAACTGCGGGCTCCTTGCGCCCGCCGGGGTTGGTCTTCTTGGCTTTGACGATGACCTTAACCTCGTCGTCAGACACCCTGGCCTCCAGCTCCTCGCCATACTTCTTCCTCTTCACCTGCCGGTTAGAGCGCCTCTTCTGGTGGGGGAGAAAAGAGGTTACAATTAGCATTTTTCCCTCCATCATTTATTATTAATATTATTATTCATAAACGTCAGTTTGGATAAAAATGGGATCTGACACGCTTCTATGTGCCAAAAAGAAAAAGCAGAAGATCACGGCGAGTATTCTTGATATTACACATAGCACTTGGTATCAGATTTCAGTAATGGGGACCTTGCCTGTGCCTGGTGTTGGCCTGGTATCCTACACCAGTGTCAGTGTAAGTCATCCCTATTTGAACAATTGGGCTTTTTTATTTTCAGGAAACGTGACACAAAAGTAAATCAACTGCAGACATACAGGGCACGGCAAAAAAAAAATCTGAAAACTGCATGGTAAAATTAAATAAAAAGATGATTAAATACATTACATTTACATTTAGTCATATCGCTTTTATCCAAAGTGACTTACAAATTGTGCACAACAAGTCACCAGGAGGGGTACAACTCTGTTGGCTAACGGTAAGTAGCAGTATTGAGCTTGAGTGCTACCCTTTTCACGCAAACTTCACGGCATTATACCATGATATGGATTCTCTTTCCCCCCCAATCTGCCAGCTTTGAGTTGTCCACACTGAACCTAGCAAGACGGTATAGGTGTGTGTGTTCAGACAGCATGCCGTGATGCCGCGTTCCGATATGGCAGTTTTTTTACACATCGGTATCGGTCCGATATCAAGATAGGGCCGATATTATAAAAAAAAATATATATATATATTACTATTATTTTATTTTATTTAAATTTTTTTTACATGTTTTGGCCTTAAATAGTTTCAAAATATCAGTCATTTCTGAAAATAAGTTACAAAAGTAAAAAAAATAAAAATGCGTTTTGGAAAATAGCTCTTTATTTGATTGTCATAAAAAGTGTTTTCTATACAGAGATATCGACATCGGTAAATATCGGTATCGGCCAGAACAGCCATATTAATATCGGTTATCGGTATCGGCCACAATTTTCACATCGGTGCATCACTAGATAGAATAGATGCAGTGTGGATAGAATAGATGCAGTGTGGATAGAATAGATGCAGTGAATGAATGAATGAATGAATGAATGAATGAATGAATGAATGAATGTTTATTTAAAATGGACACCACAGCTACATTGGACCAGCCACAGTGTACATACCAGATGCGTTGTTTTACGTGTTTATAGCACAAGTGCTAGTTTTCAACACTAATCCATTGAGGCTTATCTAATAGATACAATAAAATGTACAGTAAAATACTGAAGGGCTGAAGCAATCCTGGGTAGACCACGGAAGAATAAGAAGCCATGGATCAGTGAAAAATCATGGAACCTTGTAGACCAGTGGGAAACAATAAACAAGAGGATCCTTGGCACACACTTGGAAAGAATCAAGAAACAGCTAAAAGCAAAGTACACAGAGAAGGATAGAGAAACAAAGAGAAGTATAAAGACAGACAAAAATAAATGGATGGAGAACATTGCAAGTGAAGCAGAAGAAGCTGCAAGGAAACAACAAATGAAGACACTGTACGGTCTTACGAAGGCACTGTCCAATGAGAGACCTAGACAGAGCACAGCAGTACTGGACAAGAATGGCAACCTCATCAGCGGAAAATATGCAGTGCAGGCAAGGTGGACAGAACACTTCAAGGAAGTACTGAATAGGGAACCACCAGAAAACCCAATAACTGATGAGGAAGAATGTGAACTCACTAACATGATTGAAGAGATTCCTGTACATGAACCAACACTAAGTGAAGTAAAGGAAGTGATTAAAGGACTTCAAAATGGGAAAGCACCAGGAATCGACAACATCACAGCCGAGTTATTAAAAGCAGACATAGAGTATTCAGCAAAGAAGGTACGGTACATCAATTGTTGGAAAACATATGGAGGCAGGAGAAGATCCCGAAGAACTGGAAGAGGGGGCTTATCATCAAACTAGCAAAGAAAGGAAACCTCAAAGAATGCAAGAACTCAAGAGGCATCAACCTACTTCCAGTCGTAGGGAAGATACTTGGCAGGATCATCATTGACCGAATCAGAATTGGAATCGACTCACGGCTAAGAAAATAACAAGCCGGTTACAGAAGAGGAAGAGGAACAACAGAACAAGTCTTCATACTGCGGAACATCATTGAGCAAGTAAACGAGTGGCAAGCAACACTCCACCTGAACTTTGTGGATTTTGAAAAGGCTTTCGACTCAGTCCACCATGAAAGCCTATGGCTAATTATGAAGAAATATGGAATCCCAGAGAAGATTGTCCAGATAGTGAAAATATTCTATGAAGACTTCCAGTGTGCAGTAGAAGACCAAGGAGAAATATGTGAGTGGTTTAACATCAACAGCGGTGTCAAACAAGGATGGACATGTCAGGTTTTTTATTCTTAATGATCATGGATTGGATAATGAGAAGAACAGTTGGACAAGGCGAGAATGGAATCAGATGGAAGTTGACATCAAAACTCGACGATCTGGATTTTGCAGATGATGTAGCATTACTCTCCTCTACCAAACACCAAATCCAGGAAAAAACGACAAGAATGGAGAGAGAAGCCAGACAAGATTAACACCGGAAAGACAAAAACCATGAGAATTAATGCAAGAAACCATGACAAAATCAACATCAACGACCAAGAGATTGAGGATGTAGACCAATTCACATACTTGGGAGCCACCGTCTGTAAAGAGGGAGGAGGTATGAAAGACCTAAAGAACAGACTCTCCAAAGCAAGAGGTGCATTCATTAAACTCAAAAAGATCTGGTACTCCAACAGCATCTCAAGAAGAACAAAGCTGAGATTGTACAAAACACTGGTTGTGCCAGTCCTACTGTATGGATGTGAAACATGGAAGATGAACAAGGGAGACAACAAATCAGTTGACGTGTTCCATAACAGATGCCTCAGAAGAATCCTCAGAATCCAGTGGCAAGACCGCATCAGCACCGTAGAGCTACTAGAAAGAGCCGACATGAAGCCGTTGAGCAAGGAAGTGAAGTGGCAAAGATGGAAGATGATAGGACACATACTGAGGCAAGACCACAACAACGACTGCAACATATCAATGACTTGGGCACCAGAATGGAAAAGAAGAAAAGGAAGACCAAAGACTACCTGGAGACGCACAGTAGAGAAAGAAAGAAAAGAGGCAGGGTGGAGCTCATGGCCTGAAGCAAGAACAACGGCAGCTGAGCGGGAGAAGTGGAAACGCTATGTGAAGGCCTTATGTGCCACTAGGCACAAAGTGGATAGGTAACAAGTAACAGTAAAATACAGAATTAAAATCACACAAATCAGAGTTTTTTTTTTTACCAGAACAAGAGTCCATGTTCAAAACAACAAAACCTACATATCAGTGTCTACATATGTGAGCACTGCTGCTTTGATTTCAGCCATACCTTGAGTCCTCTGCTGAAGACGTTGGCATTGGACCAGTTTTAAGCCAGTAGGCAGAGAGTTCCATAAATTTGCCCCGTTAACAGAGAAGGCAGACTGTCCAAACGAAGTCTTGCACATGGGAACAGTACAGTCACCATTATTGGAAGCTTGTGGATATAATAGATGCAGTGTGGATAGAATAGATGCAGTGTGGATAGAATAGATGCAGTGTGGATAGAATAGATGCAGTGTGGATAGAATAAATGCAGTGTGGATAGAATAGATGCAGCATGGATAGAATAGATGCAGTGTGGATAAAATAGACTAGACGCAGCAGCACGTTCTGAAATGGCTCTCCAAAGGCGCACGCACACAATGAAAAATACCGTCAAATTGACATGCAAAACTCACAATGATTAGTTGAGACAGGCTTTCTCTATGCTTTTGAAAATGTAGGGCAGACCTTGTTGGTAACGGGGCAGCCGATAGGAGAGGAACCTCCAAATTGCGTCCAGTACCGTGAGCTCTTTTTTTGCGTATTCTCATGTTGCATATGAATTATTTTAATTAGACATAAAATGTGTAGCCTATTATTATTATATCATGTGTCAGCCTTTGTTCTATTAATGCGACAACTGAGAGTTAGACTAAGCAATATTCCCACAGGTTGGTAGTTTTAGCATTTTAAATTAGACATGTGTCTAACAAACGAGTAGTGTAACTGAGGGGTACAATTCCCTGACTGTATTACTAGATATGATACTTACTACCACTACCTTTGTACTTAATATTCGGCCACCCAGTACACGGCATAAATATATTATCATAAACACTCTCACGTAGATGAAACGGATCCAACACAAATGTACGAAGTCGAAGTATGCGTTTATTACTACACAGCAATGGTGTGTAGAGCAAGCACTTAATCACTTAATTACATTTATGAATTGAAATAGTATGCACTTTTATGGCAAAGAGTATTCGTCGGTATATCAATAGAGAATGTCCAATCTCTGAAGGCGCAGGTGGTAAATATACGACCTGGAATAGTTAAGGAATAACAGCAATGATACTTTAATGATTATATACTAGATACACTAAGGGGGGGTTAATCCGGTCGCTTGTAAGCCGACAGGAGTAGGAGGGGGGGGGGGGGTAGAATCCGGCTGCCTCGTCCGGCCAAGGGTATCCCAGGTGAACCCACTGTAGTGCCGTTCAATGCGCCGGCGATCCTTGGACCACAGATGAAAGCAGGTGGACTCTTTGTGGGCCGGCTCTCTCCGGTCCACGGGGGAGAGACGTGAAGCGACCTCGTCTTGCAGAGCGTCTCCTCACCTTGCGTCCTCTCCAGGGGGGGGGGTTCCAACACACGGCAGTGTCGGGGGTCTTTATCCATGGAATAATCAAAGTATACAAAGCATAATCCGTGCCTGGGAAGGCGGGCTGTCGTCGGTAGAATAATCCGGTATACAGGTCCACTCGCTCGTCGGCTCTGGGGCTCCTCGGGTGCAGCTTCACATGGGGTCAACCACCCTGGGTAAGCAGCCAGTTCTCTGCCCGAAACGATGGGGTACTGACTACGGTAGTATTCTCACCGCACGAAGCACTATATATTAACAGACTATTATTAGCTTAATAGACTACGTCCAACTCGACGATATAGTGCCAAATATGACTATTCAAATATTAATATACACGATGTCTCAATACCGATGGTAGGCGAACTTGGCCTTACTCCCACACGTGGCGTCGCGGGGAGGCTTTACGTCTGTGACTCTATTGGAGGGTAAGAAACTGGACTGAAAAGAAAGTCCTACTTTAGTAGCGCAGTATATATACGCACTATGAACAAATAGTCCCATTAGTGGTGCGGTAGCCAGATTCCTACGCGGAACAAGGACTTGTTCGTACATGTGGAGCGGTACGTTTGAACTGGGTCTGAGGGGTATGGCAGCCTGGCACCAAGGTCTCGACCAATAGTAGAATGGAGACTATTATGGGATGTTCAGTAGGCTAGAATGGATATTCAATGCATATTGTACAAGGAATATACAAGGGATATCAGGGAATATTAGAGAATATACAAATACAATTAAATATATATATATAAATAAATATATATATTCGGTTTAATCTGGCCCTTCACAACAAGTAGCCTATTATTATTATTATAATTATTATGATATCATGTGCACGGGTTAGTGGTGTGTGATGGTGCGCCCTATCCTGTTATGCCGGGATGTCCCTTACACACAGAAGCTGAGACAAAACCAACCCGGTGATTTTACCATGATACCCAAAGATGTATAAATGCCGACCCCCCATTTCTCCTTCGTTCCTTTCATACAGAACGGCATGCCGGGATAATGGGGTGCAAATCCAGGCTTTAATGGGCAGTGTGAAAGGGGCTTCTGAATGCATAGTTGACATTAGCACAGTAGGTAGTAGTATAGGTTAGGTATAGTAGCATAATATATAGTAGTATACTGTAGTAGCATAGTAGGTAGTAGTACAAGCATAGTAGCATAGTACATATGATATAGTAGTATAGACATAGTAGCATAGTACATAATAATAAAAGACAGTAAATATTTTATTATTATTATTAAAATATAATCAGATATTGATTGAATAAGTGTGTTTTAGTCCACGTGGAAGATTATGCGGGTTTCAGCCGTCTGACTGTGGTGAGAAGTTTGTTCCACCACCATGGAGTCAGGACAGAAAATATACGTTGAATGTCATTGCTTAGAACCACAACTTGTCCTCAAGCTTAGACTCTGTGTGTTTCCCATTTCTTAAAAGAAATATACGTATATGTATATGGTCTTCTATGATTAAAACCAGCCATTATCCCCTATCCACATTTTCTTCAAGCCTGTGTGATTATCACATGCGTAGGCTGCACAATGCCGCATCAATACATGTGCTCCCCCTAATGATAATATGTAGCTAATTAGCAATAAATTCCACTGAGCTGAAGTTAATTAGGTGTGGAGGAGATACAAACCTAAGTTCCAGAGTGACACCCCCCCACCACCCGGGTTGACCATAAGCAGTAACGGCCCGGCCAGTCGCAGCCCTGGCTGCCTGCTGTACAACAGGCCTGCCTCCCTCTAGTGACCGGGCATTTCTCACAGCTGTCTGCCACGCCACTATGACTTCTACAGGATCATCCTACATGAGTCATCAGTAGACAGTTTTTAATTACGGCCAGGGTGCCATTTAATGAGCCTAATTATATCCTCCCAGGCAGCAGGCAGGACAAGAGACAGACAGGCAAAGAGAGAGAGAGATAGAGAGAGAGTGAGAGGGCGGGGGTCTCTCTAGTCAACTTCCATTATGCACTCAGTCCCTGTCAATTTCAACCCAGCAGATACAGCAGCCCTCATCTGCCTCATCACTTATCACTGGGAGGGGGAGTGAATGTGAGGCCTGTCACTTGTTCTATCTGTCTCCAACCCAAAACAACGAGAATTAATTGGGATTTATTCCAAACTGTGAAAGCAACAGATCAATTCGGGTGTCGTTCACCTTCGCCAACAGGATCGGTTTAATTCACACAGAGCAGAGCAGTACCTGCTGCTTAGTGACACAGATACCACATCAAACTAAACTAAATGTACTTTTTAAAATCAATCAATCAATCGATCACAGGACATAGGCTTTATAAAGTCTGAACCAGTATCAGGCTTGCCACGGTTGTCGGTGTTACCTGTGTTACTCAGTGTTCAGGCATTACAGAGTACATTACCGTACTTTTCGCACTATAAGCCGCACCTGACTATAAGCCGCACCTGACTATAAGCCGCAGCAGCTAAATTGAATGATGTGTACTACAGGGAACAAACTTAACTTTTTGACTTAGCAGCCATTTGGCTGGTAGATTTTAAAAACTACCAGCCGGGCAGATTTTTTACCAGCCAAAAATCCAATTAGTATTTATATTGTAACGTTTGGCCACTTTAAATCATTGAACAGAGAGAGAGAGAGAGGTAGATAGATAGATAGATAGATAGATAGATAGATAGATAGATAGATAGATAGATAGATAGATAGATAGATAGATAGATAGATAGATAGATAGATAGATAGATAGATAGATAGATAGATAGATAGATAGATAGATAGAGAAGGCAGGCCTGAAAACCTACCTGTTCAAAAAGGCCTTTGACTGCTTTTTATTTTAATTTTATTGCGCTTTTGTTTTTAAATTGTCTGTTTATACTATGTTTTTTATTAACTATGTTCTATTTTTATCTTATTTTTATTCTGTATTTTATTTTATTTGTTTTACTAATAACTATTTTATTTCAACTGTTATTTTAACTGTTTTAACCATGTAGTGTAGCACTTTGGGATCCCAGTGAACAAAAAGTGCATTACAAATCCAATCTATTATTATTATGCGTGGCTGCCGCCCTGGCGGACATCTGTGCTCTACTGAGTGCACCTTTCTAGTCTAGAGAGAGAGCGCTGATTCTCCGTAGCTGAGCAGGGTTGCATTTTGTCAACACAAGTTGGAACCCTGGAGGAAGCGATATAAGGAAACAAATTGCCAATAAATGTGAAGTTATCTTTGAACTTGTTGCAGGGAATATGCCTCCACATATTTGGTCAAATCAAATGCGAAATAGTAAAATATCAGAGCACAATCAGGAACGCGATTGCAGGGTTTTCTTGTAGGCTAAAGAACGGGTGAAGTAACGGGTGATGTGCGTCTCATGTTACAAACTTGACCTCGTGAGCAGAGCGCATCTCATTTACATTTAACACTTTGATTGCCTAAGGCTAAATTCATGATATACCATCCGTTGCCATCTCTATTTGTCTATGGAGAAGTTCCCCTTCTTTGCAGGGCTATAACTTTTTAAATTCTATTGCTAGATTGCCATTATTAGGGCCCATTCAAGGTCCTATATGTATTGTTCATTGTGTAGCAACATTAAACTTTTTCATTCACATATTCATAGTAAAATATGGTCTAAAGTATAAGTATGTTTTCATCTCTTTTTGCAGCTTTCTCCAGAACGTGATTTATAGCCCCAAATGCATTATATTGATGATGAAATACAGTTTGGTAGGAATCTGTGCGAGATCAAAAATTTCAATTGGACGTACTTCTAGAAGTTTCTACGTATCATCTGATGATGACCGGATGGGCGGGGGATCGTTTATAATTCCGTGGGCAGCGTTATATCATTCATCTAGTGTGGGTGATATGATCATCAGAGCAGTTTATATCGAACACGTTCAAAAATAACGCTGAATCTTACCGTATCTTCCTCGCGCCGTTGGACGATGAGCGTGGAACTGAAATATTTCTATTATGGGATGTAGAAATACGAGATCTATTTCCAGGTTGTATAATAGTATATACGTCCAAATCATGTTGTTTATCGAGTTATTGGCAACGGATCTCTATGTATTGTGTCGAGATCGAGTCCCGGCACCTATAGAGAGTGCCCGGAAGTAATATGGACGATCAGCACTTCATCCACATGACTTCCTGTTTGGCGCTTCTGCCGATCGGCCACCAGATGGCGCTCTTGAACCGCTAGAGGGTTGAGAGGAGGCCAGCACTGTGTCTCAGGGCTGCGGAGGAAAAATATGATTTCGATCACAGATTTTTGAAATATTGATATTAAAGACGAGTTAGGGCGTCCTCTGCAACTTTAGCATGGCTAGGAAAGACGCCTAAACACGTTTTCGGCACTTAAAGTGTTAAAGGTTCATTGTTTGTAAACATTAGAACGGACACGTGACACCACACACACACAGTTTCAACTCACCACCGCCGCATCATATTGACGCCGAGCACAGCCGCGGCGGCTCCACCCGGGCCCGCGCCCTAGGCTTTCGTGCTCACCTGCCGGCCGAGGTAGATGCAGTGTATTTTGTTAGCCGCCAGGTGGCGGGCAGACCTTAAATTCTAGCCGCCAAACAATAAATCTACAAGCCAATGGCGCTGGACGTGTAGTTATTTTGTACCCTGTGTGTACATATATAAGCCGCACTGGACTATAAGCCGCAGGTGTTTTAATGTTTAATTACCATATGTAAGGGTTCGTGCACAGAGGGGATTGTCGGGAAAGAGATGGCTGTTTGAGGAAGTTCCCATTTATTAACATTTCAACAAACAAGTTGCATATTTGCATAACAAGTGTTACTATTTAGAGTCGATCCCAAAAGAGTCGACACCTCCACTCCAGTTCTGTAACAAACAAGCGGCCAATGCGAACACTGGAGTCGAGGAGTGGACTCAACTCAACTCCCGACGGTAGGAGTCAGGGTCGAATCCAGGAATTGTCTTTGGAAATTATGAATTTTGATGGACAATGATCATTATTATCACAGTAATATTAACTAATTAAATCCAGAGGGAGGATGACAAGATTTATGACTGACTGACTTCTCTCTTTGAGTCAGACTTTATTGAATTGCTTTCACACCAGAGTTGGTCCGCACTAGTGGTTGACCGATATTGGCCTTTTTTTCCTTAACTTTTTTTTTTGTATCGGCCGATATCAAATTTTCAATATCGGCCCCCCAACATTACGATCTTTCTCTTGCAGGCTTAATTTTAATGCAATTTCTTTCTCATTATATCGGACATCTTGTTCTCTAAATATCGGTATCGGCCATTGAAAAATCAGTCGACCACTAGTCCGCACCACGATTGGAATACAATTTTATTTTAAATAATAATAATAGAATAATTATGAAACCCTTGTCAATGAGGGGCGCTCGGGTTACACCAGGTTACTTTTCGTCTCTAGTAAAGGGGAGGTGAGGAGGGGAGAAACAGCCCAGTGCCAAGGGTTGTTACATTGCTCTGTTAAAAATTTGGTTTTTCATTTATTTTTATAAAGTATTTGAAGCATTTTTGAGTTCGGTAAATAAATGTTTTTTTTTATATATAATTAATAAATTGGAAATGGATGCAGCTGAAGCAGCGTTTTCTCACGTTGCATATTATTATCAAACCTCTAGTCTCAGAGCAGAGAAAAACTGAGAAAAGACTATCTAGAGTTTGGCTGCATTTTTAACACTGTGGCAGTCGGGTACTAGGTGTGAACAATAGCTCTTACTAACCTCTCCCCCACTGGATTAGCGGTCATCTGTCACACAGACTTCGTTGCATTATGGTTTCTCTTATAGAATAGACACAGTATGTTCTGAAATAGGTATCCAATCTTTGCATGTTGCATATTATTTTAATAACGGACACGGACCCAGTACTTTGTCGGCGGTGTGAAAATATGCAGAGAAACATTAAATATCTTTGGAACCGTTTGTGTTCAATTGTATCTGAATCGGCAGATTCTCTTCTTAGTCAAAATTTTAAGTGGATCTCTCCGTCGCATACATACGTCGCTGGCTGGCAGGGCGCTATTATCTCTCCCCCTCTCCCTCTGTGTGTGAGAGTTTTTATAGTTGAAACTTATACGTTCAGGGTAGTGTTTTTGATTTAAAGTTCTGCTGTGATAATTCTTTCCTCTAACAGAATAATCACCTCTTTTGTCAGTCAGCTCTTTGTTGTATTTGTTGTTGTGTTTTATAGTGCGAGTAAAACATTTTAAATAAAATTGGTGATACAAAAGCCTCTGTTCCTGAAAATGCGCTGCACAGATAGAGTCAGACAGTCAGACAACAAGCCGCGTTGCGTATTACAATAAAGTATTTGAGCACTTTTTACAATATAATTAGGCTTTTCTAGGTGAAGATAATTAGAAAAATTATTGAGTTCGGTAAATAAATGCTTATTCTTTTATTTGGTAAATAAAAAGGTAAATGGTGCATTTATATAGCGATTCTATCCAAAGCACTTTACAATTTTTGTTTCTCACATTTATTACCCATTCACTCACACACCGATGGCAGAGGCAACCATGCAAGGTGCCAACCTGCTCATCGGGAGCAGTTAGTGGTTAAGTGTCTTGCTCAAGGACACTTCGACACGCTGCCCGGGAATCGAATCGGGAATCTCGGGATTACCAGATGACTGCTCTACCTCCCGAGAAGGCAAAATTCATTAGATTGGACATTTGTGCCCTCCCATTTCAATTTAAAAAAATAAACATTCCAGAGCAATTCAGCATTCCAGACCTCTTTGCCATCATTGTTAGGCATGCTCAAAAAGGTTATAATCAGGGGTGCACATAAGTGGTGCGCATGCTCCATCAACATAAACAATGCGCGCCAGATCAGAGGATGAAACATGCATTTGCGTAACATTTTGGGACAAATAGTACTAAACACTGGACTGAAGTATGAGGCACAATGAGGTTTTTCATTCATCAAAATATCCAAAAAGCAAGCTCCATTAAGCAATTACTTTGGTATTCCTCCACCTTGGAGGTCGGCTGGCTTCAAACAAATGACGCCCGCACTGCGATGTGGTGCAAACTATGCCCTTAAAAACAGCCTTTTATACAGGGACTAAAAACTTCAATCATCCAGCTTTTTGATAAGCATGCGAGTAGCAGAGAGCACCATGAAGTAGTGCAAGTGATTGATAACAGACACAGCCAGGACCAGAGACCCAGTGGCCCGCTCCACAGATGGCAAGCCAAACTGAATGAAGAACAGCATCAAACACGGCTTAAAGTTTTTCTGTTGGCCTTTCACAAAGCGAAACATGCGTTCATATGAGGAGGATATTCCGCTTCTCAAGAGGCTTGGCGTTAACATCGGGACCGTTTATCATTCACGAGAAGGGGGGTTCCGTATCATGCAGAGCATCGCACAGACAATAAGTAAAAGTAACTGAAAGCAGGTGAATTTGAACTTAATTCATCCGTAGTGACGAATTTCTCCGTTCTCCGCTTGATATAATTAATCAAAATGTCCTAACAAATTTTGTTTGCTCATAATAGCCTGCTGCTGAAGAAAAGTACAGGGACAAACAATTATGTTTCCATGATTATTAAAACTCATAGTCATAATACAAAACTGCCTATAAATGATTATCTCCGCAGACAGGATGATGCCAGTCTACTCCACTGCTCTATTTATAATCAATCCGTTCATTAATGCTTTGCTGTTGCAAACAAAGTGGGCTTTCAGAATATTTAGATTGTATCATCAAATTCAGATTCATGATGACAAGCGGTGGCCTAGAGAAGCGGGTTTGTGACCGGAAGGTCACCGGTTCGATCCCCCGGACCAGCAGGAAAAATCTGGGCTGGGGAAGTGTATGAATAACTCTCTCCCATACCCTTAACACCAACCGCTGAAGTGCCCTTGAGCAAGGCACTAAACCCCCAACTGCTCCAGTGGAGTTGCTCAGTGGCCAACGGTGTCAGACTGTGGTTGTACTGGGCAGCTCCCAGGTGTGAATGGAACTGTGTGAATGTGAAGCAGGGTGTAGCTGAAAAAGAGCATCCGTGCTCAGCGAACCTACCATGGGTAAATAAAGGTTAAATAAATAAAAAATAAATAAAACAAGCAGAACGCCACAACCTTTTAACACATTCCTGGCCAACCACATATATATATATATATATATATATATATATATATATATATATATATATATATATACGTTATTGGGAGCCAGCGGTTGACGGCCAAACTAGTTTTTTCTTTTATTCGATTTTAATACCCTATTCAATGTCAGGGAGCTGTATTTTGGCTGGAAAAAGGCATATTTGGACTCCGAAGGTGCAGTACCGGCCAGATCCTGCTAGTGGCACTGTATCGAGAATGCAGTAACCCCTGTTCCAGACCGGGTGCCACACTGAAAACGCTCCGGGCGGACTTTTCTACTAACGTGAACCTAGGGCTTCACCCGATCGCATTGAATAAAGCCCCAAATTTATACGAAGTTAGTTTCTTCACTACACTTACCAGAGCAATGTTAGACCTTCCCGAATACTCATTTATAATCGGTGCGGATTTTAATGCCATTTGGAACCCAAGGATGGACAAATCAAACCCCTCCTTCTCCAATGAACAAAAAAATGCATCTAATGCATTAAAGGATTGGTCGAAGATTACAGGTGTAAATGACTTATGGCGTTCACTCAACCCCATGACCCGGAAGTACTCTTGTCGATCTGCGAGACATAATACATTATCCAGAATAGATTACGTTTTCACAACCCCGAGACTATTTGATAACTACGATGTGGAAATGATACCCAATGCATTGTCTGATCACTGTTATTTACTCTTAAAAGGAACATTTGGTATACTATCATCCCGAGCCCCAAGATGGCGATTTAACACGATGCTGCTTAATAACAAGGAATTCATTACACAAATCAAAGAAGCTCTTACGGTATTCCTACGGATAAATGTGAATTCGGTGCAGGACCCCAGAATATTATGGATGTCGACAAAGGGAATGATCAAGGATTTCACTGATAGCTTTTCCTCCCAAATACGCAAGAATCGATGCTCAAAACTGGCTGAACTGGAAACACTTTACTCAACGTTATTTAATTCTTTGCAATACAACAACTCGGTTCAACTGGAAAATCAAGTCAATATACTAAAAAAAGAGATTAACGCCATATACAGACAACAATCTGAATTGCAAATACGTAGCACAAGACAACAGCAGTACTCCCAAGGTTCCAAACCAAGTCACCTATTAGCTATGCGACTAAGAGTCAACGCAAAATTTGCAGATATAACTACCATTAGAGCACAACAAGGACTTGTTACAGAACCCAAAGAAATAAACACGACATTCAAAGAATTCTACTCCAACTTATACAAATCAGAAACGACCTTCGATCAAAACAAGATGGACACATATCTTAATCAAATTAACCTCCCTAAACTTTCAGAGGATGACGCTAAACAGTTAGAAACACCGATCACACTAGATGAACTTAGGGAGGCCATATCTGAAATGCAAAGTGGAAGGGCCCCTGGAAGAGACGGTATCCCACCAGAAATGTACCTCTCTTGTTGGGACATAATTGGACCCTTATTACTAAATATGATTTTATACTCAGTCAAGGAGGGGAACTTCCATAAGAATGACAATATTGCACTCATAACAGTCCTCCTCAAAAAAGACAAAGACCCCACCGAGTGCGGTAGTTACAGACCTTTAAGCCTCCTCGGAACCGATATCAAACTGTACTCTAAGGTATTAGCCATCAGACTACAAAAGCATATGACGTCTTTAATTCATCCGGACCAAACAGGCTTCATAAGAGGCCGCCTGATCACTGATAACATAAGACGATTACTACACGTACTAGATGCTAACAAGGAAGACAACACACCTAAGGCGATGCTGTCCCTGGATGCAATGAAAGCTTTTGACAGGTTGGAATGGTCGTATCTATGGGCAGTGTTAGAAAGGATGGGGTTAGGAAAAGGATTCATTGATATGATTAAAGTATTATACAAAGACCCATCGGCCATAATTACAACAGGTACAATCACCTCCGAAATCTTTCCAGTATCACGGTCTTCCAGACAGGGTTGCCCCCTTAGTCCCGGACTATTCGATCTATCATTAGAGCCTTTAGCACAATATATAAGACAATCCCAATCCATAGAACCAATCGTAATCAAGGGCACACAACACAAAATTAGTTTATATGCGGACGACGTAATACTGTTCATGCAAAACCCCAACACCGCATTGCCTCATATTCTCAAGTTGATTGAGGACTTTGGAGATTTATCGGGATTTAGGATAAATTGGCCGAAGTCGGCCTTCCTCCCACTTAACGCCCCTGCAAAAAGAAATATAACCCTCCCAGAAGAGATACCGATGGTAAAACACTTTAGATGTTTGGGAGTTGAAATATTCCCTACCATAAGCCAAACGGTGAAGCACAATTACATAAAAATCCAAAACAAAATCAAATACGACCTTGTCAGGTGGTCAAAACTTAAAAACTCAGTACAAGCACGAATATCAATAATTAAGATGGACGTCCTACCTAGAATCAACTTCTTCAGCTCAATGCTACCGTTACCCCCTCCAAAGGGTTACTGGAAAGAATTACACTCCTCCACATACAAATTTATTTGGAATAACAAACCACCACGTATAAAAAGATCCACCGCACAGAGAAACAAAGCAGACGGTGGTATGGCATTTCCAGATTTCCACCACTATTTTAAGGCATACACTTTAAGACCACTGACAACATGGTTTGATCCCCAAGCATCAGTATCCTGGAGAAATTTAGAAGAAAATATAGTAGCTCCACATAGGCTGAAGGACATAGTGTACACCAAATTATCAATTAAGCAATGCGAACGGAAATTTGGCCCCATAATCACTCATGCAATCCGGATATGGCGTGAAACACAAAAAAAATACTCTATCCCACATACATGGCATAATCATACTCCCTTATTCAATAACAATGCACTCTTGATTGGAAAACAACCTATAAGATTCCCTAGATGGGAAAAGCAAGGCATACACACATTAGGAGACGTTTTCAACAAACAGGGTTTTTGTAGTTTTGATGAGATATGCAAAAAATTTAATCTCACCAAGTCCTCATATTATTTTTACGCACAGTTATTGGCATGTTTGAAGGCTCACGGTGTTCCATTAAGGATACCAATTGTACACCACAGATACCACAAATTCTTCTATGAAAGAGAGACATCGAGAGGTTTTGTTTCAGATTTTTATCATCAATTACTAACGGCCTCGTATGAAACCCTACATCTAGACTCAGTCTGGAGGAGGGATATACCAGACCTGGAGATAGACTTTGACTGGCAAGAAGCCTGGGCAAATGTACGCCTTGCATCAAGGAACCCGGACCATCAACAAATCAATCTTAACTATATTCACAGGACATACTTAACTCCTATAAGACTGAACAAAATGGGTCTTAAACAAGACTCCAAATGCTCCTTATGTACAAATGGGGATGAAGGGACATTTATGCACATGTACTGGGACTGCCCACCAGTTAAGATATTTTGGAAAGAAGTGACCCAGCAATTGTCAAATCTCTTAACTCTGGATATACCTGTACACCCCTCTGTATTACTGCTGAATGATGTCTTTGAACATGCAGTACCTCCACAGCTAAAGAGATTGGTTTTATCCGGTATCACAGTGGCTAAAAAGCTGATAGCATCACGATGGTTTCAACCGGAAAAAATTTGCCGTAAGGTCTGGATTCTTACATATCTCGATGTGATTTATCAAGAAATATCAACAGCTAGAATTTTGGGTCTCAATGAATCCAAAATGGCAATGTGGTTAGAAGTGGTGGAGAGAATAAAAGCCAGCATATAATGGTAGTGTCTGGTTAGGAACAAATTATAATGGTTGGATTATCCAATGGGGGGTCCGGGAGAGGGGGGTACGAGCTGGAGCATATGTGTATTTGTATATCCTATTGTGTGTTGTCATGTTTGTTTATGTGTTTGTTTAAAAAATAATAAAAAAATAAAATACAAAAAAAAATCTACCAGATGGCAATCAAATAATTGGAATATTCTTTTTGAAATCTCACCGGCCACAGGTAAGGACAATTTAACGTCAATTTCAGCTTGATCGTGCAAGGATTTCATAGACATCCCCCTGATCAGCGGATGTTGTGTGAGGTAGAGTTTATTTTGCACAAAAAAAAAATCTTTTTTTATTATATATTAGAAAAGAAATGTCATATTCGAATCCCATGCCCATCGAACGAAGCTTCAAAGCTTCGAAGTATTTAAGACAGCCCTACTGTATAGAATATTAAAATTGAATAAAAGAAAAAACGATGAAAACTATAGAAAACCCGAGTATAGTCGGTTTCTGGCACTCAACCGCTGGCGAGATAACCCGACTATAGTCGTGATTGGCGCTGAATGTGTTAACACTTTGAGTGCCAGCCATGCAGAGCGCTAAAAGGCTCCGTATGCGAGCGTCCACTTCAATGATAGAGCTCTCATATTTGCAAACGCATAAACTATGTCTTAAATTATGGCTGTGTCTAATCTGGCCGTCGCTTATCAATGACTTGTTTGCAGTCAACATTGTCGAAACGGATTGTTTTTTTAATCGGTTCATTTCCGTTTTATACCATTTTGAAAAACGCTAGTTTTTTTTAAGTTTCAGGAAAATATAAAGATTCTGTGATAATCGGCCTTTACTGGAATATTCTGGAATACACAAAAAACTTTGTAATTTTTCGGCCTATTTATGAATCGTTTTCAAATAAACGCTAGATTATCGATAGTATATGTGTACTTATGCACGCTATAGAAGCGAGTTTAAAAATCGCTTCTCTCATTTCCTGATCAGCACACACACACCCACACACATAGGGCACACACATTGATATCTCTGTGAAAAAAGTTCTGATTATCCTAAGACTGGTAAAATAGATTCCTTACCTCCGATCAGATGTTCTCCAAAAGGATTATTCCAATTCCTGATCGCCATTCCAAATATCGATCGTGTTTATTGATCCAACGCTGGGTACTGGAAATATGTATTCCACGCTGTTTTGGGGCTCGGCAATGAATCCGATCCTCTCGGGTGACTTGTCTGAGAAGTCAAATGAGGAAGCTGGATTCAATCCATTCCAAAGGGGTGCAGTACAACAGGGAGAGACGATAGGGGGCAGTATTTTCCCAATGGAGCTCAGAGAGAGTTTGCAGCACTAACGTGAGACTAGATTGATGAAATATGAATTCAAATCGCTAATAAAAAAAAAAGCAAGATATCTCGTCGCTGCCACTCAACGATCGGCATGAACTAACGATAAATCTCGTCGCTGGCACTCAAAGTGTTAAGGGGAAAAATGTACAAAAAAACTAAAAACAAACAGCCATCCTGGCATGTATGTATGTGTGTGTGTGTGTGTGTGTGTGTGTGTGTGTGTGTGTGTGTGTGTGTGTGCTTGTGGATGCCATGAACTGGGGTAATCCCTAGCCTCTGTCATTCAGCTCCATTGACAGCAGAGATAACTGTCAGTGTGCTTCAGAGAGCCGCCCACCGCTTGACCTTCCTGTGAACCTGCTCCAGTAGGGCTCCTTCCTCTCCGTCAACCTGACAGCCTGAGGGTAGGGGGCCTCCTCCACTCAGCACCCACAACACCAGCCTGCGCTCTACGGTCTGAAAGTGTGTTTTGTGTGTGTGTGGTACTTACTTATACACCTGCATATAACCAATAACTCTGTATGATAGCATGTACAATAATTAGGGATGCCCCGATCGATCGGCCACCGATCGTTATCGGCCGATACTCAGTATAAATATGCAATCTGTGAATTCCGATAATGAGTCATATTCGCCGATCGCGGAAACCGATCAAGCGAAGCTCTCACTCGCTGTCTGTCTCAGACACACACGACCTGCAAACTGCCGCTGCTCCTCCTCCCTAGCCCCGCCCGCCCCGTGTAGAGTTTGTAAACAAAGAGGACTGAGAGGCGGCTCCTCTGCTCGAGTCTGTAGTGCATTCGACCTGCGCTAACGTTAGCTACCTAGCTATCGTTACTGTTTAAACAAAATTACCCAGTCAACTATTCACGTTTAGTAGGCATTGTCTAACGGTATTTAGCCGGCTAGCTACGGATAGCTCCTGATATCAACAAATGATCCAGAAAGTCTAGTAGTCCATGTTCATACCTCCGTTAGCTTGCGTTAGCTGACGTTAGTTTACTGTTCAAAACGAAATGTCCCATTGAACTAAAGTTCTGTCTTAACGTCATCTAGCCGGCTAGCAGTAGCTACAGATAGCTCTTGATATCAATGTCTTATAACATTGATTTAATGCGTATTCGAGCTGAGGGCTTGCTGAATGTGAAATGACCAAAGCACAGTAACGTTACCAATAGGGTCCCGCTGCAGCGCCGGAGAATCCTTTTTGGAACTGGAGGCTACTAGAGTACACACAGACAGTGGAGCTGTTTGCAGATAGCGAGCATTTTTACTTGTTGCATGGTGGCGATGTCTCGCAGATAATACAAGTACAAGTCTAATTATATAATATATATATTTTATAAAAAAAATTATTTTTATATAAAATAATTTTTAATTTCTTTTTAACACTTTGGCTGCCGGAAAACGCCTAAACACGTCATTCCCGGCCATGCTCAAGTTGCAGAAGACGCTTTACAGCGTCTTTAATATCAATATTTCAAAAATCTGGGATCGGATTCATATTTCCCCTCCGCTGGCCTGAGATCCACCAGGAGAACCCACTGAGCTCTCTGGCGGTTCAGGAGCGCCATCTGGTGGCCGATCGGCGCAATCGCTTAACAGGAAGTGCTATGGAGATTGTGCTGGTCGGCCGTATTACTTCCGGGCACTAGCTATAGGTTCCGGGACTCGATCTCGACACACTACATAGCGATCGATTGCCAATAACTCGATAAACAACATGATTTGGACGTATATACCATTATACAAGCTGGAGATGGACCGGGTAAATCGACATCCCATAATGGTAAAATTTCTACTCTACGATGATCGCCCAACGGCGCGCGGAGACTGGGGTGAGTTTTAGCGTGTAAAGTTACCGTCTTCGATACTAACTGCTATTATCAACATTTGACCCACATTAGATGATTGGTATAACGCTGCCCACGGAATTATAAACGCCCCCTAGCCCATCCGGTCAACATCAGATGACGTGTAGTAACTTCTAGAAGTACGTCTAGTTGGAATTTTTTATATCGCGCTGATTGCCATAAAACTGTATTGCATCATCAATATAATGTATTTGGGGCTATAGATCACGTTCTGGAGAAAGCTGCAGAAAGAGATGAAAACATACTTATACATTAGACCATACTTTACTATGAATATGTGAATGAAAAAGTTTAACGTTGCTACACAATGAACAATACATATAGGACTTTGAATGGGCCCTAATAATGGCAATGTAGCAATAGAATTTAAAAAGTTATAGCCCTGCAAAGAAGGGGACTTTCTCTATAGACAAATAGAGCCGGCAACCTACGGTTGATAATGAATTTAACCCATGGCAGCCAAAGTGTTAATCAAAAACAATCGGTATCGGATCGGTATCGGCCGATATGGCTCTCGCCGATCGGTGATCGGTATCGGTGGCAAAAAACGTGATCGGGGCATCCCTAACAATAATGCTGTATATACTGTTGAGCAAGGCACTAAACCCCCAACTGCTCCAGTGGAGTTGCTCAGTGGCCAATGGTGTCAACTGTGGTTGTACTGGCAGCTCCCAGGTGTGAATGGAACTGTGTGAATGTGAAGCAGGGCGTTCCTGAAAAAGAGCATCTGTGCTCAGCGAACCTACCCTGGGTAAATAAAAGGTAATTTTTTTTTTTTTAAGATTAATGCGTTCATTATATTATCGCGCGATAATAGTATCGCGTTAACGCAGCACGTTAACGGCCCAGCTCTAATATATATATATATATATATGTATATGTACATACCCCTTACTTACTCTAGTTACGCTTTCTGGCCAGTATGACTACTACCATACTGTCTTTATACCTGAATCACTGTACAAATTATACTACAACTCTGTACATAAATCTGAATAGCACTACACTAATTTATGTATTTTATACCCAGTTTAATCCCCTATACATTGTATATTACTATTGCACATTACTGTTACATTTGGACTCCGGTTGGATGCCAAATTTATTTTGGTTGTACTGTGCTTGTGCTGTATGTTGTCTGACATGATGACAATACATTTGAATCTAATCTAAGCAATCCTACCGAATCGTTATCTTTGGAAGAGCGTCGAGGGGGCGGGTCGTCGTCTGACTCCTCCTCCGAAGACTCTGGCTTTCTCTTCTTCTTCTTCCCGATCTTGATGATGATTTTCCTGGAGGGTGGGAGAAACAAAAAAGAAACTGGTTAGTAGTAGTAGAAGAAGGAGGAAAACAAGACTCATCAGCCCATCTCTCTCTCTCTCTCTCCTCTCGAGCGTCTTGGAGACAGAGAATGGTGACGGAAAACTATGGCGCTCCGCTGAATCATTTATGAGCGATACTTATACTATATATAGACTAGAGAGGGATTGGAATTTATTCAAATGCTTTAGGGCTGACCCCTATTAGTCGACTAGTCGACTAATCGATCAAAAGGAGCCGTAGTCGACTGCCAACCTCTTAGTCGAATGCAAAAAAAGAAAAACAATTATTATAATTGTTTATTTTGAATTCTTTTTATCATTCTTTCCAAAAGAAAAAAGGCCTAGAAGCGTGGCTAACACTAATGGCACGCATACCAGAGGCTAACTGCCTAAGAAAACAGGCACAGAGGCACTGAAAGAGGATTTCACCCGTCTAATGAACACACTAGACTAGACAAATATCAAGATGTATCCATAGTAACTAATAGTTGACTATCGGCTAATTTCGGCCAATCAAAGTCGACTATCCAAATCCTTAGTCGGGGACAGCCCTAAAATGCTTATTTCTAGTATGTACCTATTGTTATTTTCCGTTCTATCTCAAGTGTCGGAGAAGAGATGGGCAGAAATGACAGCTGGCACCAAATCCATTCCGAATAAGAGACAACGGACACAGTACTTTGTTGGTGGTGTGAAAATATATATATTATTATTATCTAACGAACGCATCTATTTCTATATTTCATATAGTTTCATACATCTACTCCAATGCACCGTCAGACCGATTCAGCAGTCAGACGTGCTGCTAAGCTTGCACGTAACGGAGAGAGAGGCGCTTGTGGAGAGAGCTAGGTCGCAAGGTTACCCTGACGACTGAAAGCTATGATACCGTCATGTGCGGGGGGGATTCCCCAGGCTGGCAAAGCTGGCACGCCAAAACCTCTGAATATAAAGTATAAAGCTAAGCTTTGCAAAAAAAGTATGCAGTCCTCAAGTTCATGTAAAAAATTGCCACTTTTCTGGGTGCCTGTTAAGAGGTTAAATACATGCTTTAGATTTTTTTGAGTGGCGAGTGACGTTTTTTTGTTGTTCACTAATTTCTCGCCACATATCAAGCATACAGGTAAGCCCCCATCATTAGTAGTGAATAGGGCTGTCGCGGTATGACATTTTCTCACCGCGGTTGTGTGTGTGGCTAATCACTGCGGGATGCGGTGGTACCGCACTTCTATTAAAAAAAAAAAGTTTTCATTTTCATTTAATTTTTTTTAATACCTGTATATATATTTTTTTATTATTAAGACATGCGAGTTTACCCGCGATCGTGATTAGACAAAAATTCTAAGGTCGGAGGAGCCCCGAAACTATTTTAAACATGTTTGATAATCTATCCATTTGTCCCTCAATGTTCTGAAATGTGATAAAAGTAGTAGGGTGTTGCCTGCTCCTTTAAGAGTGATGCGTTGTGGGATATATACTGTAGGTCTACGCAAGCAGCAAGCAGTCACACATCCCTTCTCCAACTTAAAACTAACGTTATTTGGGCGAACATTTAACGTTATTATAACACTATTTTAACGTTAGTGAATTTGAATGCACATACATAGCTAGTTAAATATCACGACTTGTGTCATCAATCATTGGGGGAAACTAGCCAATAGCAAATGTTATAGATAGCTAGCCTAATAGCTAACGTTATAGATAGCGAACGCTAACGTTTGCAAACAAAGCTAACCTTATCCAGTTGACATTACAGATCATAATAGCTATGATAACGAAGTGAGAGTAGGGATTAGTCAGAGTGTAGTGGGGTCGGTAGAGAGGCAGCGCTTCATTTGCGTGTAACGTTAGTCAATAACATTGAGCAAGTTACATGACCGGCACTTCGGCCCTGGAGTGTTAGGAGAACGCTCCCCTGTACTCTACTACGGTTCAGATTAATACAGGAAAAGGTATACATTGGGGGCTCGAGTCCGGGATATGAAAATAAATCCTGATTTCATCTGTGAGTTGTAAACTGTATGGAAACGTGAAGTTAGCTCATGTTACTGGAAAATGGACGTCTCGTCATTAAATGAACAGAGTAAAAAATTATCACGCCACTTTTATTTTATCACGGTTGCCGCGGTTGTCTGTTCTCCATCCGCGGGTAGTGAAAGACAATTCATCTGTCCACGCTGAATTACACCCTTTTTCTCCGAGACTGTTCATTTTTTTGGAATTATCCGATGGTTAGCTTATTGGGGGGTCCGAAACTCAAGATTAGCCACCTGCAGACGGCAGGAAGAGGCACGGGTGTGACGTATATTTTAGTTGATGAAATATTAAACTTTATTATTTCAGTTCACAGTATCACCTTGATCTCCAAAATAAGTGTTCCTTTTTAAATTAAAAGTAAATTAAAATCGTTGTTATTTATTTTCATATTATAATTTTTTTCAAACCTACCTAAATCTCCCACCATGTATTTAATATTTAGCATTTGTTTATATTTTCATAGTCTGTCACAGAAAGGTAGGTCAGGAGCCTTGGGCCTCCACTATAGCTGCCTGTTTATTTATATTTATTGCTATCTTTAAATACAATTGTATATTAACCTCTTAAGCCAGAGTGGTCCGATACCGGGCAGACAATGACATCATGTGATGCCAATCATGCCATAAATCCATCTCTACAGAATGTATGAATTAATGTATTTTTTTTCAAATGTAGCCAAGAGTAACCCTAACCCTGAGATGTTTTGTACACGTGAACTCAAGAAGGTGCTGAATGAGCTCAGTGGCCATTTGTCATGTCTGGAAATTTTTAGCATGGTGTTATTCACTGTCAAAGATGAAACAATTTAACCTCTTAACCGGCACCGACCGGCCACGTTTTAAGGACGATTTGCCGACCGGCGCGACACGCCACTTTTGTGACCTCTAGTCAGGGCTGTACGTTAACTTTTTTTGCACATAGCACTGGTGCTACAGAGGTTGATAGTTTTGTAGCACTGGCCAAAATCTTGTAACACAAGTATAAAACGTGTTATATTTGTAACAGTCACAAATGTGCCTATTGTATTTGTGTTATTTAGTTGCAGTCAGGGAACAAACTTAACTTTTTGACTTACCAGCCATTTGGCTGGTAGATTTAAAAAAGGCAGATTTTTTACCAGCCAAAAATTATAAATTGCTTTTTAGTATATCGCCATGTGTTATTATTACTATAATACTCTCATATGCTATTTTCAATTAATATCATAAACAACATAAGGAATATTAGCATAATTTTGAGTGGACTGAAGGAATGAGTCAGCGTTAATAGTTTTAAATGCAAATAATTTATTGAAACATAGAAGTGGGGTCGGTTGGGACACACACACACACAATGGGGGACCCTGATATAAACAAGACGAAAGTCTTTCTCTGGTCTGGACTGCATCCCCTTAACAATTGTGTGTATTGAGCCGTACTGTATTGTACCCATTCTGCAATCTGTTAAATAAAGTTTTCATTCATTCACACTGTTTCAACTCACCACCCCCGCATCATATTGTAGCCTAGTCTGTCTTCAAACTTCCACTCCTCTCGACACACACACACACCCTTTCCCCAGTCCCCTGTTCTCTATGGCTCTGCCTCTGATCAGGATTAGCTTGTTAGCTTATGCTAATGTAACGTTCATTTCGGGCGATGTGGGCATAAAGGAATGGCGACGATGCAAAGCGTGTTAGATGCATTTGACCCGTTGTGAGAGAAAAAAAACACCACAGACTTATTTCGGATCGCAAAATAGCCGCACTGCTGTGCAGCCCCGCTCGGCTGAGAGCACGGTCTGGGGCGGATATGACATCGCGGAGTTGCTATGGGTTTTTTCAAAATAAGAGTATCATATGAACCTGACCGTTGCTAGCTGCCGGAGCCCAGATATTATGACTGGAGCTGCGCTTAGGCGGAAATGAGACCCGTGACAGGATTTTCAAAATAAGAGTATCAATATGAACCGAATGCCTATCGCACCAGTGCTACTGAAGTAAATCCATTCATCCCACAGACCGCTGTTGCTGTAGCACGTGCGATATATATGTCGCACTGTACAGCCCTGCTCTAGTGGCTCGGTGTGCATATTTTTTAATACAATATATAGATCGCCTCGACCTGCGTCAATCATTTGGCGATCTCGAAAATGATTGGACAGGGTTGTAACCAATGAGTCTGGCTTTCCAATGATACCCCACGTGGGAATGAGCGAATCAGGGATCTAGGTGAAAAGTCACGAGCGCAAACAGGAAGAGAAATTTCTGCGAAATGCATTGGAGTCAATGAGGAAATCTTTTTCTGCAGCCTTTTTTCTTCACATTTTACCAAATCGGTCCTAATCACTAATTTCTGAACAGATTTGTATGACATTTGGACATGTAATACACAAGACTTCAGGCTATGGACCCAGGGTGTTTTTCAGCGATACCATTTTTTATAATGCGATAATGCTATATTTTCGCCAATCGTGAAAACCGATCGATGACACGCGCGAAAATCATGATCCAATTCTCAGCGTAGTTCTCACTCACTGTCTTCTCTCTCTTGCACACAGCTGCTGCTGCTGCACGCCTTGCCCCTCCCCCTCCCCCTCCCAGACCCATGTCAACAATGGCTCCGGCATAGTAGAGTGCATGAGACCTCCGTGAGCTAACGTTAGCTACATAGCTAACGTTACTGTTTAAACAAAATGACCCAGTCAATATTCAGTTTAGTTTAATACATGAGGCATTGTCTAACGTTATCTAGCTGGCTAGCTACAGATAGCTCCTGATATCAACGTCTGATATCATCATTTTGGCATTTGTTTTTGCAGTAGTTGGCTAGTGTTGGCTAACTAGCTATCGTTGTTCCGTGAGCTAACATTAGCTACCTAGCTAACGTTACTGTTTAAACAAAATGACCCAGTCAACTATTCACTTTAGTTTAATACATGAGGCATTGTCTAACGTTATCTAGCTGGCTAGAAGTAGCTACAGATAGCTCCTGATATCAATGTCTTTTAACATCATTCGTTTTTGCAGCTGTTGGCTAATTAGCTATCGTGCTTCATAGCCTTAACTGAACACTGAGAACATCTTATAAGTTTCGGGTCATAGGAAAATACTTTGACTATAATGGTCTGAAGTTAATTAACTTAGATACTGTTATGCTTAACACCCAGTACTATTCACTTTACTTTAATTTCTAAGATTATATTAGATAATTTAGACCGGACTTTGAGAATGCCTGTGTTAGACCTACAGTATAATACTGCCAGCTGCTATAAGAAAATCAAAAACTATTGGTATCAGCAGTGTATCAGCCGATATGACTCATCGACTTCGCGATCTTATTTGAGGAAAAAGTGGAGAACATCCGCAGCTCCTTCTCCCAACCCCCACTCATTCCAAATGCTGAATAGAGAACCTCATCCTTCACTGTCATATTTCTCTCCCATTACAGAAGCCGAGACCCTGACACTGGTAACGTCGAACCGTCCGACTACATGCCAGCTGGACCAGCTACCCTCCCCACTCCTCCAGACCATAGCACCAGACATCCTCCCATTCCTAACTGCAACCATCAACTCCTCACTCAACTCAGGGGTGGCCCCCACCTCCCTAAAACAAGCCAGAGTCACGCCGCTCATACAAAAAAAAACCTGAACCCCACCATCATAGGCAACTACCGTCATGTCTCCTTCCTTTCTAAAACACTTGAACGTGCTGTACCCAACCAACTTACTGCTTATCTCTTACAGAATGACCTCCTAGCCTAGACCCCAATCAGTCTGGCTTTCGGACTGGCCACTCCACAGAAACGGCCCTCATTGCGGTCAGAGGCACTTCACTTAGCAAAAGCGAAAGGCCTCTCCTCTGTCCTGATTCTCCTAGATCTATCTGCAGCCTTCGACACAGTCAACCATCAGATCCTCCTCGCGGCCCTCGCAGGAATGGGAGTGGCTGGCTCTGCGCTGACATGGCTGACATCATACCTCAATGACCGCTCCTACCAAGTGTCATGGAGAGGGACCCTGTCGGCCACCCGCCCCCTGCGGACGGGTGTCCCCCAGGGCTCGGTTCTAGGACCCCTTCCCTTCTCCCTCTACACTAAATCACTGGGTAACATTATCACGTCTCATGGATTCTCCTATCATTGTTATGCCGATGATACTCAACTCTTCCTCTCCTTCCCTCCCTCAGATATCCACGTCTCTGAGTGGATCTTGGCCTGTCTGTCCGACATCTCCCCCTGGATGACGACCAACCACCTCAAACTGAACCTACTGTAAGCTAGGCCTGCCACGATAACACATTTTGCTGGGCGATTAATTGCCCCCGAAAATATCGCGATAAGCGATATTATTGCGACCGGTTAGAGAATTTTTTTGAGAAATTTATTTCCCAAAACTTTGATTTTGAAGCCCACCGCTCCGTCTTTTCCGGTTTAAGACTTTTATTTTGAAGCCCACCGACCGGACCGGAAGTATTGTTGTGATTATCCTAGCCGACAACTTGTCTCGTCCGGTTGTGTTTTTTTGTTTTAACGTTAGCTACTAACGTTAGATGCAGCTACTACAGGCAATCAACGATGAGGAAGCGTCAAAGCAGTATATAATAGAATAGCTGTGGTGCGTAGGCACTGCAGCACGACTCGAAAACGACCCGTTATAATAAATTAATTCATGTTTAACTTGTCCCCGTCTCCAGTGCTTTGACTAGCCCCACCCGTTCATTGTAAACAATGATGCATGTAATTGTATTAACGTTATTCTGTGTTATTCTAACGTTACACTACAAATAACGCTACTTGGTTAAAAGGAGCAACACTATTGAGAAATGTAGTTAAGCTATATGTGGCATTGCTACTGCCCCACGGAGCTCCCGTGCTGTGCTCTGTAGTAACGCCAGCGGCCAACCCACACGGAGAGAGACTGCAAGGGGCACTGGTTCCGCCTCATTAAAACAAACGCGCAAATAGCAATTAATCGCGCCCGTCAAAATCATTGCATTAATTTTAATTATCGCGGCAATTAATCGATTTATTGCTTATCGCGGCAGGCCTACTGTAAGCAAAACAGAATTACTCCACCTGCCGGCCAAATCCTCACCCCTGACCGACCTTTCCATCACAGTCGAGAATGCAGCTGTGACCGCGTCCCCGACCGCCAAGAACCTTGGTGTTGTCCTCGACAACCAGTTGAACTTCTCTGCTCACATCGCAGCGACAACCATAACCTGCAGATTCCTCCTGAGCAACGTCAGAAGGATCCGCCCCTTCCTGACAAAAGAAGCCACCCAACTCCTCGTCCAATCAACAGTCATCCCTCGCCTCGACTAATGCAACGCACTGCTCGCTGGCCTCCCGGCCACTGCCACTAAGCCTCTTCAACTCATTCAGAACGCAGCAGCCCGCCTGATCTCAAACCTATCGAAGTCGGCCCATGTCACCCCACTTCTTAGGGACCTGCACTGGCTCCCCATTGCTGCACGAATCCGCTTCAAGGACCTCGACCTGGCATACTGTGCGGCAAAGGGAACCGCTCCTGCCTACCTCCGGTCAATGGTCTCTAACTACACACCCTCAAGACCCCTACGCTCTGCATCTTCTGGCCGCCTCAGACCTACTCCTATCCAAGCTCTGGGAGGGTCATCAAAGAGAAGTCGCCTATTCTCAGTCCTTGCCCCACGATGGTGGAATGAACTACCCACCCCAGTTAGGACAGCCGAAACCCGTCCAATCTTTCGCCGTCAACCATTATCTGGAAAAAAAAAATCTAACCCTAACTAACCTTACTGTCATCATGCACTTGTCCTAATAAACTAACCTACACTGTAGCACTCAACACTTTGATGAACATTGTTACTCAGCTGATAGAGTTGTGCCCTTCCTGATGACTTGTCGTACAGAACTTGTAAGTCGCTTTGGATAAAAGCGTCAGCTAAATGACTAAATGTAAATGTAGACGATCGGTGATCGGTATCTGTGGCAAAAAACGTGATCGGGGCATCCCTAACTTGAAGTAATAATCTCAAACATTTTCATATAAATAAATGTAAATTCATGTATTACTCTCTATCGCCAATTGATAAACCATAATACAGATTTGACCTATATCGTTGATATGAATGCTTTTACATTTGCTGTTCTAAACACTTGTGTCTGGTAGGACATTCACAGGGAAAATCCTCCGGCAAATAGGATAGTAAACATTGTACGTCACCAGCAGCAACCGCAGTTCATTTGGAATGAACAGAAGACATTTTCAAGACGGACTACCACTTTAAATAACGGTTAGTAGCAACTCTATACTTAAGATATAATATTTAAAGAAGCCATTATGCATGCATGTTTGGAAGCAAGGCATGGCGTGATTACTGCAGACATCCAGGCAGGAAGAGTGCCTGTACAGTGGCTGCCCACCAACTCAAGGCCCTCTCCTCCTCATCTATCTTCTCTTGTAGACAGGTGGGAGATTAGCTGTTGTGTGAAGTGATAGAATAGATGTGGAAGGTGGGTGTGTTTGTCTAAGTATGTGTGTGTGTGCCTGGAGGAGTATAAGCCTACAGCTACATCTTACAATGACACATGTCAATAACGTGCAGTGAAGAAGTAGATCTTGAATGGACCATTTGTCAAGTTATTCAACAGCTCAAAACAGAACTGGTGTCTCTCTCTCAATAGGCCTCCAGCTGAGAAAACCTATAGATATGGTAATGACTCAGCCCTTAGATATCCAGACAGACTCCCAAATCCCTCACACACAGATGGTAGGTGAATACATCCCATAATAACAAACCAACACAAACAATACCTGGGTGTGTTTACATGCTGTAGTGATCAGCGACAAGTTCAGAATGACTCCATTAGGCTTGGGCGGTATGACGGTATACCAGGGTATTGAGAAATCCAGACGGTATGATTTTTAATACCGTCAAAAATACAGATACGTTTCTTTCTAGATGGGATCGTCGCAGCAAGCGTGACATCACAGACTGTGCGCCATGCAAGGTTATAGTGTGTTCCTGTGGGTCCCATCTCACATGTGTGTTAATCTGCATGACAAATAAAGACGTATTCTTCTATAGAATGCGGTTATGGACTGGTGGCCGTTTATTAAGGTCGAATGGACCATGGGTCCACTTCCAGACATCGGAATATTGTGGATTCGGGTACACGTTGTTTGGGTAAGTAAGTAATGTTATGGTTAAGCGTATGGAAGATGAATATATGAGGGTCCGGATATCTTCTCTTAGAACGCGGGACGTTCGTATGGATAATTGTCCCAGTTATGAATGCCGGGAGTGTATGGTTGTTAAACCGTTCCAGTTCGACTGTGTGTGTGCGTATTGGCTTCGGTGATTCGCTACAGGGGTTTAACGGATTCAGCTGGGTTTTGATTATCAGTTAATCAATGCAGATTAAATTTTGTGCTTATGTATGTGTACTGTTGTGAGTTTGTTAGTCATGTTGGTCTCATTTCAGCCTCCATTATACGTTATTTGTTCCGTATGTCGTTTCATATCTGTGTCTCGTATGTGCACACTGTGCAGTTTGTTTACGTTGGTAACACAGGTCGCTAAGGAATTTAGGTTTCAGGTTGAAGAAAGTGCACGTTTAGGTTGAAAGAACGGCCCTAATGTCAAAGCGTTTCAATAAGCGTCTTGTATCATTCTTAAGATACCACAGTTATGTTGTGGATGTAAATTAACGTGTGCTTGCTTATGTAGAAACAATGCAAGATAACGAGACATTTTTATTATAACGTCTTGCAACTATGGTCATGATTAAGATATCAAGTATTGAGGCGGTTAGGTGGCCGAGCGGAGATTGCGTTCGTCACCAGCCCCGGAGCTGAGCTGGATTTGCCTGTTCGAATCCAGCTCACAGCTCCGGGGTTGTCACCAGCTTGGCTGGCCGTCTGCACTGATACAATTGGCTGTATCAGAGGGTGGGAGAAGCTGGCGGGGTGGGTCCGGGTCGTTGTAAACAGCGACTCCTACAGTTCGGTCGGGGCGCCTGCTAAGCGCGGATTGGACGTGAGGGGGATAGTGTGGTCCTCCCACACGCTACGCCCTCTCAATGAGAATCCGCGCTGCCAGGTGAAAAGAAGCGGTGATTGGCTGGACGTGTGTCGGAGGAAGCACGTGGTAGCCTCCACTCTCCCAGATGATCTGACTGTGGGGGGTAAGTGCGCAGCGACCAGGAAGGGACTGGGAATTGGCATACGACTAACATTGGGATGGGAGAAAATCGGAGGAAAATGGAGGGGGAAAAAGACCAATAATAATAAAAAAAAAAAAAAATATATCAAGTATTAGTATTTACTCTGGGAAAATCTTTATGTATGGTGATAACGACTAGAGTATATTGTTATTAGATTAGCTTCGTTTTTGTGGTGTAAGATAACAGTGTTTCTAGCCTTTAATCATTTAATCCACTCGTCACCTGCTGCTCTGTGACTGGCCTCTGCGTTGTGTCATTTTACTTGGATATATGTATCTAGTGATGCACGATATATCGGCCGCCGATATAATATCGGCCGATATGGCAGTTTTTTTACACATCGGTATCGGTCCGATATCAAGATAGGGCCGATATTAACACTTTAACCGCTGAAAACGCCGGAACTCGTCATTCCCCGCCATACTCATTCCGCCGAGGACGCCTTAACTCGTCTTTGATGTCAATATTTCAAAAATCTGTCATCGAAATCATATTTCCTTTCCGGGGCCCTGAGACACAAGTGTGATCTCCTCTCAACTCTCTAGTGGTTCAAGAGCGCCATCTGGTGGCCGATCGGCAGATCGCCAACCGGATATTAACCTTTGAACCAGTAGTACTCATGCAAATGTGGTCCGGCCACTCTCTATAGCTCCCGCGACTCCATCTTGAAACACTGGATAATAGATCGCTCGCCCTAACTCAATAAACAACGTTATTTGGACGTATATACTATTATACAACCTGGAAATGGATCGGGCATTTCTACATCCCATAATCGAAAACGGTCTACTCCACGCTGATCGTCCAACGGCGCGAGGAACATACGGTAAGATTCAGCGTTATATTCTAACGTGTTCAATATAAACTGCTATGATGAACATATGACCCACTCTGGATGAATCATCTAACGTTGCCCACGGAATTATAAACGATCCCCCGCCCATCCGGTCATCATCAGATCATACGTAGATCATTCTAGAAGTACGTCCAGTTGAAATTTTTCATCTCGCGCCGATCGCTACCAAACTGTATTTCATCATCAATATAATGCATTTAGGGCTATAAATCACGTTCTGAAGAAAGCTGCAGAAAACGATAAAAACATACTTATACTTTAGACCATATTTTAGTATGAATATGTGAATGAAAAAGTTTACGTTGCTACACCCTGAACAATACATATAGGACATTGAATGGGCCATAATAATGGCAATGTAGCAATAGAATTTAAAAAGTTATAGCCCTGCAAAGAAGGGGAACTTCTCCATAGACAAATAGAGCTGGCGAGGGATGGTAAATTATGAATTTAACCCATGGCGATCAAAGTGTTAAAAAAAAAGAATTACTATTTATTTTTATTTTTTTACATGTTTTGGCCTTAAATAGTTTCAAAATATCAGTCATTTCTGAAAATAAGTTACAAAAGTAAAAAAAAAATTGCGTTTTGGAAAATAGCTCTTTATTTGATTATCATAAAAAAGTGTTTTCTATACAGAGATATCGACATCGGTAAATATCGGTATCGGCCAGAACAGCAATATTAATATCGGTTATCGGTATCGGCCACAATTTTCACATCGGTGCATCACTAGCTGTATCACACTGTATCAACCCCGTTGGTACATTCGTAATTATGGATGCACCGATATTAAAATTGGCCACCGATACCGATTGTTCAACTAACACAATCGGCCGATACCAATACCAATACCGATTACTTGTGGCAAGTATTTGTAATTTCTTTTAATTTTTAAAATTTTTTTAATGAAACTACTGTATATTTGTATGTGTATGTTTGTATTGGTAGGCCTCTTTACTTACTTAAAAAAAGGAAACATCAAGAAATATGTTTATGGTATTAATTCCACCATGCCATGTATCACTATCACTCTCCCAGTATCGTCTGGCGGCCTGCAGAGGGATACTATTCTCTCAACCAGAGCTTTCAACCAATGCAATAGAACCATTTTGATTGACAGTCGATTCTGCCAATTACGCCACACCGCTAGCACCCACCTCCTGCTGTTCTTACCACCAATCGGCAAGCGTTTATTCATTTTCTACTTCGGGGCATGCCACCATTGATTTGCTTGCGAGTCAGAACCACAACAAGCTAATACGTTAGCTGCCCGGCAGTGCCCGCCGACCAGCGCGCTCCACAGGATGACCAAACGAGACACAATGATTTTACTGCAACAAATGTTATAATAAAACAAAGCCTTTCTATACATTTGTCTGGTTGAAAACTTTATTAACAGATTGCAGAATGGGTAGTTGGGTACAGAATGAGCAACGGAATGGAACTGAGCTATGAACGGAGTAATGCCTTGCTTGCTTGCTTGCTATCTTCGGGTGAATACTATGCTGATGTAATTGAACGTGTAACACTAACTATATAACGTTAATGCCACAAAACGAATGTTTGTGTCATTTTAACAGCAGATACTTTCTTAAATGCCATCCTCCCGACAGAGCGGTGTTGATGGGGAGCTCTGATGGGTTCCCTTGGTTGTGTTATTAGCATTGAACAGCTAACCGAAAGCTAGCGTTAAAGGTTTAGCCATAACGTTACGTTGGCTAAAGTTGGGGCTATTCATAATCCAGCAATAATGGCTGCAGACCTGCAAGCAAAGTACAGCAAGTTGGCAAAGGAGTATTCCAACGTAAATCACATTTTCACCAGTAACGTTAGTCTTCTGCCTCCCGGTAGCTCATGCTAGCTAACCTAGCTCATGTTAGCGTCGTCACTGAGCGACCACCTCGCGTACACAATTAATGACATGTTGCGGACAGCCATATCGGTGACAATGTTTAGCTTTTAGTGCCAAATGATAAGAGTCTGAAGCAGAGTCTCAAAAGAGAATGTTGAATATTTAGTAGTAACTTTGATGCAGTAGCTTGTGTGTGTGTGTGTGTGGGGGACAGTGAACTGGGGGCGGCGCTGTTGGCAGGACGCGACTGAATTTATCGGCTACTGCCATCGGCACATTCAAGCTTATCGGCCGATAGGCCGATTGCAGTCAACAAGGCACTTATCGGCCGATACCGATACCCGACCGATACATCGGTGCACCCCTACCCGTAATCAGAAGAAACGACACTGCAACATGATCTCTTTCCTGATGTTTATTTTCATAAACATAGCTTCGTACGAGATGTAACCCATTCTGGAATGTCCTTGAACAGTCTTTGAAGAAAAAGTACCGTACTTTTCGCACTATAAGCCGCACCTGAATATAAGCCGCAGCAGCTAAATTGAATGATGTGTACATATATAAGCCGCACTGGACTATAAGCCGCAGGTGTTTTAATGTTTAATTACCATATGTAATTAGCATTGGGACACAATACTGTCGGACAAATAACAAGAATTAACTCATTTACAAGTTGTATTAAGTTTAGCAAATAAGGGAACAGATGAATAACATTTCAATGCAGTCAAAAAAGCAATATTTTGATTTTTACATTTTCGGGTTTGGTCACGTCGAGTCACATATACGCCGCACCGTTATATAAGCCGCAGGGTCGAAAAATGGGGGAAAAAGGTGCGGCTTATAGTCCGAAAAGTACGGGGTCAATTCATTATTCTCCACCGTCTCTTCTAGAGCCATATGAAATCCGTTTTATTATTTTCCAAATTCCATAACATTTTTCCCAAAATTCCGTTTTAATATTTCAGAATTCTGTATTTAGCTTTTTATGCTCATTTTACCATCAGAAATAGTGTCTAATAAGTGGGAATGAATAAATGTCCACAATTGAATAAGATATAACAGTCCATTTAATGTTTTTAAGTGCTGCAACTCAGAAATACAGTTAAATTTTACACAATATTTTTCAAATAATATTGTGACAAAATAGAAATGCACACAAAATAAAAATACACATTTCAAGTGTAAACAATAGATAAAGCTAGCTACTACTGACATTATCACAATGACAATGTCAGTAGCCTAGCTATATCTATTATATTGTGATGAAATATAGTAATGCATAATTTAGGCACCTTTAGTTTAGTTTATTTCATTTATAAAGGACAGTGTGTACTGACCATCATTTGCATTAAACAAATGGATGGGTGCACCAGATTTAGCTAGAAGCTATCATTTCCATCTATAGTCCTATGTACTGTAACGTTACATAGCTATTTAAGTTTATTTAGTTTATAAAGGACAGTGTGTAATGACAATCGTCTGCATTAAACAAATGGATGGGTGCACTAGATTTAGCAAGAAGCTATCATTTCCATCTATAGTCCTATGTACTGTAACGTTAGCTATTTAATCACAATAGTGTCGCATGTGTTTTTGCGGGTCCAGTCCACGGAACGTTGTCAGAATTAGCAAAACACCTTATCGCCGGAGGCATAAAAGTCATTAGGATACTGCTCTGCTCTGAATTTAGGGCTTATTGCGGAATTTCTTAGCTTCTTGACGATGTTAACATCAAAGCAGGCAGACGGCAGACGCTTGGACACTGCTGTGTTGTGTGTAACACGCAGCGGTCCCGGTCATGTTTGCTTTGCACCAAACGTTCCACCCAAAAACTGAGTTTCAGTCCAAATTCTGCAATATTCCACGTTTTGCAGTTGATTCCATTTTCATTGGTCAATTCCGCAATTCCGTCCGCGATTCCGTGAACGCAAATTTCATATGGCTCTAGTCTCTTCTCTCATTAGTCCAATGGATCTGAGGCCTCGTCATAGCCAACAACCATTCCCTGTTAGCCGAAGCTAGCGATGATGTGGCACTTCCCCTCCCCCACCCAGCAAGGGTGATGAGGGATTTCAAAGTCTCTGATCAGCGCGTCTGCTCGATTCCACGTTGTGTCTTAATCTAACTTACCCCGGAAGGAACTCACATCTCATAACGTTCTCCCCCTAGCAACGGGCCCCGCCCCCTCTTCTCGTTACTACGTGACACGCTACCATGGCAACGTCTGGTCAACTTTAACACACTAAACGTCTGTTTCTATCGATGTCAAACTCTCCCCGTAGCTCTGACCAAACCTCCCCCCACCAGTGCTTATCAGTGTTTATGTTAACAACCTGCCGATGACCTTGGAGCCCATGGCTCTATTAGAACTGGCTTCCCAGTCTAACTTGAAAACACACACCACTAAATACTGTCCTCCTCATCTGAGATCTAATAGCAGATGCTGTCATCTACAGATATTTACATCATTATATACACATTGAAAAAGATAGATTCCTTCAGTGGGCAGGTCTGTTATAGGATAGGATTAGGGGTTGTTTTTTATTAAATGTGACTCAAACAAATGACAGCACAACTCAACAAATGACATCACAACTCTTGGGGAAGTATTTTTGAAAACTACAACAGTGGGAGGATGATCCCTTTCCTTTATGGGGTTTTCAAGGTGCCAGCAAACCTTTGTTTACATGCTGAGTGCAGCTTTGTGCTCATGGGGTGGTTTATCCCTTAATGTTGTCTTATGCGCGGCACTGTGCATAGCTTGCTAACTTCTCTAAAAACATGCAAACCCAAGCATGCCTTTAGTTACCGGAGCACGACTACATGCAGAGAGAAAAGACTTGAGGCGATTCTACAACGGCAATGAAAATACTGGTAATGAAATGAAATAAGTGATATTCAGCATACAGTGGGGCCGTGACATCTGCTGCCCTACAGTATATCACATGACTGCACACAAGACTACATAACACTTTAAACATAGATATAGGCCTAGTTTTATAAACCATCTCAGTGCAGTTGTCAAACAGCTTGTGCGCAACATGTTGTTGTAAAATGATGTAGTGTGGGGTATTTTCATAAAATCTGTCAGCATTTATTTACGTCTGCAACACACACGACAACAACAGCAGCCCTGCATGCCACAACGACTGGCTCAGCCTTTATCTGCCACGTCTCTCTAAACGCAAGGAGGACCCTGATCACACAGGTGTGGACTTGTACTAGTGAGGACAGAAGGACTGATCCAATCGTAGACGAGGTGTGGTATAGTGGGGCACAATGAAATTAAATGAAATTCAGCATACAGCGGCCGTGACTGAAATTTAAATATTACAGGCCGGTCTACTGGACGGAGGACAGCGTACTTCTCGATCATCCAAATAAAGAAAAGAGAGTTTGAGCGAACGTATCAGCGAGCAGCAGCTCAAACAGCAAGCAGCACATGACCAGGCTGAGGGAATCACTTTGTCTCTAGGAACACATACACAGTACAAGCATATGTGGACTGAATCATTCAGTTGTGTCCTCCATACAAACTGAAAGGTGGGGGGGGACGACAACCCTGAGCTGTGAAATGAGATATTCGGGAGGCTGTGAAATCATTGATTGAGACAGAAATGGACAGAGAGATAGAGGGGGAAAGAGGACAGTGCGTGAGTGCGTACATACATAGCTTGGCAGATCTGCGTCAGTGTGCTACAGTATGGATGAGTGTGGTGGTGAGGATGAGCATGGCAGGGGTGCTGTGGGGAGACACACAGCTCATCCCACATCAGTCAGAGCTGGTGTGTGGAGCCACTCCCCTGCCCCCTTGGCCTAAGCCTAGAAGCTGCCTTTCCACAGGCCCACCCAGGCTTTACTAGCACCACATGACACACACCCTTTTATTGGATAGCCTACTCACAAACCGGCAGGCGCACATTAACTCAATGGCATGGAGAGTGTTAACACTTTAAATCAACCTCTTCCCTCTGAAACACCCACAAAATAAGGAACCGCCTCCATGCTGGCTCCTGAATCTCTACCATCTCCTCTAGTCCATCTGAATCCCTGCAATCCCCGGCGCTGTCCTGCCCTAGTTGGCATGTTGCCTACTGTGTGTGTGTGTGTGTGTGTGTGTGTGTGTGTGTGTGTGTGTGTGTGTGTGTGTGTGTGTGTGTGTGTGTGTGTGTGTGTGTGTGTGTGTGTGTGTGTGTGTGTGTGTGTGTGTGTGTGTGTGTGTGTGTGTGTGTGTGTGTGTGTGTGTGTGTGAGAGAGTGTGTTTAATGGAATCCGAATGCAATGGTACTTTATGGGCCAAGGCGACAATGTGGTGTTCAAGTGTCAGTGAGAGGCCTTGATTGTGGATTATCGATGTGCGTGTCAGAGTCATCCTCCAAAATGGCTGAACGGCTGTGCGTTGACATCCTGAGGTGCTTATTGAGACAGTGGTGCTGGTCCAGCTCTTGGCTATGAGAGGAAATCCCCTTCCTTATGAATGGAGGCAGTAATATTTGTCAACACACACACACACACACACACACACACACACACACACACACACACACACACACACACACACTAGCGATGCGCATCTCGATACGGTGCCAACGATACGATACATTAACGATACATTTGAAGCACCGGGCGATGCGATGCGATATGATTCACCCCCTGTTGAGATACGATACGATTCGATACGATTTGATTCAACATAATGCGATTCGGGGCGATACGATGCGATTCAACACGATGCAAAATAATGATACAATTTTATGGTATGACAGAGGATTTGGTTGTATTCCTTATATGCAGCTTATATTATTATTAAAAATAAAATAATCTACTGTAAGACAATTTATATAAAAACTCTTGGGTGCCTAAGAAGACCTTTGCATAAACTGTCTTTTCTATCCACTTTAGCTAAAAACACACGAGAGAGAGAGAGAGAGAGAGAGAGAGAGAGAGAGAGAGAGAGAGAGAGAGAGAGAGAGAGAGAGAGGGAGAGAGATAGCCCCTCCCCGTCTGAGTAGCCGTCAACAGTTGATGATGTCACACACTAGACTAGGTCACTAGGATGCGTCTATACTTTCCAACCGTAGCCCCATTATGTCAACAACACGGAGCCAGGCTGGATGGATTGCATGAAGCGATATAATTAAGAAACGAATAACCAATAAATGTGAAGTTATCTTTGAACCCCTGTTGTCAAGCGTCTTCAATATACCCCCCTCCTCACTAATGGTACTGGTGTTGCAGTCACGTTAGTTAGTTAGACACTAGTTTAGCCAGAGGCTACTAGCGTTAGCATGTTGTTCAATTCTATTCATGTCTCCTCGACTTCCACTGTTTGTTGATTGTGACGCGGCTATCACCTTATGTAGTAGTGAAGCAATAGTATCTGCTATAGTGCAACAGTGCACTGCTGACAAGTGGATGAGAGGAAATTATATGAATGCATCAGTTTTTGACCGATGCAAAGACGCTACAACAAGATGTATCGCGAGTTCAGCCTGACATTTTGCCGTTGCGCACTTATTCAACCGGTGCACTCGCATCGTGAACGTGTATGCCGGCGCACCGATGCAAATCGATGAATCGTCACATCACTAACACACACACACACACACACACACACACACACACACACACACACACACACACACACAGAGCTATGTAATCAACAGCCTACACACAAACACACGGAGCTATGAAATCAACAGCCTACACACACACACACACACACACACACACACACCCCAGCACACGAGGCGCCCTTAAAAAAGGGGCTCAGAGCAGACAGCCTGATAATACTATTAGCTTAGTTCCAATTCTCTGCTCTTGGACAAGCTGGGCACACCCATCCACACAGAGTCATCCTACCCACAATCAAACCTAGCCACACTCAAACCCACACACACTCAACCATACCCATACACACACTCAATCCCACACACACACACACAGCCTTTAGCGTGAGCACGTTGAAGCATACAGGGATTATACACACAGCCACAGAGGAACGGAGGCAGGAGTAATGACTCTTGTGGAAAGGTTAGCGCCTCTGCAGCGGTTGTGCATTAATATTTCATGAGGAGAACCTGGGCGGCATGCACACGCATGCACGCACACAGACACACCTCCACCCCCAAAGCATTGTGCAGTTCTCACTGCCTTCATCGCCCCACATCAGCATGAATATGATGATGCTGCACCACACCCCTTAAATCAAGACACACACACACACACACACACACACACACACACACACACACACACACACACACACACACACACACACACACACACACACACACACACACACACACACACACAGCTATGGAATCAACAGCCTACTGTATGCAAACACACACTGAGCTATGAAATCAACAGCCTACATGCAGACACACACTGAGCTATGTAATTAACAGCCTACACTGCGGCATCCAGTCGTCTCTAGACCTAACCCCCCCCCCCCCCCCCCTCTCATTCTCTATCATGTAATTGATCTCACAAGCACCATTTTGTTTGCATTTTTCACTCCCCTCCTCACTATATAGCACTCTGTAGTATCAGCATATTCGCACAACATGCAGGAGCCACTGCGTTTACAGCCTTGAGCAGCATGCTGGCAGAGACCTGAATTCACAGCAGAGTGTGGAAAATAGAGAGAAGGAATGGAGGGGATGAGAGAATGAAGAGAAAAAATAAGAGAAAAAACAAAGGAAGGAGCAGGCGGTGGGGCTCCTTTCATCTGATGATAATGTTGGACCATTTTTCAGCAGGTAGGCTCCATATAAAAACAAATTGCCTTCTGGCGAGAGCGGCTGTGATCGCCAAGCCTGTACAATAGCCGTCGCCCTGTGTGCCACATGCCTTTGACGGTCTTGACCTAAGAGGAAACAGTAGGTGTGTGTTGCGATAAGAGACTAGTACACGCTAGGGCTGCACGATTTTGGGAAATAATCTAATTGCGATTTTTCTGACAGATATTGCGATTGCAATTGTAAAATGCGGCTTGCATCTGGCCTACGTGGTGGGTCTGTCCGGGACACCGAGCCTGAAAATGTTTCTTTTTACCTGGGAATCGATACCGGTACCCAACGGTACCTTTTTTTCTGTACTTTACTCTCCCTCTCTGAAGTCTAAACTTCACAACACACAATCTAAAACCCCTTACCTCCCTCTCCCAAACCGTTCCTACAACAATAACAACAACGTGCAAAGGAGATCTTGTATCTCAATGGGACTTCCTGGTTAAATAAATAAAAAAAAGATTTTAAAACTTTTTAATTGCGATTATTTATTTTTTTTCAATTTGCTAATTGCATCATTTCAAATCGCAATTTCGATTTAAAATCGATTAATCGTTCAGCCCTAGTACACGCCCCCCCCCCCCCCCCCCCCCCTAATGCCCCGCCCTCCACCCAACCCCCCAGCACACGAGGCGCCCTTAAAAAGGGGCTCAGAGCAGAGAGCCTGATAATACTATTAGCTTAGTTCCAATTCTCTGCTCTTGGACAAGCTGGGCACACCCATCCACACAGAGTCATCCTACCCACAATCAAACCTAGCCACACTCAAACCCACACACACTCAACCATACCCATACACACACTCAATCCCACACACACACACACAGCCTTTAACGTGAGCACGTTGAAGCATACAGGGATTATACACACAGCCACAGAGGAACGGAGGCAGGAGTAATGACTCTTGTGGAAAGGTTAGCGCCTCTGCAGCGGTTGTGCTAGTGATGCACCGATGTGAAAATTGTGGCCGATACCGATAACCGATATTAATATTGCTGTTCTGGCCGATACCGATATTTACCGATGTCGATATCTCTGTATAGAAAACACGTTTTTATGATAATCAAATAAAGAGCTATTTTCCAAAACGCATAATTTTTTTTACTTTTGTAACTTATTTTCAGAAATGACTGATATTTTGAAACTATTTAAGGCCAAAACATGTAAAAAGAAGAAAAAAAAGATAAAAAAAAATAAATTTTTTTTTTTTTAATATCGGCCCTATCTTAATATCGGACCGATACCGATGTGTAAAAAAACGGCCATATCGGCCGATATTATATCGGCGGCCGATATATCGTGCATCACTAGGTTGTGCATTAATATTTCATGAGGAGAACCTGGGCGGCATGCACACGCATGCACGCACACAGACACACCTCCACCCCCAAAGCATTGTGCAGTTCTCACTGCCTTCATCGCCCCACATCAGCATGAATATGATGATGCTGCACCACACCCCTTAAATCAAGACACACACACACAAACACACACAACACACACACACACACACACGCACACACACACACACACACACGGACACAAACACGAGTCCCCCTCGCTGTACACGCTGTGGTACACAGTATCACACACTTCGCAGTGTATCAGCGATAAAATGCCCTTTGATTATGGTCCCGAGATGCATTGCATATTCTCTCCCTGCCGTGCTGAACAAAGGGCTGGTCTACACACGGGGTGGGACTACAGAGCCCAGGTGAACCCTGGATTCTGTCACTGCTACGCCTTTACGCCTCACAGATGACTCTGTCTAAGGCAGGCAACCCTGAAGCTAATGCTGCATGGTACGGGGTAATGTATGGATGTTAGGAGATGGCTGCTGCTTATATATTATACTGTGTGCAGGGCATGAAATTAGAGCCCGCCACCCGCCATTGGCGGGCAGATTTTAGGTTTGGCGAGTGAGACTGAGAGGTCTGTCCGCCATGTGGCGGGCAACCAAATAGTCATGTGAAAACCGATCGAAAAACATGATCCAATTCTTAGCGGAGTTCTCACTCGCTGACTTCTGTCTCAAGCACACAGACCTGCAGCGCACTGCTCCTCCTCCTCCTGCCCCTCCAAAACCCGTGTAAACACAGAGGCTATTGCCTCGGGCAGTCTGCTGACTGCTCTAGTCTAGTGGGACCAATGTGAGCTAACGTTAGCTACCGGCCAGTCAACTATTCACTTTTAGTTTAATACATGAGGCATTGTCTAACGTTATCTAGCCGGCTAGCTACTGATAGCTCCTGATATCAACAAATGCTCCAGCAATAGTCTAGTAGTGCATGATACCTCCGTTGGCTAGGTAGCTCACGTTAGCTCACTACGAAATGTCCCAGTAAACTAAATAGTTCACTGAGGCGTTGTCTTAACGTTATCTAGCCGGCTAGCAGTAGCTACAGATAGCTCCTGATATCAATGTCTTATAACATTGATTCGATGCGTATTGCTGGCTTCCATCGCATGAGGGCATGCTGAATGCGATTTGACCAAAGCAGAGTATAGGGTCCAGCTGCAGCGCCGGAGAATCCTTGCTGGAGCTGGAGGCTACTCGAGTATACACACAGCTGTTTGCAGATAGCGAGCATTTTGACTTGTTGCGTGGTGGCGATGTCTCACAGATAATACAACTACAAGTATGATTATATAATATATATATTTTATAAAAAAAAAAAAAAAATGGCGGGTAAGAAATATGCTTGGCGGGTAGATTTTTCCCATCTACCCGCCACTGGCCGGTGAGTCAAAAAGTTAATTTCGTTCCCTGACTGTGTGTATATAATATATACTGTATAGGGGTGAAACGGTACACATTCAAACCGTACACCATTCGGCACAACCTCCACGGTTCGGGGCATGTGTGTATTGTTCGGTTATAACGGTTAGCCTCGAGCTAGGCTAACGTTACGTTAGCCACGAGCTAACTAACTTTAGCCGTGAGCTAACTAACGTTAGCCACAAGCTAACGTTAACTAACTTTAGCCACAAGCTAACCGTGGAAACAAACGCTCACAGCGAAGTGACTCCACAACACCAGTTCCATTTGGGGAAGGGGGGTATATTGACGAAGCTTGACAACAGAGGTTGTGTCTGTCTATGTAAAATAACGAGCCAGGAGACTAGATCTGTGTGTGTCAACTGCGTCTGTTTACATCCTGGTCCCTGCTGGGACGTACCAACTCGACACACCACTGTGGGGGGGTTTATATAACATTCCCCATTCCCTTGTAACATCTCCTTTTTTTGTTGATAACAACAGTTACAACATTCCTTAGTGCAAATTATTATTAATACAAGAAACCCCATAAACGTCCTTATTTAAAACCCTAATAATCTTTTCTGTGACTTTTCTAGTCTAGTGCTGGTTGAGCATATCCATACTTTGTTGATGGCCTTTGTCTATAATGTGGCCACAAAAATAGAAAGGTTTAATTGTTTAGTTTGTTTGCACTAAGTTAATACTTTGACAAATGTAGCCTATATTTTTCAAATGTAGCCTATATTTTTCAGTCAGTTCGGTATTTGTGTGCCAAACATTATTTAAGGCAAACCGCTGTAAATCTTATTATACATTTTTTTAAATAAATGAGAAGCATGTTTAAATTTTTGGAGTGTTAATTTTTTTTTTAATAAAAAACAACGTATATGGAACCGAACCAAAGACTGTGACCACAAAACCGTGATATGAACCGAACCGTTGATTTTGTGAACCGTTCCACCTCTAATACTGTACTATCGCACTTTCTCTTTATTTCATTCCTTTTTAAATCACTTGAACGTACTGTATCCAACCAACTCACTGACTATCTATTACAGAATGACCTCCTAGACCCTAATCAGTCAGGCGTCAGGACTGGTCCCACAGAGACGGCCCCTCATAGCACAGAGCTACTAGTAGGCTACTTAGCAAGAGCGAAGAGCCTCTCCTCTGTCTTGATTCTCCTGGACCTGTCCGCAGCCTTCGACACAGTCAACCATCAGATCCTCCTTGCATCCCTTGCAGGAATGGGAGTGGTAGGCTCTGCGCTGGCATGGCTGTCATCCTACCTCGGCGACCGCTCCTACCAAGTATCATGGAGATACCCCGTCGCGGGCTCGGTCCTTGGACCTAGGGCTGTCGCGGTATGACATTTTCTCACCGCAGTTGTGTGTGTGGCTAATCACTGCAGGATGCAGTGGTACCGCACTTCTATTAAAAAAATATACGTTTTCATTTTCCAGTTTTCATTTTCATCGTGATTAGACAAAAAATCTAAGGTCGTAGGAGTCCTGAAACTATTTTAAACATGTTTGATAATCTATCCATTTGTCCCTCAATGTTCTGAAATGTGATAAAAGTAGTAGGGTGTTGTTGCCTGCTCCTTTAAGAGTGATGCGTTGTGAGATATATACTGTAGGTCTACGCAAGCAGCAAGCAGTCACACATCCCTTCTCCAACTTAAAACTAACGTTATTTGAGCGAACATTTAACACTATTATAACACTATTTTAACGTTAGTGAATTTGAATGCACATATATAGCTAGTTAAATATCATAACTTGTGTCATCAATCATTGGGGGAAACTAGCCAATAGCTAACGTTATAGATAGCTAGCCTAATAGCTAACATTATAGATAGCTAGCCTAATAGCTAACGTTATAGATAGCTAGCCTAATAGCTAACATTATAGATAGCGAACGCTAACGTTTGCAAACAAAGCTAACCTTATCCAGTTGACATTACAGATCATAATAGCTATGATAACGTTAACAAAGTGAGAGTAGGGATTAGTCAGAGTGTAGTGGGGTCTGTAGAGAGGCAGCACTTAATTTGCGTGTAACATTAGTCAATAACATTGAGCAAGTTACATGACCGGCACTTCGGCCCGGGAGTGTTAGGAGAACGCTCCCCTGTACTCTACTACGGTTCAGATTAATACACAAAAAGGTAACATTGGGGGCTCGAGTCCGGGATGCGTGTATGCTTTATCCAACGCAGTTGTGCGATTTGCGAATCTGATTGGCCACTGACGTTTCTGGTCATGTGACATGTGCACCCAATAGCGTGACGAGCTGTGTCTTTGCCCATTTCCGCGTCGAACAGCCTGCAAAGGACCTGGCGTTCTATCGCCATGCTCTAAGACAAACTCTAACCTTAAAGGAAAACTCCAACATTTTGGGAAATTAGCTTATTTAACATCTTCCCTGGAGTTAGACAAGAAGATACATATCTTTTTTGTCTCTGTGCGTGCATTTAGCTTTGGGAACAGTCGCTCCGTTAGCGTAGCTTAGCTTCATCACTGGAAGTGGGGGAGATCCGGAGCCTGACGTTCCCTTACACTGTATACAGTCACGAAATACACTCCAAATACAACTCCAAAACGTTCATGTAAACATGTTGTGACCTGTGTATTCACCACGTGGAGAAATAAAAAATAATTGAATTAGACAATTACGTTTTATAAGCAAATATACTCGGAACTATTTTTTGCCTAACCACTCCTCTCTGAGCGCAGTCAGTGATTTCAACGTGTCGTCGTGATTGTTGACATTCTCATTCATTCAAAGGATCCGAACCGATTGAAGTTTATGGATACCATGAGTCCATGACTTAAAATCCTCTTACCTTGACGATTAAAAGCCTCCCCAATTTAGAAAACAGTAATCCAATGGCTGGTATTGTTATACCGGACGCTCTGAGCTAACCGGAGCTAACACAGAACAGGATGGTAAAGCATATATAATGACTTACTTTCTGGGGTTTTCAAAATAAAAGTGCAACGTTTATATCAGCGGAAAAGGTTTATTTTGTACATTATCTAACGTTAACACGAACCTAAACTAACTTTAGGTTAGTTATAACCAGTGATGGGAATAACGGCACTATAAGTAACTTCGTTACTAACGGCGTTCGTTTTTTCAGTAACGAGTAATCTAACGGATTACTCTTCCAATCTTAATAACGTCGTTACCGTTACTACAAAAAAATGCGGCGCGTTACTATGAATGAACCTGTTTCTTTCATCAGACATATCTCTGCGCCGAGAGGCAATAATAATGTTCTTCCTTGTTTAGTGGACAGTGCGCGAGCCAAGCATACATGCTGACGATTGGCTGAGGTTGAATACAATGTCATGGTAAGCCAATCAGAGGTGGAGGTGGGCGGGTGTCTAAAGCATCCAGAGTCTGACACACAGCGCGACAAGACAAGCGATCACTGATCAGTCAGCATGAGACCGCGGTCCGTGTAGTGTACGTTTTGAGCTCAAAAACGAATCCAACGAACAACACAATGTCAACATGAGACCGCGGGTCCATGAGCGTTTTGTGTTCACTCTTTGCAGCGCAGGGCACTGAGTGGCTCTACTGCAGTGCTGACAGCCTTATCAACAGTGCTGCACTTCCTGGTTTAATAGCACAGGCTTCAGCTGCTCAGAGATATATCTCTGTATGTCATGCATGTCTTAAATGTAATGATTAGATTAGTTTAGATGATTCGATTAGCTTCTTATATCTGTATGTTGTGTTGATTGATTGATTGAAAAGTGTATTAACAGATTGCAGAATGGGTACAGTAGAGTACAGCTCAATACATACAATTGTTAAGGGGATGCAGACCAGAGAAAGACTTTCGTCATAAATGTCATGAATTGAAAATGGGGGACCCTGATGTAAACAAGACGAAACTCTCTCTGGTCTGCATCCCCTTAACAATTGTGTGTATTGAGCCGTACTGTATTGTACCCATTCTGAAATCTGTTAATTAAAATGTTCAATCAATCAGTATATATTTGTTATTTATTTTTGGTATAGTGCTTAACAAGCATAATTTAATGTTGCCCAGTTGTGGCCTGTTGAGGGGCAATACATATCAAAAGTTCCAAAACATCTATTCTGTTTGTATTTGTATGATCCACTATATAAACATAGTAATTATAATATCTACATAGCCTACATGGCATTTGATTGGAGGCTAGTCTCACTTTGTCCCACAGCAACATTAAAATAGTTTAGATTTGTGTATGTTGTTTATGTAAAAAAAAATCTTGAAAGTAACGCAATAGTTACTTTCTGAAGTAACTAGTTACTTTTATAATTTGTAACTGAGTAAGTAATTTAGTTACTTTTTGGAAGAAGTAACTAGTAACTGTAACTAGTTACTTTTTTAAAGTAACTTGCCCAACACTGGTTATAACGTTAGTTTAGGTCCGTGTTAACGTTAGATAATGTATAAAATAAACGTATTCCGCTGCTATAGACGTCGCTCTTTTATTTTGAAAACCCCAGAAAGGAAGTCATTATATATGCTTTACCATCCTGTTATGTGTTAGCTCCGGTTAGCTCCATAAACTTCAATCGGTTCGGATCCTTTGAATGAATGAGAATGTCAACAATCACGACGACACGTTGAAATCACTGACTGCGCTCAGAGAGGAGTGGTTAGGCAAAAAATTGTTCCGAGTATATTTGCTTATAAAACGCAATTGTCTAATTCAATAATTTTTTATTTCTCCACGTGGTGAATACACAGATCACAATATGTTTACATGAACGTTTTGGAGTTGTATTTGGAGTGTATTTCGTGACTGTATACAGTGTAAGGGAACGTCAGGCTCCGGATCTCCCCCACTTCCAGTGATGAAGCTCCGGATCTCCCCCACTTCTAGTGATGAAGCTAAGCTACGCTAACGGAGCGACTGTTCCCAAAGCTAAATGCACGCACAGAGACAAAAAAGGCATGTATCTTCTTGTCTAACTCCAGGGAAGATGTTAAATAAGCTAATTTCCCAAAATGTTGGAGTTTTCCTTTAACCAACTTCGAAAGAGTGCCTAAGCTTAACCGGCGAAAGAACTTGCAGTCACACGATTGGTGCACATGTCACATGACCAGAAACGTCAGTGGCCAATCAGATTCGCAAATCGCACAACTGCGTTGGGTAAAGCATCCACGCGTCCGGGATATGAAAATAAATCCTGATTTCATCTGTGAGTTGTAAACTGTATGGAAACGTGAAGTTAGCTCATGCTACTGGAAAACGGACGTCTCGTCATTAAATGAACAGAGTTAAAAATGATCACGCCCCTTTTATTTTATCACGGTTGCCACGGTTGTCTGTTCTCCATTCGCGGGTGCCTTGACACACCGCGGGATTGCGGTGATGCGGTTACCGCAACAGCCCTACTTGGACCCCTCCTCTTCTCCCTCTACAGCAAAACTCTGGGTAACATTATCACGTCTCATCATGCCTTCTCGTATCACTGCTATGCCGATGATACTTAACTCTTCCTCCCCTTTCCTCCCTCAGATATCCATGTCTCTGAGCGGCTCGCGGCCTGCCTGTCCGACATCTCCACCTCAAACTGAACAGGGCTCTACGCTAACCTTTTTCCCAATGTGCTCCTAAATGAAAAAATGTAGGAGCACACAAAGAAATTTAGGAGCACACAAAAATATTTAGGAGCACAGTGAAAATATTTCAAGTAACATTATTATTTTTTTAATAAATGTATATTTATACTGTGCGTGCGTCTGCAAACGGGACACACATCTGTGCAATAGCACATACCACCAAAGTCACTGGCCCACTGTGTGTGTGTGCAAACAGGAATGGGACACAGACATTTGAACTATTAAGTGATTAATGCCTACTGTGGCAAAGTTGTAGCCAACAACTAGGCCTAATAAAAAAGGCAGTGACATTGACATTGGCCCCTGTAAATGTCCTAACCCAACCCCCTCCAATGTACAGTAAATTACCAAGTATTGTTTCGTCAATATTCCAATGTACAGTTTTGCTGGTACAGTTGTACAGTGTCCCCCAACCACCCCCCCACCCACCCAACCACCTCCAATATACAGTCCCCCCACCCACCCAACCCACCTATAGGGTTGGGCACCGAAAACCGGTTCTAATAGGAACCGGTTCCTAACTTCCGGTTCTGGAACAACTGAAAATGTGAATAGTATGAAAAAAGTCTCCTGCGAAATAAGCTGTGACCGGTTTTGACCTGCACCTCAAAGAATCGGAATAGAGAATCGTTTAGAACAGGAATCAATTTGGAGAATCGGAACCGGAACCGGAATCGTTCAAATCCAAACGATGCCCAACCCTACCCACCTACCCAACCTCCTCCAACGTACAGTTTCTACGTCAAATGTATATACTCTCTTTTCTGGACTCTTTTTGTATCACAAACAGTACTGTATTTGCAAATCTGGTATGTCATAAATATATAGATGTAGCAGTACTGTCCATCTGTATGTCGTGTGTAGGCCTGCCACGATAACACATTTTGCTGGGCGATTAATTGCCCCCGAAAATATCGCGATAAGCGATATTACTGCGACCGGTTAGAGATTTTTTTTTTGGAGAAATTTATTTCCCAAAAGTTCTCAATTTTCTTAAAAAAATTCACTAATATAATGATAATAGCATAATAATGCAAGGACACCGTTTCAAAGTGCAATAAACTTTTATTTAACATTGGAAGACATTTTAAATATCCTAAATAAAAAAATGCTCAGTTTGATTGTTTATTATAAAACAAACTGAAACTGGAAACAAGCCCTCTGTCTGGCTTTTTGTGTCATCCTTTTAACATGTACATGTATTATTAATGTACCTTGCGCCGCGGTACCATGTACAAAATGTTAATAAAGTGTGAGGAAAAAACTGGAAACGTAATAAATAAAACGGCAGTGAAACAATAATCAAATAAACACCAAAATATATACTCTATTGGAATGGAGACTTCAGCACAGGATAAACTAGGGATGGGCAAAAATAATCCAGGAAAACGCTGTACAAAAAAAAAACGTATTTTCCGGTGTTTTAGACTTTTATTTTGAAGCCCACCGCTCCGTCTTTTCCGGTGTTTTAGACTTTTATTTTGAAGCCCACCGACCGGAGCAGAAGTATTGTTGTTATTATCCTAGCAGAACGTATGAGCAGACAATTTGTCTCGTCCGGTTCTGTGTTTTTGAGCTAATGATAAAACAAATGTTGAGATTGTTGGCGAACAACTAACTTTAGGTTAGTTTTAACGTTAGCTACTAACGTTAGATGCAGCTACTACAGGCAATCAACGATGAGGAGGAAGCCTCAAAGCCGTATATCAGGGCTATTCAACTAAATTGTTCAGGGGGCCACATTGTCAGAAACCCAAGGGGCCAGGGGCCGGACTGCCACGGCGCCTCCCCGTGCTATGAATAATATATGTACACTTGACACAACACGCAACCACATTTTCACAACTTTTATTTAACTACAGTACATTTCAAAAGTAGTATACTTTTCAAAAAAAAGTGCTTCATTTATGTGCCACATCTGCAACATCTCCTGCAGAAAGTGCTTCATTTATGACTGTGCAACAACTGCAACATCTCCTCTTCAAGATTTCAATATAAAAATAAAATAAAAAACAAACAAGTGCATGATGTGCATCTGAACATTCTAACATCAACACTTGAACAAAAAAACACATTTATAGTGCAGCTGAGCTTATGAAAAAGTGCTTCATGTCTGTGCAACAACAGCAAATCACAGCATCTTATTAGCACTTATTGTCCACTCTTAACTCTCAAACATCAGGGGGGTGGGGGGCAGACAGGCCTAGCCTACATACACACATCTAATGAGAGCGATTGCACTTCTTTGACTGGGCAATGGCAGAGAAAGAGGGTTCATAGGAAGTGAGGGCTACCCGCAAACAGTGATGCAAATGCTCATTTTGTCAAGGAGGCACGTTGCTTGTTTTAATGGCATTCATGTGAGAGAAACTGGATTCACAGGTGTATGTTGAGCCAAACATTGTTAGCACAGATATTGCCAGCGTTTTTATTTTGGGGAATGTCTTGACATGAATACACTTTATCCAAAATGTTGTGTTGGATTCATTCTCAAGTGCCTGCTTCAGAGCAGATGATGCTTGCATGTCAATTATTTCAAGTTGCAGGAGACCTTCATCAATGTGAAGTGATGCAAGGAACTCTTGTCCTTTTGTGGAAATAGCAGCTACATTGGCAAATGGGTTGCTCACAAAATGCATCAATTCTCTGGACATGTCAAATTCATCAAATCGACTTGCAAAGTTTTCCCTCAATTTATCAATGAAATCTGTCATTAATTGAGTGACTTTTGGCTCAATTGTGCGTGTTAACGTTAACATGAAAAGAAAAAAGTAAAAAAAAAAAAAAAAAAATATTACAAATAAATATTTATTTTTTATTTTTTTTATTATCATGTAATCTTTGGCGGGCCGGTCAGAATCATCCCGCGGGCCGGATCTGGCCCGCGGGCCGCCAGTTGAATAGCCCTGCCGTATATAATAGAATAACCCACGACGTAGGCACGACTCGAAACTACCTGTTATAATAAATTAATTCATGTTTAACTTGTCCCCGTGTCCATTCCTTTGACTAGCCCCACCCGTTCATTGTAAACAATGATGCATGTAATTGTATTAACGTTATTCTGTGTTGTAGCTATGCTATACGTTGTATTTAGTTTGTTAGCTATTTAGCTAATGTTGTTAGCATTGGATAGCGTCAACGCTAGATCTTTAATCTTTATTTAGCAGTCCAGTTTCTCCGGGCAGTAGCGAGTAACTACTTGGGTCTAAAAATAGCTAACGTTACACTACAAAGAACGCTACTTGGTTAAAAGGAGCAACACTATTGAGAAATGTAGTTAAGCTATGTGGCGTTGCCCCCACGGAGCTCCCGTGCTGTGCTCTGTAGTAAGGCCAGCGGCCCCCCACACGGAGAGTGATTGACAAGGGGTACTGGTTCCGCCTCATTAAAACAAACGCGCAAATAGCAATTAATCACGCACGTCAAAATCATTGCATTCATTTTAATTATCGCCCCGATTAATCGATTTATTGCTTATCGCGGCAGGCCTAGTCGTGTGTCATATATGCTATGATGAATTGAAAATGGGGGACCCTGATGTAAACAAGACGAAAGTCTTTCTCTGGTCTGCATCCCCTTAACAATTGTGTGTATTGAGCCGTACTGTACTGTACCCATTCTGCAATCTGTTCACTTAACTTTAGCTTTTGCCCCTTTTATGCATACAATGCCTATGTTTTGGCTAGTGTTGCTCTTCTAGAAAAATAATCCTTGCAGGGTTGCCTATTGAAATACTGTACTACACCTCCAGTACAGAAACATTGTTTATGAGTTTGCGTGTCAGGTAGACCATTGATTGACAGTCGATTCTGACAATTACGTCACACCGCCTGCACCCACCTCTGCTGTTGATGATAACGCTAGCCAAGTTAGCACACACACGCACAGTGGGCCAGTGACTTTGGTGTAGGGGTGCAACAATGCATCGCAATGCATCGATCCTAAGGGGAAAATTCAACTGCATCGATTTTAAAATGGTAGAATCGATTATCGCAATTTTATTGTGTACACAGTGTTATGTTATTATCATGTCCATTACAGCCAACACAACGACATACGCTACTGCATCAAGGTTATGATTAACAAAGCAAGGCATTCGTTTTGTTGCATTAACGTTATATTACTATTGCTATCGATAAATCTAGGTGTTCTAAAATCTAATGCTATTGGTAAGACTAGAATAAGTTACATAAAACTTAATGTAACTGTCTCAGAAAAGTCTTGCATAGGGCAATGGCGGACTTTCCGGAAGTAAAAAAGCAAATGAAAGCTTCCGATTGGTCATTTGCTTTCTTTCCCTTGAAACCAGTCACGTCACTCTACTGTGATTGGACTGTTGGCTTGAGTGCAATGTGGGACTTGTCGTTTTTGAACGATTCGCAGCGGAGAGAAAAAAGCACGACTGAGGCTGTAATCTTCACTCGCACACTGTGCGAGTAATTGATTTTTCCGGTTCGCACACACATATTCTTAGGGGCAAATGCGAGTAAAATGGTCGCACTGTAGAGCCCTGCTAAACCTAAGCTGCTTCACCTGCCGGCCAAATCCTCCCCACTGAATGACCTTTCCATCACAGTGGAGAATGTAGCCGTGGCTTCGTCCCCAACCACCGCAACAACCAGAACCTGCAGATTCCTCCTGAGCAACGTCAGAAGGATCCGCCCCTTCCTGACAAAAAAAGCCACTCAACTCCTGGTGCAATCAACAGTCATATGTCGCATTGACTACCGCAATGCACTGCTTGCTGGTCTACCGACCACCGCCACTCATTCAGAACGCAGCGGCCTGCCTGATCTCCAACCTACCAAAGTCAGCCCATTTAGTTACCCCACTTCTTAGAGAGCTGCACTGGCTCCCCATCACCGCACAAATCCGCTTCAAGGTCCTCCCAAAGGCTCCCGCTTACCTCTGGTCAATGGTCTCTAACTACACACCCTCAAGACCCCTCCACTCTACATCTTCTGGCCGCCTCAGACACACTCCTATCCAAGCTCCGGGAGGGTCATCAAAGAGAAGCCGCCTATTCTCAGTCCTTGCTCCACAATGGTGGAACGAACCTCCCACCACAGTTAGGACAGCCAAAACTGACCAATCTTTTGCGTGGACTAAAAACACACTTCAATCAATATCTGAAATGAAAACAAATAAAATAACTACTAACTTTCTTCTACTATCATACACTCTTCTACTAATTCATCTTCCTCGTCTATATTACTACCTACTATACTAATATGTAGGGATGTCCGATATTATCGGCCTACCGATATTATCGGCCGATATTGGCATTCAAATGTAATATCGGAAATTATCGGTATCGTTTTTTTTAAACATTTATTTAACCTTTATTTAACCAGGCAAGCAAGTAAGAACAAATTCTTATTTTATTTATTGTGAAACGTATGCATAATGTTGGACAATATCGGTATATCGGTAAAAAAGCCAATATCGAACATCCCTACTAATATGTCTCTACTACTATGCATCGACACTGCAGAAGTGCAGCACTCAAGTTTCAACACTGTTTGATGGACATTGTTACTCAGCAGAAAGAGTTGTACCCTTCCCCTGCTGACTTTGAACTGAACTTCGCTTTGGATAAAAGCGTTAGCTTAATGACTAAATGTAAATGTATGTATAGCCTTTTATATATATATATATATATATATATATATATATATATATATATATATATATATATATATACACACACACAGTTACAATACAAATTATTCAACCCCCATTGCATATTAGGCTTTTTGGCAAACATTTAAAATTGTCAGCTGTTTGCAATAAACAAAGTAGACACGTTTAAATAGTTAAATTAAATGGTTTTTAAATGGTTTTGATCAAAATGCAACACAAAATGCCACCTTTAATCACTACTGCAGTCTCAAAATTATTCAACCCCTTGTCTCAAGATTATTCAACCCCCTGTCAAGATTATTCAACCCCCTGTCAAGATTATTCAACCCCCTGTCTCAAGATTATTCAACCACCTGTCTCAAGATTATTCAACCACCTGTCTCAAGATTATTCAACCCCCTGTCTCAAGCACACCTGGTGCAACTAATCAAGGGCAATTAGTTCAACTGTGCTTGAGGAGATAGAACACATAAATACTGGCTAGGGGTTTGTTTGTCGTTTGATTGCACGTTAGAAATATGGCCAAGTCAAAAGAATTGTCCAAAAAGTTCAGAGAAGAGATAATTGCCTTGCACAAACAAGGCAAGGATACAAAAAGATAGGAAAAGGACTGAATGTTCCTATAAATACAGTTGGAAGCATAGTTTGCAAGTTCAAAGTTAAAGGAACAGTGGCTACACTACCTGGACGTGGCAGAAAGAGGAAGCTATCAGCGGCTAACGCCAGATTCCTGAAGAGGCAAGTGGTCAAAAACCCTCGAGTGACGGCAAAGGACCTGCAGAAAGACTTGGTGGCAGCAGGCACTGATGCTTCAGTTTGCCCAGGAAGGCGCATACTAAACACTGAAGGGTTCCATGACCGGACTCCAAGACGTACACCACTACTGAGTACTGACCCAAAAGCACAAGAAAAGTAATCTCCAATATGCTCAAAACAATATAAATAAGCCACATAAGATTTCTGTTCTGTGAAGCAATGAAACAAAACTCTATGGGCCTATGGATCAGCGGTATGTCTGGAGGAAGAAGAATGAAGCATAATGCTGAAAAGAACACCCTGCCTACAGTGAAGCATGGTGGTGGCTCAGTGATGCTCTGGGGCTGCTTCGCTGTCTCTGGCACTGGAAACCTGCAGCATCTGGAGGGCATCATGGATTCAGTCAAGTATTAGGAAATCAGGCTTAACAAAAATAAATTGTTTGGTTCCTGTTGGTTGTCAGTTAAGGCCAAGGGTAGGTAGGGAATTTATTTTATTTTATTTTTTCCGACGGCGACTATGGATATGGAATTTCTTTATTTAATTAAAATGTTCATGACAACATGGATGCATGTACTCTGCCAGCATGTTTAATATCCATAATACTAAAGGTTTGACTAAGATTTTTATGAAACTTTATTGTAATCTGGTGTGATTTGAAGAAGTCAGTTGCAAAACGCACACCAAAGAATATCACTGAACTGGAGGCCATTTCCCATGAGGAATGGGCTAAGATTCCTCAGGAACGCTGTCAGAAGCTAGTGTCTGGCTATGCATCACGTTTGCAGCAGGTTATGACAGAAAAAGGGTGCTCTACTAAGTACTGAAGATGCTTGTCATGAAGGGGTTGAATAATTTTGAGACTGCACTAGTCATTAAAAGTAGCATTTTGTGTTTAATTATATAACAACCATTGTAATATTAGTTTAATTAAACAACTTAAACAGTTCTTGTGTAATTTGTTTATTGTAAACAGTTAGTAAATTGTATATTTTGCCAATAAACCTAATGTGCAATGGGGGTTGAATCATTTTGATTGCAAGTGTATATACATATACATATACTCATCCTGAGCACACCAAGTTAAAACCCTTAAAGGAACATGTCAACATTATGGGAAATGCATGTACAGTCTTCTCCAGAGTGAGACAGGAAGATAGATACCAATTTACTACAATTTACTAATTAAAAGGGCGGCTAGGTGGTGCAGTGGGCAAGGCGCTCACCACCAATGCAGGAGACGCTGGGTTCGAGCCCAGCTCTCCGCATTGCTATCAGCTTGGCTGGTCGTTCATACTAACACAATTGGCAGTATTAGGGGGTGGGAAGCTGATGGGTGGGGATCGGACGTTGTGGACAGCGACTCCTACAGGTCGGTTGGTGTGCCTGCGCAGCAGAATCAGGAAGCGACGGGGGCGGCGTGCCCTCCCACGCAGACCCCCGACGCTGAGAGATCGTGCTGTGCAGGTGAAAAGATGCGACGGCTGCTTCCTCGAGTACCGGAGGGGACACGTGATGTACGGCTTTGTCCACATTGCAGCCGGCTTGTGGGAGGCATGGCCTAACAGCGTTCGAGACAGGGGAGGGTAGAATTGGACGATATGAAATTGGGATGGGAGAAAAATAGAAAAATGGGAGAAAAAGTAGATCAAAATTAGTTTTACTAATTAAGACCAGTGTTTCATATCCGCTTCCATTCATGTGTGCTAAGCTAGGATAGCTTGCAGCTGGAAAGCTTTCTACTGAACACACAGAGAGGAAATTGGTATCCATCTTCTTGTCTGACTCTAGAGAAGATGGTAAGCACATTTCCCATAATGTTGGCGTGTTCCTTTAACAATCTCTGGTTGAAGTGAAAGCAATTATTGAATCTCATAATAATATGATAGTGGTCCTGTGTAGCTCAATGGGTCGAGCACTCTGAGCATGGCACCAATACTGCCAGGGTTAGGGGTTAAATTCCCACTAGGGGCCACCCAAACTAAAACAAGATATGATGTTTGTCATAAATTATGGGGCGTAACCAAGTCCCACCAAGTCAAATCAATGGGATATAAATAGTCCTTATTGGTCTGATATTACATAAATATTACATAAATGGTGGCCACACGAACACGCTCACTTTTCCACATGCTTGTGAATAGACCCAATCATAGATAGTGCTGGGGTTGTAGTCTTCTCACGTGAGCTATGATTCTTCTGTCTGCAGGAGTGTAGAGGTGCTGGGACTCGGCACACGCCTAAAAATAATCAGCATCCCACTGAAAAGTGCCTTGAGTGGTACTGGTACTAGAAAAGCTTTATAGAAATGCATCCATTATAACTATAATTATAATAACAATTATTATTATTATAATCCAAAGGGTTTCCCTGGGTGTTATTCTGCAGTTTAATTGGGATGTATTTGAGGGGTTTGACAAAAGACATTGTGATCTACGACCCCAACCCGTTTAAAGTGTGGGAAGCTATGGTAACTAGGGGTGGGACGATACATCGATCCAGATCGATATATCGATCTATTATCAATAATCAAATATGATCGATGCAACGTAAAAAGATCGATTCATATTGTGATACTCTTATTTTGAAAATCGGGCGACGGCGACGTCATATCCGCCCAGTGTTGTGAAACTCCGTGTAGCTCTGTTCAGCAGAGCAGCGCTAGGGAGCCTCTATTTTGTGACCCGATATAAGTCTGTGCAGTTTTCCCCCCGCAACGGGTCAAATGTATCTAACATGCTTTGCATCGTCGCCATTCTTTTATGCCCACGTCGCGTGACCAGACCTAAATTAACGTTACATTACCTGCTTAAGCTAACTTAGCTAAGAGAGAGAGAAACGGAGAGAGGAGAGGGGAAGGAGGAGGAGGGGCGGAGGCATTCTGTCGGTGTGTGTGTGTGGGGACTGGGGGAGGGGCATTCTGTGTGTGTGTGTGTGTGTGTGTGTGTGTGTGTGTGTGTGTGTGTGTGTGTAAATACCAGATGAAGTCTGGAGTATTATTATATTGATATTATTTACTGAGGATGGACAGATAATGTTGATATGATCATCATGCAACATAAAACAATTGTAGGAACGGTTTGGGAGAGGAAGGGGTTTTAGCTTGCGTGTTGCGAGTTCCAAAACATTTTACTTAAAGCTCAATATATAAAAACGTGGCACTTTACAGTGAACAGGAGGTCTATTTGTATTAAAAACAATAGATTGTTTTTCATTTAAATGTCTGGAAGAGCTCAAAAATAAAAACGTCAATTGATATTTCCGTAGCCTTTTTTTTTGTTGATCTAAATGTGACTGATTGTGTTAAATGGCCACATAATATCGTCTCATATCGATCGCAGGCACCTGAATCGAATCGAATCGTATCGTGGCAGACTGTGATATCGGCAAATATCGTATCGTTGTCCAAAGAATCGATATAGTATCGTATCGTGATGAAACTGGTGATTCCCACCCCTAATGGTAACTATGTCTACAGTATTATGTTTAGCCTTTTTTAGCTAAGCTCTAACCTGATGCACCACATGGTTTATTTCATAGAACCAGGGCTTGCCATTAACACCCGCCAAATGCGGGTAGAATTCGGCAGTGGCGTGTAACTCCGTCACTCTTACCAGCCACTTTGGCGGGTGACCAATGTTACCTTTTTGTGTATTAATCTGAACCGTAGTCGAGTACAGGGGAGCGTTCTCCTAACACTCCAGGGCCGAAGTGCCGGTCATGTAACGTGCTTGTTATAACTAGCCGGACTTCGGGGTAATTCCCTCTGTAAGGTGGTGACAGTAAACCAGGAAACCATTCTCTCAAGGACTGGGCATTTATTTCCGTTTGCAGGGTTGACAACAGCTCTCTATTCTTATTGTTATTGACTAACGTTACACACAAATTAAGTGCCACCTCTCTCTACCGTTCCCGCGTACACTGACTATCAGACCATTCGCTGCATGCATAGACCAGTGGTTCCCAAAGTCGGGGTCGCGACCCAAAGGTGGGCCGCGAGCAGCCATGGGTGGGCCGCGAGATGATTAAAAAAAATTAAAAAAAATCATTATTATTTTTTTATTTTTAATTTTTAATTTTTTTGTCAGGCCACTGAACTTAGAAGCAGGCCAGGACAGTGTTTCTAGTTGTATTCTAAAATTCTATTCTATTGTATTCTAAAATGTGACTATATGGTTTTATATTAACTTAATAAATAAACAAAAACGAAAAATCTACTTATTTCAACGAACATTTCAAACTAAATAACAGATTATGGATATTTAGAATCTGAAGTTTTTGAAATAGAGGGCCAGATGAGGCACAAGACTCGATCGAGATGCGATCCTAACAAAGCGCTTCTGGAGGACTAATATTTTGTAGAGACTCGTTGGGAAAGTGCTTGCCCATACTAAATTACAGTGAGAAAGATAAGGATAAATTTGGCTATAATGTAGAGTAAGAAGATCGCTAGTGGTAACAAGGTGGTTAATTCTCCTTATTATTATTATGCCAAAACATTTATAAAAAAATATATAAACCCAGTCGATTTGTTCTCTCCAGCTCAAATTCTCATCAACATAAACTCAGAGGAATCACGTTGATGACAATTTAGGCATCTCAATAGAATTAATTTAGTATCTTTTTCCCACTGAAAATTATTAAATTAGAATTTTTAATATTCAATGATCATTTGTTTAGTTAGGCCAGCATTTGCTTCTTTGATCAATAAAAGAAAATTTGAGTGGGAGAGAAGAAGAGTTGTGTCATCTGCAAACATTATTGGAGAAAGTAAATTTGAGGCCTGCTGTCTATGTGTGACATTTAATCCAAATCAGCCTTGTAGTATACAAGATTAGCTGCAGACAGACGCTCCTGCCTGGTAGAGATAATAATCAATAGTCTAGTCATATTCTAAAACCCATGCTAAAGGTTTGTGCACACCCCTGATGTAGAATGGGAAAAAAATGCTCAGAGCAGTAAGAGTAAATTATTTCATGTGTAACATTTTTACAAGCCATCTGCCTTTCATAAATAGAATCAGACTCAAAATGCTCATTAAAAATGTCCTCAATAAATATGGCCCATAAACTACATAAAACTCGAGGTCATGATGTGGCGAAAGAATCCTGCATTTAACAGCACTCTTTTTGTCTCAGATACATTTTCTTTACCTCTCATTTAATATCAGTCTTGTCTGACTTGAGGATGAACATACTAGCTAGCTAATGTTACCATGCGTGGAATTATGACACTTTACCATCACAACTGTGGGTTTGCTAACCTAGCTAATGTTAGTCAGCTGTTTTGTTTAGTAGGCTACATAACTGGTGTTTCACTTCGACTCATCCTTGTCAGAAAGTGCCTTACGAGATCCAGACAGGATAGAAACAAAATGTTGTTTAGAAGAAATCAGGTAATGTCTTTCCAGTTCTTTGCATGTAATGAATAAGTCTACCACAAGCCTAGCTAACCCTAACCCTACCACAAGCCTAGCTAACCCTAACCCTACCACAAGCCTAGCTAACCCTAACCCTAACACAAGCCTAGCTAACCCTAACCCTAACACAAGCCTAACTAACCCTAACCCTAACACAAGCCTAGCTAACCCTAACCCTACCACAAGCCTAGCTAACCCTAACCCTAACACAAGCCTAACTAACCCTACAACAAGCCTAACTAACCCTAACCCTACCACAAGCCTAGCTAACCCTAACACAAGCCTAACTAACCCTAACCCTACCACAAGCCTAGCTAACCCTAACTAACCCTACCACAAGCCTAGCTAACCCTAACACAAGCCTAGCTAACCCTACCACAAGCCTAACTAACCTTAACCCTACCACAAGCCTAGCTAACCCTAACTAACCCTAACACAAGCCTAACTAACCCTGACCCTACCACAAGCCTAGCTAACCCTAATACAAGATTAACTAACCCTACCACAAGCCTAGCTAACCCTAACCCTAACACAAGCCTAACTAACCCTACAACAAGCCTAACTAACCCTAACCCTACCACAAGCCTAGCTAACCCTAACACAAGCCTAACTAACCCTAACCCTACCACAAGCCTAGCTAACCCTAACTAACCCTACCACAAGCCTAGCTAACCCTAACACAAGCCTAGCTAACCCTACCACAAGCCTAACTAACCTTAACCCTACCACAAGCCTAGCTAACCCTAACTAACCCTAACACAAGCCTAACTAACCCTGACCCTACCACAAGCCTAGCTAACCCTAATACAAGATTAACTAACCCTACCACAAGCCTAACTAACCCTAACCCTACCACAAGCCTAGCTAACCCTAACCCTACCACAAGCCAAGCTAACCCTAACACAAGCCTAACTAACCCTAACCCAACCGCAAGCCTAGCTAACCCTACCACAAGTCTAGCTAACCCTAACACAAGCCTAACTAACCCTAACCCAACCACAAGCCTAACTAACCCTACCACACGTCTAGCTAACTGAAGGGTTGGTTATTTTGCATGTTTGTCTTCTTTATTAACACCAAGTGCAGTAGTTAAACTATGCTGCGGCTGCTCTGTCCCTCTGTCTCGCTCGCTACCCTGCTCCTGTCACACACAGGCTACACACTCCCCCTCCATTAGCTTTTCTGTGGACAGAAAGGTTTGACGTTGATAGTCTCTCTGTCCTCACTTGCTCCAGGACACAGGAATCTGTGTCATCATTAACCTTTTTTCAATGCTCAATTCCATGATTTCATCATCACAGAAACAAAACTATAGGGTTGTACATCAGTTGGCCGCCGGTCCACATCGGACCTCCTGTCAGAAGACACTTGCCACCGGGCCTAACTGTTTTTGTGGGGGAAACGCCAGCACATAGTAGAGTGGTGATGCGCATGGTTCCTAGTAGGGATGGGCGTGAGTAATCGATTACTCGTAGCTATGAGAAAAATCGATCTTAAATTATTAATAATTTTTATGAAAAAAAATATATATATATATTTTTTTACATATTTGTTTCACATGTATGTGTAAGATTATAACTGTTTGTTGGTTTCCTTAAACATATACGTGAATGAACTAAATTAAGTAATTTTTTTTTTATTAAAATAAAAAAATATAAATATTTTTTTACCCTTTTTGAGTAATACATGATCACTCGAGTATAGCATGCGATCAATCGATCTGGATTATTCTTAAAAATGCCCATCCCTAGTTCCTACTAAGGGTGGGGGAAATCCATACAGCAATATATAGCAATATTTAGCATGCCAATTAGGGCTGCAACTAACGATTATTTTGGTAGTCGACTAATCTGTCGATAATTTTTTCGATTAGTCGACTAATCTAACGATTATTTCTGTCACACCCTCCATCTCTGCTTCCTGTGGGTGCGGCTCCTTTTCCGGGCTCTTAGCAGACTTCTTAGCTTAACATAACAGACCGACAGTAAGTTTGGGGGAACTAATGGGATAACTGGGGTTGCAACAAAAGTGCAACTAGGGCTAAAAACACAATGAAATAAAATAATAATAATAATAAATAATATATCCTTCTTAGCAGACTTCTTAGCTTAACATCCCAGGGAACTAATGGGATAACTGGGGATGTTGTTTGCTCCTGACAAGAGTCTCAAAGTCTGGGGTGATGGTAGACAAAGCAACTCTGAGGTCATGCTCAATGTCCAATCTGTTCCTCTGCTTTGTCTTCAGCTGGACCAGAGCTGAGAAGCCACTTTCACAAAGATAGGTAGTGCAAAAAAAAATATTATAATAATTATTATTATATATATATTTTCTTTTATACGACCCATCGACGCAAAAATTCTGCGTCGACAAGTTTTTATGATCGACGTCATTGATTATGTCGAGTAATCGTTGCAGCCCTAATGCCAATATTATGTCGATACAGTGACGATAATTGTCAATATATATATATTTTTTTATCAAATTAAATCCTATTTACTGCAATGAAAATTATTGGAGTGAGGTGAACAATATAACAAAACATTATGATATTACAATAGTGTGACTTTATTGTGGTAATATCGTATTGTGGGGCCTCTGGTGATTCGCACCCCTAAGGGTTTCCATCAACAGTTGGGTGGATACATTGTAGCGTTGTGACAATCGCATCATCACTTTGAAGTACCAATGGCAATGATTCAAGAAGCTTTGATTCCATTTTGCACTTGAAAGCAATTATTGTGTTACTCAAACCAGGATGTCTTGCCTACATGGCATCACAGAGCACATTAATTTAGAGCCCCTTCTTCAGCCAAATCAAATATGTAAGGGATAATCAACAAGTAGGTGTGCATAAAACGGTTTTAAAAGCATGACGTGGAGGCGAACATGATTCTCCAAATCCACAATTCGATAAAAAAAATAAAGATTCTTGATTTGTAAAGATCAACATAACATTGGTTTTATGCCCTGACAACTGTCATTAGAAATCTCATGACATTTCATGGTTCCACAGAACTGGCCGATATGTAGGAGGTGCTTGGACTCCGTCAGTCAACAAAGAGCGGAGAGTAGGGGTGGTATTATGACCTAAAGTTTATATCACAGTATATTTAGAATTTTGGACGATCACGGTATATTTGTTTTTCTTATAATAATAATGAAAAAATTATTATTAGGAGCAGTACAAGACTCTGGGATGGTAACAATTTATTCCCGGGGGGTTAACGGTGGCCTAAAGGTTAGAGAAGCGGGTTTGTGACCGGAAGGTTGCCGGTTCGATCCCCCGGACCGGCAGGAAAAATCTGGGCTGGGCAAGTGAATTAATAACTCTCTCCCATACCCTTAACACCAACCGCTGAAGTGCCTTTGAGCAAGGCACTTAACCACCAACTGCTCCAGTGGAGTTGCTCAGTGGCCAACGGTGTCAGACTGTGGTTGTACTGGGCAGCTCCCAGGTGTGAATGTGAAGCAGGGTGTAGCTGAAAAAGAGCATCCGTGCTCAGCGAACCTACCCTGGGTAAATAAAGGTAAAAAAAAAAAACTATGAGGTTTCTACTGGGCTCTTCCATTAGTATTCTGTAATCTGTATATTATGACAAAATTGACATTGAATGTAAGTGTTAGTTTAGGTCATTGAACTGTCAGCTTGTAGGATATAATCTTTACTCGCAAATGTGCTCCTAAATAATTGTTCCAGTTTACACACATCTATTTTAGTCACAAATGCAAGTGAAACACTTGCACTGTCGAGTCATGGCTTTAGGTAGAATCACTAATACACAACACACACACACACACACACACACACACACACACACATGCACAACTGTCACTCAACATTGCTTGCCGATAATAATTTTCTGCTCAAGGTCCAAACCACGTCCAGATGATGGACAAGCACTTTCAACTAATTCTTCATCTTTGTTTGCATTGGAAACGGGAGCTCCCACATCACGCTCACAAACTACAGTAGCTTATTATCTTTTAATGGTAGCGTGCAGTTCGCTAGCTTTGTGTGTTACATTCAAAGAGCCTAAAAGTAGCCTTCTACCAGTACATCCAGTAGAGTAAAATCTCTACCTTAACACAGATTTCTTCCGGTATACCGATTCAACCGTTCCAACGCCCATCCCTACTGGAGGCGGAGAGTATCGTGTAAAACCCCAAACAAACTGTGGGAGGCAGCAATATGGCAATAGGCGTGTAGTCTGCCGTTATACCAAGAGAAGAAGACGGTTCACTCATTCGTGCGCTAACTAAACAAGACGGTGGCAAGATGGCTTCTTCTCCTATAGAGCCTCTTTGCTAATAGTGCAGGCATGAGTTTGTTTACATTTTCAGTGAGTGCACACAAGGAGGATGATATGGAATCCGATATAGAAAATACAATTGGCTGTTACTAAACTGTGTTGGGGCTATCAGTGAGAAGCATGTGGTCACTATGAATTGAAAATGGGGGACCCTGATGTAAACAAGACAAACGTCTTTCTCTGGTCTGCATCCCCTTAACAATTGTGTGTATTGAGCCCTAATGTATTGTACCCATTCTGCAATCTGTTCAATAAAGTTTTCATTCATTCATTCATTCATTCATTCATTCATTCATTCATTCATTCATTCATTCATTCATTCATTCATTCATTCAATCAGTCATAACAGAACAAGAGTGGAAAAGGCAGTGATGTATCTTCAACTACAAAATACTGCATTCCATTACGCCATGGCTGTCTGCACAATCACCAACCTGCTTGTGATTTAAAAGTTCAAAATGCAACACTCAATTGGAGTGATTTTCGATTGGGAATCGTGACACCATTAAGACAAACCCCCCCTATCTCTGTTCAGAGTACAACAACCTGCTGATCTATGCCTCAATATGACGATTGAGCCATAAACAGGGAGGCCTGTTGGGATGTTAGATCCTAATGTGAAGAACTGTGATTTGTTCTACGTCTTACAAGGTGGCCTGTTGGGATGTTAGATCCTAATGTGAAAAACTGTGATTTTATATGTATGCTCATTTTACCCTTGCTATTATTTTACTTTTTTACTTTTATCTCTACGCCCCACTATCCCAGGGGTTCCCAAACTTTTCAGGCCGGGACCCAGAAAAGAAGGCGTCAGAATGCACATCGTCAGGCTTTTTTTTTTTTTCATGCGACCGATTTTTTAAGCCAAATATCACTTCAATCCTATTAAGTTAGTTCAAGTTAGTTATTAATTTATATGTGCTATTTATGAGAGGGCTAACTTGTTGCAAAATAATAATGATAATAATAATAGCCTCATTAAAATACTATTGTTGCTTCGGTTGTTTTCAGCGTTTTATGTGCATAATCTGTTATTTCTTGTTAAAAAGGAGGTAGGGACCGCACTCGGAATATATGTGCACACTGATGAAGGCCGGATGGCTGAAAACGTTTTGTGCGCTATAACAACTTGAAAATAAAAACAACGATATTCCGAGTGCGGTCCCTACCTCCTTTTTTGCAACTTAATTAATGTTGGACTACGCACCTGTCTGAGCGCAGTGGTTACCCCCTTTTTCTACTAAAATTGCTGTTATTTAGTTTGAAATGTTTGTTGAAATAAGTAGATTTTTAGTTTTTGTTTATTTATTAAGTTAATATAAAACCATATAGTCACATTTTAGAATAGAATTTTAGAATACAACTAGAAACACTGTCCTGGCCGCGTGAATATTAAAGGCAACCAACTTGTGTTCGGCTTTTCTCTGATTGGCCGCGCCCCCCCCGCGCAGGCAAGCGCAGTCGTCCCACGTCCCAAATTAAATCCAAGGAGCGCAAGCGAGCGGCAGCGCGGGCAACCAACTTGTGTACCATGGGCTGCTGTTCCAACGCACTTGTGTTGGGCTGCTGTTTCACTCGTGTATAAACAAAGCCCATACAGTTATGAAATGCGCTGAACTAGAAAGCGTAACGTTATTATGTTTCGCGTTTTTAACAACCAACTACCAGATTCACTCGTGTATAAACAAAGCCCATACAGTTATGAAATGCGCTGACTAGAAAGCGTAACGTTATTATGTTTCGCGTTCCATTGATTAACGCCATTACCTGCTGTGCTGTAGGAAGCAGAGGTACAGTAAGTTACAGTAGGTGTAGGTTACATGTTTAATCAAAGCCCATACAATTTTTTAGATGAATGATTGTGGATATAATATAGAAAACACATCATTATGATTAGGGATGTCCCGATCCGATCACGTGATCGGAATCGGCGTCGATCACGTGCTTTTCAGAGTATCGGGGATCGGGAAAAAATAATAATAAAAATCGGCAGTCAAACAAAGAAAAATTTTATTCAACAAACATGACCATGTCCACGTCTTAAACTCATACGGAGGCCTTAGTTTTGGTTTTAAATTACATATAATATATCATCATTAATGTATTTATTGTCACACAGAGCAGAATAATTTTCCACAACAAACACATTCCCCTTTAATTTTCACCGTTGCAACAAACACCCCTTTAATTTAGACGCTACACGCTACACGCGGCTCGACCACAACAACAACAACACGTCACTCCCGAAACACGGTTAATATCCACTGACTTGAGCAGCTAGACTTAATGTCAGAGGTTTGGAACTAAGCATTTTAAAATAGAAAGTCAAGCCAGTTGCAATGTTTGCAAGGAGGACAGCCGGCTGGAGGCGAAGTTTTCAGACTAACTTTTGGAGGATAACGTTACGTGACTGAGGATGATCGTCGGCGTTTCAGACCAGAATGGACCATTACGTAAGTCGAACACTGAATGTATACTAATGTGCAAACATATATTGAAACTTTTAATATTTCTCATATGAAGCAGAAGCACATTTCTCAGGGTGAATGTAATAACAAACGCCTCCGCGCTCGCGCCCCGGATATAGGCAACAGATGGGCTTGTCTCGCTCTGCCAGTTTCTGACAAATGCGTCAAAATTGATTACTAATGTGAAAGATCGGATCGGAAACGATCGGATCGATAGATATTTAAAATCACATGCTCGGGATCGGATCGGAAGCAAAAAAAGGCGATCGGGACATCCCTAATTATGATATTGTCAGAGGGAGAGGCATGACTTCGCGACAGCCATATTAGACACTCACTGTACATCAGTGTGGAACTGTAACGTTATATGTTATTTCGCCCGTGGAGGCTGCTGAGCCTGAAGCGCCAGCGGGGCGACGCGGTGGTTTATCCCCGGCTTTCGTGCGCCGCCGCCGGCTTGATACAGCTTCAGCAGCAGCAGCGGCGGTGCTCTGTTGTAGGAAGCCCTTCAATGACAGCGGCGCGCTCTCATATTTTGCGAATGCATAAACTATATCTTAAATTATGGCTATGTGTCTAATATGGCTGTCGCTTATCAATGACTTCGCGACAGCCATATTAGACACTCACTGTACATCAGTGTGGAACTGTAACGTTATATGTTATTTCGCCCGTGGAGGCTGCTGAGCCTGAAGCGCCAGCAGGGCGACGCGGTGGTTTATCCCCGGCTTTCGTGCGCCGCCGCCGGCTTGATACAGCTTCAGCAGCAGCAGCGGCGGTGCTCTGTTGTAGGAAGCCCTTCAATGACAACGGCACGCTCTCATATTTTGCGAATGCATAAACTATATCTTAAATTAAATTAAATTATCATTGATGGCTGTCGCTTATCAATGACTTCGCGACAGCCATATTAGACACATCGCCATAATTTAAGATATAGTTTATGCATTCGCAAATATGAGAGCTCTGTCATTGAAGTGGGTGGTGGCAGCATTACTAACAGTAGCGATTTTTATTGTTTTGTCATGACCAAACATAATCCCAACATAGATAGGAGGTGTACTGTATGTCAAATGTCGGTCATGTGGTGGAAGAGTTTAGTACAGTCACACAACAGAACACCGCTGTAGTACAGTCACACAACAGAACACCGCTGGTTCGACCAGCTCTCCTGCCGCGTCTCTCTTGCCGCAAGGGCGTGTGCTAGTGGATTGATTGATTGGCCGTGTGGCCAATCAGAGAAACGCTGAACGAAAAGCTGAACACAAGTTGGTTGCCTTTAATATTCACGCGTCCTGGCCTGCTTCTATGTTCAATGGCCTGACCTTTTTTTTTTTTTTTTTTTTTTTTTAATCATCTCGCGGCCCTCCCGTGGCTGCTCGCGCCCCACCTTTGGGTCGCGACCCCGACTTTGGGAACCACTGCACTATCCGATGGGTGCATACTCTGACCTTTATCATGTTTTGTAACAGATTAACAGATTAGAGAAGCCTATTGGCATGTGAGGTTCTGATATATGATTTGATTAATATATATCCCACTTGCCGCTTGTTTTACACTGATTTTATGTCTTATTTCTTACTGATGTAAAGCACTTTGAACTGCAATCCCCTGTATGAAAGGTGCTATACAAATAAAGTTATTATTATAATACCATAATAATACCTTCCTGCCTGATCTGTCATGTATGTGATCGTGAATCATGATCATTGTTGGGACTGAATATACAGAGTAAATCTTTGCTATTCTTTCCTTCCAGCAACAGATATGTTCAACAGTGCAGTGTAACATCTGAAAGTCTGAAAAAAGGATTATGTGAAAAGTCCACTGTGATGCTCTCAGTTGAATATATATATTTATTTTCAGACACATCCCCTGCATTAGTGTACAGCGTAGGTAGATACGGGGGGAGACTGTATCCTCTTTAGATCTAAACCAGCCAGAACCGTGCTGGAATAATAGTTTACTCTAAAAAGCCAGAAGCATTCCGGTTATGATGAAAAAGTGCAGCTGGGAAAGTGGGTCGAGGGCTCTACAGACCAGTCAGATTCCACCATCGACTGACCAAACTCAATTAGTTTTGAAAGATGTTTCAAAATGGCTGGAATGTATGACGTAATGAGCCTTATGAAAGGGCTATTGAAACAATAGTAGGGTAGATGGGATAGGCCCTGCTGTGTGCTGCTTAGCCCGTTTTCAGCCTCTTTCCTCATGTAGGCCAAGTTCTTCTACACGGTAGGGGTGGGTGGGTTATGCAGCTCAACATCTTAATAACAATGAGGCAATGATGAATAATACAATGTTTTGTAATTCACTTCTTTGGTTACTAATCTGTATTACAGCATGTAACCGAGTTACAGATAAAGCCAGGTAAAAAGTGCAGTGTGGCCGGACAGGATATAGAGATCTAGGCCTGCTCGTATTAAGCATGTCAAGAGTTAAGAGTGCTGATCTATGATCAGTTTTATCTCCCAGGTTGTAATGAAGGGGATGGTCCTTGCAGGGGACCCGTTCACTGATCTTGGCATTAGCACTCGTCTGACTTGATAGAAGCCATGCTGTATAGACAAGAGTGTGTATAAACGTAAAGCAGGGAGGCTGGCACAAGGCAAATGCTCCTCTACTGGAGACATCTTCAGTCAGTCTCTCTCATCTCCCTCATCTCTCCCAATACATCATCACCATGCAACACACACACCAAAGAAAATCCATTATCCGCTTTAACCATTTCCTCTGCTCATCAAATCATTAATCACCAAGCTCGGCGAGGACAACATCGACGGCACCGGTTGAATCAGGAATGGCGGCTTATCGACACCACGGCTAGGGCTGCTACTGTGAGAACCTGAGAACCTGATAATATCCAGAACACTCCTCTCTGCCTTTATACCCCTCTGCGTCGCCCTCAGGTCTGCATCAGCTGATATTATTAGCTCACGTGGGGTGTGGCTTACAGCAGTGGCAGCAGCAGTTGCTGGTGGGGATGGGGGAGGTGGATTATCTATACATCAATGCTACATGCCTCAACACACTAGCTAGCAGCCTGTCCAATCCAATAGCGTTATCGGCGGGGAGCTAAATGCTAAATGCAGCCTTTGTTGCTCCTCCTTGGTGTGTGTCGACTACTGGGGCTGGTTTATTGTTACAGCGTGCTGTAAATTAAATTGAACTTTGAGCTGTCATCTTGGCAGCCGCCGTTCTCACAGGCAGAAATGCCAGCGACTAGCTTATTTATTGTTGCACCAGAAAAGCACATCGGCAGAAAGAGAGGGAGGGGGGGGCTAAATTTGCAATCTTTAAAGCAAATTTTGTTTGAAAACACTGTTCATCTGAAAGTGACATGGGCCTTCGTCAAAGCCACACGAGAACATTCCTTTTGACAAGAGTTGTCAACATGGGAGACTTGACTACATACCCGATTTTGGGCTTCTGCTTGGGCTTGGAGGACGGCACGATGCGGGCCCTCTTGGAAGTATTCTCCTTGGGCCGGGCCTTGCTGCTCTGCTTGCGCTCGCGGTGCGACCTGTGCTGTGACGAGGAGCTAGGAAAACTCTCGGGGCTCATGACCCGGGGTATGTTCTTCTCCCCTCGCTGGCGGGCCTTGGCGATGGCCTCCGAGATTATCCGGTTCGCCTTCTCCTGCTTGTTGTCCTCTGTCGCGTCCATCGGCTGCTGCTGCTGCTGTTGCTGCGATGCCCTCCGCCCCCCGCTCCTCTTCTCCGACGAGGAGCTGTAGGAGGAGGAAGACGACGAGGACGAGGACGACGAGGAGGACGATGAGGAGCTGCTCTTCATCGGGGGGCTGACGACCCGCACCTGGCTGCCGGGACCATTCGTGTTCTTACGAGGCTGAGAGGAAGAGAGAGGAAAGAGGGGACGGGAGAGAGAAATTTGAATTTAGTCTCACACATACCAAAGACATGATGTCATGTGGCGTATAAGCTGTAGGCCGCCCCGCCACACAGACAGGAACTCGAAATAGCTGCTAGTGGAAAAAGCCACGGCAATAACGAGATCTCTGTATGATGGACACACAAGTAAGTGAGGTGGGCGATCGAGGCCACGTTGAAGCTGTAAACACATAGGGCCCGATTCAGACTTGAAATCAGTGCAGCATGGAGTTAATACCAAACCTGTGCTACTCCCCATTCAGACCTGTGACTTATCCTTGGAATTCACGCTCTTCTAGACAGGGTTGCCCTCTTAGTCCCGGACTATTCGATTTATCACTAGAACCTTTAGCACAATATATAAGACAATCCCAACTCATAGAACCAATTGTAATCAAGGGCACACAACACAAAATTAGTCTATGCGGACGACGTAATACTGTTCATGCAAAACCCTAACACCGCAATGCCTCATCTTCTCAAGTTGATTAATGACTTTGGCGACCTATCGGGATTTAAAATAAACTGGCCAAAGTCGGCTTTCCTTCCACTGAACGCCCCTGCAAAGAATAGAAGTCTTCCAGAAGAAATACCAATGGTTAAACACTTTAGATGCTTGGGAGTTGAAGTATTCCCTACCATAAGCCAAACGGTGAAACACAATTACATAGAAATCCAAAATAAAATAAAATACGACCTTGACAGGTGGTCAAAACTTAAAAACTCAGTACAGGCACGGGTTTCAATAGTTAAGATGGATGTCTTACCTAGAATCAACTTAATCAGCTCAATGCTTCCGTTACATACACTCTTCCGCATATAAATTTATTTGGAATAACAAACCACCACGTATAAAAAGATCCACTGCACAGAGAAACAAAGCAGACTATTTTAAGGCGTACACTTTAAGACCACTGACAACCTGGTTTGAACCCCAAGCATCAGTATCCTGGAGACATTTAGAAGTAAATATAGTAGCACCACATAGACTGCAGGACATAGTATACACCAAAATATCAATTAAGCAATGCGAACTGAAATTTGGCCCCATAATTACACATGCGATCCGGATATGACGTGAAACACAAAAAAAATATTCTAATCCACATAAATGGCATAATCATACTCCCTTATTCAATAACAATGCACTCCTGATTAGAAACGACCTATAAGATTCCCTAGATGGGAAAAGCAAGGCATACATACATTAGGAGATGTTTTCAACAAACAGGGTATTTGTAGCTATGATGAAATAGAAAATTTTTTTTATCTCACCGGTTCCACATATCTTTTTTACGCACAATTATTGTTATGTTTGAAGACTCACGGTGTTCCATTAAGGATACCAATTGCACACCACAGATACCACAAATGTTTCTATGAAAGAGAGACATCGAGAGGTTTTGTATCAGATTTTTATCATCAATTACTAACGGCTTCGTATGAAACCCTCCACCTAGACTCTGTTTGGAGGAGGGATATACCAGACCTAGAAAAAGATTTTGATTGGCAAGAAGCCTGGGCAAATGTTCGACTTGCATCAAGGAACCCGGACCATCAACAAATCAATCTTAACTATATTCATAGGACATACTTGACTCCTATAAGACTGAACAGAATGGGTCTTAAACAAGACTCCAAATGCTCTGTATGTACAAATGGGGACGAGGGGACATTTATGCACATGTATTGGGACTGCCCACCAGTTAAGATATTCTGGGAAGAAGTGACCCATCAATTATCAAATCTCTTAATTCTGAATATACCTGTACACCCCTCTATATTACTGCTGAATGATGTTTTTGAATATGCAGTACCTATACAGCAAAAGAGATTGGTTTTATCTGGTATTACAGTGGCAAAAAAACTGATAGCATCACGATGGTTTCAACCGGAAGAAATGTGCCGAAAGGTCTGGATTCTTACATATCTCGATGTGATTTATCTAGAAATATCTACAGCAAGAATTTTGGGTCTCAATGAATCCAAATTGACAATGTGGTTAGAAGTGGTGGAGAGAATAAAAGCTAGCATTTAATGGTAGTGTCTGGTTAGGAGCGAAGGATAATGGATGGATTATCCATTGGGGGGTCCAGGGCGGGGGGTGCGAGCAAGAGCATATGTGTGTAGGGGAATAGATAGCAGGTATTAGGGGTATATCTTGTATAAGACATTTATCCAAACGGTGAGTTAACTGATGTACACTGTTTTACAATGCTTGTATATCTAATCGTGTGTTGTCATGTTTGTTTATGTGTTTGTTTAAAAAATAATAAAAAAATAAAATACATCCCAAAAAGAATAGAAACGTAGGCCTATTATTTATGATCAGTGGCCTTAGTCAATCTTGAAATTTGTTCTAATATTGTTTGCTTATGTGTCCTTCATGATGAGGTCGATATGTAAAATAAAAACTGTTACTATAACAATGCATGAGCTGTTTACACCATAGTGTTCTATATAAGTCATTCACTTGTTAGTACCAACTTATCCAGGATGGTCAGATGGAGAGGCGAGCTCGACACCCATGCATAAATCTGTCCAATTGAGGTCACTGCCTCAATTATTATAATTATTATTATTATTATCACCTGCCGAATCCGCCTTTTCATTTGCTTTGTTGGTGCAGATATTTTGCACCATAAATGGCTTCATTGTGCTTGGAGACCTCCACAATGAGACCAGCGATTTGTTGAAAAAACATGGATCTGCGTTTTGGCCTGTTTCTCTATTTTTCAGTCACAAGAGTGACCTGCTTATAGCTCATTGTTGGCTGAATGGGAGTAGATGTTAATTGAATAATTAGCTATTAATATATTACCTATTCGTCTCATCTATATTCTACCTCAGCATGCATGAGCGTCAAATGGTGTTCCATGACGAACGGACCAAAGCCCATTGATTATCAAATCCGTTGCACACAAGTTTTAAACATTCTAAACACACACACCGATGAAAGATCTGGACGCATCTGCTCTATTATGACATGTGTGACTAGGGATGGGTATCGTTAGGATTTTATCGATACTACTACTCTTATCGATACTGCTTAACGGTTCGGTACTTTATCGATACTCTTATCGGTTCTTTTTGATTATTTTTTTTGCAAGAAAAAAAGACAATTAATTAAGAACAGAATCGACATTGCTTTATTATTTATACAACTTAATACTTTATAAATAAGTATTATAAATAAATATAATTTCTTCAGCAACAGCAATGTTCTTTTATATAACTTTATAAATAAATATAATAAATTAATATAATTTCTTCAGCAACAGCAGCAACAATGTTTTAAATGTGTCTGACTCTGAATTATAGACTTTTTATAATAAACAACAAATGCAAAAGGCTAACAGAACTGTGACACTCGTTCACCCTATCCTCTGTCATCCTTCCTCTAGCTGCTAGGGAGAAAGGACTTTGGGTGGTGGAGGGAGGTAGAGGGAGGATGTGTGGTGGCCCTGGGCTCACTGGCCTGGGACACATTGGTGGCTGACGCCTCAGCTTGACGATCTATAAAAAGTTTTTAGATTGTAGTATTTGTAGCTAAACAATTATTTTGTTTATTAGCCTATTTGTAATAATTCGTTATTAGCCTAGGAAACTCCGTATCTTGGCTTACCGGCTGCAGTGGACGTGGATGCAGATGGACCACTGCGCGCAAGGCAGTCGAATACGGCGCATTTCTGCACGCTAATATCATGTTTTGCCAACAAATGTTTTGATAGGTTGCTCGTATTGCCACCCTTACTGGCAAATGTTTTGTTGCACTTGTGGCAACGTGCATTGTCGGCATTGACCCTTGTAAAGTATATCCATACTTTAGAACGCTTCGCTCTATCCGCCATGATCACGACTCAGTGCATGCAGAGCTGCTGTCTGTGTGCAGCGCGCTATAGCACGGGGCGTCGGGGACAGAACTTTCATTAAGGAGTACCCGTATGTAGTACCCGTATGTCTATGTGTAGCACTAGCGAGCGACTCGCGAGGAGTGTGTGTAATAATTGACTCGCTGGCTGCGGCTCGCTTCTCGTGCAGAGACAGAGAGAGGATCGTTCGCAACTTTTAAATAATAATAATAATAATAATTTCTCTAGAGTATCGATAGCAGTACCGAGGACGTCGGAGCTTATAAATACTCCGGTATTTTCTAATATAGTACCGGTTCCCGTTCAAAACCGGGGTCCGGGGGGCATCCCTATGTGTGACAGATGATCAGTCAACTGAAATAAATCCCTGGCCAACTCTAACATTACAGGGAATTAACGTTTTCATCACTACCTAATCCTCAAGAACGAATCCAGTTAAATGAACCCCCAAAACTCTCTCTCTCTCCTCATATACACATGATTAAAAAAAATAGGCGATTATCAGTTGGGCCTTGAGTGCCCCCCTGAAACCCAGTGTGTACATCCTATCCCCCATCTGATAGCAGCCACCACATGGCGATGGGAGAGATGGGGGAGCAATGAGGTGGAGCAAGACTAGTCTATAGCTATACAGTTGAAGAGACACATACTGTACACACTCAAGCTGACTGTTGTTTCCTCTACAGGAAGCGGCAGCAGCAGGATGAGATGCTGTCTGATTGTATGACGAGGGCAGAATGAACGACGCAGCTTCATAAAAAGGAGAAGCGGGCCCAGACACACAAGACGCATTCAAAGAGAGAAACACATGTTGCTCACCAGCGATCGAAAGGGGAGAAGTCACAATACACAACACACACACAGGCTAAGTTCCTGGTGTACTGGGCTACGTGGACGACTGTTGTGGCTTCTGTTGTTGAGTTGGCCTTGTTTATCATAGCAGAATGCTCATTTGTTTCTAAGCTGAAAATCTGTGGCTCTGTTTCTGTTACTGAAGATGATCAATATATCAATATATCATGGTAAATTCAATGTCCATACCTTGGCAGGATTACTGCAGAAACATGTCAAGATCGATTAGGGCTGTCTTAAATGCTTCGAAGCTTCGAACGTTCGATTCGATGGCACAAGCTTCGAACATTAAAAAAAAAATCAAAGTAAAAAAAAGGAAAAAAATCTAAAAAAATCGTTTTTTTTTTTTTAACTTCGATTTGTGTGTAGGTGTGTTTGTGTGTGTGTGTATGTGTGTGTGTGTGTGTGTGTGTGTGTGTGTGTGTGTGAACTACCCATCCCAGTTAGGACAGCCGAATCCCGTCCAATCTTTCGCCGTCGACTAAAGACTCACTTCTTCAACCATTATCTGAAATGATAAAAAAAAAAAAAAAAATCTAACCGTGACTAACCTTACTGTCATGCACTTGTCCTAATAAACGAACCTACACTGTAACACGCAACACTTTGATGAACATTGTTACTCAGCTGATAGAGTTGTACCCTTCTTGCTGTCTTGTCGTACAGAACTTGTAAGTCGCTTTGGATAAAAGCGTCAGCTAAATGACTAAATGTAAGTGTGTGTGTGTGTGTGTGTGTGTGTAGGTGTGTGTGTAGGTGTGTGCGCGCACCTTGTAGAATTCCACACATAAGAAAGAAAGATACTGGGATGAATAAACAAAATAGGAAATAAAATGTAGAAATGCATGCATTACATAAATAAATATGAATCTCCATATATGAAATATAACATTTAGATAAGGTGCTACTGAGATGTTTTGGTGAGTTCTTAGTTTTTTTGTGGAAGTTGCCCTTCTTAAAAATGCATGAACATTCACTGATAATTGGTCTGTAGTGGAGTCTACAAGGTCTACATTGCCGGACCATGTAGAATCCGGACCTTGTAGACTGACATAATTCTGTGCATAGTTTAGTCTACACAGGCCATATTTCAAATAATAAATAAAATAACATTCATCTTAAACATTCTTGATTTGGGGGATTGGTAGTTCCCATGAAATCTGAAGTTGTTCAAACGACAACAGCGATCCACCTTGAATTAAATCACACAGCCGAGTGAAACCTTGTTGGATGCGTCAGTCACGAAAGGGGCTACTTAATTAATTAATCCAACCCACTTTATTTATAGAGCACATTTAAAAACAACAACGTTTACGAAAGTGCTGTACAAGTCCCACAACATAAGATTAAAAAAAATATATATATATATTAAAAAAAAATTTAAAATTTTTTTTTTTTTTTTTCCGAAGCTTCGAATTAAAATCGAAGCTCGGCCCCGAAGCTTCGATTGCCAAAAAAAGCTTCGAAGGTCAGCCCTAAGATCGATAGAGAATGAAAGAAAATCGCTGCGACTGCCACAAATCCATCAACATCCTCTATTTTCTGAGTTCTGCAGAAGGAATTACAGTGCAAAGGAGGCCTTTCCAAAAGAAATGTGCTTTATCAACAAAAATAACTTCACATTCACAGTTAGCAAGGCTTCTCAGCTTCTCCCTTCTCATCAAAAGTGCTGTGGGGCGGCGCTAACAGCAAAACAGGAAGCAACAAGGGTTTATGGGAAACGTGGTCTTCTTATGAGAATTAGGTTTCAGCAATGATCTCATTTATATTATTTATATACTGTACAGTATCACCACCAATATGACAATGATATGTTTAGTTGAGAATTCTCCTTGTAGCTGCTTAAAAAACTAAAGGCAAACCCTATAAAGCAATTGAGTTAGACTGTTATTTCCCAATGTTCACTACATATTATTTCAGTCCATAATATATATAATATGAAGGAAAACATGCTCACAGCATAGATGCTAGTTAATTATCAATGAGTGAGAGTGTTGGCAGGTATCGAATTATGTTTAATAGCCTACCTCTGTGGTAGGGAGGGGTAGGGCTTTGCACAAACAAATTATTCCAAATGATAGGCATTAGGCGGTGATCTTTTTAAAAGCACCAATACCTCGCTTTAACTCTAATTTATTCTCTAACTTTGTTCGAGGCTACTGACGTAAATAAGAGGGCAGTGCTCACACAGCATACAGGAACACCTGTGATTGGTCAGTCAATGTAGCTGAGGAACTAGGAGCCCTTGATTTGACATAGAGGACCAGTCAATATCACAGACGATCACGTTTAGTTAATTGCGGAGGCCAAAATGGCCATTACGATTAATATAGGATTAACTGTGCAGTACTACTCGCCCTAGAGGAGCACTGGTGCGAGCGAGGAGGCTTCCTGAAAACACAGTAGATATACAGAGCACATGCTGCTGCTGGTCCAATCTCCCACAAATGCTGCTCAGCCCGGCTGGTTCTCTCGCTCTGTGGTGCCCCCCCCCCCCCCCCAAAAAAAAACAGAAAAGAGCTTCATGTCAGAATCCAGCACACAGCCTTTCAATATGGCACACAGAGTGGTGAGAACATTGAGCCAAACCCCCCCATGAATAATCCAGCCTGGCTGATACGTGATAATATGTGAATAATACATGGCGTGTGACGCCACTTATTCCTATTGTAAAGCAGTGACTGCCCTGTGGCCTGGCGTGGAGCTCCAGAGGGCAGAGAGCAGAGCACCCCACAAACCAATGACCTAATCTAAAAACGTGTTGCATGTATTATGGTTCCGTGGGCCCGGTGCTTTTCACACCCCTGTTGGCTAAATAAAAGAATTATCTCAAACATCTCACACACACAATGCTGAGGGGAGGGCAATAAATAAAAAAAATAAGCATTAAGATTTTCACATGTGCCGTTGCCGAGGCTATTAGAGAGGGGAAATGATTGATTTGTGCTGGAATGTTCTCATTCAAGTTCAAGGTAGAGAGAGAGGGACACGGAGAGAGAGGAGAAAATAGGAGGTGAAGTAATGCTATAAGAGCGGAAGGAAAACGTGAGAGAACAAGAGAGGCAGCGAGGGGAACTACTGACAACAGGAATGAGACGCTATGAAAAGTGAGTGTGTTAGAGAGAGAGGGAGAGAGGGAGAGAGGAGATAAAAATGCACCAAAACTGAGAGCAGTGCAGCTGTGTAATACATCTATAAATAACTTAAATTACAGGCTGCCAGCACTGCAGTGATTTCAATCTCTCCAACAGCACGCAGTCCCATGAAAACCATCACAGCACACTAAAGGCAAGGAGAGAGGACACACACACACAGAAAGCCCTGTTCGGGCCAGTCCGGCCGCTCACCCACCTCATGCAGTGAACTATCCGGTGACTGAGGGGTTCAACTCATGTGAGAGAGAGAGAGAGAGAGAGAGAGAGAGAGAGAGAGAGACACACACACACACACACACACACACACACACACACACACACACACACACACACACACACACACACACACACACACACACACACACACACACACACACACACACACACACACACACACACACACACACACACACACACACACAATAAAACTGCAGCACAGGAAAGCTATAGCAAAAGAAGGAATCCGTGGAGAACAGGGGACTGTGAGAAAAGCAAGCAACAGTACAGGGTGAACTAGAGAGAATGAGAAAGAGAGGCAGCGAATCTAGTACATGCCTACATAAGGCCTACCACAACTAAGCAAATGAGTATAGAGTGTGAGTGTGTGCATGCGTGGGAGGGGGGGTACAAAAAAAAGCAGCAACGAGTTCAAGATGGCGGCGGTGCAGCATGAACCAGTAACAGTGGAGGTTGTTCAGTTCCCTGCCAGCCCCTCCTCCCTCCCTCCCTCGCAGCTCACTTACCCTTCCTCTTGGCCTCTTCACTGTAGACATGCTTTCTTTCTTTTTTTTCTCCTTTTCTCTCTTTTTCATCCCCCTCTCCAACCACCTAACAAAAGCCTTGCCCTTTTGCCGGGATTTTTTTCTCTCCCTCGCTCTCTCACTCTCTCACACACACACACACCACACACACACCTACACGCACACACACACTCGACGGTAGTTCTCTCTTCCTTGAGCTGTGTGTCCTCCCCCTCCCCTCCCCCCTCTTTCAAGCCGGCAGTGGAGAGAGTGGTGTGGTAAAAGAGAGAGAGACGTCGGTGTTCCTCTTCCTCCTCCCCCAGTGGACAGGGCTCAAGAGGAGCGCATGGGAGCTCCTCTCTCTCTCTCTCTCTTCACAGGGAGCTGTGGCAGCAGCGGTGCTGTGGGCGGTGGAGGAGGTGCGTGGCAATCCAGGAAGCTCTCATTCTGCTACCGCTTCTTGCCTCGCCATTGCTGTCGTCCGGCTAAAGCCTTGCTGTCTGTGTGTGTTTATGTGTTGTATGTGTGTGTGTCTCTCTCTCTCTTCCTCCCTCAGTTCTCTCAGAGTTGCTCTCCCTGCCTTCCTCTCTCCTCCCTTCTCATTGATTCACCCTCTGCCTGGCGATCGCGTGCTCGCTGGCTCTCTCTCGCAGGCTCTATCCCTCCTCGTTCTGTTCCTTCTTGCTTTTCGCTCTCTCCCCTCCTCTTCTGTCTTTTTTCCACCTTGTGTGCGTTCTCTCTTCCCTCTTACATCCTCCGACTTGAGGGAAGGGGTGAAAAATTAATATTTTAAGAAAGAAGGGGGGGGGGAAGGTAGGTTATTCCCTTGTACACAAAAGGCTTTTGTGTCGGCTTTGCTTGCTTGTTTTTCGTTCTCTTCCGATTGTTTTCCAATTCCTCAGCTCTCTCTCTCTCTCCCCTCCCCTCTGCCTGGCTGGGGCGTATATGGCGAGCTCCGGTCTCCGGCAGCAGCGCGGTGGAAAATGAAAGCACAAAGCAGCAAAATGCATCAGCATGAATATTAGAGATGTCGTTAAAACCCGGACTCGTTTTTTCCCCTCTCTCTCTCTATCTCACTCACTCACTTGCTTGCTTACTCTCCCTCTCTCTATCTCTCTCTCTCTTTAGCTCTTTGTGAGGAAGTAGGCCAGCAGATGGTGCTAGCAGTTATTACATTAACTTTCACAACTTAACCCCAAAAGTACTGGTTTGCTGTAACACTACAAGTAGAAAGAGCTGGTCTCGGGTGGGAAGCTACTTGGGCCAGTGCCGTACGGACACAGGTATGGAATATAGTCATTCAAAAATGTTGGGCTGGTCCAAACCCTTTCCATATATCAGGATAATGAATTGAAAACAAAAACTAAAGAAAATTCAAGTAATTAAACGATTAAACAACTGCATATATGTACAGACTAATAAAATGCCAAAGCACCATCCCCTCTACTCTACTCTACTCCCTAGTCTTCCAGGAGCCATGGCGGTGGCCGGCAGTGCTGAGCCTTCAAGCTGTGAGCTCAAGCACACTCTAGTGGGGAGAATCTCTGCCCGGCCGGCCGTGTTTCCTGGAGGAAGGAGGGAAGATGTCGCGAGACGAGATTTTCTTTTGTGCGTGTGTGTGTGTGTGCGTGCGTGTGTGTGTGGGGGGGGGGGGGGGTTGCTAAGGGAGTGCGCTGGAGGGGCCAGGGGAGACATGGGCCAGGGCTCGCGGAAGGGAGGGGGGGCTCCTCAGAAAGTGATACATGGGGCCATGTGCACCGGCTGGCACATGGCACCGGGAAATACACAGACACACACACCTGGCATGAAGCCTGGCGCAGGCCACCTTTAGGTCAGCTCGGGATCGCCGAGTCACACACACACACACACACACACGTGTTTGTGTGCAAGCACATACAAACACAATAACTCACATGTGCACATGCGCTCACAAGTGTAAGAGGCAGACATCCTGCTCTGTAACACGAGATTTACATCACCAACAACAACAACAAAAGGGAAATAACACCTCAAATCTATGCATCTCCGAGGAGGAAATACTCTGACCTGCGAGCACATGAATTAAAAAGGGAGAAAAACCATACAAATACACAGTTTTCAACAAATACAATAAGCTACTATGAGCAGCTTCAAGTAGGCTAGTCTTTATAGTGTGGTTGGTCATGCAAAGGACACTAAAGCACATGTCAACAGTAGATGTGGGCTAGATAGCCTTAGAAATACTTGTGTACAACTGTGTGTGTGTGTGTGTGTGTGAGGCAGTCTCAGTAGGCAGCCAGGGGCCAGGGCCTTTGAAGTTTGGACCTTTAGGAACTCAGGCAGCAGGCTACATGGCCAGAGCCAACACACAGAGCTGGCAGCAGAATCTGCAAGTAGTACAACTACACACCTATCTAAATGAGCCCATTCAATAGAGGACAACCTTCAGAGAAACCCTGGTTAAAGCCATGATAGAACACATGTTTTGTCAAAGTTTGAGTCTTCATCAAACCGACCAACATCTCCCTTCATTACCATTACTGTGTCTTTATAACGTGGTATAGGTCCATTAGGCATAAAAGAAAATATTGTTTGGTTCCTGTTGGTTGTCAGTTAAGGCCATGGGTAGGTAGGGAATATATTTAATTTTATTTTTTATTTTATTCTTTCCCACGGCGACTATGGATAGAGAATTTCTTTATTTAATTAAAATGTGCACGACAACATGGATGCATGTACTCTGCCAGCATGTTTAATATCCATAATACTAAAGGTTTGACTAAGATTTTTATGAAACTTTATTGAAAAAAATAAAATAAAATACACATTTTAAATTTTTTCTTTTTAAACTCATAAAATAAATTGGGTCACACCTAAATCGGCAGGGTCGGTCGGCAACCGGAACCAAACCATTTTTTCTTTTAGGCCTTATCAACCACATGCCCCTGTGTTCCATATTATACCTCTAATAACAACACAATATTGTTATGGTGTAGCCAAAAAAAGAATATGAAACATTAGCTAGAATTTCCATCGTTTTCCATCCAGAATCCAACCTTATTATCAAACAACAGAGCCGCCTGGTGCGTGAAAGGCAGCAAGAGAGGAGTCCAATAACACCTCCAATAGATCGCTACAGAGAGGCTTTCAGCTGCTGAGCACGACTGTTCAGTTGAATATTATTTTCTCTCTCGCTTGAAATATGTATGGGTGCATGTGTCAAAACAAGGGAGACAGACACAGAGAGGGAGTTATAGAGAGAGAGAGAGAGCAAGGGAGAGAGAGAGAAAACGAATACGACGGCAGGAACAGGCGACGTACACTATGCTTGAGTGGTCACATAGCATGGAAAGCTAACAGCTTCTTGGCAACACAACGGTTAATATGCAAATGAGCTTGGCAGAGCTGTGTGCAGGGGGAGTTGTTTCCCTGAAGAGAGGGAGGGGGAGAATAAGAGCTGGTGGAGAGGAAACGAGTGGAAGAGGTGTGGGAGGAGGAGGGGGAGAGAAAGAAAGAGAGGAGGGTTTGGGAGGGAGAAGGAGGAGGCACAGGTGTCAGTTTCTGAACACTCCATTATTACCTCATCACAGGGCCTGTGTTAGTGTGGCACTCTCATTGCTGCCTGCGCCACCCAGCGAGACACCCTCCACTAACACACCATTAGAGAGAGAGGGAGATATATAGAGATAGAAGATATACTTTAGTAGGCCTGCCGCGATAAGCAATAAATCGATTAATTACCGCGATAATTAAAATTAATGCAATGATTTTGACGGGCGCGATTAATTGCTATTTGCGCGTTTGTTTTAATGAGGCGGAACCAGTGCCCCTTGTCAGTCACTGTCCGTGTTGGGAGGCGGGCCGCTGGCTTTACTACAGAGCACAGCACAGGAGCTCCGTGGGGCAACGCCACATAGCTTAACTACATTTCTCAATAGTGTTGCTCCTTTTAACCAAGTAGCGTTATTTATAGTGTAACGTTAGCTATTTTTAGACCCAAGTAGTTACTCGCTACTGCCCGGAGAAACTGGACTGCTAAATAAAGATGAAAGATCGAGTGTTGATTCTCATTCAATGCTAACATTAGCTAAATAGCTAACAAACGAAATACAACGTATAGCATAGCTACAACACAGAATAACGTTAATACAATTACATGCATCATTGTTTACAATGAACGGGTGGGGCTAGTCAAAGGACTGGACACGGGGACAAGTTAAACATGAATTCATTTATTATAACGTAGTAGGTAGTTTCGAGTCGTGCTGCAGTGCCTACGCAGCTATTCTATTATATACTGCTTTGACGCTTCCTCCTCATCGTTGATTGCCTGTAGTAGCTGCATCTAACGTTAGTAGCTAACGTTAAAACTAACCTAAAGTTAGTTGTTCACCAACAATCTCAATAATTGTTTTATCATTAGCTCAAAAACACAGAACCGGACGAGACAAGTTGTCGGCTCATAGGTTCTGCTAGGATAATCACAACAATACTTCCGGTCCGGTCGGTGGGCTTCAAAATAAAAGTCTAAAACACCGGAAAAGACGGAGCGGTGGGCTTCAAAATAAAAGTTTTGGGAAATACATTTCTCAAAAAAAAATTCTCTAACCGGTCGCAATAATATCGCTTATCGCGATATTTTCGGGGGCAATTAATCGCCCAGCAAAATGTGTTATCGTGGCAGGCCTATCTAAGTCTTTATTAAAACATCAACAACAACAAAAATGCCTCACAGCATCTTCATAAAACCAACCTTTACCCACACACCCACCCACAATACATCCTAATATATCCCAACATATATGTTTTGAGATAGAGAGAAAGAGATAGAGAAAGAGAGAAAGGAAGAGAGATAGAGAGATAGAGAAAGAGAGAAAGGAAGAGAGATAGAGAGAAAGAGAGAGATAAATGGAGAGAGATAGAGTGATGGAGAAAGAAAGATATACAGAGAGGGAGATAGAGAGAGCGAGATAAAGAGAGGGAGAGCGAGAGAGAAGAGAAGCAGCACGGCGCTCGCAGGGTGCTACTGTGACAACATAGCTAGGAGCCACCAGTGTCGAAGAGCGAGTCCCCAGCCAATCAGAGCAGCCTGATCTAGATCCATAGCGCAGCAGAGTAGTGTGTGTGTGTGCCTAGTGTCTAGTGTCACCCACCAGGCAGTGCTAGTGGTGCTGCTATCCATGGCTATGTTACTGATCATGGAGGAGTGTGTCAGGGGGGAGGGCGAGGGCGACTAACTATGATGCTGACGTCAATGTGGCGTCTCAGTACATGAGCCAGTGTGAGTACACTACCACCTCAATACGCTTAACATGCTGATTCATATCGGGCTCCTCCTGAACCACTGGACCTTTCGTCATCCGCCATCAAATTACTTCCTATGATACTTAGAAGTCCACCTTTGATGGTCTGCCTTAAAAAAAGAAAAGATTCCCTGTAAAAGTGTGTCGCGTCTCAGTGCAGCACTAAGAATAGCCCCTGCTGTGTTCTTCACCCTGATAATAACCCTACAGACACTCACCTCCCGACCACAACCAGAGCACAAAACTATGTCCTGGTTAATGGAATATAGATTACACTGTCAGTCCATGAAAAGGGGGGAGGGGGGAGAGAGAGAGAGAGCGCAAGAGAGAGCGCAAGAGAGAGAGCGCGATAGAGAGAGTGAGAGAGAGACAAAAAGATTAGGCCCCACTAATTAGTCCTGAGGCTGCGACCAGGGTGTGAGGCGGAAATAGGGCTGATAAATGAAAGGGGACATGATGCTTCCTGAGCCACTACCGTACAGCGTGAGGCGGTAACGGTCCTTTACATGGGGACTGAGTCACTTCCATACAGCGTGAGGCGGTAACGGTCCTTTACATGGGGACTGAGTCACTTCCATACAGCGTGAGGTGGTAACGGTCCTTTACATGGGGACTGAGTCACTTCCATACAGTGTGAGGCGGTAACGGTCCTTTACATGGGGACTGAGTCACTTCCATACAGCGTGAGGCGGTAACGGTCCTATACATGGGGACTGAGTCACTTCCATACAGCGTGAGACGGTAACGGTCCTTTACATGGGGACTGAGTCACTTCCATACAGCGTGAGGTGGTAACGGTCCTTTACATGGGGACTGAGTCACTTCCATACAGCGTGAGGTGGTAACGGTCCTTTACATGGGGACTGAGTCACTTCCATACAGGCAGCGTGAGGTGGTAACGGTCCTTTACATGGGGACTGAGTCACTTCCATACAGTGTGAGGCGGTAACGGTCCTTTACATGGGGACTGAGTCACTTCCATACAGCGTGAGGTGGTAACGTTCCTTTACATGGGGACTGAGTCACTTCCATACAGCGTGAGGTGGTAACGGTCCTTTACACATTGGGGACTGAGTCACTTCCATACAGCGTGAGGCGGTAACGGTCCTTTACACATTGGGGACTGAGTCACTTCCATACAGCATGAGGTGGTAACGGTCCTTTACATGGGGACTGAGTCACTTCCATACAGCGTGAGGCGGTAACGGTCCTTTACATGGGGACTGAGTCACTTCCATACAGGCAGCGTGAGGTGGTAACGGTCCTTTACACATTGGGGACTGAGTCACTTCCATACAGCGTGAGGCGGTAACGGTCATTTACATGGGGACTGAGTCACTTCCATACAGCGTGCGGTGGTAACGGTCCTTTACATGGGGACTGAGTCACTTCCATACAGCGTGAGGCGGTAATGGTCCTTTACATGGGGACTGAGTCACTTCCATACAGCGTGAGGCGGTAACGTTCCTATACATGGGGACTGAGTCACTTCCATACAGCGTGAGGCGGTAATGGTCCTTTACATGGGGACTGAGTCACTTCCATACAGCGTGAGGTGGTAACGGTCCTATACATGGGGACTGAGTCACTTCCATACAGCGTGAGGCGGTAATGGTCCTTTACATGGGGACTGAGTCACTTCCATACAGCGTGAGGTGGTAACGGTCCTTTACATGGGGACTGAGTCACTTCCATACAGCGTGAGGCGGCAATGGTCCTTTACATGGGGACTGAGTCACTTCCATACAGCGTGAGGTAGTAACGGTCCTTTACATGGGGACTGAGTCACTTCCATACAGCGTGAGGTGGTAACGGTCCTTTACATGGGGACTGAGTCACTCCATACAGCGTGAGGCGGTAACGGTCCTTTACATGGGGACTGAGTCACTTCCATACAGCGTGAGGCGGCAATGGTCCTTTACATGGGGACTGAGTCACTTCCATACAGCGTGAGGTGGTAACGGTCCTTTACATGGGGACTGAGTCACTTCCATACAGCGTGAGGTGGTAACGGTCCTTTACATGGGGACTGAGTCACTTCCATACAGGCAGCGTGAGGTGGTAACGGCCCTTTACATGGGGACTGAGTCACTTCCATACAGTGTGAGGTGGTAACGGTCCTTTACATGGGGACTGAGTCACTTCCATACAGCGTGAGGTGGTAACGGTCCTTTACATGGGGACTGAGTCACTTCCATACAGCGTGAGGCGGTAACGGTCCTTTACATGGGGACTGAGTCACTTCCATACAGCGTGAGGTGGTAACAGTCCTTTACATGGGGACTGAGTCACTTCCATACAGCGTGAGGTGGTAACGGTCCTTTACATGGGGACTGAGTCACTTCCATACAGCGTGAGGTGGTAACGGTCCTTTACATGGGGACTGAGTCACTTCCATACAGGCAGCGTGAGGTGGTAACGGCCCTTTACATGGGGACTGAGTCACTTCCATACAGTGTGAGGTGGTAACGGTCCTTTACATGGGGACTGAGTCACTTCCATACAGCGTGAGGTGGTAACGGTCCTTTGCATGGGGACTGAGTCACTTCCATACAGCGTGAGGTGGTAACGGTCCTTTACATGGGGACTGAGTCACTTCCATACAGCGTGAGGTGGTAACGGTACTTTGCATGGGGACTGAGTCACTTCCATACAGCGTGAGGCGGTAACGGTCTTTTACATGGGGACTGAGTCACTTCCATACAGGCAGCGTGAGGTGGTAACGGTCCTATACATGGGGACTGAGTCACTTCCATACAGCGTGAGGTGGTAACGGTCCTTTACATGGGGACTGAGTCACTTCCATACAGCGTGAGGTAGTAACGGTCCTTTACATGGGGACTGAGTCACTTCCATACAGCGTGAGGTGGTAACGGTCCTTTACATGGGGACTGAGTCACTTCCATACAGCGTGAGGCGGTAACGGTCCTTTACATGGGGACTGAGTCACTTCCATACAGCGTGAGGCGGTAACGGTCCTTTACATGGGGACTGAGTCACTTCCATACAGCGTGAGGCGGTAACGGTCCTTTACATGGGGACTGAGTCACTTCCATACAGCGTGAGGTGGTAACAATCCTTTACATGGGGACTGACTTTGTTGGGTACCGAACTCTGTACTTTTAACACTTTGGATGCCACGCCCGAGATTTCTCGGGTTTACCCCCCGCGGGTTGAATGCCCATCACGAGAATACTCAGGTTTTTTATTATAATTTTTTTTTATTAGCGATCTGAAATCATATTGCATCAAGCGAGCCTACCGTTGGAGATCCAGTCACCCGAGGCGCTCAGATGTGAAAAAAGCGCCCCCTATTGTCTCCCAGATGGTAAATCACCCTTTTGGATTGGACTCAATGAAAGTGAATGGGAGAAAGGATTTCTGACTCCACATTTTACTTCTCACTGATGTAACCGGGGTCTACCAGAGTTCATTCTGGAGCCTTGGTGCCGCGGCGAATATGTGTTTTACTGTATACACGATGGATCAATCAAATGAGCGATTTTTTCGAATGGCGATCGGAAATTGGAATAAACCATTTGGATACCATCTGATCTCAGGTAAGGAATCTATGTTATCAGTCTTAGGATAATCAGACTAGTTTTCACGGATATATAAGTGTTTCCCCTATATGTGATATGGCTGTTTTGACTGTAAAAGCCATCAGGAAATAAGAGCAGCGATTATCATCGCGCGGCACGAGCGTGCGTGCGCACACATATACTATCGATTATCTAGCGTTTATTTGAAAACGATTCATAAATAGGCCGACACAACGTTCTAGAATATTCCAGTAAAAGACGATTATCATAGAATGTGTTGTTTTTTCCGTAAAAACAAGTGATTTTCAAAATGCTATCAAACTGAAATGAAGCGATAAAAAAACAATCTGCTTTGACAATGTTGACTGGAAAATGAGTCTTTGATAAGCGACGGGCAGATTAGACACATAGCCATAATTTAAAACATAGATTAGGCGATATTAACGTTAACATTGGAGTGGATTTGGGCATTCAAGGGGGTAAAAAGGAAAACACGGCTGGCTCTCAAAGTGTTAAGGGTACCAACCGAATTACGTCGGTACTACAGAGTATCGATTCACGTTAGATCAATTGGTGCCACATTTCGGTACCTAAGACCCGCCCAGTTAAAGGGGAACTATCTTATAAATGGCCTTTTTGAGTGTTTAGCATTGTTTCCTAGCTATGTGGACTTATATTAATATGATCTATGTCTCAAAATTCTCATATTGGCGCATTCTTCCAATTCTCCTCTCACAATATTCACCCTCACTGAACTGAGTCATTTGAAAATGTGCCTATATGTGATGTCATAAAGACACCGCTGCATGTTAATGTTCAGGCGAAGACGACGCTGCGCAGTGGTTTAGGAGCCCAGGCTCAAAACAGCTCGAGATCTTGAGGTAGAAAAATGCTGTTTTTGAGGACTTGATTAGAAATACAAAACAATGAATAAAAAAAAATATATATTACAGAGGTGTTCCATAGACTCACAGGAATTGTGTAAAAGTGCCCAAATAGTGAAAGAAATAGTAAAATAGTTCCCCTTTAAAAAAAAATCTAAATTCCAATGACACGCAATTGTAATTTCATTATAGACACAGACTAGGACGGACCTTCAATGACATGCAATTGTAATTTCATAAGACACAGACCAGTGCAAGCAACGGGTCCAATGTGTCTAACATGCTTGGCATCCTCGCCATTCCTGTTATGTCCACATCGCAGTAAAACCTTAACTGCTGTGAGCATTTCCAGGGTTCCGGGGTTAGCGGCTAAGCTAACTAACGTTAGACGCTAACAAAGCTAAGCTAACCCTGCAAATGCTCACAGCAGAGTAACTGGGGGGGGGGGGGGGGGGGGGTTATATTGACGAGGCTTGACAACCGAGGTTCAAAGATATCTTCTCATTTATTGGCTGTTCGTTTATATATATCGCTTCATGCATCGCTCTCCAGGTTACAACTCTGTGTGTTGACTTCCTAGTGTGACATCACTCAACTACGGCAACCAAGAGACTCAAACTCAAACCTAATAAATCACGGGGGGCTGAGTCTCTCTCTCTCTCTCTCATTTATATTTAGCTGATGCTTTTATCCTTTTATCCAAAGCGACATACAAGTTATGTACGACAAGTCATCAGGAAGGGCACAATTCTAACAGCTAACTATCAGAGTAACAATGTCCATCAAAGTGTTGAGTGCTACAGTGTACGTTAGTATATTAGGACATGACAGTAAGGTTAGTTAGGGTTATATTTATTATTATTATAATTTTTTCGATAATGGTTGAAGAAGTGTGTCTTTAGTCGACGGCGAAAGATTGGACGGGTTCTCCTTGATGACCCTCCCGGAGCTCGGATAGGAGTGGGTCTGAGTCTCTGAGACGGCCAGAAGATGCAGAGCGTAGGTTCAATGATTTAAAGTAGCCAAACGTTACACTGTAAATATTAACTTGATAAACATTTAATTTCATTATCTGAAATATTCTAAAATCATTAAATCTGCTATAAGCCATTATCCCTTTGTGTGTGTGTGTGCGCACGTCCCATCTCTGGTCTTTGGAAAGACCAGATGAGGTCAGATGATTTTGATAGTATTTACTGAGGATGACCAGATAATGTTGATAGTTTAACTTAGTATTATGGTATGGGCCATTACAGTATTATAAATGGCTGCATTTATATAGGCTTTTATTCAAAGCACTTTACAATTTTGTTCCTCACATTTGACAAATTCACTCACACACCGATGGCGGAGGCAACTAGGGATGCACGATAAGCAATTATGACGTCATCCCGATAAACTCGATAACGTTATTGATAGCTCCGATAACATATAATACATTTTTTGGTTAAAAGAAATCCGGTGTGGGTGGATTTGGATGAAGGGCGCTTGTTTTTATTATAGCCTCCTCCCGTTTTGCCAGTACTGTGGTAAAACTGATAGCGGGTGGTTTAGGAACAGGGAGTTTTTCACAAATCTTGGCTGTGACGTAGTCACGTTACATTCGGAGACAGACAGTCGATCTGCCAATTACGTCCCACGGCTTGCACCCACCTCTTCTTCTTACCACCAATCAGAAGCTCTCGTTCGTTTATTTACCTCCGGATTGTCAGCCATTACTCTACTCGGAGCTAACGTTATCTCCCCGCCAGCCACATTGACAAGTACCAGCGCTTATACATTACTGGCAAATGTCTTGTTGCACTTGTGGCAACGAGCGTTGTCAGCATCGACTTTAGTAAAATAGACCCAGACTTTTGAACATTTCGTTCTGTCCGCCATTATGAGAGCAGAGCTGTCTGTAGCAGCGCAGCACCCGTGTGAGTGAGTGTGTGTGTGTGTGTGAGTGAGTGTGTGTGTGTGTGTGTGGGAGGAAAAGAGAGGAGAGAGCAGGCAGCCCGCTCCCCGCGCAGGCAGAGAGACACAGAGGCAGGAGAGATATAGACAACGGCCAACAAGATTAGTTTGCGACGTTTAAATTCCTCAAAAGAAAACTCCATAATTTCTCGAGTACCGATAGCAGTACAGATGACGTCGGAGCTTATAAATACTAAAAAAAAGAAAAAAAATTGGATAAAAAAAAATATATATATATATATATATATATATATATATATACAGTTAAAAAGAATATTATAATACAATAAATATTGGTTATCGGTATCGGTATCGGCTTGAGGAGCATAAAGTTATCGGTATCGGTGTCAAAAAATCAATATCGTGCATCCCTAGAGGCAACCATGCAAGGAGCAAACCCGCTCATCGGGAGCAATTAGGGGTTAAGTGTCTTGCTCAAGGACACTTTGACACGTTGCCCGGGAGGAGCGGGAATCGAACCAGGAACCTCAGGATTACCAGATGACTGCTCTACCTCCTATTATAGTATTGCTATTTTCTCATCTACACAATTTTAACGTTTTAACTAGAAACTGCAATCATGTTTGTCGAGCATGTTTTACATCCGGTAAAACACGACACTGTGATCGTTACAGAAACATGTTTTACGAAAAATATAATACCATCAGGTTACCTCAGTCAGAAAGTACTCCAAAATGAATAAATCCCAGTCGATCCCATGGCGATCACAATTACTCGTGTATATTGGGCAATGGGCATGTCTACCATACAGGAAAGAATAGCTCTGAGGCACCAAATCTTCCACCGATTGCTATGTTGTGATCCACTCCTAGGCGGAAAGAGCCGGAGGTAAACTCAGTACTAGGGACAAGTGATATCCCGAGTTCAAAAGGTAGGCGACACTGCCACCTGGTGAAATTCGATCGTCATTGCAATTCCAACTTAGGCAGATGAGCCAGAGAGACCTAGGGAGCTCTGGCTGAGTGTTTAGAACAGGGATCAAAGGAAAAATATCAAAGGATCCAAAAACTAGTATACTCGTTATTGGCGCTCAAGCCTTGGCGGCGAAACACAAGTATACTCGTTATTGGCCACCAATGACTTAAGAGGTGGACTATCCCTTTAAATGGTGCTGGGCCAAGACAGAGCTGCTAGGCCAGCACACCTCTACAGACTGTGTGTGGGAGAGGGCCAGGCCAAGACACACAAACTCTCTTTCCCTCTCTCTCTCACACACATACAAATATTGCTATGGTATGTTCATTCCTGGCAAATGCTACCATTAACAAGTCACGTTGGGATACCATTAGCGAGGCCAGCCATGGCAGAGGTGGCACACCACTAGACCACTCGTGCACCCATGCATTGCTCCCAGCCAAGAGGATTTAATAACAAGAGCCTATTAGCTTGCCATTAAGAGTTCATTTAATTGACTCCTTCATTTAATTAAGCCAGGCATTGGCCGTCATTTCCATTGCTGATAAGACAAGTAAGAGGGCTTTATGAGTGATGATGGACCTGGGGGGAGGGGCAGGCACAGGTGTCTTTGCACTGAGGAAAGAAAAAAGAAAAAACAATCTCTTAAAATCTTATATCGAGTATTTAAATCTTATTTTCTTCACTTCAAAATGTAAAAATGGGGATGGGAAGATTTCACAAACTGCTGCTTTCCTCGGACAGTCAATTCCAGCATGTGTCAAGGATCTTTCCTCATACCAGGGGGGATCCTGGTACACCACATGGTCTGGCCTCTGGCCAGTCTGAGAGTGTTGTGTGGAATAACCCGTTTGGCTTCAAGAATGCTCATTATCCCTTTAGCCCTCGTAGTATATATATATATATAGGTCTGTCCTGGGTTTGAGGGCTGGACGAGAGTACCCTCAGAAATATAGGCCAGGTCTGTGGCCTGCCGTGCTGTCAGTCAGACTGTGTGTGTCTGTGCATAAGAGCATGCGTGTGTGAGAGAGTGGAAGCAAGAGAGGGAGGGAGAGAAGGTGAGACTGGGAGTGGGAGGTAGGGCTGAGCCCAAACGTTCTGATCTTCGTTCGGACCTTCGTTCGTTACGTTGGCATTCGAATCTTCATTTATGGGTTTAGACGAAAAATATATATAAGAATGTGATATATATCAGAATATCACAGTACTATAAGGCCGATAGAGAGGCCGAAACATGTTGGTTTTTTAATTGTTCTATTATGAACTGAGCAACGAATTAAAGCTTTTTTATATACTTGAAGAGTGCCTGGAACTTCTTTGTTTTTTCAACTGGCTCCGCTTTATCCAAAGAGCACCTTCTAAAACACTGGATTCACACTAGAGATGTTCCGATACCATTTGTTCATTCCCGATCCGATTCCGATACCTAAGCTTTGGGTATCGGCCGATACCGATACTGATCCGATACCAGTGCATACATTAAAAATTAAAAAATAACTATATTATATAAATTATACTTAAAAAAATAAAAATATTTACAGATACTGTTTTATATATACTGTTTTTAGTAATAACTAGAAAGTAATGGCATTTATACAACAACAGGTGATTGTATAGATTAGTATTAGTATCATACAGAGTATGGGGCTGCGGCACTGCAGATATACCCTACTCCAATGATCCGCACGGACATTAGACGGTGTTGCACTCGCTACCCAGTCTGTTAGTAGCAGAGGCTCTGGCTAGTAGTAACGTTCATGTTGTGATTTTCGATGCAAAATAAATATTCAACATTCTCTTTTGAGACTCCGCCTCAGACTCTTATCCTTTGGCACTTGGAACTTGCTGTACTTTGCTTGCAGGTCTGCAGCCATTATTGCTGGATTATGAATAGCACCAACTTTAGCCACGGTACCGTTGTCAAGCTAAGCTAGCTGACCTAGCTCGTCTTCCCCGCAAGGTTTTCACATTGACATTTGATAACGTTAGTCAGCTAACGCTAGTCAGTAGCTACTTGACTTAAATAAGATTCACCGTGGGTGCATTATTGTTGATAGACGGACAGTGTCAGGTCCTGGAGAAAGGACAGGCGATCATCTGATTTGATGTAACGTTAAAGCTAGGGATGCACCGAAATTTCGGCACCGAAAGTTTTCGGCCGAAAATGGCAAAAAATTGCCTTTCGGCTTTCGGCCGAAAGAGTTTTTTCACCGAAAATATATCACCGAAACAGAAACAACCTAACAACCTCGCGTGTTGTTGTGATGATGTCGCGCTGTCGGGAGTCGCGCTGTTTCTATGTAAACTCTGAGCGCAACGCGTCCAATAAATGCGTCTTTAACATGCTTTTATATCCTTATTTACTATATGCCCGTCGCGGTAGGAGTGATCTAATATGCATATTATTCGTGTGTTGTTGTGATGATGTCGCGCTGTCGGGAGTCGCGCTGTTTCTATGTAAACTCTGGACACAACGTGTCCAATAAATGCGTCTTTAACATGCTTTTATATCCTTATTTACTATATGCCCGTTGCGGTTGAGTGATCTAATATGCATATTATTCAGAGCGAGAGGGGGGGGGATTGTGTTTCTCACATTGACGCTGTCTGTCTGTCGCGCGTCTACTGTGCCGAGTCAAGCGAGCACATTCAGCTGGGGACTAGAAAGGTGCGCTCAGTAGAGCACAGATGTCCACTGCGGCAGCCAGAGAAAAGATGGAATTAATGTACTGTATGCATTCAGAAGTGCTGAATAAATGTTTTATGGACCCATAGTGATTATTTATTATTTAAGTTAAGTTTTGCCATAATCATATATTTTTCCATAATCATAATGTTCCACAACATTGGTAAAAAAAATCTATTCTATGAATCATTTTCGGCCTTTCGGCTTTCGGTTTTCGGCCAACTGTTTTCTATTTTCGGTATCGGTTTCGGCCAAGAATTTCCCATTCGGTGCATCCCTAGTTAAAGCGGATGTTGTTCCAACTAGCTAGCTTTTCAGCTAATGCTAATCATAACACCAGCAAGCAAAACACATCCCGTCCGAGCTCCCCGTCACACGCTCTGTCAATGGAATTTAAGAAAGTGTATCTGCTGTTAAAATGACAAACGGCATCACACTTTAAAACACGTTCATTTTATAATCGTCACTCTCCGCAGGAGATAAATGACGTCATGGGATCGGAGGCTAGAATTTACGTGTACTCGCCGATACCGATACCAGCATTTTAGGTAGTATCGGCGGCATTTCCGATACTGGTATCGGAACAACTCTAATTCACACTACAGAGATGCTGCAGCCCTCCTTCCTGTTCAAGTTTGTAATCATAGTACTATGTTGTGTTTACAATAATTAGAAAGTCACGCGCGAACACAGGTCACAACACACAGTCTAGTGAGATGAGGAGGGGTCACCGTCATATCAGGAAATGAATCAATCATGCAAAAAAGAGAGTTGAGTGACTCTTAGTGAGTGGCTTAGGAGCAATTTTTTTGCATGATTAAAAATTATGGTTCAAAGGTACGTTCGAAAAACCCTGGCGAATGTTCAAATCCCAAAAACAGGCTTAGGGACAGCTCTACTGGGAGGCTATGCATCTAAGAGGAGGAACCTCTCTTCATTATCACCGACGGCAGCGCAGCACTGGCCACACCGTTACATTGTCACGTGGTTTGGGTTTAGTTTTAAGGCCTCGCCTCCCAAAGGGTAGCTCCCCATCTGTGTCGTGAACCAGCCAGCACTGTGAATCACACAGGGCAGTGTAGCTCAAAGAAGAAAGAAAGACGGGAGTGGCGATGTTGGAGCGGACCGGGGAGATGGAGGGTCCCTGCGGGGGCTGTTGAGAGGGGCCGCCAGGGGGCCGGGACAAGGAGGGGAATCGGCAGGGGGCTTCACCCACAGACCTTTTACACCTCCGTCATTATTAAAACAGTGCAGAGAGAGAGAGAGAGAGAGAGAGAGAGAGAGAGAGAGAGAGAGAGAGAGAGAGAGAGAGAGAGAGAGAGAAAAAATATGGAGATATAGAGAGCAGAGCAAGCGGACAGCCAGTGAGATCAGGTTGTTGTTTTTTTGTTCTTGCATTCTTTAATTTTTACTTCCTTCCTCCAGAGTGGGAGACAGGTGTTTGTGGGATGGCTCTTGTGGGAGGGGTGGTCCATTACAACAGAGGCCTTTTCACAAACATCAGAAGACACACAAGGGATAGAACTTTCATACAGTGTTTGATGGAGCATTCAAAATAATGTCAGTATAGGCTAGATCTTCTAGGGTTGCACACAGATACGGATACTGGTATTGGTTATTGGTCTGATGGCAAGATAAAATAGGGTTATGGGTATAGGGAGAATTGCCACGTGCAACTAGAGGAATAACAAATCAATCAATTCAAAAAGCAACAACACAATGCAATATATATATATATTTATATATATAATATTGTTTGGTGGTTGCTATATTGGTTCAGATTAAAATAATGGCGCTTCAGGTTTAAAAAATTTATTATTATTATTATTATTATTATTATTATTATTATTATTATTATTATTATTATTATTATTATTATTATTATTAACTCATTCAACGTCATAGCCAGCACCCATCTCTGCTCTCTAGCGCCAGCTTTCCATTGCCTATTTTCAGTATGAAATAAGGTTTCAAAGGGTAGGCGATACTGCCACCTAGCAGGATTCGGCCGGCATTGCACTCTCAAGGTCTCAGAATGAGTTCCAACTGAGGTCCGTGAGAGTGTATAGAATATTAAAATCGGAAAAAATAAAAAACGATCTAAAAGCGTAATATTACGTGATTGGTGCTCAACCGCTGGCGAACAAACACATATTATTACGTGGTTGGCGCTGAATGAGTTAAGCAGAGCTTTGTAATAAAAACGCTGTTACGGATGCTGTCCTTTTATGTATGGGGAGCAGGCCATGTGAGCGGATCGGAGAGTGAGCGGCGTGGGGCGCGGAGCGGGCGGTTTTGACGTGAGCGAGGAGTGGGTTTTAAAATGGGTCGGCGCGACGTCCGGAGCGAGAGTTCTCCTCCGCTCCAATCCACTCCAGGTCGCTCACAGTGGTTTAACACTGTTGATGTAATATACATGCAGTACAATGCCAAAGCAACAGATGGCGATGTACAAACATGAAGGCCATTTTCAACCAATGAGAAGGGTGAACCTGTGATATCCTGTTCAGGCTTCACTCCTCCTCCTTCACTCACTCCTGTTAGAAAAAGTATCGACGCCATTGTTGTTGTCGATAGCTTACATGCTAACGTTAATGGCAGCGACCATAGCATTGTGGCTCGGCTAGCCTATCATCGCTTAATAGAGCTAGTGAATGGATAAACAACGTTATTTAACATTGCAGGGCCCCGTTCCCCGTACCTGGCTAACTGAGTTAGCCGGATAATTTCCAGCATAGCCTGACTTAAGCCGGACCTTTCTGTTCCCCGACGCTCGATTGTCTAAATCACCATGACAACAGATCAAAAAGTTTGAGCCTGGTCGAGAGCAGGGTTAAATTCAGTTAGCTGGATGAACCATGGCCACGCCCCCACAAAGAAATGCCAGCTCGCTTCCTGAAATGATTCTCACAGTCTAGATCTGCATTATACCATTCTGAATTATGTTTCTGTGCTTCGTTTTCCTAGAGGGGCTTTTGAAATGTATAATAATAGAACTAAATGCTGAAGCCCAAGACATCACATGCCCAGCACCACCAGCCAAAGTATCCAGCGGTGGTTCAAAAAGACCACGGTGATCATCTGGAGAGGCCATCAGAACATTGAACATTGAACATTGACTTTAGCATGTCTATTTTTATCATGCCTATTTTTCTCGTGTTATTTTAAATGATAATAAAATCTTGAAACTTGATTTGTCTCTTGTTTATTATCAGGGTCCCCCATTGTATTTATTTAGTATTTTATTTTGATGTAGCCTTTCCTTCAGCCAATACCTTGACCCCCAACATTACATGGCTTATGTGAGGCTTCCAACAAACCTTTCACTACCACACTACAGACGGTTAACCCTTTCACTACCACACTACAGAAGGTTAACCCTTTCACTACCACACTGGTGTTAATGTCCCCAGAGAGAGGGGGGCCATGGAATACAATGCATTCTGGGTAGGGTTGTAGTTGATTAAATCACAGGTGTGAACCTCTCCACAAGTTCGAAGACCATTCATCTCTGAATGCGTTTACTGATATCCCCATGATTCATAGGATGTAGCTTGAAAAATATCCCACCAAAATGTTCAAGTGATGGCTTATTTTTAAGGTATGAATCTGTACTTTCACAATATGTAAAAAAATAAAAAAAATTGGACCTTGCCTCAACAAGTCCATCGCCCCCATGCCCAGTCACATATAGTAAATAAGGATAAAGTATGTTAAAGACGCATTTATTGGACTCGTTGCGCGCAGAGTTTACATAGAAACAGCGCGACTCCCGAGGAGATGCATTGCTCCCGAGTCCCAAGAGGAGGACGCAGGACTGAAGAGCTCACAGCGCGCATGTAATGAATCCGCGTTTTGATGACATCATCACAACAACACGCGTTAGGTTACAGGTTGCTTCTGTTTCGGTGATATATTTTCGGTGAAAAAACTCTTTCGGCCGGAAGCCGAAAGGCAATTTTTGGCCATTTTCGGCCGAAAACTTTCGGTGGCCGAATTTTCAGTGCATCCCTACATATAATAGCCGTGTTTATGTTTGTTTTTGCTCGTGTTCTTGTATATAGAAATTCAGTGGAGCGGCCCTCGCAGGAATGGGAGTGGCTGGCTCTGCGCTGACATGGCTGACATCATACCTCAATGACCGCTCCTACCAAGTGTCATGGAGAGGGACCCTGTCGGCCACCCGCCCCCTGCGGACGGGTGTCCCCCAGGGCTCGGTCCTAGAACCCCTTCTCTTCTCCCTCTACACTAAATCACCGGGTAACATTATCACGTCTCATGGCTTCTCGTATCAAAATGCCAATGATACTCAACTCTTCCTCTCCTTCCCTCCCTCAGATATCCACGTCTCTGAGCGGATCTCAGCCTGTCTGTCCGACATCTCCGCCTGGATGACGACCAACCACCTCAAACTGAACCTAAGCAAAACAGAATTGCTCCACCTGCCAGCCAAATCCTCCCCCCTGACCGACCTTTCCATCACAGTCGAGAATGCAGCTGTGACCACGTCCCCGACGGCCAAGAACCTTGGTGTTGTCCTCGACGACCAGTTGAACTTCTCTGCTCATATCGCAGCGACAACCAGAACCTGCAGATTCCTCCTGAGCAACGTCAGAAGGATCCGCCCCTTCCTGACAAAAGAAGCCACCCAACTCCTCGTCCAATCAACAGTCATCTCCCGACTCGACTACTGCAACGCACTGCTCGCTGGCCTCCCGGCCACTGCCACCAAGCCTCTTCAACTCATTCAGAACGCAGCAGCCCGCCTGATCTCAAACCTACCAAAGTCTGCCCATGTCACCCCACTTCTTAGGGACCTGCACTGGCTCCCCATTGCTGCACGTATCCGCTTCAAGGCCCTCGACCTAGCATACCGTGCGGCAAAGGGAACCGCTCCCGCCTACCTCCGGTCAATGGTCTCTAACTACACACCCTCAAGACCCCTACGCTCTGCATCTTCTGGCCGCCTCAGACCTATACTCCTATCCAAGCTCCGGGAGGGTCATCAAAGAGAAGTCGCCTATTCTCAGTCCTTGCCCCACAATGGTGGAATGAACTACCCACCCCAGTTAGGACAGCCGAAACCCGTCCAATCTTTCGCCGTCGACTAAAGACGCACTTCTTCAACCATTATCTGATTTAAAAAAAAATAATTATAAAAAAAAATAGATAACCCTAACTAACCTTACTGTCATACACATGTCCTAATAAACTAACCTACACTGTAACATGCAACACTTTGATGAACATTGTTACTCAGCTGAGTTGTACCCTTCCTGATGACTTGTCGTACAGAACTTGTATGTCGCTTTGGATAAAAGCGTCAGCTAAATGACTAAATGTAAATGTAGTGTAATATAGTTATATTTTGTTCGTTTGTTACTAGGGATGGGAATTGATAGGATTTTATCGATACGATTCCATTATCGATTCTGCTTATCGATTCGATTCTTTATCGATTCCCTTATCGATACCTGATCAATTTATAATTTAAATAAATAAATTGGAAATGCAACAGAACTACATTTAGTCATTTAGCTGACGCTTTTATCCAAAGCGACTTACAAGTTCTGTACGACAAGCCATCAGGAAGGGCACAACTCTATCAGCTGAGCAACAATGTTCATCAAAGTGTTGAGTGCTACAGTGTAGGTTAGTTTATTAGGACAAGTGCATGACAGTACGGTTAGTTAGGGTTAGATATATTTTTTTTTTATTCAGATAATGGTTGAAGAAGTGCGTCTTTAGTCGACGGCGAAAGATTGGACGTGATTCGGCTGTCCTAACTGGGGTGGGTAGTTCATTCCACCATTGTGGGGCAAGGACTGAGAATAGGCGACTTCTCTTTGATGACCCTCCCGGAGCTCGGATAGGAGTAGGTCTGAGGCGGCCAGAAGATGCAGAGCGTCGGGGTCTAAGCTGGTTAGAATAACAACATGCAACTTGACATTTCTGATTGTCATTTATTGTTGAGCCCCCATGTCAGAAAAATACAAACACTGTAAAAAATAAAACATTAACTATAGCCTACACTTAAATAAAATAATGTATTTGAGATTCTCTTAAAATGTATTTATTTTTTTATTCTTAAACGAATTTAATCTATTGAATAACAGGTTGTTATTCCTCTGACTTCTGTCTCTCACTCACACACTCTCTCTCACACACACACACACACACACACACACACACACACACACACACACACACACACACACACACACACAGAGAGAGAGAGCTCCCTCCCCGGGCCCCTGTCCTTTAAAGTATTGGCTTGTGTTGCTACACGGACACATTTGTATGTTGCACCATGGTACTTCCTGTCTGACGGACTCAGAGTAGACTAGTAGAGACTTAGTAAACAAACAATCCGGCTCTTATTATATGTGAACTAAAGAGTACAAGGTTTACACAACAGTCCCCACCCGCTGTTTTATTGTATTTGTACCTGTACTATCCGCTGTCAGCTGTTTATCTCTCTTTGTGAGCTTGATTAAATAGCGTTAGCTCACGTTAGCTAGCGATAGCTCCGCGGCTAATTTTAGCTCACCCTAAACTAAATCAATGACTGTTCTAAAGCATTCAAGTAGTTTTCACTGCACATAGAAGTAGCCAAACAGCGGGAGCATTCCGGTTTTCGATTCCCATCCCTATTTGTTACGTTTGTTAGTTTGTTAGTTTAAACTTTAGGATAGTTGTAACGTTAGTTTAGCTTCGTTTTAACGTTAGATAATGTACAAAATAAACGTCTTTCCGGTGTTTTATTTTTAAACCCCCCGACCGGAAGTATTTATGATGCTTCGCTATCTGCTTGTATATTCCGGTTCTGTGTTTGTTCAGTTGGTGTCTGTAGATTGTTGGTGAACAACTAACTTTAGGTTCGTTTTAACGTTAGCTAGCAGCAGTGATGGACGCCGTTGTGCAAATGCAGGGAGCTACAGGCACTCGAGGAAGAGCTGCTGAATTTAATCGGCAGGAGAGAGAGAGCTCGTCAAAGCCATTATATCCCTGTGGCTGTGGTGCGGTCGTATAGGCACGAAGGTGCAGCTCGAACTACCTGTTGTTGTATTAAATTAATTGATTGCTGTTTAACTTGTCCGTGTCCAGTCATTTTGATTAGCCCACCGTTCATTGTAAACAATGATGCATGTAATTATATTAACGTTACTGTGTTGTTGTAGCTATGTCAATAAATTCTGAATGACATTAACGTTAGCTGGCTGGCTACAACGAATTCTCACAAGCTGGCATCGTAAAATATCAATACCAGCCATGGGTATACTGTTTTCTAAATTGTGGAGGCTTTTAATCGTCAAGGTAAGACGATTTGAAGGCATATGCTATGGAAGTCCCCTGCAGCTCCACTTTGTTGAAATATACATAACTAGGGCTATAGGATAACCACCGCTTAATTCGCGATTTTTTTTATAAGTTTGTCATGACAAACCAACATAATCCAACATATGTGTAAGAAACTAACATATTCCAGTTAACGGTATATTTAATGATTCGTTACGGCGAAATCAATACTTCCATTTGTATAAATTACGTTAACTCGAGGATAGTATTCCTGCCTGCGGGACCAATATTATTCTATGACAGCCCCGCCCCCATTCACTAACCAACCAATCAACGCAACGGTTGTTCAGATTAGATTTGGGTGAAAGGTACGCATGAGAGAGAAGTCAGCGAGTGAGAACTCCGCTGAAAATTGGATCATGTTTTGCGCGCATGTCTTCGATCGGTTTTCACGATCGGCGAAAATAAAGCATTATCGGAATTCACCGATCTCATATTTATACTGAATATCAGCCGATACCGATCGCTGGCCGATCGATCGGGGCATCCCTAAATATCAGGCCTATAAATTACCTTATTATGGCACATCTATGGATCGGGCCAAATCCCCTCTTTCCAATGGCAGAGGTAAATCTGGATTTAGTACCACCAGGCGCCCCCATCAGGCTTAAGAGGTTAAAATACAGACTTGGCACCTCAAAAGGCACTAAAAACAAGACTACAAACATCACAAAACAAACTGGTCAGACTACTGCTTGACCTTACTCCTAAAAAGTAAAACCCACTTCACCCTGCCTATTTTGACAACCTAGGATGGCTTAGAGTAGAAGACAGAGTACAGCTACTTGCAATGGGCCTGGTCTACAAGATACACTACACCACTAAAGGTACCCATGTACATGTCAAAATACTTCCCAGGTCAGTGAATACCACGACCACAACACCAGAGAGAGTTCCACAAATCATGTCTAACCCAGATTTGGCTCAAACAAGGGACTAAACACGTTTCGCAACTATGCCACAACAATGTGGAACGCCCTACCCTCAGCCGTAAAATTATGTGAATCCCTACCCACATTCAAAACCGCTCTAAAAGAGAATCTACAGGAGGCTGCAATTCGAAACTGGCCCCCGGTAAATGTCCAACCCCCCCCCAATGTACAGTTTCATCCCCCTCAAATTCTCTTTTAGAAACGATGTCTGTAAATAAACTGTAATGTATATTTGTATATCTTGTTGTCATAAATGTCTGGATGTAACAGTACTGTATATCTGTATGTTGTGTATGTCATAAATGTTATCATGAATTGAAAATGGGGGACCCTGATGCAAGACGAAAGTATTTCTCTGGTCTGTATCCCCTTAACAATTGTGTGTATTGAGCTGTACTGTATTGTACCTAGGGGTGGGGGGAAATATCGATACGTAGTAGTATCGCGATACTTTGCGTGGCGATACTGTATCGATACAGGGACGCCAAGTATCGATATTTAATTATTTATTAATATATATATATATTTTTTGTATAAGGAAGTTGCATTGTTCATTTCAATACCTGTAATAGTACAGTAGTCCACACACACGCACACATGTGCATTCAGTTAAGTTGGAATATGACTGTAATACAAACAGTTCAGTCAGGTACATGCAACACAGATTACAGTGTTTACATGTCTGCTTGAGAAAATAACATTTTCTGCAATAAAAATTATTGAAGTGAGATGAACAGACTGAACTTTATTTTATTAGATAAAACATGTTGACAAAGTTTTACTTTGCAGTTGAAAAAGGGTAATATATCGCAATATTAATATCACAATACTCAGCATATCGCAATATATTTAGTATTGCAATACTATCATATCGTGACTCAAGTATTGTGATAGTATCGTATCGTGAGGCCTCTGGTGATTCCCACCCCTAATTGTACCCATTCTGCAATCTGTTAATACAATTTTCAATCAATCAATCAGGTAATAATATTCCTGCGTGAATAGGGCTCAACACATCCTGCGCCAAAAACGGGTTTACTCGTTATTGCCTGCCAAACGAATAACGCCAACAACGAGTTTACTCGTTTTTATGAACGTTATTTCCTTTATTCGCTATTGGCATTCATAATTCATCAAGGAAGGCTCCGGGAGCCAGCTGGACCCTGTCTGATATTTCAATGCCTCAATACCGCCGCCTGGTGGATTTCGGGCAAGTTGCACTCCACTCTAAACCGGATGTGGCGCTCTGTGCATCGGGGAAAATCCTCCGGCAGAGATATCTTGTTATGTTGATCAAGACAAACACTTGAGTACATTTGATCGCTTTCGAGACGCAAGAATCAATATGCTTTCGGCGTTTATTGCGTCATACAAACGGAGAATGGATCTAGCAGATCGACGTCAAATAATTGGAGTTTTTTTTCTCCAGGCGCATTGGCCACAGGTAAGAGGAATCTAACGTTAATTCCAGCTCGATTGTCCATTTATTTCATTGCAATCCATCTGCTCAACGTATGATGTCTTACTAAGGAAAGCCGTTACTGACAATCAAGGAATCATAAACGACCCCCCCCCCCTTTCCTTCACGCATGATGGAGCATAATGTATACCGAGCATATGCATTTGAATTTTTTAATATAGCGTGTATAGGAACGAAACGCCAATCGATTATGTGTAATATGCGTCAGGCCTATAACTCGCGTTCTAGGAATTACTGCTATACACTCCAAAAACATACTTATATTCATGACGGTACTAACACGACAATGTATGAATGGAAAATAATAACGTTCCCACATCCGGAACGATAGATACCCGATGTTGAATGGGCCATAGTAATGTTGATATAGCTATCATATTTAAAAAGTTATAGCCCTACAAAGAAGGTCAGCAACTCCATAGGCTTACAGCACTGGCAGAGAGTGGTATATGATGGGCAAACTGCGTGGCACAGAATGTGTTAAGGAACCAGTACAATTACATTAATTCAGTCGGAAAAAGGTTATTGCGGAATGTTAATGTAAAGAGTGTAATTGTTTTCAGCTACAGATGTATCATTTGATTTGTTATAATCGTTTTAGTGTTCATTCAGTTCTAACATTTTGAGTAATTCTACACCAATTAATTCTGTAAAAAAATGCAATAAGATTGAAAAACTAGATTTTCATTGTACTGAATCTTTAAATGGCCTCTGAGTAATAATTGACAAATCCAAGCTCCTTATCTCTCACTCTCAGTAACTCAAACTAAATCTGGGTAATTTGTAACAAATTGTTAAATCAAGTCAACCTGATGCAGTTTGGAGATAATTTGTGTGACATTATGTAGATAACGAAGCCTCTTTTTGTTTAGTTTTCTTTTTTGGTAAACATGTGTAAATATTTATTTTGGAAAGTGACTATTGTTTACAAAGTTTTGATGCTGGTGGCAATAACCTGAATTCATTACCGACATCAAACCAATGCTTTTCTCAAGACCCACTATATGTTCAATAAAAGTGTATTGGAGGCTAATGCAATAGTCTACATTTCATTATCATTCAAATATGTTGCCATTCGTTTTTCCAACTAAAGGAACTGAAATTTGACCTTTGACCTGTGTATTGATACAGGTGTATCTTCTATATCAGTGTTTCTCCTACCATTTTATTGGTGGCCTGCTCCCCCTGAAAATGTGAATTAGTGTGAATATTAAGTAGCAATCTGCTTTGACAATTGTGTGAAAATATTGTTTTGGGAGATGTAGCCTACTGGTGGTGGCAATAAATAATTAGGACTATACATATCGGTTTATATAATAAAATATGATTCATATTTATTTTATCAACAAATTTATAAAAGATTCTTTATTTATTTTTTGTATCTACTTTTTCTCTTCCTTTTTTCTGTATTTTTCTCCCATCCCAATTTAGTCGTTATGCCAATTCCCCCCTCCCCTTCCTGGTTCTTGCGCGCATTTGCCCACCACTTGCCGGTCCCCTCCGATACATGCAGAGTCAGCCAGCCGCTTCTTTTCACCTGACAGCGAGGACTCCCACTGGGGGAGCGTAACGCGTGGGAGGCTCAGGCCTGTGGCATACTCGTAAAGTGACGCGCACGCGCACACGGACATGCACAGTCGGCGTGCGGTATCCGCGCGGTAAAAAATATTTGGGTTGCGAGCAATCCGCGCGGATGAGCGCGCTGACGAGAATTACACAAATGACGTCACGCGCACCAATGCGCACGAGCGGACGCGCCTAGCGGAAGGAAGTATATTCAAGCCTTCACACTACTTCCCCCAGTTCCCTCCCTCACTGAGCAGTGAGCAGGCGCCCCGACCGACCTGTAGGAGTCACTGTTTACAGCGACCAGGATACACACCCCACCGGCTTCCCACCCGCTAACACTGCCAATTGGTTAGTATGGACGACCGACCAAGCCGGAGGTACCGCTGACAGCTGGATTCGATACCAGTGTCTCTGCGGTGGTAGGCAGGCGCTTAGTCCGCTGCGCTACCCAGCTGCCCAAAAGATTCTTTATTTAATATAATTCTTTATTTTAAAATCGCACCACGAGAGCACAATAGCGAAGGGCTTGTGTTTTGCCTTTCAGGGCCACCGTAGTTACACGCGCTATCTGATAGTTATTAGTACTGTGCGCAAAAATAAAAACATTAGTTAGTAACGTTATTTAGCTATTTGGCCAAACTGGAATGCAGCCAAGCTTTCTCACTACACGCCCAGCCACTGTCTGTCTCCAGGGAAGGCTATTGGTGGTGTGAATGCAAACAGAAAAAAGTCCTTAACTCTTTAAATGCCATGCCTGGTTTTCCATTTTACCGCTTGAATGCCACCATCCGCGCCAATGTTAACGTTAATATCGCCTAATCTATGTTTTAAATTATGGCTATGTGTCTAATCTGCCCATCGCATTATCAAAGACTATGTTCCAGACAGTGCTGTGAAGGCAGATTGTTTTTTTATCGCGTCGTTGCCGTTTCAGAGCAGTTAGAAAAGCCCCCGTTTTGATATAAAAAACAACTCATTCTGGAGCATTCTATGAAAATCGTCTTTTAGTGGAATATTCCACAACGTTGATATTCGTCGGCCTTTTTATGAATCGTTTTCAAATAAACGCTAGATGATCAATATTATACGTGCACGCACGCACATTACGGCCGCGCGCGGACAATCGCCTTGTTGATTTCCTCTCGGACTTTTACAGTGAAAACGAAAGAAGAGATTTCACAAAACAGCTTATAACTTCATCAAAATTACTCTGATTATCCTACCACTGATAACATAGAGTCCTTACCTGACATCAGATGGTATCCAACTGGTATATTCCAATTCCTGATCACCATTCGAAAAAATCGATACGTGTATGGATCCAACGCGACACAGTGGTTCTCCATGATCCGCGGAGATCTGAGGCTCCAGAATGAACTCTAGTAACCCCGGCTGGATCAGTGAACTGGAAAATGTGGAGTACCGGATTTTTTTCCCCATTCATTTTCATTGAGTCCATTCCAAAATCACTTATGTCATCTGGGAGACGACAGGGGGCGCTTTTTTCCACAGTGATCACCGGCGCAGCTCGGCAATACTCGGGTAGGCTCGGGTGATGCAATAATTTTTCAGATCGCAAAAAAAAAAAAAAAAAAAAAAATCCGAGAAATCTCGTGAGTGGCTAGCAACCACCTATAAAAAAACACGAGAAATCTCGTGAGTGGCACTGAAAGAGTTAAGGTATGTAGTTCTCGAGGGAGCTCTCCAGTGAGTAGTTCCTATCAGGGAGTCCCCAGAATGCCTTATAATGCCATCAAACAGTGCCCTTTGGGCAAAAGAGCCCCGCTTGGTATAAGTAAGTAGAGTAGAACCCACACATGACCAAAACAAAACATGTAAACAAAGTGCACTACCAAAGAGGGCTCTTTTGTCTAGAGGTTGCCGTTTGACAGCAGGATCTACCTTTAAATAATAATAAACGTATATTTTATTTGTATAGCACCTTTCATACAATTGCTGCAAAAAAGTGCTTCACAGCAGTAAAAAAGACGGGAACAAAATCTGCAAAATAGACTAAAATAATCAGGTAAGACATAGAACACCAAATCAGTTCTTCATATTGGGATCTAACATCCCAATATGCCACCTTGTTTACGGTTTGATCGTAGGGCTTGGCGATAAAACGATAACGATAACTATCGCGATAAATTATTTCCTCGAAATAAACATGAAACGTGGTCGCAAAGTTTCGATATATCGATTTTCCAAGCTTGGATATGAGCACACGCACTAACAACAAATCAGTGAAGGAGATGGCCGACAGCGGAAGGAGACGTAGAGAGGTATGACTCAAGTAGTAAACAAGGCTGGCTAGGATAATTAGCTTGCACGGCGCTATTTTATAGTTTACCTGCCGAGTTGGTGTGTGTTTTGAATTCTGAGGGTAACTGTTATAGTAGTGTGGGGTATATTTTTACCGCGCGGATACCGCACGCCGACTGTGCATGATAAATTAGCCAACCTAGCCAGGCTGGCTATGTTTACCAGCCCAGGAGAACAAAGGGTTGCCGCCAGAAAAGACAGGACAAAGGATCCCCCCTCCCCACACACCAGCACACAGACCTCACGGAGACAACAACAAAGCCCCCCCCCTCCCTCCCCCACAGCAGCACCAGAAAACCATTACCTGGAACTTGAAGACATCAATAACACAGCTAATAAAAACGGACTACACATCTTTCACCTTAATGTGAACAGCATTAAGCATAAGCTGGACGAAATAAGAAACCTGTTTATGAGCGGTAAGGTAGACTTAATATGCTTTACTGAAACTAAACTTGATCCATCTGTAACAGACCCTGAAATAGAAATAGAGAACTATACTATAGTCCGTAATGACAGAAACCAGTATGGAGGTGGTGTTTGTATGTACATACATAAGGACACCAAATTCATTACCCGTACTGACCTTCATCATGAGACAATTGAAACCGTATGGGTGGAAATTTTATTTGAAAGGGCAAAATCTGTTCTAGTCGGCACAATATACAGACCGCCAGATCAAACTGGCTTTTATGATACTCTGGATGTGTGCTTAGCTGGAGCTGAGGATGCGGAAAAAATTCTTATTGGGGATTGGAACACGGATATGCAACAAAAAGATGCACCCGTCTTCAAATCCTTCAATAGGTTTTGTGATCTGCACGGCCTCAGCCAACTAATCACCCAACCCACAAGGATATGTGAATCAACTCAGACTACCATTGACCTCATACTGACCTCTGACAAGTCCAAGATATCCAATAAAGGGGTTATAGCATGCGGGTTAAGTGATCATTATATGATATTCTGTACCCGCAAAAAGCTAAAACTAAAGGCTGGCTGTCACAAAACAGTCACATCTAGAGACCTCAAAACCTACTCTAGCGAGGCCTTTAACCTTGAACTGGAGAGTCTGGACTGGTCAGATGAACTCAATGGTACACTGGTTGAAGAAACTTGGCTTGGCTTCAAAACCAAATTTTCATCAATACTAAACAACATGGCCCCCCTAAGAACCACCAGGGTAAAAAATCGCGCTGAGCCATGGATGCACACTGAAATACTGACCGCTATGAAAGCCAGAGACAAAAAATGCTCTGAGTTTCGTAAAAGTCAGTCAAAGCTTACCAAAAGCACGAGCAGTGAACTCCAAGACCACGTGACTGAACTCAAACTAGAAAGAAACAGACTAAGAAATGACGTAAACTCCATGATCAAAACTGCTAAAAAAAATTTCATCAATGACAAAACCGAGGAAAACAAAAATAAACCACGTGAACTTTGGAAATTACTCAACAATCAACTAGGCTGCAGTAAAAAACTCAAAACCAGGTTCTCAAACATAAACATAAAGACGGACAACACGCTCATCACAGACAAGCTGGATGTAGCCAATTACTTAAACACTTTCTTCACAAACATAGCCACAACACTGGTAAACAAACTACCCTCCCACTCAGGGCAGTATGGGGTAGAACACATAGTAACATACTATAAGAACCTAGGCGTCCACAAAGACGACTTCAAACTGGAAATAGTAACTACAGATGAGGTACTCAAAAAACTGAGCGCCCTCCAACCAAACAAGGCCACTGGCCATGACAACATCCCCTCCAAATTCCTCAGAGACTCAGCAGCAGCCATCACCCCAGTCATCACACACATAATAAACCTCTCCATAAAACAGGGACACGTCCCCAAGGACTTCAAAATTGCGAGAGTAACACCCCTGCACAAAAAGGGCAGCAAATTAGACCCGGGTAACTACCGCCCTGTTTCTATCCTTACATCCATCTCGAAAGTCATGGAAAAAATAGTATACGAACAGATCGAAAAGTACCTCGCGGAAAAAAATCTAATCTACGAATTCCAATCTGGCTTCAGAACATCCCACTCCACTGACACATGCCTTCTCTACTTGAACGACCACATCAAACAAGAGGTGGACGCGGGCAAATACTGCGGCATGGTCATGCTGGACCTACAAAAGGCCTTCGACACTGTCAATCACACCATTCTGATTGACAAGCTAAAAGCAATTGGTTTTGATAGTTTATCAGTGAGCTGGATACAATCCTACCTGGAGGGGAGGGAACAGATGGTGGAAGTAAACGGTACACTATCCCCCCCCCTCACAGTGAGCTGTGGTGTTCCACAAGGAAGCATACTAGGACCTCTACTATTCCTAATTTATGCAAATGACATGTCGTCAGCTTGTGACTGCAACTTGTTCCTGTTTGCGGACGACTCAGCCCTGCTGGTCTCTGACAAGAACAAGTTACAGGTTGAAAAAGCCCTCAGCTCGGAACTAGGCAAAATCTGCATATGGCTCGCCGACAACAAACTATCATTACACATGGGCAAAACAGAGTCCATTCTCTTCGGTTCAAATAACAAACTCAGCAAGACCGACGGCTTCTCGGTTACAGTGGGTGACAATATTATCACAAGGAAAGATGAAATTACCTACCTGGGTTCCATCCTAGAGGCTAATCTTTCCTGTGACAAAATGGCATCCAATGTAATAAAAAAAGTCAACCAACGAACGCGATTCTTGTACCGGATCTCCTCTCTGGTAAACAAGAATACCCTGAAGACTCTAGCAGGAGCACTCATTCAAGGGTACTACGACTATGCTTGCACCTCATGGTACCAAAGCACCTCAAAGGCACTAAAAAACACTCCTTTTCTGGACACTTTTGTATCACAAACAGTACTGTATTTGCAAATCTGATATGTCATAAATGTATAGATGTAGCAGTACTGTCTATCTGTATGTCATGTATGTCATATATGTTATGATGAATTGAAAATGGGGGACCCTGATGTAAACAAGACGAAAGTCTTTCTCTGGTCTGCATCCCCTTAACAATTGTATGTATTGAGCTGTACTGTACTGTACCCATTCTGCAATCTGTTAATAAACTTTTCAATCAATCAATCAATCATACGGTGGACGTCGTTGCAATGTATTGGGGCGGAACAGAGTATTTTATGGTCATATTTAGTACATTGTCATGGGATACACCGCTTGGAAACGAGGCTGGCTAGGATAATTAGCTTGCACGGCGCTATTTTATAGTTTACCTGCGAGTTGGTGTGTGTTTTGAATTCTGAGGGTAACTTTTATAGTAGTGTGGGGTATACGGTGGACGTCGTTGCAATGTATTGGGGCGGAACAGAGTATTTTATGGTCATATTTAGTACATTGTCATGGGATACACCGCTTGGAAACGAGGCTGGCTAGGATAATTAGCTTGCACGGCGCTATTTTATAGTTTACCTGCCGAGTTGGTGTGTGTTTTGAATTCTGAGGGTAACGGTTATAGTAGTGTGGGGTATACGGTGGACGTCGTTGCAACGTATTGGGGCGGAACAGAGTGTTTTAGGGTCATATTTAGTACATTGTCATGAGATACACCGCTTGCTCTAGCTAACTGCTAACGTGCGCGGACTGATGACGACATCAACTCGAGACATTCGCAGCAGCAAAACAAGTCTATTAATAGCCCGTCCATCGGCGCCGGGCATAAGAAGTTAATTTAACTTGACAGACATTATATCGAGTTATATGAAAATAATTTTATAATTTTATTGCGATAACATTTTTGGCCATATCGCCCCCAGCCCTATTTGATTGTCACACATAATATAGACTATTTTAAATATTAGACAGTAATAAAAGAGCAGCAAAATAGTGCAATGGTGCAGTGCAATAAAACAGTTAGTAAAATAGAATAGACAAAAGAGTAAAATAATGCAATAGTGTAGTTTAGGGCTGCAACGACTTGTCGACGATGTCGACATCATCGACCATGAAATTTAGTCGATTTGCATAATGATCGACGCATCGTATTGTTACTTGTATGTGCCATGTGGAAAAGGCAGACGTTCAAAGTCATACCATGCGCAACGTGTAAGCCTGTCTCTCTCTCCCCCTCTCTCTGTACATTCCATTATTTGAAGTAGCGTTACACTATAAAAACTAACTGGATAGTTGATGATAATACATATTTCACTTTATTAGCAAAAATATTGTAAAATCATTAAGTCTGCTATAAGCTATTCTCCCTCTCTCTTGTGTTTGTGTGTGTATACATATACTCTTTTTGCCATGGATTAGGCAAGTTAGCTTTAACAATCCTGATTCCTGAGCCTTCTATTAAAAAGGAAGATATTGATTTAAATATGTATATAGCTTATATATAAAAAATACATTTACTCGTATCTCCTGTGCTGGCACAAGCACTACCATAGCATAGCATACCATAGCATGGAGTGGAGAGATAACTTTCAGATGTTTTCACTCTCAGCAGCAGGTTCACTAGAACTGTTGTACCGGGTTACTTGGCTGTTCCACTAAGGAAAAGTACATTTAGCCAATCAGCCCTCTCCTCCGTGAAAGCTGCTAAGACCTGGAACTCCATTCCAATTTACATCCGCAATATTGAAACACAGATCATTCAAACACAATATCAAAACATGGTTAAGAAATAACTACACATGTGAACACAACAGCCCTGCAGAACTCTAACCCTACAGTACAGTATATGCTTGCTTGCCCACATGTATGATTGTGTGTACCTAATATGTAGTATTATTGTTTGTACATTGTCTGTACATGTCTGCTGTATATATTTTGCATGATGTGTTTTTAACCTGTTCTTAATGAACTGTATGCCATATGTTATGCTTTCTTTTTTAGCGGATTTTTAACACCAGGCCCGCAGGGAACAACAGTCGAAAATTTGCTTTGGCTAACACTGTCTCACACATTTACATTTATGTTCATTAATGTGTGCTGTCCCTGTTCAAATACAGTTTAAACTAAACACACAATAATACATATAATAATTCATGGAGATATACTAAAAAGCTATTGTTCCCTGTTTTTCAGCATTTAGCTACAGGCATGGATACAGTGTATGTAATGATAAACAATGGTATAGTAACACAGGCAGGTGTTATATTATTTCAAGATAATAAAGTAGCTATAATGAGTCGATAGATAAAAAGCAGTAATGGCATGTAGGTTACTCACCCTACTCATGTACAGTAGGCACCCACACTACACAGCATTTATAGACATAAATAAACGTCATGGCTCATCTCCTATACTCTGGGTATTCAGTAGGTGGTGTCAAAGAGGCAACTACCCATGTGACCTGAGGATACTAGTAAAACATTTTGAAATATTCAATTACAAATAGAATCAATTGTTGTTGATTGTTTCTGGTAATCGTTTAGATTAATCGATAAAATAATCAACAGATTAATCAATAACAAAATAATCGTTAGTGGCTGCCCTAGTACAATTCTGAATGTTTAAACAGTTTAAAACCTGACAGTCTTTACTCCTGTTTGATACCCAATTTGACCCTTTGAACTTCCATCTCAGGGCAAGCCTCCCTCAGGGTGCAGTTCCAGGCCTGTGTCCCCCACAGTTAAAAATCTTGACAGTCTTACTTCCTGCTTGATACCCACACAGTTTAAAACCTGACAGTCTTACTTCCTGCTTGATATCCACACAGTTCAAACATGTAATAAAAGAGTAAAAAAGAATAGACAGAGTAAAATAGAATACAATAGAATAGACAGTAAAATAATGCAATCTCATCTGCAGTACAATCAAGCAGCAATCAAAAGACAGGTACATTTTTATCTTATTTTTTATTTATTTTTTAGAGAACTAGCCTCCCTGAAGTCCATAGGTAGTGTTGTGAAGGGCCAGATTAAAACTGAGAATCTACCTTTATTGTTTGATATACTTTGTATATTATTTATATATACACGGAATATCCCTTTGCCTACGTTCAAACCAGAGTAATATTCGCTCTCCTTATTGGATAGCGCCCTAGGCTCCAGGCAGTCTCGCACTCAGACAGGTGCAATGGGCGAGTTTGGGGCATGTCAGAACATGCCCGGAGACAGCGTATTGATACCAGACAAAGACTGCGGTTTGGGACTAGATATTCACTTAAGTATAAATACAGCGCAAGGTGCGCCCACCGTTCAGTTCAGTACCTTACCCAACCTTACCCTGAGCACCTGCTTGTCCATCTAAACGGGCCGGCGTGGTTCATTGTGGTGAAGTGAGCAACTCGTGCGTTGAGAACATGTGCGAATAGAATAGTAAAGTGTCAGAGTTTAATGCAGTAACGTCAAGATTGCAGAACCATTACTGGTTGGATTATATTGATTTGGAACGTGTTACCCGGAGAAGAGCATCGTTGATTTCCACTATCGTTTGGGATTCAACCTTGTGAGGATTACAACTCGGGCTGGCCTCGTGGACGGAGGCTGGCTAGCTGTCATCAATGCTATCGAGCATTTGGATTACAATTATTGCTTTGCTGCTGATCAAGGGATTTACAAGGACCGACTCCTGTACCTGGAGTCTCTTTATTCCTCATTGAATCAGACTGAGTATCCGAACATTCCTCTACCCTCCAGGCCTTACACCCCCGGAGGGAACCCATTGTCTCCAGGCGGTACCAGTGTTGCCCTATCTAGTTGCTACTATACGACAGGTGGTGTCAACTTAGACCCATCGTAGGATTCCTGCTATTCTTAGTGACTCATGCTATTGACTGACTTTACGTATATTCTTCGCCATACAAGCGCGACCCTAATTCTCATTCTGTAACCTAATGTTGCCTAATAATAATAAATTACCCTCAAATACTATTTCTTTGTCAATGCCGTGTTCTTGTGGGTGTTCACCATCTATATTTGATGTACTGTCTGGCCAGTAATTAAAGTACATAACTAGCAGTGGTTTAATCTATCACAATCTTTAATACAGTCAGGGTTTTGTAACCCCTCAGTTACAGGTAGGGTGTTATAGGTTTGGTGCATAATTTGCGATGGCTGCGTCCCCAATTTTCTTTGGGCTGTGGTTGGGAACCTTCAAGTAGATGATCGTTATATTCTAGATTCTAGAAGGCACATAGTTGACAAGAGAATTTGCAATGTAGCTAATGGTTTTGAAGGTATGGATGTTGGTTGGCTTACAATATTTCCGGGTGGAAGATGTTACTATGACAAATACTGGTGCTTTTCCACTATATTGTTCCCGCTTTGTTTGGCTTTCTCCACTGCCAACTGATCCTTACAGATTAGATTAGGCACTCTCTTCGATACTTCAGACCGTTGATTGGTTAATGGAAATTGTCATAAATATGTCATGTCATAAATATGTCATCCCATTAGATTAGATTAAAATTAAACGAAAATCCCCATGGAACAATCTATGAGGAGACTATCCACAATGAAGACTTATACCCGTCCAAAATCATGACAAATGCGGGGAGGGAAAAAAAAGGATGTATGGGCTGTCAGACTATTGGGGACCATCAATTTGAAGCCAAAACGGACCAGACCTAATAAGAACGAAAAAGGCTAACCCTCATATACCAATGCCCTGTCCTGTGAGTCCTGTTTGTCTTGTGGTTGTGGTGATGGTTGTCTTATTCTGGAAAAATTAGTAGAATGGCTATGTAAAAATGGAACATCATACTGTAAAGAAAAGAAAAGGTTTATGTAAGGTGATTTTGGTAAAGAAAAGTAAAATGTTTATGCAAATTTCTGTAACCACTGAACAATTTGTAAATTGTCTATGAAAAAATGGAATTCATACTGTAAAGAAAAGATTGTATATGCAAAAATGTGAAAAAGTGACTTTGGAAAAGGAAAGGAAAATGTCCATGCAAAAATGTTAAATAAAAAAAAGTTACTTTGGAAAATAAGTGGAAAATGAACCAAAATAAAGAGTTAAAAAAAAGAAAAATTAGAATCAGAAAGTAGTTTTCGGAATTTGATTTGGTCGTTTTCGGTGCAACATTAACAGACAGACAATAACGGACAGATAATAAAATAAAAAGGTTGAATAAAATAAAATGGAATATAAACGAAATTTAAATAGAAGCACAATAGAATATAATTATAAAATAAAAATAGGCCAGGACTGTTAAGTTGTGAGTTATTTATCTTGTATGAAGTATAATGACAATAAAGACTTTATCCTATTCTATTCTATTTTATTCTTCTACTTTATAAAAATATATATAATATATATATATATGGGCTGGGACTTCGTATTTTATCGCACTTTATACTTCTTTTGCACTCTAGACACATTGGGTGACGTCAGACAGTTGTAAGCTATCATGGGAAAACTGCGTTGCTTGGCCCGTTGAATGGGAGATTTCGATATAAAAAAAATTGTTTTGATACAAGAAAGGTTGTTTGCAAAGACTTTGCATATCACCGGAGCATTTCAAGCCTACGTTATCACCTCAATGCTAAACGTGGATGCTAGAGCTAATGCTGGCTAATGCTGAAGCAGGGTTCAGAGCCAAGATGAGTCAGAACACATCTAACAAAGTAACAAACACACTGGCTGGCTCACTGGATTGCCATGGACTGTAGACCACCAAAATAAGAAGCTGTAGACCCTCCTTAAAAACTCAATCAGCGCCGGACCCGATGATAGTCGGGTTAACTCGCCAACCGTTCAGCGCCAGACCCGAGTATAGTCAGGTTTTCATCGTTATTTCTTTTATTCGATATTTCCATTCATTACAGGCACACGGACATCTGGGTTAACAGGGGAATCATCCTGAGAATGCCAAAGTGCAATACCGGCCGCATCCACCCAGGTGGCAGTATCGAGCACCCTTTGAAACATTATATCTTGGCCTGTGCGTCGATCAAAAGTCTCCGGTCGGATTTGTATTGGTCGGGCAAGGGGGGCGGTTATAACGGTCGGATTGAGAAGCGCCAAGTGCTCCCGGTGCATGATGTGTGGCGGATTATGTTGGCGACACGATCGACACCAATACTGGGACTTGCGATCAGATAATTGGAATATTATTTTTGGGGTACATCCTAGTGAAGGTAAGGCCTATATGGTATCAATCCTGCTGTGATACAACCATGATTTCACTTCGATCACAATATATGTGTGTAAGAATTATTTCTTTAACACATATTAAACGGTAGATAGTCGATGTCAAATGGGCCATAGTATTGTATCCATAGCTATAATATAAAATATAGCTATAGCCCTGCAAACACTGCCACGTATTCCTATACTTTAGAGCGTCATCCTTTTAACAACACATGAATGAATGAATGAATGAATGAATGAATGAATGAATGAATGAATGAATGAATGAATGAATGAATGAATAAATAATGAATGAATGAAAACTTTATTTAACAGATTGCAGAATGGGTACAATACAGTACGGCTCAATACACACAATTGTTAAGGGGATGCAGACCAGAGAAAGACGTTTGTCTTGTTTACATCAGGGTCCCCCATTTTCAATTAATATCGACATTTATGACATACACAACATACATGACATTTATGGCATAGAGACATACAGGTATTTAGTACTGATACATTTGTGACATAAACGGTATTCAAATATACAGCACTGTTACCCATAGATCCTGACAGAGTATATAAATATGATGGGGAGGGGACTGTACATTAGGAGGGGGTAGGTGGGTGGGAGAGAAATATACATACAGTGGGGAGGAGACTGTCTATTAGGAGGTGGTGGGGGGTTTGGGCATTTACGGTGGCCAGTTTCGAATTGCAGCCTCCCGTAGGTGCTCTTTAAGAGCGGTTTTGAATGTGGGTAGGGATTCACATTCGTGCATATCGCTGTGGCGTCCAATGCCGTCCATTGAGTTAAACCATGCAGGTAAACAAAAACCCACCCACGACAATAACCGTTTTATTAACACATTGGGCGCCATGGGTTATATCCATCAATATACCCAGTCTGCCACCGTTGAAAGCCTATGGAGATGTTTACCTTCTTTGCAGGGCTATAACTTTTTAAATTGTATTGCTATATTGACATTACTATGGCCTATTCAACATCGATTATCTATCGTTCAGGATGTGGGAACGTTATATTTTTTCATTCATACATTGTTGTGTTAATACCGTCTAGAATATAAGTATGTTTTTCGACAGTATAGCAGTAATTCCAAAAACGAGTTATAGGCCCTGACGCATAGATAGATTATCAATTGGCGTTTCTTTCCTATACACGCTATATTAAAAAATTCAAATGTATATGATCGGTATACATTATGCTATATCATGCGTGAAGGAAAGGGGGGGGGGGTCGTTTATAATTCCTTGATCGTCAGTAACGGCTTTATTTAGTATGGGTTGAGAATCTAGAATATAACGATCATCTACTTGAAGGTTCCCAACCACAGCCCAAAGAAAATTGGGGACGCAGCCATCGCAAATTATGCACCAAACCTATAACACCCTACCTGTAACTGAGGGGTTACAAAACCCTGACTGTATTAAAGATTGTGATAGATTAAACCACTGCTAGTTATGTACTTTAATTACTGGCCAGACAGTACATCAAATATAGATGGTGAACACCCACAAGAACACGGCATTGACAAAGAAATAGTATTTGAGGGTAATTTATTATTATTAGGCAACATTAGGTTACAGAATGAGAATTAGGGTCGCGGACCAATGCCCTGTCCTGTGAGTCCTGTTTGTCTTGTGGTTGTGGTGATGGTTGTCTTATTCTGGAAAAATTAGTAGAATGGCTATGTAAAAATGGAACATCATACTGTAAAGAAAAGAAAAGGTTTATGTAAGGTGATTTTGGTAAAGAAAAGTAAAATGTTTATGCAAATTTCTGTAACCACTGAACAATTTGTAAATTGTCTATGAAAAAATGGAATTCATACTGTAAAGAAAAGATTGTATATGCAAAAATGTGAAAAAGTGACTTTGGAAAAGGAAAGGAAAATGTCCATGCAAAAATGTTAAATAAAAAAAAGTTACTTTGGAAAATAAGTGGAAAATGAACCAAAATAAAGAGTTAAAAAAAAGAAAAATTAGAATCAGAAAGTAGTTTTCGGAATTTGATTTGGTCGTTTTCGGTGCAACATTAACAGACAGACAATAACGGACAGATAATAAAATAAAAAGGTTGAATAAAATAAAATGGAATATAAACGAAATTTAAATAGAAGCACAATAGAATATAATTATAAAATAAAAATAGGCCAGGACTGTTAAGTTGTGAGTTATTTATCTTGTATGAAGTATAATGACAATAAAGACTTTATCCTATTCTATTCTATTTTATTCTTCTACTTTATAAAAATATATATAATATATATATATATGGGCTGGGACTTCGTATTTTATCGCACTTTATACTTCTTTTGCACTCTAGACACATTGGGTGACGTCAGACAGTTGTAAGCTATCATGGGAAAACTGCGTTGCTTGGCCCGTTGAATGGGAGATTTCGATATAAAAAAAAATTTTTTGATACAAGAAAGGTTGTTTGCAAAGACTTTGCATATCACCGGAGCATTTCAAGCCTACGTTATCACCTCAATGCTAAACGTGGATGCTAGAGCTAATGCTGGCTAATGCTGAAGCAGGGTTCAGAGCCAAGATGAGTCAGAACACATCTAACAAAGTAACAAACACACTGGCTGGCTCACTGGATTGCCATGGACTGTAGACCACCAAAATAAGAAGCTGTAGACCCTCCTTAAAAACTCAATCAGCGCCGGACCCGATGATAGTCGGGTTAACTCGCCAACCGTTCAGCGCCAGACCCGAGTATAGTCAGGTTTTCATCGTTATTTCTTTTATTCGATATTTCCATTCATTACAGGCACACGGACATCTGGGTTAACAGGGGAATCATCCTGAGAATGCCAAAGTGCAATACCGGCCGCATCCACCCAGGTGGCAGTATCGAGCACCCTTTGAAACATTATATCTTGGCCTGTGCGTCGATCAAAAGTCTCCGGTCGGATTTGTATTGGTCGGGCAAGGGGGGCGGTTATAACGGTCGGATTGAGAAGCGCCAAGTGCTCCCGGTGCATGATGTGTGGCGGATTATGTTGGCGACACGATCGACACCAATACTGGGACTTGCGATCAGATAATTGGAATATTATTTTTGGGGTACATCCTAGTGAAGGTAAGGCCTATATGGTATCAATCCTGCTGTGATACAACCATGATTTCACTTCGATCACAATATATGTGTGTAAGAATTATTTCTTTAACACATATTAAACGGTAGATAGTCGATGTCAAATGGGCCATAGTATTGTATCCATAGCTATAATATAAAATATAGCTATAGCCCTGCAAACACTGCCACGTATTCCTATACTTTAGAGCGTCATCCTTTTAACAACACATGAATGAATGAATGAATGAATGAATGAATGAATGAATGAATGAATGAATGAATGAATGAATAAATAATGAATGAATGAAAACTTTATTTAACAGATTGCAGAATGGGTACAATACAGTACGGCTCAATACACACAATTGTTAAGGGGATGCAGACCAGAGAAAGACGTTTGTCTTGTTTACATCAGGGTCCCCCATTTTCAATTAATATCGACATTTATGACATACACAACATACATGACATTTATGGCATAGAGACATACAGGTATTTAGTACTGATACATTTGTGACATAAACGGTATTCAAATATACAGCACTGTTACCCATAGATCCTGACAGAGTATATAAATATGATGGGGAGGGGACTGTACATTAGGAGGGGGTAGGTGGGTGGGAGAGAAATATACATACAGTGGGGAGGAGACTGTCTATTAGGAGGTGGTGGGGGGTTTGGGCATTTACGGTGGCCAGTTTCGAATTGCAGCCTCCCGTAGGTGCTCTTTAAGAGCGGTTTTGAATGTGGGTAGGGATTCACATTCGTGCATATCGCTGTGGCGTCCAATGCCGTCCATTGAGTTAAACCATGCAGGTAAACAAAAACCCACCCACGACAATAACCGTTTTATTAACACATTGGGCGCCATGGGTTATATCCATCAATATACCCAGTCTGCCACCGTTGAAAGCCTATGGAGATGTTTACCTTCTTTGCAGGGCTATAACTTTTTAAATTGTATTGCTATATTGACATTACTATGGCCTATTCAACATCGATTATCTATCGTTCAGGATGTGGGAACGTTATATTTTTTCATTCATACATTGTTGTGTTAATACCGTCTAGAATATAAGTATGTTTTTCGACAGTATAGCAGTAATTCCAAAAACGAGTTATAGGCCCTGACGCATAGATAGATTATCAATTGGCGTTTCTTTCCTATACACGCTATATTAAAAAATTCAAATGTATATGATCGGTATACATTATGCTATATCATGCGTGAAGGAAAGGGGGGGGGGGGTCGTTTATAATTCCTTGATCGTCAGTAACGGCTTTATTTAGTATGGGTTGATATATTGATCAGATGGTTTGCAGTGAAATGAATAAACAATCGGGCTGAAAATAACGTTACTGTCCTCTTACCGTTCGCAGATGAGACTGGAGGAAAAAGATCCCAATTATTTGACGCCGATCTCCTACATCCATTTCCGGTTTGTATGGCGCAATAAACGCCGAAATCATATTGATTATTAAGTTTAGAAAGGGATCCAAATGCACTATAGTGTTTGTCTGGAGCCACGTAACAAGATATCACTGCTGGAGGGATTTCCTCGACGCACCGATCGGCACTTCCGGTTTTGGCGAGAGTGTAACTCACCCGACCATCCACCAGGCGGCGGTATTGAGGCGTTGCAATCTCATACAGGGTCCCGCTGGAGTCCGGAGGTTGGCTGGATGAATTATGAATGCCATGGCGAAAAAATGAAATATTGATCCCCAAAACGGCGTAAGTCGTTCTTGGCGTTCAACGCATGCCGGGCAAAAACGGCGTAACTGTGTTAACACATTCATGGCCATTTGGATCCGTCTAAAATCACTGTAGATGGCCAGCATTTCTAAACAGACTTGCATAGTCCGTGGGGCTGTTTGTAGAGCTAAATCTATACTTTATAGTATTGCTATCTGTCCATTCTCATTGTCAATTGAGATCATAAACCGTCCCTTCAAAATGGCTTAAAGAAATAATTTTTTCATCAATACGTTCTCATTTTATAGTGTCTTGAATATAAGCGTTATAAGGGATTTCGGCTGGGATATTTCCTGGAACGCGAGATACAGGGCTAATAGCTACTAACGTTAAATCCAATGGCATTTAGGATATACAGAAGCTACAGTTAAAACTCAAACTGCATATGATCGGTATGATGGTCCACCATGAATGCATGAAAGGGGGGGGGGGGGGGGCGGGGGACGTTGTTTCTGATTATTGATTACCAATAACCGCGTTAGCCTCATTAGCCTCATTCGCTGATCGGGTGGATGGCTATCATAACAAGCCCTGATCAGCATGTAATTTACGTGAAAAAGATCTTACCGTGGGCCGGTTGGATCCCCCAAAGTATTTCCCAGTTATCTATCGCCATCTGGTAGATCCATATGTCCATTGGCTGATGATATATTCCTTTACTGCATAGTGAATTTGGCATCGCAAAAGGTATTCCAAGCTACTAGGCTGCACATCCAGAATCCAGCTAACTGGAAACTACATTGAAAGTAAAAAAAAAAGAGTGCACCGTTCTGCCACAGGGCACACTGCATTATCGAGACAGCGCCCCTAAGAGGATCTGGCCGGTAATGCACTTTTCAGAATTCGAAGAGGAGGGTAGATCTGCAGTGCAGCTCGGTGACATCGAGTAGGTTATTACAATGGAATAAAAGCCAAAACAACCTTGCCACGGACATGTCCGTGGTTGGTCCTCAACCGTTGGATTCGAAACACAGATTTATCCGTGGTTGGCCCCGAAACGGTTAATGGGATTTATTACAAGTTACTGTCCATTAAAGCGTTGTGAATTCGTGAAATATAAATTAAATAGCTTTTCCAAAATGAAATTGACTGACTATTTTATCACGATAGTAAAACGTTGCTGCTTTTTATTAGCAATTTTTTTAATAGACTGTTAATCGGTACAATAATTAATCACTTTCCTAAAATATCTACTGCAGATATGTGAGGCACTGTTGTGAGAAGAACCCAACAGGGTCACTCCAGAAACCACAGAGGAGTCAGCAAAGAAGACCGCAATTGAAATAAATCGAAGGACTTTCTTGCGCTATCCTGATATATTTGTATACTGTATGCACCTGTGTATTGTATTTTATTATGTCAAATAAAATCAATCAATCAATCAAGACGTTTTTCCCAATGGTCAACTGTTCTGGAATGTACTTGAAAGTACTGCGTTTTACCTCGAAAGTGCTTGAGTTTACAAAAAGGTCCTTTGCACTGTTAATGTATATTCCTAAAAAAGTCTCAAATTAATTTGATTTAAAAAATTTATCGAGTCCCACCACTAATATATACTGTATATAATATATGTGGTAAATGTAAAAATATAAATATGTGGTGTATATATAGCACTATTGTACAGATATTGTACAATATCAGAGTTATGTGGGTAGACTATAGTGGGGTGGGTAGTTATGATAATTATGATTACCATGATTACAGTGTAGGGCAGTTGTAGACAGTGAGCAGGCAAGGCAACATAGTTCAGAGTCGTACAGTATGGGTAACAGAGCCTAGGCTACAGGCAATGGAGTCAGAGTTCAGGTTTCATGTTTGTTCACCAGCAGCAGCACCGCCATTTTAAAATAAACAATCACTGTAAACATTCTCCTTTTACAAATGGTTCACTAAAATAATGTTTGACAATATTTTAGGCGAGAAATAAGATATGCAATTACTGGATCTTAATTCCTATTTGATCTGCAACGCCTAGTTTGACTGTTTGATCTGAATGTCATGGGCCATGCGCACTGGAGTGCGTACACTCAAATACAATGCAAAACTAAATCTAGAGGCACAATATTGATATAACTGGATGAATTTTTTTATGCATAATTATTAAATATCAACTACAATATGAGGTTCACTCGGCTGTTTAACATCGGCTCAGTCTCTGCTCATCCCACCTTTCCAATTAGATTCCTGGGTCTGTTGTGTAATGGAGAAGCATGCAGGCAACACGGTGGTAGGCCTGCCGTCCTGTACCGCGGCATGCTGGTCAATGTTGAAGCACCACACAGGGGTACAAAAATTCCCCAAAACAGTGCAGTCGCCAGTCGGGGTAACAATGTCTAAATTCAGCGCAGCAACCAAATTATCGCGAGCCTCAATATTATACAGCCCGTTATTTGTTAACAGTAATTTACAGAGGCATCCGAGCCACAGCCACGTTAGCAGATTTCAACGTGTCATCGAGGCTCGCTATGGCGGCGAGTGGTGACACAAATGACAGGGTCATTTTGCACTGGCTTCTATGGCGTGAGGATGAAACCGGCACTTCAACAGGAATGTCAAGATTGGCCCCAACTCCCAAGCTCTTAATGACTACTGCCTGACACTCAGAATTTCATTCCACCAATGGTTGAAGGTAAAAGATATATAATAGAGTCTTTGTGTTGAATAGTCAAGTGTAACTTCACAGAATAATAACAAAGGGAAAATGAATTGACCCATTCATTCAGTGAGGTTCATGAAACAGGGAAATCTAGACACTGGTGGCCTACTTGTGCATGTTGAGCCAATCGGTAGGTGTCATTTTGTCCCCCAGCTACTTGAATTGCATTGATTGATCCCAGTAAAGACCTTCTGACCCAAGCACAACGCGAGGCTCAACGTTTTTGCTAATTAGTGGTAATATACCTACTTGGTCTAAGTCTGCTCACCCAGAACAGTCTTGCTTTCATATCATACACCCGACAATATCTTTTGGACATTGGATTACAACAATCTGACAACGTTATCTGCAATCTTCAGCTCCCCAACGAGATCGCTTGGACACCAGGGAATATCATCACAGCGTGGCGGGGCGGGCTGACCGAGCTCCTCGCCCCGCCGTGATCGCAAGCACAAGAGGGGTATGCACGGAGGACGTTAGGTAGAGAAACTAACTGCGTTCTAATTCATGCCAATAACGTTCAGGTTTGTGGTAGATAATCCCAAAAAATAAGATAAATAAAAAAGTTAATCCACAAGTCATTTGATTGAGAGGAGCTGACTTGAGCTGGGTAGTGAATTTTTTCCATTGAAAGCCCTGGGTCTCATCTGCGTCTATACTTTCCGTAGCCGCATTTCTGCAGGACGCTCTCTGATTGGCCGACGCCAGTTTCTACACTGGTTAGGCTTAGGCACTCTTTCGAAGTAGGTTAAGGTTAGAGTTTGTCTTAGAGCATGGCGATAGAATGCCAGGTAGTTTGCAGGCTGTTCGACGCGGAAATGGGCAAAGACACAGCTCGTCACGCGATTGGGCAAACATGTCAGTGGCCAATCAGAGAGCGTCAGTCAGTGGCCAATCAGAGAGCGTCCTGCAGAAATGCGGCTACGGAAAGTATAGACGCGTCTCATCTCCTCATATGACTACAAACTAAATGGCGGCGTGCATTTCCAAGCGTCTATATTCGCCAGTTTCCGAATACATTTCCCAAACTCATATTTCAATAATAACACTTGAACCTATTGGTAAGCAAACGTATTGCTGAAAATACACACTATGACTGCTGTTTTGACAGGGTTAGGGTCTTCTTTACTCTTGGCTACATTTGAAGAAAAAACGCAACATTAATTCATACAGTCTGTAGAGATGGATTTATGGCTTGATGTCATAAATCCTAGGCTTAACAGGATAAATCACGCCAACCACTCCAAGACTGTGCTCCCCAAATTCCACCAACATGTCTCTTGCCCCACAAGGACACAAAACACTAGACCATGTTTACTCCAACATAATGGATGCATACAAAGCTGTTCCCCTACCCCACATGGGACAATCAGACCACACTTATTTGTTTGTTATAACCCAGGTACAGGTGTACCCAAGAACAGTCAAGGATACCGCTCTCATCTCAATTGTCAAGGATACCTATCATCCCAATCATTCTCGAAGTCAACTTCCTGTCTGTTGTTGCTACGCAACTGCGGCGTGGGGGAAACACGCCCCCCCGGGTACATTGTGAACGCTTCATTTAGTGCAGAAATGGATCGGAAAAGCGGCAAATTATACACAATCGAGGGTAATTTTCTTCAGTGCATCACAATGCCAAAGAGCTGCTGTGTTACGGTTTGTACTAATAACAAAAACAGAAATCCAAATCGCAAGTTTTATACCATCACGGAGGAAAAAGTGGCTGGCAGCCAACGTTAGCTACGTTAACCCTGACAAATAGCTACATGCTAAGCTAACGTTAATTATATCCAGTGTTGTGCTAGTTACTGAAAAATAGTAACTCAGTTACTTTACTAGTTACTCATTTCAAAAGTAACTCCGTTACGTTACTAGTTACTTACACCCAAAAGTAATGCGTTACTGTGAAAAGTAACTATTTAGTTACTTGAAGAATAAAAAAAAATTGCTCCCATGCTATACTCAAAATCGGTTGATCAACTTGACAGTTTCCATTCACATCACTGAACTCTGCTAAGCAATGTGGTCTAGAGATACAAACACAAATCGGACACAAACACAAATGTCCCGACGTAATAAGAAATGCACCGTGCCTAATTGCTCGGGGAGGTTGAGCGCAGGCACGTTGTAGGTTGCGCGCATGCACGTTTAGGTTGCGCGCGTGCACGTTTAGGTTGAGCGCATGCACGTCTAGGTTCTAGGTTTAAAATAAGTGCTTGAACAGCCTTGATATCTGTCGCCGGAGCGTTTCATTATAATAAACCGTCTTGCAACGTTGTTTAAGATATCAATCGTGCATTGCAACGTTAGAATAGTTAGGATATCAATTGTGCATGAAAGGACTATATTTATATTGTTTGATTAGTATTGATGAGATTCGTTGATCAACTTGAGTTTCCATTCATTTACATTCACATCACTGCACTCACCTCACCAGTGTCTGTCGAGATGTAACGTTATTCCAGCAGCAACATTTTCTTTATCTCATTTCCATGTTGTACTATTCTCTCTCCAAGTAGTTGGAAATAGTTTTCCGTCCCATTTGCTGTGTGTCGCCTCGTATCATTCTACGCGGGTGGCGAGTGGATTTGGATGAGTCCTGGTAGTTAACGTTAACTTAGACTCCAGTATCTTTGAGCCAAAACACAAATGACATAACTAAAACGTTATTTTCTTTTCGCTCGACAAGAGAAATACGCGAGGGCGCTGCCATTATCAGTCAGGAATAGTAAACAAAACACGCCCCCAGCACAGCATTTCCCCGCAGCCAGAGAGGATATGAGGATAATAATAATAATAATAATAATAATAATAATAATAATAATAATAATAATAATAATAATAATAATAATAATAATCACTACCGCTCGCTATCAATCTACGCCGTATATAACGCAAATAACGCAGTGACGAACCATTCAGTAACGTAAGTAGCGTTACTGAATTTCAAAAATAATGCGTTAGAGTACTAGAACTCGCCAAAAGTAACTTCGTTACTGTAACGCGTTACTTTGTAACGCGTTAGTCCCAACACTGATTATATCATATCGAACCGATAGGAGCTTATCTTATCTAATCTTACATGGATGTTTGATCGGGTAGTGGCACACGTGGTACCACCACGTAAGATTAGATAAGATAAGCTCCTATCGGTTCGATATGATGTACTTAACGTTAGCTTAGCATGTAGCTACCACGGCCACAACACCAGAGGGAGTTAGCCGAACGTTAGCCGCCAGCCACTTTTTCCTCTGTGATGCCTCAGCTGGTATTATATAAAACTTGTGATTTGGATTTCTGTGTTTGTTATTAGTACAAAACGTAACACAGCAGCTTCAATTTGGGTATTCGAGAGATGGCCATGTCTGCAGGTGTCTTGTATGGACATGATGTCAAGTCAATCAGGGCAAGCTTCTTTGACTCATATCTCGCCTTAGAATCACCAGAAAGGCTTTCGAAATAGTGAAATGCCATGTTGGCCTCAATATTTTCAAAACAAATCATATGAAAATGTTATGAAATGAACAAGAATGTGATAAAACATGTAATAAAAACTGAGCTCAACGCATACATTTGATCGTAGAAATCCATTTGTTTTCCCTCATACCAAGATGGCGGCGGTCTCGTGACATCAGAGTGTCTTCGAGAATGGACAGTGTTCCCTCCTCCCCACCAGGAGGCGCTACAGGAACCTGCGCTCCAAGGCAAGTAGACTCAGGAACAGTTGTCATCTCCCTGAACTCTGTACCACAATAACAGACACAATGATACCATATAAACTCTGAACTCCATTGCCTATACTCAATGCATTTATACCTACAACTGCCCTATGTGAATGAATGAATGAATGAATGAATGAATGAATGAATGAATGAATGAATGAATGAATGAATGAATGAATGAATGAATGAATGAATGAAAACTTTATTTAACAGATTGCAGAATGGGTACAATACAGTACGGCTCAATACACACAATTCTTAACACATTGGTCGCCAAAATCGCTTTTCAGCGGTATTGCCCGCCATGCGTTGTCTGCCAAGATCGCTGTACAGTGTTTTTGAGATCAATATTAAATTTTTTCGCCATGGCATTCATAATTCATCCACCCAACCCCTGATGCTCTAGCTGGACCCTAGATGTAATAATAATAATAATAATAATGACTTGGATTTATATAGCGCTCTTCATGACACCCAGAGCGCTTCACAGAGTCCATTATTCGTTCATACACAGTCATACCGGTGGTGGTAAGCTACAATTGCAGCCAGAGCTGCCCTGAGGCAGACTCACGGAAGCGTGGCGAATAATCATCGCCTACGGCCCCTCCGACCACCACCAACATTCATTCACATGCATACACATTCATACGAGGCAAGTAGGATAAAGGCCAACCTTCATGTTGTATTTTTGTTCAATAAACAATGTGGACTAGGCCAACGGTGACTTTCATGAAGAAGGGAAAAAAAGTATTGAAATTGACCCAGTTTTAGCGTTTTTATCAAACATTTTGTCTGCCCAACACAATCACCACGCACGTGGATATTTTAATCAATGGTTCATAACGTGCGTGTGTAATCGAAATGATGTCGTCACAAGAGGTGCAGGGCACCAGGGGGCTCACCAGGGGGCGCTGAGAGTCACACACAGCTAGTGGCAGGCACTGAGAGCCTTGCTACTACTAGCCGAATGAAAATGTATCTGTTTCACCTAACAACACTATTGCTCCGTGATCATAGCCATCCATCTCTAAAGCTAACCACTATTTGTAAAAGCCACAACCACGTTACCATATTTGTAATAATGTAAATCATTGTGTCGTTGTACATATTGTGTACACCGTTATAAGCTAACATAGCTTAGCTTGGTAGCTATTGTGCTAACAACATATCCCGACGTCCGGCTCGCTGGCCGGCATGAACGCCCGACACAAAATGGTTCTCTCCTCTCTGTACACCCCCGTCCCCACGGGTACCCTGCCGGGGAGCCCATGGAGGCGACAACGGCGGCAGCCGTAGGGTGCTCGAGTCCGCCGTAACGCTAGTGGTACACGATAGCTATGAGCTAACTAACGCTACGGCCGCCGCTGTTGTCGCGTCCACAAGCTCCCCGGCAGGACACACGCGAGAACGGGGGCACACAAAGAGGAGAGAACCACCCCAAATCGAGCACTCATGCCGGCCGACAAGCCGGACACCGCGGTTGTTGTTAGCACAACAGTAGCCCACTGTGATGCACCGAGTGGGCCACCATTGATCAACATGCAGCGACGTGTAGCTTGCATGATGCGTGTGCAGTGCTTTGCCACACAGGCCTGAGAAGAGGACCTGCACATGATTTTACTTGTTCCCCAAACGCCTCTACATGCCCCGATCTCAAATGGTTCACGACAGTAGACATAATGCTAACGTTAGCCAGCGCCATATATCGAGTAGTACTATGACCCGGACGGGCAAGGCATACGTTTCCTGAAGTGACGTCACGGCCGTGCTAGCGTCTGATAAGCTTTTAGATTTGGCTCATTAATATGCACCTGTAGTGACGTCGGCGTTTGATAAGCTTTTTTGATTCGCGCGTGCATGTTATTCGTGCGTGGACCTTTTTAACTCTTTCGGAGTGGCATTTCCGGTGTCAAATGGAAAAAAATAAATAATGAAATTATATACCAATGATGTAAACTACCCATAATTGATCAGTAGGGTTTAACCTGGATGTTGGGCTTTAAGTGTCTTGCCCAAGGACACAACGGCGATGGGATGGACATGGGCTTGAGCGGGATTCGAACCACCAACCCTTCGATCATTGGACGACCCGCTCTACCCCTGAGCCAAAACCGCCCGTGACTGCAACGGCTCAATACCGCCGCCTGGTGGATAGTCGGGCGAGTTACACTCGCAAAAACAGTGCCATCGGTGCATCGAGGAAAGTCCTCCGGCAGTCACATCTCGTTACGGGACTCCCGACAGACACTATAGTACATATGGATCGCTTTTTAAACGTAATAATCTATATGATTTCGGCGTTTATTGCACCATACAAACCGGATATGGACCTAGGCGATCGGCGTCGTATAATTGGGATCTTTCACCGCCAGTCTCATTGGCTCACGGTAAGCGGAATATAATGTTATTTTCAGCCTGATTGTGCGTTTGTTTCCTTGTTTGTAATCAGTCTGATCAATATATCCACCCAACCTACATAAAGCCGTTACTGATGATGAAGGAATTATAAACGTCCCCCCCCCCACCCCCTTTCCTTCACGGATGATGAAGCATAATGTATACCGATCATATACATTTACATTTTTGAATATAATTAGCGTGTATGGGAAAGAAACGGCAATCGATAATCTATCATATGCGTTTGGGCCTATAACTAGCGTTTTTGGAATTACAGCAGAAAAGATTAAAAACATACCTATATTCTAGAAGGTATTAACACAATGAAAAAGTATAACGTATAACGTTCCCACATCCTGAATGATAGATAAGCGATGTTGAATGGGCCATAGTAATGTCAATATAGCAATACAATTTTAAAAGTTATAGCCCTGCAAAGAAGGTAAACATCTCCATACCACCAATCGGCAAATGCTTATTCGTTGTTTTACTTCCGGGAAGACCGCCATTGATCTACACGAGTGTATCAATAACAAACCTACCGGAGCTAATAACGTTAGCTCCGCGCCACCCACGAGTAGACTGCCAGCGCTCCGCAGGAGTACCAAACGAGGCACGATGATTTAATTTACTGCAACGAATGTTATAATAAAAGCTTTTCTATACATTTGTCTGATTGAAAACTTTATTAACAGATTGCAGAATGGGTACAATTCAGTACGGGCTCTCTGAGCAAAGGAAGCAACTGAGATATGAATGACCAACAATGCTAGCTATGGTCAGGTAAAAATGCTGATGTTATTGAACGTGTAACTATATAACGTTAATGCCACAAAACGAATGCCTTTGTTAATCATAAGTAACTTTGATGCAGTAGCGTGTGTGTGTGTGTGTGGGGGCGGGGTTGTGCAGGTCGCTTGACTGAAACTTTTTCAAAGTTTGAACGTGTGGACCAGATTGATGCGACACAATCCTCTAACGCGAGGGCAAAACATCACAATATCCACGATACGTTTAAAAAGTGTATCGTTAATGAACTGTACCCGATATTTATATAATATCGTCATATCGCCCAGCCCTAACCTCATGGTACCAAAGCACCTCAAAGGCGCTAAAAACAAGATTACAAACATCACAAAACAAACTGGTCAGACTACTACTTGACCTTACTCATAGAACCCACCTCACCCCTGCCCACTTTGACTACCTAGGATGGCTTAGAGTAGACGACAGAGTACAGCAACTTGCAATGGACCTGGTCTACAATATACACTATACAACTAACCGCTCTTAACAGATTGCAGAATGGGTACAGCTCAATTGAGAGTACAGCTCAATACAACAACAGTGGACTGGAGGATGAAGACCAGAAAAAGACTTTCGGCTTTTTTACATAAGGGTCCTCCATTTTCAATTCATCAAAACATTTAGAGTAGGGGTGTAACGGTACGTGTATTCGTCCCGCGAATTTACGGTACGGCCGTCACGGTGCGGTACGTGCTGCCATACGGCGAATACGCCCCGCAGCGCAAACACACAAGTCCCACATGCAGGCACTCGCAAGGTTCCGTACGAGAACAGCACGCGTGGCCGGGCACACCGAGTCCGACTTCAGTTCAGAGCAGGCGAAAGTGCACGGAGAAAGGCACATTTACATTGGAACAGCTGCAGGGTCATTACAGTTTTACAGTTTTCTTTCATTTTCTTGTTCGCCCAATAACGTGCACACGTGCGCCAACAAACACATTAACATTCTCCCCCGCCGGACTCACAGGCACAGCTCATCAAATAAAAAAAATAAACATACTTTTCCGGACAGATCATCTGAGCTCCACTCTGTTTAAATCCAAATAATCCTCTGCCATTGTTGTAATATGTCATCTGTTCTAGTATTCAGTCTCGTCGTGAAGTTAAATTCTCTCTAGAAGTAAAAGTGAAACTTAGCAACGATAAGTTGTTAAAGGGGCAGTAGGCAAGTGAATGCCTGAACACAGAATGACACCAGTATCACTGACTACCACGGCAAGCCTATAGAAAATTATTCTATTTAATAATAATAATAATTATCATAAATATAATATATAAATTAAAAAAATTAAAAATTATGTAAAACGACGTGTTTCAAGTTCATGCAAATTCTGCCAATCCACGGCGTACAACGTTATTGAGATCATATTTCATTTTTATGTTATTCATAATTACCTCACAGAGCCTCGTCTGATACAGTGGGAGCATGCACAACTCTGCAACGCTTCAATACTGCCGCCTGGTGGATGATCGGCGAGTTGCCAAACCGGAAATGGACGAGTCGATATCGGTGCGTCTGGGAAATGCGTCCAGCACTCGCATATTGTTGCGGGACTGTATACACACGTCCGTGTGTAGCGATCGCTGCCATAACGTAATAATCTATACGATTTGGCCGTGTATTATGATTATACAAACCGGAAATGGATTTAGGAGATCGCGTCAAATAAGTGGGATCTTTTTCCTCCAGTCTCATCGTCGAACGGTAAGAGGACACTGACGTCATTTTCAGCGCGTTTGTTTATTATTATCCATGCAAACTGCTCTGATCAATATATCACCCATACTACATAAAGCATTTACCAACGATCACGGAATTATAAACGACCCCCCCCCCCCGTTCATCCGTGCATGATCAGTCATAGCGCTTTGAATTTTTTTATATAGCGTGTATCGCCAACAAACGGCATTTGATAATCTATATATGCGTTTATGCCTATATCTCACGTTCTAGGAATTACTGCAGAAAACGATAAAAACATATTTATATTCTAGACGGTATTTTCGTATGAATCTATGAATGAAAAAGTAAAACGTTCCTACATCCTGAACGATAGATAATCGATGTTGAATGGGCCATAGTAATGTCAATTTAGCAATACAATTTAAAAAGTTATAGCCCTGCAAAGAAGGTGAACATCTCCATAGGCTTACAGTGCTGGCAGAGAGTGGTATAAAATGCTCAAATTGCGTGGCAGGGAATGTGTTAATAATTATTATTTAAAAAAAAATTCTGTTGTACCAAACTCGTACCGAACCGTGACCCCAATACCGAGGTACGTACCGAACCGTGGCTTCTGTGTACCGTTACACCCCTAATTTAGAGACATACAAATATACAGTAGTTTCATAAAAATGCTAAAATGCTAAATATATGCAATATATAATCTAATAATCCAATAATCTAAATCTAATATATAATATAAAAATGCTAAATGCATGTGTCTTTTGTCTTTAATGTTAGCTTGCAAACTCAAATACTGTCTTGGTAAGCCTCATAATGAATTGTTTGGGGGGAAAAGGAAAAACATCGTGATGTGTATCGTGTATCGCCGAAAGGTCCGAAAATATCGTGATATCATATTTAGGCCGTATCGCCCAGCCCTACATGAGGTGCAAGCATAGTCGTAGTACCCTTGAATGAGTGCTCCTGCCAGAGTCTTCAGGGTATTCTTGTTTACCAGAGAGGAGATCCGGTACAAGACTGTGTACACTGTAGTAATCATAATAATCATAACTACCTACCATAGTCTACTCATAATTCTGCATGATAGCATGTACAATAGTGCTGTATATACCGTATATATTTATTCTTATTACTGTAATATATATATCCACATCTGTCTGTACATATCTGCACATGATAATTTTTACATATCTGTATACTATCTAGGCTATATCTGTACTTATCCCCTATCTACTCTTACTAGTTACGCTGTTGGCCAGTATGACTTATTACCATAGTGTATCATTTATACCTGTAGCACTGTACATATTAATACTACAACTCTGTACATATGTCTGATTAGCACTATTACTCAGTAGTACTAATTTATATATTTTATATCCAGTTTAATCACCTGTACACAGTAGATTACTATTGCACTTTACTGTTACATTTGTACTCTGGTTGGATGCCAAACTTATTTTCGTTGTACTGTACTTGCTGTATAATTTATAATGACAATACATTTGAATGATGGCGGCATGACTTGCACAGAAGTAATGGTCCGATTATGCTATGCTAGCTTTGACACTGAACTTTATCCCTAGTGTGAAATTAGTGAGGTTTGTCCTTTTTCTACAAGAGTTTGAATGTTGTGAAATAAAAGGCAGACTCTCTCCGTCAACAAGCTCTTGACTCAGTCGTGGCAGCCATGGAAACCGCTCAGCCAAACCATATCCGCCAGCCACCGGGGAAACCTGGTCACCCATGTTACAAATCAGTAACTCCAAACCACACACACCTTTGCCACACACACACACACACACAGACACACAGACACACAAAACGCTAACTAAACAATAACCAATGATACATGGTACTTTTCCAAAGTCAAAGCTTATGGAGGGACAGCAACCGCTGAATCAACCATAAACACAAGCACACGGTCATTAACCCTTTCAAGTCATTCTCCTATTTTTTTTTTCTACTCGATTAATATTTTCGCTGGTTCATCAAAATGTATTATTTTTATTCTTTCTACATCTTTCCCCTTCATACAAAGCATTTTTTAGACGTCCTGCTTCCCTTTCCCCAGAGGCAGAGAAGCCTTTGGCAGGGTGGCCTTTCAGTGTCTCCCCTCCCGTCAGTGAAAGGTTAACCTGACAGGGGAGCTCAAGGAGGGTCAGGTTATGTCACAACCAGCAAGCCTCACATTCCACTCTCACACACACACACACACATACACAAACAATTTGTTTGACTGCTGAAAGCACGCTCTGCAACTCCCTGGCCAAAAAGTCAAAGCCGCTTTAATCCCCTGTGAACGGGCGAGGGAGGGAGGAGAGAGAGAGAGAGAGAGAGAGAGAGAGAGAGAGAGAGAGAGAGAGAGAGAGAGAGAGAGAGAGAGCGAGAGAGCGAGAGAACGAGAGAAAGGAAAGCAGAATAAAAGAGAATGCTTTATATTCCAACCTACTGTGCAGTTTGGCCTGGCAGCGTTCCCACATGCTCCTAACTCTAAATCCAAGTACAACTCACTCCTCCCTCTCCCCCTTGCCTCCTCCCTCCTCAATAGCTCCTCCTCTTCCGCTCACAGACCAGGCCGCCTACGTTTCCATCAAGCTCACTTCCTGTTTACCTCTGACCCCTATTTATCCACCCCCACCGCCCGCCCACTCTGGCTACTCTCCAACAGGCAGGCAGATGAGGCCGGATGCAGACAGGGAGAGCACTTGACAGAGAGAGGGAGGGAGGGAGGGAGAGAGAGAGTGCATGAGAGTGGCGAGAGACAGAGAGGGAGTATGTGAGTGAGCCTATCACCACATGGCCACACAGGGGGCAGGTTTCCCAGTGGTGTGTGCACGTGTGTGTGTGTGTGTGTGTGTGTGTGTGTGTGTGTGTCTGTGTAAGTGATGATGTGTATGCGTGTGTGTGGGGGGGGGGGGTGGTCACTCTCAGAGGAGTGACATGGTGTCAGGTTTCAGGGCTGGCTGTGGTGCTGCCTGCCCGGCTAGCTGGCTGGCTGGCTGGCTGAGAGTTATATAAACCTCACTGAGGAAGGTCAGGAAGCAACAAAGCCAGCAATTCAGAGGGGGGCCACCACAGCACCACCCCCCCCCCCCCCCCCCCCCTCAACAGACCCCTCACACACGCACCACAGCTCAGAGGCCAGGGGAGGGTACCGAGAGGGGAGTGCAGTAGGACTCGTCGGGAGAATAAATCTAACCCAGTGATGCAGGCAGGCAGGCGGGCAGACGAGACACTTGCTGTACGTCAGTGTCAGAGGCTGGTTACTGGCTACGACAGCCTAGACCATCACTTGCCATCTCTATTCTACTCCAGTGACATCATCCTGCTGTAGCCTACTCCCGACTGCAGACGACAACCTCCATTTTTATTTTGATAAAAAAAATTATAATAAAAAGGGCAAAGGCATTACCTGGGCAGGAGTTATGTTAAGGAAACAATGGGTGCGCCAGTGGCGATACAGACTGAAATCATGCTGCCGCACCAGTGAGAAGAGGGTGACCATTAGTTGTTATCTAAGCAAGCAGACGAACATGCAGTGGCCCTGATATGAACTCTGTCACATGGAAGACAAAGAGTGTCCAATAAGATGCCTGGACGAAGAATAAACAGCTCTTGTTTTTGACTTGGAATACCAGCGTTCAGGGTGGGGGTAGAAATTGTGCCCAGGACTCTAAACTAGTCTGATGGTATCACTAACTTCCAAAGGCTGTGAAAACTAGTGTTCCGGACAGGAATAGCGATCACCAGAGGTATCTCGCCCGATATGATATTATGACAATAATATGATGCGATATGACTGTGATGTTATAATCCAGTTTTTTTGTGATTGTTGTGATAAAAAATGCTTGATTTTGCAATGGATTTTCTAAAAAAGAATTGCAATGCAATTTGCAAGGTTTTATGAGATTTATTTGTGGTAAAACTGTGGGAATTGGCAAAAGTTGCCAGTCGAGGAAAGAAATATGTATATACAAAAAATAGGGCTGTCAATATTAGGCTAATGCGTATATATTTTTTTATTAATTGAAAAAGCTTAACGATTAGTCACATCACCCTTTTTGATCCCAACCGCCTCCTATAACTTCCACCCGGTGGCTGGTGTGTTTACATCACGCTGACATGCAAACAACAGGCAGAACAGTACCATGAGCAGACATCCCCTGAATGTCTTATTCATAATACAAAGTTTCCAAACAGACTTTTGGATTAAACCAAGGTGTATGAATGATGCATCGATGAAAAAGTTACCTTACGCAGGTCGAGCTACACTTGCTTGCTAATTATGTTATTATGATAACAGAGAAGGAGCTGTCTGCCAACAAAGATATTGTTTCATCACAGAACAAATTATTTGAAAAGTGTCAGTGTTATTTAAAATAAATAAATAAATCATGTCATCATGTGTACTATATATATATATATATATATATATATATATATATATATATATATATATATATATATATATATATATATATTTACTTTTTAATTGCATGAAACATTATTAAGTATTCTCTTATGCTGCTTTTCCACTGCATGGTACCTACTCGACTCGACTCTGCTTTTTGAGCGTCTTGGTAGCCGTATTTGAAGTGACGTCACACGAGGAAGTCAATAGTCAACAGCAGTAACACAGCATTGGAACCTGGAGAAGCCTGATGCATGAAGCGATATATAAACGAACTGCCAATAAATGTGAAGTTATCTTTGAACCTCTGTTGTCAAGCCTTGTCAATATCCCCCGAACGGTGTACGGTTCGAATGCGTAACGTTCCACCCCTAACTGCCAGTCATCACCACAGTAAGAATATTAAATAAACATTTGAAATCAATAGCCTAATACTTATGAATAAAAATATATGAATATTCCATTTTCAAGAACATTGTTATATGGTCATTCATAAATAAAAACGTTAAATATTAGTGAAAAATATCACCACAGTGGGTATCACATATTTTTTATTTGATTTGATTTGATTTTTATTTGTCTCGAACATAGAAACATAAGTTTAAAAAACAAAAAGGTAAATACCGTAGTCAAAGACTATTTCCATACAATAAGTGTTCGAGAAGGAACAGGGGGAAGTAAAATAACTTATCAAGCCCTGCCCCTTCCTTACAATATTTGACATTATAATTTAATAAAAATAATATAACAAATAATAAAAAATTAAATAAAAGTAGTTTTTTTATATATCCAAATATCCAAATGAGAAAAAATAATAGGCAGTCACATTACTGCTCAAGCTCCTCTCTCTTATATGTGTCCATAAGTGCTTGTTTATAGCTACCTTTAAATTTATTGATATTTTTGCTTAATTTTATACTCGCATCCAGACCATTGTGGAGTGATACCCCACAAACTGCAATGCACATACTTTTAAGAGTTGTACGTACCATAGGTTGCTTTGAAGCTAATGTCCCTCTAAAATTATAAACACTCTCTCTAGCCATGACATTTTTTTGAATGTCGCTTGGTAATTTGTTTTTTATTGCCAGAAACATAATTTGTGCAGATTTGAATTTGATTAAGTCCATGAATTTTAATGTTTGACTCCTTACAAACAGACTATTTGTGTGATCTAAATATCATTATCTACCACGATGTACTATCCTATATGTATGGCTCTTTTTTGTAGTGTGCATATCTTTTGCAAGTTGCTTTTATAAGTATTTCCCCAGGTTTCAACACAATATGATAGATATGGTACAATGAGTGTGCAATATAATGTATATAGAGTTTTCTGATTCAGGATATATCTAGTCTTGCCTATAGTATACCAATACTTCTCGCTAACTTTGAACACAAATATTTCATATGGGGTTTCCAGCAAAGTTTGTGGTCTATTAACACTTTAATCGCCGAAGACGCTGGGCAGCGTCTTTCCCCGCCATGCTTATTCTGCCGAAATCATATTTCTCCCCCGGAGACATGATATGTACTGTTGAGCCCCTCTCAACTCTCCAACGGTTCAAGAGCGCCATCTGGTGGCTCTTGAACCTGGAAATGGATCGGATATTTCTACATCCCATAATAGGAATATTTCAGTTCCACGCTCATCGTCCAACGGCGCGAGGAAGATACGGTAAGATCCAGTGTTATTTTTCAACGCGTTCGATACTAACTGCTCTAATGATCATATCACCCACACTAGATGAATGATATAACGTGGGCCACGGAATTATAAACGACCCACCGCCCATCCGGTCAACATCAGATCATACTTAGTAACTCCTAGAAGCACGTCCAGTTGAAATTTTTTATCTCGCACAGATTCCTATCAAACTGTATTTCATCATCAATATAATGCATTTGGGGCTATAAATCAAGTTCTGGAGAAAGCTGCAGAAAACGATAAAAACATACTTATACTTTAGACCGTATTTTAGTATGAATATGTGAATGAAAAAGTATAACGTTGCTACACCCTGAACAATAGATATAGGACGTTGAATGGGCCATAGTAATGTCAATTTAGCAATACAATTTAAAAAGTTATAGCCCTGCAAAGAAGGGGAACTTCTCCATGTTAAATAGGGGCTGGCGAGGGATGGTAAATTACTGTATGAATTCATGGCGATCAAAGTGTCAAGACCCCTAGAAACTTGTTTGTAAATACACTCTCAATTTTTACATGATCAATTTTCAGTTGAGGATCAGTGTTTATTTTACAATTTCCAAATATTATGAAGTTGTTTTTTTTTCAAATTGAGTGATTTGAGTGATTATTTGTGTCGAACCAACCTTTTAATTTGTTCATTTCTATGTTTGCCACTTCTAAAAGCTTCTAAAGGTCATCCCCCGAACATAAAATGTTTGTGTCATCCGCAAAGACAACAAGTTTCAGTATGTCAGATACTTTACATATATAATTTATGTATAAAATGAACAATTTGGGTCCCAATACTGACCCCTGTGGAACTATTGATATAATACCATGAAGAAATAAAACCAATTTAGTTCATCAGTGCTCACACTCATCAAATAAAAAACCTCTCATTTGTAAAATATATTATTAAAGATTCAAGAGTTTATTCATCACATACATACCAGGGCATACAGTGAAATGCGGTTGGCCATGCCCGCTACAATTGTGCAATAAAACAATAGTAATAGTAGTAATAATAATAAGATAACTAGAATAGACATGGTAAATAGACATGTTAATAAATCTTAAAAAGGCACTGGATCCTATGTACACTCCTATACAATATGCAGTTTTTCTTCTATGTCCCTATGCTATAGGGAGGTGTAGTCTGACGTAGGGCTGGGCGGTATGGCCTCTAAATGATATCGCAATATTTTTTGGCCATATCACGATACACGATATATATCGCGATATTTTGACATTTCCTCTAAAGCACTTAAAAATGCTTGATTTAACCCTTTGATGCATACAGTCACGCCAATATGATGATTATAATAAGTCCCTGCAACATATGTTTGCATTATTAAACCATGAAGATGCTTTAAAAAATAATTAAATGAAAATGTACTAAGATCTACTGACACACTAATAAAAAATGTATTTACATATAAGACAATTTATATAAAAACTCTTGGGTGCCTAATAGGGCTGTCTTAAATACTTCGACGCTTCGTTCGATGGGCATGGGATTCGAATATGAAAATAAAATTAATGATTTTTTATTTATTTTTTGCTAAATCAACTCTGCCTCTCTTTGTTAACTACAACAAGCAATGCTGTTTGTTATTTAAGATGAGGTCGGACTCGGCACTGACAGATGTGTGTTCATTGTGCTGCTTTTATAAAGCATCAAATGACGGCTTACAATATTTCATGAAAGCAAAGTCTTTCATTTGTCTAAGATTTAAAAGGGTTTAAACTTTACAGCACTGACAAAGTTGAACAAAGTGATACAAGTCCCACAACATTAAAAAAAAATTGTTTAAAGAAATTAAAAACATATATATTATTATTATTTTTTATTTTAATTTTTTATTTCGAAGCTTCGAATTAAAATCGAATCTCAGCCCCGAAGCTTCGAATTCCAAAAAAAAATTCGAAGATCAGCCCTAGTGCCTAAGACTTTTGCACAGTACTGTGTTTTCTATCCACTTTAGCCAAACACACACATATATATGAGGAAATTATAATCACACACAAAGGGATAATGGCTTATAGCTGACTTAATGATTTTAGAATATTTCAGATAATTAAATGTTTATATCATCAACTATCCAGTTAGTATTTATACTGTAATGTTTGGCTACTTTAAATCATTGAATGTAGAGAGAGAGAGAGAGAGAGAGAGAGCGAGAGAGCGAGAGAGCGAGAGAGCGAGAGAGCGAGAGAGAGAGAGAGCAGGGGCGTCGTTTTGGTATGGCAAGGTATGGCGCTCGCCATACCTTGGCAAATTAAAATTGTAAAATTAAAAAATTAAAAAAAAAATTTTATTATTATTATTATTATTAAAAATTTTGATGTTGATTTAGAATTTGAATGTCAACATTATGAACGAAGCTTCGAACTATTCGGTACAGCCCTAGCATGTTTTGATATTGTCAATTATCTCACTTTTACTAGGTGACTTTTACTGTGACTGAAATATGCCCCAAAAAAAGGAAAATGGACATACAGAAGTGTTTTAATCAAAGGGCAGCAGAGTGATACAGGGACACAGGTAAGGTCTTACAATTACAATTACAAAAAAGAATTCGAAGGTCAGCCCTAATCATTTGTATGCAAAATATTGTGGTTCCCTGCTTTAGTCTGTTGACACATTTGTATACAAAAAATGCTTGTGTAGTCCTGTGTCATACCTAAATGTCATATAAGTGAATTGTATAGAAACAACTCACCAAAAGTGACTATTGCACAACTGATTTGACAAAAAAAATCCACAGAGGGGGGAAACACCCCCTATCCCCCCCCCCCCCCTCCCACCTCACCATACCTTGGCTTTTACTGAAATGACGCCACTGAGAGAGAGAGAGTGAGAGAGGGCGAGAACGCGCGAGACAGCCAGCCCCCCCCCGGATTTTATTTTAGGTTCGCGTTTTGATCGTATAAGCTGCCGTAGGCGATGATGTCAGACTTGAACGTCAACAGGAAGAGTTTAACACACGGAGATTGGAACTGGATGCCCAATATAAAGAAACAAATAACCAATAAATATGAAGTTATCTTTAAACCTCTGTTGTCAAGCGTCGTCAATATAACCCACCCCCTTTCCTCACGAATGGAACTAGTGTCATGGAGTCCGCTTTGAGTGCTTCCAGGGTTAGCAGCTAACGCTAGTTAGCTTAGCCTATTTATGTGGGATAACTTAGCAGCTAATCACACAGGTTGCCACTCATCTGGCTCTGCAAATAGATCTAGAGTCTGAATATCTCTGCATATATATAGCCTGATGACTGGCAGTGCGCATGGCAGTGCGCATAGTACAGTGCGTGCTCCAAGTCAAACTGGATGACACATGTCTCTCAAATCCATTCTGAGAACGGAACGCAGTGCCCGCGATGCGGGTCTTGATTGATTGATTGATTGAAAATTGTATTAACAGATTGCAGTCTGGGTACAATACAGTACAGCTCAATACACACAATTGTTAACACATTAACTGCCACGCTTCTATCCATCAATGTATGATCACTGCCACCAGTCTAAGCCTATGGAGATGTTCACCTTCTTTGCAGGGCTATAACTTTTTTTAAAGATAAATTTTTTGGCGTTTTATCGCTTTATTTCTACTGGGCAGTCCAGTAGAGAGAGACAGAGGAGGAATGGCAGACAGAGTGGGGGTGGGGGGAACACATTCGGCAAATAACGACGGGTTCGGGAGTCGAACCCTGGTCGGCCGTGTCGCGGCTGAGCGTGCTATGTGGTTCGCCACTGGGGCGCCCGGCTATAACTTTTTAAATTGTATTGCTAAATTGACATTACTATGGCCCATTCAACATCGATTATCTATCGTTCAGGATGTAGGAACGTTATACTTTTTCATTCATAGATTCATACGAAAATACCGTCTAGAATATAAGTATGTTTTTATCGTTTTCTGCAATAATTCCTAGAACGCTAGTTATAGGCCTAAACGCATAATATAGATTATCGATTGCAGTTTATTCGCGATACACGCTATATTAAAAAATCCAACTGAATACGATCCTAAACGTTATGAATCATCATGCTTGGATGAAAGGGGGGGGGGGTCGTTTATAATTCCGTGATCGTCAGTAAATGCTTTATGTAGTATGGGTGATATATTGATCAGAGCGGTTTGCATTGAAAAGAAAAAACAATCAAGCTGAAAGTAACGTTAGTCCTCTTACCGTTCGCCGATGAGACTGGAGGAAAAAGATCCCACTTATTTGACGTCGATCGACTAGATCCATTTCCAGTTTGTATGGCGCAATAAACGCCCAAATCATATCGATTATTGAGTTATGGCAGCGATCCATATACACGGATGTGTGTCTAGAGTCCCGCAACAATATGTGACTGCCGGACGGATTTCCCAGTTGCACCGAGATCACCAGAGATCCATTTTCGGTTGTAACTCGCCCAATCATCCACCAGGCGGCGGTATTGAAGCGTTGCACGGTTGTGCCGAGTCCCACTGTCTCAGCCGAGGCTTGGTGGTGGAATTATGAATACCATGGCGAAAAAAAAGGTGGGGTGGGGGGGGACTGTACATTGGAGGTGGTTGGGTGGGTGGGGTGGGGTGGGGGGGGATGGGTAGGCGGGTGGGGGTAACTGTACATTGGATTATCGACGAAACCTACGTGGTCCAAGAAGAGGGTCTCGTGTATTACTGGGTTTAAGTCAGTTGTTTATTTATTTATGTTTTACTGTTTGCATACGAGGTGGTCCACAAAATGTCTTGATAACAATCTAGTGGTCCGCATAAAACAGAAGTTTGGGAACCACTGATATAGACAATCTCTAAATATGCGTTCTATGCTACATAGGGCTGGGCGATAAAACGATAACGATAACTATCGCGATAAATTATTTCCTCGAAATAAACATGAAACGTGGTCGCAAAGTTTCGATATATCGATTTTCCAAGCTTGGATATGAGCACACGCACTAACAACCAATCCGTGAAGGAGATGGCCGACAGCGAAGGAGACCCGTGCTGCACCTCTGGGTAGAGAGGTAGGACTCCAGTAGTAAACAAGGCTGGCTAGGATAATTAGCTTGCACGCCGCTATTTTATAGTTTACGTGCTGAGTGGGTGTTTGGCGTGAATTCTGAGGCCACGGTTAGAGTAGTGTGGGGTATGCGGTGGACGTCGTTGCAATGTATTGGGGCAGAACAGAGTATTTTAGGATGATATTTAGTACATTGGAAACAAGGCTGGCTAGGATAATTAGCTTGCACGCCGCTATTTTAGTTTACGTGCCGAGTGGGTGTGTGGCGTGAATTCTGAGGCCACGGTTAGAGTAGTGTGGGGTATGCGGTGGACGTCGTTGCAATGTATTGGGGCTGAACAGAGTATTTTAGGGTGATAGTTAGTACATTGTCATGGGATACACCGCTTGCTCTGGCTAACTGCTAACGTGCGCGGACTGATGACGACATCAACTCAAGACATTCGCAGCAGCAAAACAAGTCTATTAATAGCCTGTCCATCGGCGCCGGGCATAAGAAGTTAATTAAACGTGACAGAAATTATATCGACGATAATTATCGATATCGAGTTATATGAAAATAATTTTATAATTTTATCGCGATAAAGTTTTTGGCCATATCGCCCAGCCCGAATGCTACATATACAGTACTGCATATCTGTATGTCATGTCATAAATGTCATGATATATATCTGTATGTTGTGTATGTCATAAATGTCATTATGAATTGAAAATGGGGGACCCTGATGTAAACAAGACGAAAGTCTTTCTCTGGTCTGCCTCCCCTTAACAATTGTGTGTATTGCGCCAAAGGGAACACAGTTTCTTGAGTCTGGCGTTGTTGTACTTTATCTATTTAGTGTTACTTTTGGGAGTAGTGGGGGAGAAATGAATGAATGAATGAATGAAAACTTTATTTAACAGATTGCAGAATGGGTACAATACAGTACGGCGCAATACACACAATTGTTAAGGGGATGCAGACCAGAGAAAGACTTTCGTCTTGTTTACATCAGGGTCCCCCATTTTCAATTCATATCGACATTTATGACATACACAACATACATGACATTAGGGATTAATAAGAACGAGCCACCTCGGAAGAAGACGGCCGCTGCTGCTGAAACCACCGCCTCGCGTCGCCTCGCTGGCTCTTCCGCTTCACAGCGCGGCAGCGAGCGATAAGGGGGGCGTGCTAGCGCGCGGTCACGTGGGCTTAGTGGCCAATCAGAGGAACCCGGAAACCGAACTGCGTTGTATTTGGTTTGGCATAGACGCGTCCCGTCTCCCTGGGCCTAAAAGAAAAAAAAATTTGGTTCCGGTTGCCGACCGACCCTGCCGATTTAGGTGCGACCCAATTTATTTTATGAGTTAAAAAAATATATATATTAAAAATTAAAAAGAAAATATATATATATATATTTTTACAATAAAGTTTCATAAAAATCTTAGTCAAACCTTTAGTATTATGGATATTAAACATGCTGGCAGAATACATGCGTCCATGTTGTCATGAACATTTTAATTAAGTAAAGAAATTAAATAAACATTTTAATTAAATAAATTCCCTACCTACCCATGGCCTTAAAGTGCCACTTGCAGGTTAAACCCTACTCTTCAATTATGGGTAGTTTACATCATTGGTATCTAATTTCATTATTTATTTTTTTCCATTCGACGCCGGAAATTCCACTCAGAAAGGGTTAAAAATGTCCACCATGCACGAATAACATGTATGGAGCCAATCAAAAAGCTTATCAGACGCTATCAGTGCCGTGACGTCACTGAAGGTAACTTTTCCCTACTTCTCATCCACTACAATGGAGTTTGATGAGTGCAGAAAGCAATTTCCTTGATCCAAATGGACGCCTTACAAGACAAAAATGGGTTTAATCGTCGGAGAGACTTTGATGGACCTCTACTACTGCATTTTTGGTTGAAACAAAGGTAGTTATAAGGTTTTTAATGTCGTAAAAAAAAGAACTACATTTACCACTAGGCAGCATGTTGTTCAGTACAGCAGCGCTATTGGCTATCGCCTTATTCCCGTCACGGGTCATAGTACCAAGCTAGCTAGGTAACGTTACCATTATGTCTACTGTCGTGAACCATTTTAAATCGGGGCATGTAGAAGAGTTTCGGGAACGAGTAAAATGGGCAGGTCCTCTTCTCAGACCTGTGGGGCAAAGCACTGCACGCATCATGCTGGCTAGCAAGCTACACATCACGGCATGTTGATAGCACAATAGTAGCCCCTCGGATAGCACTCGGTGCATCACAGTCACGAAACGGGCTACCACGATAGCTAACTAACGTTACCGTTACAAGCTCAAACACCTTATAACTACTACTACTGTCGTGTCCATAAGTTCCCTGGCAGAATACTTTGTTTGTGAGGACAAAGGTATACAGGAGTTAGCAGTTTCGAGAATGCCGGCTAGCAAGCTAACTTAGCTACTAACGTTATATACACAATATGTACAACGACACAATGACTTACATTAGTATTTACAAATATGGTAACGTGGTTGTGGCTTTTACAAATAGTGGTTAGCTTTAGAGATAAATGGTATGATCACGGAGCAATAGTGTTAGGTGAAACAGATACTACCTCGGCTCTAAGTAGCAAGAAGGCTCTTTGCTTCCGCCACTACCTGCGTGTGATTCTCAGGCCCCCTGCTGCCCTGTACCTTGTGTGACGTCATCATTAAGATGACACACGCACGCTATGAAACATGGATTAAAATATGCATGTGCGTGGTGGTTGTGGTTGGGCGGACAAAATGTTTGATAGAAATGCTAAAACTGGGTCAATTTCCCCTCTTCATGAAAGTCACCGTTGGCCTAGTCCACATCGTTTATTGAACAAAAATACAACATGCAAGTGGGCCTTTAACTGACAACCAACAGGAACCAAACAATATTTTCTTTTATGCCCTGTCTCCCTGTGAGTGGCTGTCTCGTGGTGATGACCGGAGTGGTGGACGTCCCATGATGACCGGGAGGATGCGACCCTCTCTGCGCCACCCCATGCCTCAAATAGATCCGCCATCAGCTCTATTTTTCCATCTTTCAAAATGTTCAGTTGCTATTGCATGCACTTATCCGTGTTTCATTACACATGTGTGCATGCTTACCAACTGTTTCACCTGTTTTATTGCAACACTAGTATCACCGACATCTAAGAAGGGAGATCCCCCCCTTGAACGGCCCTTCTAAGGTTTCTCTCCTCCACATTGCCTGTGGTGTATTTTTTCCTATTGCTAGGTTTTAGTGAGTTTTTCCTTACCTTCGCGTGGGGTATGTCTGGGAGTGTTGCATTCATTTATTTTATTTATTTAAAAATGTTTGGACTTCATGGGGTTTTTGTTTTGTTCTTGATTTATTGTGATGTTTCTTCTTGACTTGTACCTCTTCCACCCGACGGGACCGGTCCCGAAATGACATCTGGTCATAAATCAATATTTTTTAAACGTATTCAAGTATTAACATCATAAACAACAGCATGTAGAATGTATATTATCATTAGGGATGTCCCGATCATGTTTTTTTGCTCCCGATCCGATCCCGATCATGTGATTTTGAGTATCTACCGATACCGATATTTCCCGATCCGATCAATTTTTTTTTTTTTCATTTCTTTTTTTTTATTCAACAAACATGACCATGTTCACGTCTTAAACTCATACTGAGGCCTTAGTTTTGGTTTTAAATTGCATATCATCATTCATTTATTTATTGTCACACAGAGCAGAAGAATTTTGCCAAAACAAACCAATAGTATCCAGCTGCAGAACGGCAGGCCAGCCACACTCTCAGACCCAAACGCATTTCCTTTGATTTAATTATACATCAAATGATTTATGAAGTTAACTTTTCACCTGGATAACGTCAACATTCAGGGTGAATGTAATGTGAGAAATTGGGATTAAAAAAAAAGAAAAAAAATTAATTTGGGTCTGAGAGTGTGGCTGGTCTGCCGTTCTGCAGCTGGATACTATTGGTTTGTTTTGGCAAAATTCTTCTGCTCTGTGTGATAATAAATAAATGAATGATGATATGCAATTTAAAACCAAAACTAAGGCCTCAGTATGAGTTTAAGACGTGAACATGGTAGTGTTGTCACGATACTGGAATTTCGACTTCGATACGATACCTTGAAAAGTATCGATACTTCGATACCATTTCGATACCAAAAGAATTATAATAATAATAATATTTAATTTTATTTAATTTTTTAACAAATTTTTGCTTTTGTTGCTGGTTGATTCTCCTCAGCTTATCTCTGGTACTATAAGAGAAGATAAATATAACACTTTTAAAACCCTTTGTTTATCTTTAGATCAGACATTTAAAAATAACTAAATTATCTAATTTAAATCAAACCCCTCTTAAAAACAAAAACCTGTTTAAAGAAAGAAATACATAGCAAACATGACTCAGTTATGCAATAGTGCTGCTGCTTTTTATTTGGTTAAAACAACAACTACAACAATTTTCATGACGGCGAGAGAGAGAGAGAGAGAGAGAGAGAGAGAGAGAGAGAGAGAGAGAGAGAGAGAGAGAGAGAGAGAGATCTCCGGAGCTATGCTCGGAGCATTTATTAACGTTACATTTTCAACAAGATTGCTGCTCATTAAACACTTCATGGAAACGGGGTAACGTTATGTCGAGTTCATACGTGTACTAGTGTAGTTAGTATGAACTCGACCTAACGTTGGAAACCGGGTAACGTTATGTCGAGTTCATACGTGTACTAGTGTAGTTCAGGCACGTGCACACATAGAGGCCAAGGGGTGCCTGAGCACCTGCCTTTTTGAGCCTCATCAAAAAAGTGCCCTTTTTGAAAAAAAAAAAAAAATTTTTTTTTTTTTTTTTTTTACTGTTACGCATATAGACTGCCCTTCCAACTGAAAAATGTCAGGATAGAATAAAAATATTAGGTAAAGAGAGAGAGATGCCCCATATTCCATTGCAGTTTGCACGGCCTCCTCAGCATGCCTCTCCGCGGACCTATATATTTTATGCATAGCGTGGGTGGTGATGATGATCATGATAGAAACCGCTGTTGAATGCTGGTATTACACTCATTGAGGGACACAAAGAAGTCAAGTCCGATGGGATTTGGGAATCTCAAATACAAATCGGGATTGGAATAAAAAATGCATTTATATTAAACAATACAGAATATACAGCACTTCTTGGAGTCTGTAGGGTAAGCACTTATTCCCTCCCCCCTGAACATTTATGGAGATGTATGGGCCTTTTAAGTCAGTGATAAAAGTGTCTTTCAAGGATAAGTGACCTCCTGCACTGATTATTATAGTTCAATATTCAATATTTGATCACCAAAACCCCCCAAAAAGCATAAAAAAGGGGCCCCCCGCCCGAAAAGGGCGCTTAAAAATCGTGCTCGCGCGCTACGCGCGCTCGCTTAATATATACACACACGTCTTGTGCCCTTTTCAGCCTTTGAGCACCTGCCCCTCTAAAGTCCTGTGCACGTCCCTGGTGTAGTTAGTATGAACTCGACCTAACGTTACTCCGTTTCTAACGTAATTATAAAGGTGGCCAGCTAGCTAGCATAAGCTAACGGAGCTAACGGACGGAGCTAACGGATTAGCTAACGTTAGCTAGTAGTTTTGTTTACAAACTGAAGACAGGTCTGACGCGTCTGTGAGGGGGAGGAGGCTGCAGCAGCTTATGTCTGTTGGTCTCTGAGGAGGAGGAGGCGGACAGCAGCGTGTCTGTCTGTCAACAACTTGCGGGAGCAAGCCAGCTGTTATCGATACTGCAGAAAGTATCGGTATTTCGGGAAATGTGTATCGAAACCGTTTTAAATATGCAGTATCGATATGTATCGATACTTCGATATTTTTGACAACACTAGAACATGGTCATGTTTGTTGAATAAAAAAATTATAATCAAAAAAATTTCTGATTTTTTATTAAAAAAAATTGCCGATCCCAATCTTCGGAAAATCACGTGATTGGCCCCGATCCCAATCACGTGATCGGATCGGGACATCCCTAATTATCATCAATATGTTAGTTTAGCAATAGGTTAAAAGTGTCATTAGATAGATTTAACTTTTCGATTCCGAGAGGGCAACCATTTTGGAAATTTTGAACCATGGGAATTGTAGTCTTTTTGTGACCATTTTGTAATAGACATCGCTATCTGTCGATCAGCGTTGGAATTTTTCAAAACGACACTTCCTGTACATTTCTATGGGGTTCAAGGTTCAAAGTTCTGTATGGATTATTTCAATAACTGTTAATATTCGGGATAATTCTACCACAAAAGGTAACGTTTTTGACTAAATGAAACGCAGTTAGTTTCTCCTCCCTATTGTTAGCATGTAGCAACAATTAGATCTGAAATTTGTTTCAAAATGGTTGCACTGTGGTGAAAATAAAAAAGTACAGTAGATTACAGTAGATTTCATTATCTGTTCGTATGCACGCCTAGTGATACTAAATCCAAATTGAACTCGGGCATTTGAAAGATAATATATGTATATATATTAGGGATGTCCGATATTATCGGCCTACCGATATCGGCATTAAAATGTGATATCGGAAAATATCGGTATCGGTTTTCAAAAAAAATATATATATATTTTTACATTTCTATAACCTTTATTTACCCAGGCAAGCAAGTAAGAACAAATTCTGATTTTATTTATTGTCAAAAGTATGCATAATGTTGTGTTAATTCCACAACAAGAGATATGTAATGTTAATTACCTGAAATTATTCAGTTTTTTGGGGGGGGAAACCCTGCATATATCGGTATCGGTTGATATCGGTATCGGAAATTAAGAGTTGGACAATATCAGTATAGGTAAAAAAAAGCTAATATATAATATATATATAAATGTGCGAATTGGCTATAATAAGGTAATTTATAAGCCTCCTATTCTATATTAATATTTCAAATTGCATTGGTCCGGATGGGAAAATTCAGTACTGTATTTACAGAACCTTCTGTTTAATCATCTTCCCTTTATTAATTTCCTTAGATTTTTGGTACACATGATCTCAAGAAGGTACTGAACGAGATCAGTGGCAGTTTTTAATCACAATTTCATCACTATTTAAGCAAGCCTAGTAATAGCCCATGGGGATATAAACGTGTGTTGTCTGTGTTTGATTTGAATTGATTTAAAGCGCATGACAGCAGCAATAACGAGATACTGTGCAGTCACACATACTGTACAACCAAATGTCTTGCTCCACTGACATAACAATGCTCAGCAATAGGCGGCTACGTGGCGTAGTGGGCAAGGCGCTCGCCACGAATGACGGAGACGCTGGGCTTGCCTGTTCGAGCCCAGCGCTCCACATTGCTTTCAGTTTAGCTGGTCGTTCATACTAATACACATTGGCCGTATTAGGGGGTGGGAAACTGATGGGTGGGGATCGGGCGTTGTGGACAGCGACTCCTACAGGTCGGTTGGTGCGCCTGCGCAGTAGAATCAGGAAGTGTCGGGGGCAGCGTGAGCCTCCCACATGTTACTCCTCGCCACTGAGAGATCGAGCTGCGCAGGTGAAAAGATGCGACTGCTGTTACCTCAAGTACCGGAGGGGACTTGTGCTATGTATGACTTAGTCCACATTGCAGCCGGCTTGTGGGAGGCAAGAAACAGCGTTCGTGACAGGGGAGGGTTGAATTGGATGATACGAAATTGGGATGGGAGAAAATATAGAAAATGGGAGAAAAAGTGGATAAAAAAAAAAAAATGCTCAGCAATATACTTGATGCTAAATGCGTATTATCTGTCAAAACAGTCAGTTACCATTTGAAATTACTACATTACCTCCCCTCTGTCTGCAGAAGGTCTCTCCGCTCATGGAATGGCATATTTCTTCCGTATCAATAGTCTATGAACCAGGGGCGTAACTTGCGGGGGGTCCCCGGAAAATGTCCCCCGCATGATTTCAGAATGCAGTATTTGTCCCCCCCATGTTTTTACCCCCAAACCGCTGCAACTGCGCGGCCTGGCGGCCAGCACTGTGACTCGCTAGTCGCTACTACACAGTGCCGGCACTGCAGATTTACCCTACTCTTGGAATTCATTGCCAGATCCTCAAAGTCATACATAGGGGCGCTGTCTCGATAATGCAGTGTTATTAAAGCAGCGTGTAGCCGACGCATGAACCAGTTGGAAGCGTCAACGCGGAACTGGAAATCCGTTGGTAAAGAAATAGCGGCCTGGAATCATTTTTGGGACGCTCTCAATTCGCAGTAAAGGAATATATATCTGCGGTTTCCCTGGCGGATGGCGAACAAGCCAGCCGATTCTACTATGAGTCATGACATTTGACATAGTCTATGACATCATACTTAACTTAAACTTGAACACGGAGGCAGTTACAAGAACTATCCGAGCCCCCGGGAGGGTGGTCAAATACCTTTTGCGATGTATGCAGGGAACGAATTGCAGAGGGAAGTGGAGAGCTCATTCTAACGCAGGAGTCCTGGACCCCCGACAGGTAAGGTAAGCGATTTTAGATGTATCACTTTAAGTGTGCGGCTGTTGTCCGAATACTAGTGAATATTTAAAAATAAAGGCATGACATTTAGAGACGTCCCCATCGTAGCGTTCTGGTGCGGGGATATGGGTCTCTCTGTGCGGGGGCGCAACAGCAACAGGTGGGGTAGGCTGGGCAGAGATGTATGCATCAAAACGATTACATTGTTTGTCTCGCATACATTCGATTTATAATGGGAGCACCTGCATTACAATCAAATGACTGATCTGTTATGTGTTATGGACCCGAGTCTCGAGAGGCACTTTATAATAGAAAAAAGACAGTGCAAACATGTATATGTCGCTTACAGTTTATTATGCCTATGCAGCTTGTTTATTTTGACAGAGTTAAAAAGAATTCACTAGTATCATTATATTAAATTAGCGGACGTGCAGCTGGACAAGCCCTGGCTCCACGATGACCACTTCTTACAAGAGGCCTGGGAAAATGCGTATTGCACACCTGGTATTAGAAGAAAAAAAAATTGGAAGGGGGGGCGCCCCCCCCTACCCCCCCCCCCTGCGACGTCACTGACCACGCCCCCTAATATGTCCCCCCCACCGCTAGGAACAAAGTTCCGCGCCTGCTATGAACGCTAGGGATGGGTACCTTTCACATTTGAACCGATACCGGTACCTGTGAATCGATACCGGTACCCAACGGTATCTTTTTTCTGTACTTTAGTCTCAAGAAATTTAATTTACCTACCTCAGTCGTAAAAAAGAATCCAAACTTCAAATAACTACAATTTCGACAGTTTTCAGCTTGTCATTGCTCCGACTGCTTTGTAAGTCAAATCCTAGGTAAGCATATATTGTGCGTGTGAACGTTGACATGAAAAGAAAAAAGTAAAAAAAAAAAAAGGTAAAAAAATAATAATAATAAAACATTTTTTTTTATTTTTTTCGGTTTCTCACTTGATTCGATACTCGGTAGTACCGACGTGTTTCGGTTCGGTGCCTCAAAAGTACCGAATTCGGTACCCATCCCTAATGAACGCTATGAAAAGTGGGCAACATGTTGTTGGCACGATTTGGAAATGCACAAACATGACCCGCTGTTTTTAACTTTTAGATAACGCTAAGTTAGCTGTATTGCAACTAGGGTTGGGCGATATGGCCAAACATTTTTAAATAAAATCCGATTTCCGATTTTAATCGATTTCTTTTTCTCTTGAAAACTAGAAACGCCAAGGAAATCATTCAAATAACCTTTGTTTTTATTTGACACAAAAAAAATTCAAACCAAGATGAATTTCCCTATTGGGATTGAAGTGCAAACCTAACTTTCACCAATCTTCACTTAACACTTTAATCGCCATGGGTTAAATTCATAATTTACCATCCCTCGCCAGCTCTATTTGTCTATGGAGAAGTTCCCCTTCTTTGCAGGGCTATAACTTTTTAAATTCTATTGCTAGATAGCCATTATTATGGCCCATTCAATGTCCTATATGTATTGTTCAGGGTGTAGCAACGTTAAACTTTTTCATTCACATATTCATACTAAAATATGGTCTAAAGTATAAGTATGTTTTTATCATTTTCTGCAGCTTTCTTCAGAACGTGATTTATAGCCCCAAATGCATTATATTGATGATCAAATACAGTTTGGTAGGAATCTGTGCGAGATAAAAAATGTCAACTGCACGTACTTCTAGAAGTTTCTACGCATCATCTGATGTTGACCGGATGGGCGGGGGATCGTTTATAATTCCGTGGGCAGCGTTAGATGATTCATCCAGAGTGGGTCATATGTTCATCAGATCAGTTAGTATAGAAAACGTTAGAAAATAACGCTGAATCTTACCGTGGCTTCCTCACGCCGCTGGCAGATGAGCGTGGAACAGATTTTTTTCTATTATGGGATGTAGACATGCCCGATCCATTTCCAGGTTGTATAATAGTATATACGTCCAAATAACATTGTTTATTGAGTTAGGGCGAGCGATCTATTATCCAGTGTTTCAAGATGGAGTCGCGGGAGCTATAGCGAGTGGCCGGACCACATATGGATGAGTACTACCGGTTCAAAGGTTAATATCCGGTTAGCGATCTGCCGATCGGCCACCAGATGGCGCTCTTGAACCGCTAGAGCATAGGTGTCAAACTCATGGCCCGCGGGCCAAATGCGGCCCGCCACGTCATTTGATGTGGCCCCCCAAGCGCTCTGGTAAAAAGAAAAAAAAATAACATTAATCTTGGGTTAAAAAATAGCTGCGTTTAAATAATTGTGGGTTAATGCGTTAATAAAGCTTTGACAGCCTTAGTTATTACACATTCTTACACATACATGTGTGTTGAACATCTGAGGTATTGATGAAGTAACAAAGGAAAAAAGCCAAAAGCACCTCAGACATTCTTTGACAATTTTACAGCCCAAAATACAAAAAAGATCCAGGCGGAATAGGTAACAAAGGGTTGAAGAAATATTGTCTGAACTGTCAAATGCAAGCTGGCTGTGTGACATAACCGAGCATCTCGCTCAATTGAATAAGAAGCTGTAGGGATGCAAACAAGTCCCACCCAAAACTTGACCAATATAGTTGTGAACTGAGACAACCCTTATTTTGTTATTTTTGAGTACAGTTACAGTTGTGTGTTCATGCAGACACATATGGTGGAATGGTGGAATGAACTACCCATCCCAGTTAGGACAGCCGAATCCCGTCCAATCTTTCGCCGTCGACTAAAGACTCACTTCTTCAACCATTATCTGAAATGATTAAAAAAAAAAAAAAAAAAAAAAAAAAAAAAAAAAAAAAAATCTAACCCTGACTAACCTTACTGTCATGCACTTGTCCTAATAAACTAACCTACACTGTAACACGCAACACTTGATGAACATTGTTACTCAGCTGATAGAGTTGTACCCTTCTTGCTGTCTTGTCGTACAGAACTTGTAAGTCGCTTTGGATAAAAGCGTCAGCTAAATGACTAAATGTAAATGTAAATGTAAATGTAATAGCAATTTCATTACGAATTGAAAATGGGGGACCCTGATGTAAACAAGTCGAAAGTCTTTCTCTGGTCTGCATCCCCTTAACAATTGTGTGTATTGAGCTGTACTGTACTGTACCCATTCTGCAATCTGTTAATTAAAGTTAATTAAACTATCTTCCATTAGTTGGATGTATGGCCTCTGCAAGGTTGTGTGCAGCCATTTGTTTTTGTAACATCTGCTACATCTGTCCCATGCGTTCTTTGCAGCTCACAGTTGTTAGTTCTGCCCCTCTTGACTGTGACAAAAAGGTTTTGAACAAACTTAATGTCATAGCTTGTATTTGATGATATTCTTCTTTGTTATTTACTTGAATGGTTTGATCATTGATTGATGGAGTAATATGGGGTTCTGATAAACTAAAATTATTTGTTAAAATAACATAAGCTAACATATATTTTTACATCTATGCAAATGCATATGCAATATGTATAACTTGAATAAGTAATAAATACAGAAACAACATGTTTAACAATATGTAAATGAGTAGCTACATTTATTTTACATTACATTAACATTTATACGGTCTTTGACCCTTTGAGGGCAACCATAATGCTGATGTGGCCCTCTGTAAAAATGAGTTTGACACCCCTGAGAGTTGAGAGGAGATCACCAGTGTGTCTCAGGGCTCCGGAAAGGAAATATGATTTCGATGACAGATTTTTTAAATATTGACATCAAAGACGAGTTACGGCGTCTTCGGCAGAATGAGCATGGCTCGGAATGACGTCTTAACTCGTCCCCGGCGATCATAGTGTTAAAAAAAAGAAAATTATATATATATATATAAAAGGTTACTCTTGATCAAACAAAGATGAATGTCCCTATTGGGATTAATAGTGCAATAACTTTCACCAAACATCACTTTTTGTAAAATAAAAGGTGACCCTTGACCCCTTTTTTTTTTTATCTATTTAAATGTTTCAAAATTGTCCTAAATCATTCATTCGAATTAATCGATACAATCGATTAATCGCCCAGCCCTAATTGCAACGCAACAAACTTTTCACAACAACTTACGCCTCGCAGCATTTCAGAGTGAGATGTCTGTTTCAGTGGCACAAACAAGCACTTATGTTGGACATTAGGGGTGTAACGGTACACAAAAACCACGGTTCGGTACATACCTCGTTTTTAAGTCACGGTTCGGTACGGGTTTTCGGTACAGTGGGGGAAAGTTTGGCTTTCCATGTTCCACTCAGGGGTGATGTAGTGTGCAGTAACTAATTGTACTTGTAGGGTTGTCAACAAATATTCTATATTGAAACTAATAATGGACGAAAAAAGACAGCCCACGGTGGGCGGTCGTTAGTGGTTAACAATACCGTTGTATTTGTTCGGTACACAGCCGTACTGAACCTAATCGGTTCGGTCAGGATACGTGTACCTTTACACCCCTATTGGACAACCTCAAAAACCACTCGAGTTCAGCTGAAATGGAGAGTAATCGATTTCTCACTCCATCCCTAGTTCAAACCAAACTGAGGCCTTGCACAAACACTTGACTCCATATCAAGACCAATGAGATTACATTTAAATTTCAAGACCATTTTGTTCCCAAGGGTCAAAAACATTCTCTTCTTTAACCTTTGGAAACCACCACCACACTTATCAATTTTGGTGAGTTCCAAGACTCGGCCGCAGCTGCATCCAACCATAGGCAACAGTCGGAAGTCCTAATTAGCCACATAGACTGTGAGGAACGAGCATGGGCACTATCCCCTGATGTCTTGTCTGTTCAGCAAACTCACGATCAGCGGGCTCTTCACACACCGATGCACATGAATAGCCCAGTCAGCCTGTAAGCATCAACACGAGGCTGGATGTTGACACAGACAGGGGGAGGTTGGTGCGTACATCATGTGGCTCATGGTCCTATTTCAATTAAGGACCTTTGTGGACAGAAAAATGGCCCGGGTGAACAACCTCTGCCCATTCTGTTGTTGTTGTCCTCCCTTCACCTGCTAACAGGGAGAGACAGGATGCAAATTCTGACTCATTCCCAGGATGACAATGGAGTAGAAAACTAGGTTTGTCCACGGCTGGAGAAGATCTGTGTCGATTGATTGTCATAGGATTCTGTTGACTAAAAAGAGTATTTGATTCCATCTGCCAATATGTGAAACTGTGTTCCCCAATGTTACAGTCTGGCTGCAAAAAGACATTTTCAAATCGAACTACTAAAGGGAAGGCTGAAGCATATTTTCTATAATGATGCCAGAAATACACTTAATAACATTCTCATCTATATATGACTAAGAAGGGGCAGTCGGCCCTGTGGAAAACATTCACCAGCGCTCCCTCTATTAGTAAGGGTGAGTGATACTAATCACTTGAATATGTGCTCTGTGTTTTGTTGTTTGGTTGTCTTATGTTCCTCTTGTTTGATGTTGTTTGAACCTGTTTATTATTAATTCTATCTTGTTTTGTGTTTGGTTTTTGTTTGCTTCTTTGTTTTGTTATGTTTAATACATAATAATGTATGTATTCTGTAAGCTGTGGACCCCCTTGAAAACGAGATGGTTCATCTCAAGGGGTAATTCCAAATAAAGAATTTCAATATATATATACTGTGCTGGCAGACAGACAGGGGCAGTGCTGAGTGACCAGTCAGCGTTAGGCTCTGGAGTCTGGACCACAGACGGGAGCATCCTCGTGTTCCTCCTCCACTCATCAGGGGGAGGTCTGTGGACGCTGCTACGTTACTGGCCAGCCCCGGCTCCAGGAACCGCCTCGAGCCTGTCACTCATCACCACGGAGGTCTGTGGACGCTGCTACGTTACTGGCCAGCCCCGGCTCCAGGAACCGCCTCGAGCCTGTCACTCATCACCACGGAGGTCTGTGGGAGCTGCTACGTTACTGGCCAGCCCCGGCTCCAGGAACCGCCTCGAGCCTGTCACTCATCACCACGGAGGTCTGTGGGAGCTGCTACGTTACTGGCCAGCTCCGGCTCCAGGAACCGCCTCGAGCCTGTCACTCATCACCACGGAGGTCTGTGGGAGCTGCTACGTTACTGGCCAGCCCCGGCTCCAGGAACCGCCTCGAGCCTGTCACTCATCACCACGGAGGTCTGTGGGAGCTGCTACGTTACTGGCCAGACCCGGCTCCAGGAACCGCCTCGAGCCTGTCACTCATCACCACGGAGGTCTGTGGGAGCTGCTACGTTACTGGCCAGCCCCGGCTCCCGGAACCGCCTCGAGCCTGTCACAGCCAGCTACGGCACCCTCTCCCAGCCTCCCTCCCCCACCGTTTCTTTCTCTCACGCTCTCCCTCGCCTCTCGCTCTCCCTCCACCTCTCCTTCCTTCCCTAAGCTCTCCCTCTCCTTTCCCCTCAAGCTCTGACTCTCTTTCTCCAGAACACCACCCCTCCCATCCCCCCACCAGCTCTCTCTCTCTCTCTCTCTCTCTCCCTCCACACGTGCGCACACACACTTATACACACGTAACTGCGATGGTAACCACAACAGCGAGCAGCCTCCCCCACGCTTCTAGCCAGGCAGTGTGCCTCTAGCTTGCCCTGACCCACATCTTGATATAGCCGTAAGTATGCTTACAGCTAAGTCCTGAAGACACTGCTGCCACTCTGAGCCTAATCAGGTCCAACCTGCTGTCTGAGGAGGAGGAGGAGGAGGAGGAGGAGGAGGAGGAGGAGGAGGAGGAGGAGGATCCACGACCCAGGCTCAGGCTGGACGCATTTTCAGAGGCGGCTCACCAGAACCTCTCTACCTTCCCCCTCCTCTCTCTCCACCACTGATTGCAGGTTTCCAACCCACGAGCACACTCACTATCTGGGCTAGTTGGTTAAACATTACATGGGTAGCTGGCTTCTGCCCGCCAATATGCCGGAGAGCAGGTCCACGCGCTCTCTCCGTGTCAACACAATGGCTCCCCTCATTTCATTTAGCAGGCATGAAAGTTGAAACACACTTGGAACAGCTCACTCCGATTAGCCACTAATCAAGGTGCAACAGGAGAACAGAAGCGAGAGTATGGACTATATGGATTTGATTCAAATGGGACAGAGGGAATATTCAGGACAAAGCCTGTCAGGATGTTGTCGTGTGCACCTTAAAATAAACACGTCCTCCATATTCCCTTGAGGTGAATGTAATGATGTGGAAAAAGGATGCATGGAATGATGGATGGGGGTAGAACATCGAAGATAGCTGAACAGATTAAAGGAAAAAACAGTGCTGTGATTCCAAAGAGAGGTAGTGCAGCTGATTTACATTATTTCATTGGAAAAAAACAGGGAGTAAATTATGTAATGTGTGTGTGGTATTACCTGTTCTTCATAATCCATAGGTAGGGACTTCCTGTCATCCTCTCCCTCCTCCTGACTGTCATTGGTCCAGGAGCAGTTGGACTCATCCTGTTGACTAAGAGCAGCTTCGAGCTGGGGCAGCAGCTCGTCAGCCAGCAGCTCAGGGGCCTGCATGCCCTCAAAGCCCCCAGCCTGAGCCTCTGGTGGCAGCAGGCTCTCCTCCAGGGCCTGGTAGCCATTACTAGTGGCAGTAGATCCACAGTTCTGGGTCTGCTCAGAGGGCAGCTGACTGGCCACACTGGGGTAACAGCTCATAGCTTGGCCAAACATCTCAGACGAGTTGTAGTTTCCCTGCATCTGCCCAGGACAGCGCATGCCCCGGAAGGGACATTCCTCAGCCTGGCTGACTGGGACCTGGGCCTGCTGCTGAACCATCGTTGCAGAGGAGGAGAACTCACAGCCGGCCCCCTCAGGCATGGTAGAGGTGAGGGGAGCAGAGGTGGTGGGCATCGACACAGACGCCGAGGGCAGAGACTGCTGGCTAAAACTAGGCATGTCAGGTTCTCCGGGGTAGGTGGGATACTGAGAGGGAGGGTAGGCATTGGCTGAGCTCACGGAGCAGGTGGGCATGGTGTGACCAATGGAGGTGGACTGAATGGAGAAAGACAGGCTGGCATCCTCTGGTCCTGACCCAGAGAAGGCCTGACCTCCCTGGGCCAGCTGGTAGCCACTCTGCTGCTGCTGTTGCTGAAGTGGAGCCCCGCCAATGGAGGGATTGGGATGAGGCCCTGCATCAGCCGTGGGTCTAGCGTGGAACCGAGCTCCTCCTATGGTGAGCTGGTGTTGAACCTGTGGTTGACTGTGTTGAACCTGCTGCTGAGAATGACTTTCCTGGTGGAAGTTGAAGTTGTGATGCTGTTGCTGCTGGGGTAGAGGTTGAGGGTTCATCTGTTGCTGCTGGGGTAGAGGTTGAGGGTTCATCTGTTGCTGCTGGGGTAGAGGTTGAGGGTTCATCTGTTGCTGCTGGGGTAGAGGTTGAGGGTTCATCTGTTGCTGCTGGGGTAGAGGTTGAGGGTTCATCTGTTGCTGCTGGTTCAACAGCTGTTGGTGATGATTTTGTTGCTGCAGCTGCTGTATTCTTTGTTGTTGCTGATTACCTGGGTGAGGTTGCTGTTGTTGCTGTCTGAGATGAAGTTGCTGGTTGTGAAGTTGTTGTTGTTGTTGTTGTTGTTGTTGTTGTTGAGGTACGGGGTGGTACATATTCCCATTCTGGTCCTGGTTGCCCCACATGGGGCTGCTGTTGCTGCAGAACAGCCCATTGGCCTGGGGAGCTTGGCTCATGTTGGTGGCGTGGTACTGGCCATGTTGCTGCGCCATCATACCACCACCATCATCACCAGCTGTGGTCCCAGAGCCAGGAAAGGGTTGTCCCACAACATTCTGCGTTTTTATAGGAGAGTAGTGGCCCATCGGCTGCACATAGGCCTGCATGGTCTGTTGGGAAGGTATGGAAACCGGGGGGATCATGCCTGGGTGCTTCCCCAGGCCATGGGGCTCCACCTGAAGAGGCTCAAACCCAGCACTGAGGTTCAGCTCGTCCACCAGTGAGGGACCTGAGGGGAAGCCCTCCTCGTCCAGCCCGTCCAGTCCTCCAACAAACAGGTTGGGGTCATCAAAGAAGTCCATGGTGGGGCCTTACAGGCCACCGCTGCCTTCCGATTCCTGCTGGATCCAAGCTGGTGCGGAGGAGCGTCACGGTCTATGCAGCTACAGTATGTCCATCATACGGAGGCCCTGAACAGAGACAGAGGGGGGAAAACTACGATGAAACTAGAAAGTGATTCTGCAGTGGTGTGGTACAGAAAATAATGTAGCCAATTTAAAAATACAATAAGCAATATTTTTTTTTGCCAAATATATAGTTTTTATGTAACAATTCATCATCCATGCTTGCTGACGTATAGAATTGTCTCATGTCACGGACTTCACTCAACAGCAAGCAGCACAGCCGGAGTCAACAGAGGCTTCCAAAACGGCAGGTAATGGTTAAGTCAGGAGGGCCTGGGATAAATTTGGCAACATCAATTATCCATTTAGCCTCAGCTTTAACGTGTAGTACTAGGAGCAGCTAGCCAGCCAGGTGCCACTTCCTCTTCAAAGCTTGAGCCCCCCCCCTACACTCACAACCACCCAGCCCTGTGAAGCTGCCTGCTACAACAGAATGTGTGGGAGGAGCAGACAGCTGATGGCATTTCCAGTGAGGGATGGAAGCAGGCGTGGTTGCGGGTTGTTTTTTTTTTTTTTTTTTTTTAAACCACAAACAAGCAGAAGACGACAGAACGCCTCTCGGGTCAGTCACAATCTGCTGACTTACTACACAACATACGCACACACACACACACCATATGTTCTGCGTGGACCCCAGGAAGACTAGCCTATTTGCCACAGTATCAGGTAATAAAAAAAATTGCTCAGAGCATTTGCATTAGTTTCTGGTGTATACCAAGCTGTACTGTATATTGGAGGACTTGGTATGGTGGTCTTAGTAAAAAAGAAATAGAATATAGAAAATCCATCACAAAAATATATAGATTTTCTAAATTATTATTATAATAAACTAGGAGTATAACTGGTCATTCTGGAGAAAATGTTAATCTCTAAAGTAGGGATGTGCTGAAAAGAAAATGTCATAGTGTGATTATCTTGACCAAAATTATCTTTGACTTACGATTTGCGTATGTTTTTTTGCCATTATGCCAATTCCCTCCTGGTCGCTGCACTGCCCTACTGTTGGTCTGGGGAGGGTGTAGACTACCACCTGCATCCTCTGATACATGTGGAGTCACCCAGCTGCTTCTTTTCACCCGACAGCTAGGAGTTTCACTGGGAGAGCCTAACAAGTGCAGATGTTCATGCTATCTCCCCGCTATCTCCCCTGAACAGGTGCCCCGACCGACCGCTGTTGCAATGACCAGGACACATACACCACAGTTTCTCACCCATGAACACTGCCAATTGTGTTCGTAGGGACGACTGACCAAGCCGGAGGTACTGCTGGAATTGAACCCAGGTCTCTGCTGTAGTAGGCGAATGCTTAGACCTCTACACCCAGCCGCACAAAATTTTAAGTTATTTAACGGTCGTGACAGTAATAGAAATCTGTCGCAGAATCATAAAGGTTATTGCTTTTTAACAAGACAATGTTGTAATACCAGTTATTGTCCCATCTCCACTCTCAATTAGAGGTTTAGGTAACTGCCAAATTAAAAAAGGAAACGCGAGTAGCTAAATGAGGAATACCTCAGAAGTAGCAGGTGGGGTGCATTTTCCCAGCATGGCTTTGGTCCATTCAACCCCTGTGAAGGCATGGTGAAAAGCCTGTAAAAACAAAGCCATTGACCATACACATGGCGGCCATTTTACACTTATGTCATGCTCAGGTTGGGATTCCTTTCCACCCTGTTGTGGGCATTTGCCCGAGATCGTAGCTCACCTGCCCCTCTTACAAGTTAACCAGATCTTACCCACACACAACTTTAAGGGAGATTCTGGAGCAGTGCATGAGACAGTGTGATCCACTGCAAATTATGCAATGTCTTAATAAAAAGAGTCCCAGACACATGTAGACTCTTTGCCACGGTGCACTAAAAGGTGTTCTGGCGTCTTGTTATGTCCCAGTGCCCCATCAAGACATTTGACACTGGCATTTCCTTAATTTGTTACCTGTAACTCAAGTGGAGCCTCTTGATGAAGAGGCACGGACATTCCTTTTGTAGGACGCTATGCTACTCCTCCTTTAAGGTTTGCTTCCTGTTTTCTCCTCTTCTATATCCTTGTAGCCTTGACAACCTAGTGGTTTCTGAGCTGATGGGTCCCTTTCTCCTGGAAGATATGAGTTATTTGCCTAGGGTGAGGTTCGTCCATTGTATGCAATGATGACCTCTAATTGATTGATTGATTGAAAACTTTATTAACAGATTGCAGAATGGGTACAGTACAGTACAGCTCAATACATACAATTGTTAAGGGGACGGAGACCAGAGAAAGACTTTCGTCTTGTTTACATCAGGGTCCCCCATTTTCAATTCATCATAACATATATGACATACATGACAGTACTGCTACATCTATACATTTATGACATATCAGATTTGCAAATACAGTACGGTTTGTGATACCAAAAGAGTCCAGAAAAGAGAGTATATACATTTGACGTAGAAACTGTACATTGGAGGGTAGGTGGGGGGGTGGGACTGTACATTGGAGGAGGTTGGGTGGGTGGGGTGGGACACTGTACACCTGTACAAGCAAAACTGTACATAGGAATATTGACAAAACCATACTTGGTCATTTACTGTACATTGGGTTGGGTTAGGACATTTACAGGGGCCAGTTTCGAATTGCAGTCTCCCGTGAGTGTTTTTGAAAGTGGGTAGTGATTCACATTCCTTTACAGCTTTGGGTAGGGCGTTTCAAATTGATGTGGCATAATTGCAAAACGTGTTTAGTCCCTTGTTTGAGCCAAATCTGGGTTTAACATGATTTGTGGAGCTCCCTCTGGTGTTGTGATCGTGGTATTCACTGACCTTTGGGAAGTATTTTGACATGTACATGGGTACCTTGGTCGTGTAGTGAATCTTGTAGACCAGGCCCATTGCAAGTTGCTGTACTCTGTCGTCTACTCTAAGCCATCCTAGTTTGTCAAAGTGGGCAGGGGTGAGGTGGGTTCTAGGAGTAAGGTCAAGCAGTAGTCTGACCAGTTTGTTTTGAGATGTTTGTAATTTTGTTTTTAGCGCCTTTGAGGTGCTTTGGTACCATGAGGTGCAAGCATAGTCGTAGTACCCTTGAATGAGTGCTCCTGCCAGAGTCTTCAGGGTATTCTTGTTTACTACTGCTTGCTGTGGGGTTCTCTGGAGACAGTAAAGTCCAATGCAGTATGTGCATTGTTGTATGCCACAGACATTCACACCATACACAAAGTTTGGCGCAGTTGCAGTTATGGTCATAAGCCTTTCTCCTCTGTCTTTTAGCCAGGCAGTTTAGTCTTTAGTCCCTCTGTCTTCCACCAATTGTACTCATTGGTGACAGGCTGTGCCAGGTGGAGCTGTAGGGAGCCAGTGTTTATTCCACATTTCTTAAAAGGGAAAATTCAGAAACTAGCCCTATTTCCTAAATACCAGTGATGTTGTAGAGTCCATTTCCATTTTGTCTGGTTAGCAACCAAACAAATGTAAAGTAATGGGGCTGTGCACACTTCAGTCTGTTACAAGCCCCAGAATACAGTAAATGCTGAAACCTACTCTACAGTGATTCAGTTTTGTGACTAAACAAGGAGGAGCTGGTCATCCAGTATGAAGCATGGATTGTGCTGAGAAGGGACTCTACCCATCGACAACATCATTGATGAGCAGTGAATATTCTGAATATAAATATTCAGACAATTCTGATCTCACCCTTTAAGAGAGGTCTTCATCTTTTTTTTTTTTTTTTTAAAGAGGAGTGTGATTTTGGGTAGGGATGCACTTGCACAGATACTGATATGTGATATCGGTCTGATACACACAGGGGTGTAAAGTACTTGAGTAATTGTACTTTGTTACAATACTTAAGTACTGTTTTTGGGGATTTATCCTTTCCTCAAGTATTATTAGGTTTGTATACTTGTACTTTTACTCAATTACATTTCAGAGAAAAAAACAGACTTTTTACTCCTTAGATTTAAAATGCAGACCTACAAAGTACAAATCTCGCAGGTCCAACCATTTAAATTAGTACATTTGTTTCTCTGGCCGAACTAACGATAACGTTATTAATCCTGCGTCCGCACTTTATTTAAAAACAGCCAATCAAATCCCCATCAATAGAAAATTAACCCACCCATACGCATGCTGATTGGTCCTTGTGAAAGACTAGAACACGGGGGTCTTTTATTAAACACCTGCTATCAGAAGAATACAGTCAGAAAAAAAAAGTAGAAACGTTTTGACTTTTACTCAAGTGTGTTTTTAGCCAGATACTCTTGACTTTTATTTGAGTACGATTTTGAGACGGTATCCATACTTTCACTTCATTTCTGGGTACTTTTTACACCCCTGGATACAAGGCTAAAATATATTCCTCTATCTCAAATCTGAAACACCAGAAATAGAAGCAAAGTGACTTGATTTTCTGCATTCTCTTTTTTGTCCAATGACCCCAGAATTACAGTCCAAGTCTATAATGCTCATAACAAGTAACGGATCGGAACTCTGTATCGGCTGATACCCAAAGCCCAGATATCGTATTGGGACTGAAAAGGTTGGACCAGTGCATCCTTAGTTTCGGGGCATATGGATGGGGTCACCAAGTAATCCAAGTTGATGGTGTATTATTGTGGCCTTGATGATTCTCTTTCAGAACCTGTGTGTGTGGCCTCACTGTGACCTTCAGCTTGCCTGGATGGCCTGGATTTTATGTGGGATGATTCAAGCTGTTTAAAGCAGCGGCTGCAGTGTCCAAAGTCTCCTGTTCAATGGAGAAGTGTGGACAATAGAACGCCTGGTAGACTGACACTTGTGGAGAGGCAGGATTCTGTTGTTGAACACTAATTCCCTGAGTGATCTAGAGGAGGATGAGGCCTGTTTGATGCTGGATGTCCAGGCTGATAAGATGCTATCGTGCTAACAAGGTAGGCTATTTGAAGTGCGATACAATGGGAAACAAAAGTGAGATAGATAGGTGGATTATTCATGTGGAGGGAGGATAATCTTGGAGATGTTTACAGACCTCTATGCCTGGCTGCAGCACACTATAAAAGGACACAAGATTCAGTATTTCCCATGCATACATTTCTTTGAGACAGCCCACCAGAATATAGTCTACATTTCCTAAACTGATCAAATAACACATTAATACTGTCTTTCATGTATATAACCGGTGGTCACAAGCTATTGGCAGGCACTTTCACATTGGTCTCGGACCAGTCTCGACCGGCGAACCCTCCACTTACTGGCACCACATGAATTGGAAATGGGGGACCCTGATGTAAACAAGACAAACATCTTTCTCTGGTCTGTATCCCCTTAACAATTGTGTGTATTGAGCTGTATTGTACCCATTCTGCAATCTGTTAAATAAAGTTCTCATTCATTTATTCACATGACCCACGAGACGAAAGTCTTTCTCTGTTCTGCATCCCCTTAACAATTGTGTGTATTGAGCTGTACTGTACCCATTCTGCAATCTGTTAATTAAAATGTTCAATCAATCAACCACAAACAATAAATACCAGTTTTTAACCATTCAGCCACCTGAGAAGGATCCAATTCAGGTAGCAAAGCACGGTTATTCAACATTGGAGTGAGTTTACACCAAGGGGGCTACAACTTCCGAGGATTAAACGACTGCAAGGTTTAACTTAAACCTTGTTACATGTAACCTACACAGTCCTCTCCAACTGTGTATAATGTCCATCACAGCTTGCCACCACCATGATTATCCAGACCTGTGGGAAACACTGGAGTGCGGCCAAAAACATTAGTTGAGGTTAGGCTAAATAGATTGCTGGTAGAACGGTAATAACATGTGAAAATCTTAATGTGTGGCAATTAACTTAATATTCACTCCATAATATTCACTCCATAATAACGGTCATCATGAGTCCATTTAAAATGTCAGAGAGAGAGAGAGAGGAGAGAGATAGAGAAACCCCATTGATGATGCATCCCACTGATAGAAAATAGTCAGACTATGGATAAACAAATTGAACAGCATAAATAAATGTCAGATGATACTAAATTGTATAGTCTAACAACCACAAACAAAGTCCTCTGAATAGGGTATTTTAAGAAACATCACCATCCACCAATAAATCTATAATAATCAACAGGTCCCACAATGGAGCCTGGCCCTGTTTTCAACTGTTGCCTCCTTCCTGCTACTGTGAGCCTGGCTGGCTCTTCTTCAGTTCTTTGTTTATCATCATGGGTATTGGGGCTATCATGCCTCTGGGCCGCACTAGACCCACAACCAACCCAGTATAATAGTAGCCTGTCTGGGTGCAAAAATAGGCGTCGTCCCGACCCGATGGCTTATCTATCTTGCACCCTAAACAAAAGCTGGAGATAAGTCAAATCATTGTCCAACCAGAACCAATGCAAAGTGACCAACTTGGTGTCGGTGAGTCAAAGTAGCCTAGCAGCTCGTTAGCTGCCGCCGCTATAGCTAACCACCCCATGGTCCAGCTGTCCAACTGTCTCTCAGGCTGCAAGTCCAGAGAGAGACGCCATGCCCGAGCTCCAGCTGTTATCATCACACGTCGCTCGCGATCGCGATACTAGCATCACTATTATTATGTGCAGCCCCAGCCCTGTGCAGCTCACATACAACATCAAAAATAAGTAGTTGATAGTAAAGGCAAAGTGACCACATTGGGCTTGGAAACGGCCAATGCCAACGTAGATCTCACCTCAGAGAAGTCAACACATATTTTTTATTTTATTTTATTATTTGCATCTCCTCTCCCAGCAATGGCTTCAACAGAGCTGCTCGCACTAGAGAGCGACGCGACCCCCTTTGCCTCTTTGGCAAATTATCTTTTTTCTTTTTTGAAAAGTGGAAACTAAAATAAAAACACTTGACCGGGTTCAATTCCGTTTCCAATTCCAATTCGGTTACGTTGTAGGTTCCTGCGCTTCGGGGGGGAAAAGAGGCGCACGTGTCTTGTTGCCCAAATGATCACTTTTATATATCAGACACAAATGGTGTCGTGACGCTTCTGAACACAAGGGAGGGCGGAGGAGGTGGACGATACTGTTACACTCACTCTATAATACAAATTAGTTGTTTTATCGGCCAACTTTTAGTTTCTCCAGTGAAAGACCAACTACTAAGACACACGCACGACTCATTGACCAGCTCAAAAGTGTTCGGTACGGACGGGGGGCTGGTCCCGTCCTCAACCCGTTACAACCTGGTCGCTGTCAGTTCAGGACCACAACCACCATAACGAACCACGAGATACTTTGTTTCTGAAATATAGCCAAATGTATGAGACTACCGAAGCTATGACAAGACTGTCTCTCCACACTTGCCATAATTAATGTGGTAATACTTGTACAAGTTCCTCGGTTCTCTCTCTCTCTCTCCGGTGAGTGGAGTGTCATCATCAAGATCAGACAGCTGAGCCGAGGAGCGTCAATGACTGTCACCCGAATGACAGCTGCCGCCCGAATCAAACGCTGTAAGAAGAAGGCTACTTATATTGTTACAAATCACAGGGGAGAAAAGTGTTATTACTTACCAATATTAACCACGAATTGCAACTGAAAAACGTCAATTCGGAAAGAGTGATATGGGCGAAGTTCTATGTAGTTGTAGCCTTTTACTATTCCTGCTGGCGACCACGGCGGCTTGACCCGCTGCTGCTGCTGCTGACGTGACGACGATAACAACTTAATTTACATATCATCACTTATTCGCCCCCTGATTGGACCGCTCATCCATCTGTCAATCCCTGTCCCGGGATGGGGCTTTATTGGGGAGGGTGTTGTGTGGGAGCACTGTTAAACACACAGCCCACCATAGGAATTGATTGTGCCGTAGATTTGTGTAAAAAAAGAAGAAAAAAAGTGGTTATATTGACAGAGTGCACAAGATGGCCGCATGCAGGCCAGAGCCAATCCAGTGAGGTTTTACGTACCGGTCTCTCCCGGTGTTCCTGTGTTGACAAGACAGACTCGCTCTTTATCGTGGGTACGTGGCGACCCCTGGTGTTCGACGATGATGGTAATAATTACAACTTTATTTGTGTAGCACAATTAGACCTATCTCAAGCCCTGCCCCTTTTCTTGATCCTCCAATCACAGCTGTCGCTTACCGAGGAAGTCCGAGGTAAGCGACAGCTGTGATTGGAGGATCAAGAAAAGAGGGCAGGGTTTGAGGCAGCCCAAAGTGCTTCACCGCAGTAAAAGACTACATCAAAATCAGGTAAAACATATTGACTCAGTTTAAAATATGATACATTCCCCGTTAGATGGGCATTTGTAGATTTTTGTGTTTTGATTGACTAACCCACAACTGTTCCCCTTTCCATTTAGCACCATGGATTCAGGAGACAATCCAATGTGGTACATAGATACAGGAGAAGTTGTGGAGCAGGTGGTATTGACTTATTATCAAGCATTAATTTAGTTCCATTGTATATTACCCCATTTGTTTGTACTCAGGGTAAAACAACTTCCCTTCGGGAACACAAACCCCTTTGTAACTGCAGCTATGAATGAATGAAAACTTTATTTAACAGATTGCAGAATGGGTACAATACAGTACGGCTCAATACATACAATTGTTAAGGGGATGCAGACCTGAGAAAGACGTTTGTCTTGTTTCCATCAGGGTCCCCCATTTTCAATTCATATAGACATATATGACATACATGACATACAGATAGTCAGTACTGCTACATCTATACATTTATGACATACCAGATTTGCAAATACAGTACTGTTTGTGATACAGAAGGAGTCAAGAAAAGGGAGTATATACATTTGACGTAGAAACTGTACATTGGAGGAGGTTGGGTGGGGGGGGTTGGGTACATTGGGATATTGACAACCATACTGGGTAATTTACATTGGAGGTGGTTGGGGGGGGCGGGGGGCACACTGTATAAACAAGTAACACTGTACATTGAGGGGGGGGGGGAGAAGACACTGTACAAACAAACACAATTGTACATTGAACTATTGACAAAACCATACTAGGTAAATGACTGTACATTGGAGGGGGTTGGGTTAGGATATTTACAGTTGGTTATTATAGTTATTTACGTTTACAATTTATATGCTTATTTTTGTATATTAGTAATACACTCAATTGCATTTCACCGTATTTCTTATTTGTTTATATAAGATATATATTAGTGGCGCACAATTTTTTCTATTTGTTTGCGCAATTACTTCATCTCACGAGACTTGACACACCTGGTATCGGGTGACGTGTTTCCGCCCTCGCTCTCTTGAGTTGCAACAATGAACTTGGATGGATGGATTATTGACTTACCTGTCGATCCTAATAAGCAAAGGACAATACTTCAAAACAACTTAACAAGACAATCTTCCAAGAAACGGATCAGAGACATATACCATAACGCATCGATGTTCTCATATACTGGCATGCAGCCAATAAGGTATTGATTGTTTTAAATGATGATTGTGGTACATGTTACAGTGATGGATTGACAGACAATGGTTTAATGGACTTGTAATATTAATGGTATCTTTTGTATGCATTTGTATGTCATGCAGATTTTTTGGTTTGGAATGAATGAATGAATGAAAACTTTATTTAACAGATTGCAGAATGGGTACAGTACGGCTCAATACACACAATTGTTAAGGGGATGCAGACCTCAAGTTTCAAGTTTCTTTAATAGTTGTCATACAGAAGTACAGAATACTTTCATACAAAATGCTTCTTACTGTTACGCTCCAGAGACTGTGCTAGACAAGATAGTATCAAATAACATAGTATAGCATGTAATTTAGAAGAAGAAAATGAGGTCACAGTGTTCGGTATAGACATATGTACAATGTTCTGAGTTACCATATAATATACAATACTATGCAGTGTACTAATGTACAGTACTATATAGTGCAAAGCAGAAATGGGATGAGGTACAATTTAGGTACAATTTACAGTAAGGTGTACGAGTTGTAGTGCAATCCTTCATCAATAAATATAAAGTGTGGGGAGTGGGTGCTACAGTGTGCTTGTTTAAAGTGGGTGTGTGCTATAAAGTGTGTGGAGTGGGTGCTACAGTGTGTTTGTTTAAAGTGAGTGTGTGCGTGTGGATGTGTGTGCTATGTGCGTTTGGTGGTTGTTGTTGTGTAGTGTTCATTGTTCGTTTAGCAGCCTGATGGCCTGGGGATAGAAGCTTCTTTTGAGTCTTTCTGTGCTCACCTTGAGACTCCGGTATCGCTTGCCTGACCGCAGCAGTTCAAAGAGGCAGTTGTTCGGGTGACTGGAGTCTTTAATGATTCTCTTAGCCTTGCCCTTGCAACGCTTGTTGTAAATGTTCTGGAGGGTGGGGAGCCCCCCTCCAATTGTGCGTTCGGCTGAACGTGTCACTCTTTGTAGTCTGCTTCGGTCTTGTGCAGTGCTATTCCCAAACCAGGAGGTGATGTTGCCGGTCAAGATGCTCTCTATTGTACATGAGTAGAAGTTCTTAAGGATCTTCTGACTGACTTGGAACTTCCTTAGGCGCCTGAGGAAGTAAAGGCGTTGTCGTGCCTTCTTCACAACACTGTCAATGTGTGTGGTCCATGTCAAGTCCTCGGATATGTAGGCTCCGAGGTACTTAAAGCTGTTGACTCTCTCAACCGGTGCCCCGTCGATGCTGAGGGGGCTGTAGTCCTTGACCCCCGACCTCCTGAAGTCCACAATCATCTCCTTTGTTTTGCTGACGTTCAGGGAGAGGCTGTTTTCCTGGCACCATCCCGCCAGGACCTTGACCTCTTCCAGGTAGGCCCTCTCGTCTTTGGCAGAGATCAGGCCCACCACCACTGTGTCGTCAGCAAATTTGATGATTGTATTGCTACTCCGCTGAGCCACAGTCGTGTGTGTACAGGGAGTAGAGGAGGGGACTCAGAACACAGCCCTGGGGGGCCCCTATGTTGAGGGTGATGGATGAGGAGGTGCAGTTGCCTGCTCTCACCACCTGGGGTCTGCCAGTCAGGAAGTCCAAGACCCACTGGCAGAGGTCATAGTTCAAGCCCAGGTCCCTGAGCTTGGTTATGAGTATGGAGGGGACTATGGTATTGAATGCCGAGCTGTAGTCGATGAATAGCATTCTCACATAGTTCCCCTGCCTCTTGTCCAGGTGTGATGCTGCTGTGTGCAGCACATGGGCTATGGCGTCCTCCGTGGACCTGTTGGGGCGGTATGCAAATTGCAGGGGGTCCATGTTGATGGGGAGGGAGGAGCAGATGTAGCCCTTTACTAGCTTCTCAAAGCACTTCATGGCTATGGAGGTGAGAGCTACAGGGCGGTAGTCGTTGAGGCAAGCGGGCTTGGATTTTTTGGGTACAGGGATAATAGTGGACTTCTTCAGGCAGGTGGGGATGACAGCCTGTTCTAAGGACAGGTTAAATATGTCAGTGAATACTGGGGCCAGTTGGTCGGCACAGACTTTTAGGACGCGGCCGGGGATGCCGTCCGGACCTGCTGCCTTCCTGATATTCACTTTTTTAAAGGTCCGCCTCACCTCATGCTCTGTTACCCTGCGCCTCCATCAGCAGCCGACCCCCCCCCCCCCCCCCCCCATTGCCGTGGCTTGTGAGCTGGTGTTGTTATTACCAGCATCAAACCTCGCATAGAAGGTATTGAGGTCATTTGCTAAGGAGATGTCACTGTTCAGTTTGAGGGAGGCGCCTTTGTAGTCTGTCATCGTTTTGAGCCCCTGCCACATAGCTCTAGAGTCAGCTTGTTCAAACTGGAGTTCAATTTTATCCCTGTAGCGCCGTTTGGCCTCTGACACTGTCCTCCTTACGTTGTATCGCGCCACCTTGTGGTCATTCATGTTGCCTGCCACTAGGCCGTCGTTGTATGCTTTGGTGCGCTCTCTCAGAGCTTCACGGACGGATTTGTCTACCCAGGGTTTTTGATTTGGGTAAACTCTCATTTTGGTAGTGGGGATTGTTTCTTCCACCAAAGTACAAACATAGTCCAGCACTGTCTCCGTGTAGACATTAATGTTATCTGTGTCGCGGAACACATTCCAGTCTGTGCAGTCAAACTCAGACTGGAGCGTCTCCTCTGACGTCAAATCCCATTTCTGCACCTCTCGCGAGACTACAGGAGTACTTTTGATTCTCTGTTTGTACATTGGTGAAAGAAAGATGGACGCGTGATCTGATTTACCAAAGCCACTATCAGAATGAGCCTTGTAGCCACCTTTAAATTGCGTGTAACAGTGATCTAGGATGTTACCGCCTCTGGTGTTGCAAGTCACATGCTGATAGAAGTCAGGTAATACCTTTCTCAGATTGGCGCTATTGAAATCACCCAGCACTAAAATGGCGGCGTTAACGTTCGCCGCTTGTATTCTATTTACCTCGTCGTGGAGTCTGGAGAGCGCGACGTTGTTGCTGGCTTGCGGTGGAATATACACTCCTACAAGGATGATCGCCGTTAACTCCCTCGGGAGGAAGAAAGGACGACACTTGATGGTTATATATTCCAGGTCTGGGCAGCAGTGGTTGGATAATTCCTTCACGTTAGTTGGATCGCTCCAATTGTTGTTAAACATGAAGGCAATACCTCCTCCACGTTGTTTACCGGACTCTGCTGTACGATCCTTGCGGTGGATAAAGAAGTGTTCGGCTGGTTGGATTGCATGGTCTGGAACGTCCGGCGTGAGCCACGTCTCGGTGAAGCAGAGAACGTTGCAGTCCCTAACGTCTCTTTGGTATTGAATCCTTGCTCGGATGTCATCCAGTTTATTGTCAATTGATTGTACATTGGCTAGCAATATACTGGGCAATGGCGTTTGGTGGCGTCTGGATCTCAGCCTGTTACGGATCCCAGCTCTCTTCCCACGCCGTCTGGTTCCTTTGTTCCTGGGATCAAGGAACAAAGGGTCTGGTCCCATTCTCCGGAGAATCTCCTCAGGCCATTGTTGCGGTTCGGAAAGCTGGTCCAGTGAGTAATCCAATCGGTAAGTTTCCCGTAATCCGATGTCTATAAGTGACTGACGGTCATACACATTAAATGCACCTACTGTTGGTACAGACAAAACTCTTAAAACTATAAATATTAACAAAAGTAAGCACAGTCTCGACGGAGCGAACAGAAAGGCAGCCGGACGTTGCAGCGCCATTCTCAAGGTGGTGGACCTGAGAAAGACGTTTGTCTTGTTTCCATCAAGGTCCCCCATTTTCAATTCATATAGACATTTATGACATACACAACATACATGACATTTATGGCATAGGGACATATAGGTATTTAGTACTGATACATTTGTGACATAAACGGTATTCAAATATACAGTACTGTTACCCCTAGATCCTGACAGAGTATATACATATGATGGGGAGGGGACTGTACATTAGGAGGGGGTGGGTGGGTGGGAGAGAGATATACATACGGCGGGGAGGGAATATATACATGCGGTGGGGAGGAGACTGTCTATTAGGAGGTGGTGGGGGTTTTGGGCATTTACGGTGGCCAGTTTCGAATTGCAGCCTCCCGTAGGTGCTCTTTAAGAGCGGTTTTGAATGTGGGTAGGGATTCACATTCCTTTACAGCTTTGGGTAGGGCGTTCCACATTGATGTGGCATAATTGCGAAACGTATTTAGTCCCTTGTTTGAGCCGAATCTGGGTTTAACATGATTTGTTGAGCTTCCTCTGGTGTAGTGGTTGTGGTATTCACCGACCTTTGGGAAGTATTTTGACATGTACATGGGTACCTTAGTCGTATAGTGTATCTTGTAGACCAGGCCCATTGCAAGTTTCTGTACTCTGTCGTCTACTCTAAGCCATCCTAGGTTGTCAAAGTGGGCAGGGGTGAGGTGGGTTCTGGGGGTAAGGTCAAGTAGTAGTCTGACCAGTTTGTTTTGTGATGTTTGTAATTTTGTTTTAAGCGCCTTTGAGGTGCTTTGGTACCATGAGGTGCACGCATAGTCGTAGTACCCTTGAATGAGTGCTCCTGCCAGAGTCTTCAGGGTATTCTTGTTTACCAGAGAGGAGATCCGGTACAAGAATCTAGTTCGTTGGTTGACTTTTTTTTATTACATTGGATGCCATTTTGTCACAGGAAAGATTTGCCTCTAGGATGGAACCCAGGTAGGTAATTTTGTCTTTCCTTGTGACAATATCGTCACCCACTGCAACTGAGAAGCCGTCGGTCTTGCTGAGTTTGTTATTTGAACCGAAGAGAATGGACTCTGTTTTGCCCATGTGTAATGATAGTTTGTTATCAGCGAGCCATATGCAGATTTCGCCTAGTTCCGAGCTGAGGGTTTTTTCAACCTGCAACTTGTTCTTGTCAGTAGGGATGCACCGAATGGGAAATTCTTGGCCGAAACCGATACCGAAAATAGAAAACAGTTGGCCGAAAACCGAATGGCCGAAAATGATTCATAGAATAGATTTTTTTTACCAATGTTGTGGAACATTATGATTATGGAAAAATATACGATTATGGCAAAACTTAACTTAAATAATAAATAATCACTATTATGGGTCCATAAAACATTTATTCAGCACTTCTGAATGCATACAGTACATTAATTCCATCTTTTCTCTGGCTGCCGCAGCGGACATCTGTGCTCTACTGAGCGCACCTTTCTAGTCCCCAGCTGAATGTGCTCGCTTGACTCGGCACAGTAGACAGCGTCAAAATGTGAATAATATGCATATTAGATCACTCGGTGATTAACCGCGACGGGCATATGGTGAATGGGGATGTAAAGGCATGTTGAAGACGCATTTGTTGGACACGTTGCGCACAGAGTTTACATAGGGGCAGCGCGACTCCCGACAGCACGACATCATCACAACAACACGCGAATGATATGCATAGATCACTCCTACCGCGACGGGCATAATAGTGAATGAGGATATGGAAGCATGTTTAAGACGCATTTGTTGGACGCGTTGCGCGCAGAGTTTACATAGGGGCAGCGCGACTCCCGACAGCACGACATCATCACAACAACACGCAAATGATATGCATAGATCACTCCTACCGCGACGGGCATAATAGTGAATGAGGATATGGAAGCATGTTGAAGACGCATTTGTTGGACGCGTTGCGCGCAGAGTTTACATAGGGGCAGCGCGACTCCCGACAGGGCAACATCAGCACAACAACACGCAAGGTTGTTTCTGTTTCTGTGATATATTTTCGGTGAAAAAACTCTTTCGGCCGAAAGGCAATTTTTTGCCATTTTCGGCCGAAAACTTTCGGTGCCGAAATTTCGGTGCATCCCTACTTGTCAGAGACCAGCAGGGCTGAGTCGTCCGCAAACAGGAACAAGTTGCAGTCACAGGCTGACGACATGTCATTTGCATAAATTAGGAAGAGTAGCGGTCCTAGTATGCTTCCTTGTGGAACACCACAGCTCACTGTGAGGGGGGGGGATAGAGTACCGTTTACCTCTACCATCTGTTCTCTCCCCTCCAGGTAGGATTGCATCCAGCTCACTGATAAGCTATCAAAACCAATTGCTTTTAGCTTGTCAATCAGAATAGAGTGATTGACGGTGTCGAAGGCCTTTTGTAGGTCCAGCATGACCATGCCGCAGTATTTGCCCGCGTCCACCTCTTGTTTGATGTGGTCGTTCAAATAGAGGAGGCATGTGTCAGTGGAGTGGGACGTTCTGAAGCCAGATTGGAATTCGTAGATTAGATTTTTTTCCGCCAGGTACTTTTCGACCTGTTCGAAGACTATTTTCTCCATGACTTTCGAGATGGAGGTAAGAATAGAAACAGGGCAGTAGTTGCCTGGGTCTAATTTGCTGCCCTTTTTGTGCAGAGGGGTCACTCTCGCAACTTTGAAGTCCTTGGGGATGTGTCCCTGTTTTATAGAGAGGTTTATTATGTGAGTGATGACTGGGGTGATGGCGGCTGCTGCGTCTCTGAGGAATTTGGAGGGGATGTTGTCATGGCCAGTGGCCTTGTTAGGTTGGAGGGCGCTCAATTTTTTAAGTACCTCATCGGTTGTTACCATTTCAAGTTTGAAGTCGTCTTTGTGGACCCCTAGGTTTTTGTAGTATGCTACTATGTGTTCTACCCCATAATGCCCTGAGTGGGAGGGTAGTTTGTTTACCAGTGTTGTGGCTATGTTTGTGAAGAAGATGTTTAAGTAATTGGCTACATCCAGCTTGTCTGTGATGAGCGTGTTGTCCGTCTTTATGTTTATGTTTGAGAATCTGGTTTTAAGTTTTTTACTGCAGCCTAGTTGATTATTGAGTAATTTCCAAAGTTCGCAGGGTTTGTTTTTGTTTTCCTCAGTTTTGTCGTTGATGAAATTTCTTTTTGCGGTTTTGATCATGGTGTTTACGTCATTTCTTAGTCTGTTTCTTTGAATTTTTAGTTCAACCACGTGGGCTTGGAGTTCACCGTTTGAGCTTTTGGAAAGCTTTGTCTGACTTTTATGAAGTTCAGAGCATTTTGTCTCTGGTTTTCATAGCGGCCAGTATTTCAGTGTGCATCCATGGCTCAGCGCGATTTTTAACCCTGGTGGTTCTTATGGGTGCCATGTTGTTGAGTATTGCTGTGAATTTTGTTTTGAATCCAAGCCATGTTTCTTCAACCAGTGTACCACTGAGTTCATCTGACCAGTCAAAGCTCCCCAGTTCTAGGTTAAAGGCCTCTCTAGAGTAAGTTTTGAGGTCTCTAGATGTGACTGTTTTGTGACAGCCGGCCTTCTGTTTTAGCTTTTTGCGGGTACAGAAAATCATATAATGATCACTTAACCCGCATGCTATCACCCCTTTATTGGAGATCATGGACTTGTCAGAGGTCAAAATGAGGTCAATGGTGGTTTGTGTCGAGTCACATACCCTTGTGGGTTGGTTTAGCTGGCTGAAACCGTGCAGATCAGAAAATCTACTGAAGGCCTTGAAGACGGGTGCTGCTTTACGCAGCATATCCGTGTTCCAGTCCCCAATAAGAATTTTTTCTACCCCCTCCACCCCAGCTAAACACCCATCAAGTGTGTCATAAAAGCCACTCTGTTCTGGCGGTCTATAGATTGTGCCTACTAGTACTGGTTTCGCCCTGTCTAATAAGATTTCAATCCAAACAGTTTCAATTTCGTCATGGTTAAGGTCAGTACGGTTGATGTATTTGGTATCTTTGTGTATATAGACGCAGACGCCACCTCCATACTGGTTTCTATCCCTAGTCCTGACTATTGAGTAGTTTTCAATTTCAATCTCTGGATCCTGTACAGATGAGTCTAATTTTGTTTCTGTGAAACACAATATGTTAGCCTTACCGTTTAAAAACAATTGTTTGATTTCAGCCAGTTTAGGTCTCAGGCTGTTTGTATTAATGTGGAATATATGAAGTCCATTTTTGCTGGTAATCTGATTGATGTCGTCACACTGGAGGTAACTCTGTTCATTTGTGTCCTGTCCTGTGGTGGGGGGAGGGGGGGCGTTGTTGTTTGTGCCGTGAGTGGGGAGGGGGGGAGGGGGTGATCCTTTGTCCTTTGCTGGAGTCTGTATTCCTCTGTGTGAAAGCCCGCGATGTGGGGGGGGGGGGGGGGGGGGGGGGGGCTGGTTGATTACAGATGTGTCTGTTAGTGCTCCATTGTGGGGGAGGGGGGGTGCCTTTTGTCCTGGCCCCGGCCCGGGTAGTCTAGCTGGCATGGCGGGGCCAGCCGAGCTAACCGGCGGGTCCTTGGTGGTCTCGACCATAGATATGATCTCGACGTCCAGCGCCGCTCTCCCTCTCGCCTCGTCTGTTGGGGCTTCGGTGAGGGTATGTCGCCGCTTGCTGGTCGGCTGGTGCAACTGCTGGCTGTAGCGTCAGCTGCGTGGATGCTGTTGATCTCGACGTCCAGCGCCGCTCTCCCTCTCGCCTCTCGACTCGTCTGTTGGGGCTTCGGTGAGGGTATGTCGCCGCTTGCTGGTCGGCTGGTGCAACTGCTGGCTGTAGCGTCAGCTGCGTGGATGCTGTTGATCTCGAAGGCCGGCGCCGGTGTGTGGAGCGATGCCGCTTCTTGGGTCAGCAGATCTAACTGTAGTCTCTGGTTCCGTGTCATTACGGGACCAGCGTTCTGGTGTATGTCACCCGACATGAGCAGATATAATAAAAACATTGATCTCTTATTACACTTGCCTGTCGGGGGTAATTTCTTTCGTTCCGGATTCGCAGTAAGTACAGGAGGGAAAGTAGAAAATGCGCAAAATACTTTTTTGTTGTTGTTCTGTTGCGTTGGTTACGGGAGCTGGGAAAAATGTGACCGTCCATGTTGAAGCCGGAAGAGTGAACTTGGATGGTTTGGATGGAGAATCTTCATTAAAATCAGTTCAAGAAATCTACTTGTGTTTTGCGTCGTGCCCGGAGGATGTCACAGTAAAATCTTAAGGAGCAGGACAGTAAAATCTTAACTGTCTACGCTAAGTCAAGTGGAAGCAAGATGGCGCCGCTGGTCTTCGTCTCGATCGTCATGAAGCAGCGCGAGGGAAGGACCACGGTGTAAACCACAAGATGGCGCCGGTGTTCAAGACAACGCTCATCAAACAACAGCATCTGGAAGAGAGCACCTGCGTAAAGTTCTAAACTCACGTTCTTCACTATTATATTAGCAAAAGCCATAAGGTTGGACACTTGTAAGAAGTAGTGTTCTAACAAAGGGTAATTTTGTAAACGTATTAGAAGGGTGATAGGAGTGAGTCACAACCACAAGGCGTCGCCTTTATCCATGTGTTTAATTTGTAATGTTTTTTGAAGCACCGTACTTTCTGTAGTTTAGATCCCCATTCATGCATGTATTGAAATAAGAGCTTTGAGGTTTAAAAGTGCAATTTCATTGATCAACCTTATTTTTGATACATATAGATTAAATGGGAATTCAGCCTACAGTAGTAAAGTAAACTAGCCTGGTATAAAATAAGTCAACCAGCCCAGTTAAATAAGTCAACTAGCCTGGTATAAAATAAGTCAACCAGCCCAGTTAAATAAGTCAACTAGCCTGGTATAAAATAAGTCAACCAGCCCAGTTAAATAAGTCAACTAGCCTGGTATAAAATAAGTCAACCAGCCCAGTTAAATAAGTCAACTAGCCTGGTATAAAATAAGTCAACCAGCCCAGTTAAATAAGTCAACTAGCCTGGTATAAAATAAGTCAACCAGCCCAGTTAAATAAGTCAACTAGCCTGGTATAAAATAAGTCAACCAGTCCAGTTAAATAAGTCAACTAGCCTGGTATAAATAAGTCTACCAGCCTAGTTAAATAAGTAATCTAGCTTGGTTAATTAAGTCTACATTTATAACTAAGCAATTAATTAAGTAATCACACTTCAAGTAATAATAGTAAGGCTTATACACTTATTATCCTCACATATTAACTTGACATTTACACATAGCCTTCAACATGTCACGTAAAGGAGAGTTTACTGAGCTAGAACAAGAAGATGACAAATAGCCCAAAGGGAACAGATTATCGATCAGGTTGAAGAGAAACCCAGAAACAAAGAAGATTCCCAAGAGCAGCCCGAAAGGTGTAAAGGAATACAAGAAAAAGTGGAAGAATCATAACTCTGACAGAGAAGGGCAGAGAGATGCAAGAGAAGAAAATTATAGGACTCCAACGAAGGTTCCAAGTCGTATATAAGAGATGGAAAAATAATGTGAGAGACGCCAAGGAGATACAATCACTAACTAAGACAGTAACTGGGGAACTCGAAACAGTCATTACTGAAATCCGTCGTTTCTCCGCTGACGTCCAGCGCGCATATGAAGAATTACGACAAGTTGAAACGCCAGATAAGGAAACCCGTCGGAGAGTCGATCTGTGCTTCCAAATGTCCCGGTTCATCTGCAAAAGAGCCTCAAGCCTACTGGATGGACATACACCTGAAGAAGAAGATGACTGGACTGAAGCAGGTTTTCTATTCCACGCAAGCATCAACTCTCGCCCATTGTTATGTGTGGGTATATGTTTGTGCCCTGATCAGGCGCTCCTAATGTGAGTCGTCATGTCTAGATGTAGTCATCTGTCATGGTGTGTAGTCCCTATTGTTTTTCCCCCCAGGTGTATCCAATTACCCTTAACCCAGGTGTGTGTCGTCTCATCATCCCCTTGTGTATAAGTATCCTGTCATCCCTTCCGTCTGGTGCTGATCCTGTCTGTATAGTTCTGTGTTTGTTTGTCTATTATCCTATGTTCTTTTGATTGAAAAATCCATGGTAATTATACATTAAATATTCTTTATTAAGTTACTTTGGCTACCGTCTCATTATGTATCATTGACCAGATAACGAGCCTTCCTGTAGTCAATGGTTACGAAATATGGGGGCTCGAGCCAAACTACTCGGAGCAAACATTTGGTGGTGGCCGCTGGGCTGGATCCACACTGTGAGGTATGGTTGACAGTGTCGTGTGTGGCCCATGTTTTGGGCAAATACTTCTCCAATAGGGAGCGTTCTCAACCAGCTAGGGCAGTTGGACCATTTTTTATATGGTGCCTTCCATCGCCTGGGGACACACCACATGCGGTCGGGGTATTAAAAGGACCCCGTCAGGCTCCTCCTAGGCCGGCGTGTGTCTAGTGTTTACTTATATAGGGGGTGATATAGTGAGGGCTGAGAACGTTTGGGGATGGGTTTAGGTTTTGTTTTTGACACACAACAGTTGTTGATTTGCGAATATCTCTAGGTGTGGAGGCGGTCATGCCAGTGCTCGTCCATATGTCTTACATGCAGTAGCAGTGGCTTGTGGTTGGGACCGCCCTAAGCGCTGCAGTGGCCGAAGTAGGTAGGACCAGACTATACAGACACATAGGGTGAAGCCGTTTTTTTTTTTTTTTTGTTGTTCACTGTGTGCAGTTTTTAGAGAAGGATGTGGATAAATATTTCTCCATGTTCGAAAATGTAGCCACGACGCTGAGGTGGCCGAACGAACACTGGACGTTGCTGCTCCAGAGTGTTCTTACGGGAAAGGCCCAACATGTATATGCGTCGCTGTGTCCGAACACCCAAAACTACGAGGCTGTCAAGGCGGCGATTCTCAGGGCGTATGAGCTGTGTGCCTGAGGCATACAGGCAGCGGTTCAGGGCTCTGAGAAAGGGCAGCTTGCAGACCTATGTAGAATTTGCATATGAGAAAGAGCTGTTTGACCGGTGGTGCGCGTCGGAGAAAGTGGACACTCTACTTAAGATGCGAGAGCTCGTGCTCCTTGAGGAGTTCAAGTCATATTGTTTGCTCGAGAATGTTGCCATGTACATAAATGAGCATAAAGTGACTGAGTGTTCGGTGGCTGCGGGCCTGGCGGACGAGTTTGTGCTGACGCACAAGACACTTTTTGATAGACTAAGTTACCCTGTGCGCAGTGTGGAGATTGGCCGAGGTGGGGTTTCGGCGACAAGACTGCGGGCCCTGGGGGTATCAGTGGGGGCGAGGTGGTGGAGCGGGGCGCGAGGTCTGAAACACGCGAGTGCTTTAACTGGAAAACGAGGCCATATAAGGAAAATTGTTTCGCCCTTACTCGCCCCAGAAAGCAGATTGTTGGTAATGGCACCCACACACACATCGGTTGAGTACGACAAAAGGGGTGAGGATATTAAAGCTTACCTACAGTTTATCAGCGAGGGTTTTGTATCCTTGGCTAGCGATGGGGTGAGGGTTCCTGTGACCATATTAAGGGACACCGCTGCATCCCGGTCATTTATTCTGAGGGATGTGTTGCCCTTCGACAGTGGTTCAGAGGTGGATGCTGGGATAACAGTTAGGTCTTTTGGGATGCATGTGATGAAAGTCCCGCTTCACATTGTCCACCTGACATCTGAGTTGGTGTCGGGCCCGGTCGTAATTGGGGTAGAAAGTTGCTTCCCGGTTGCAGGGCTGTCACTAATTCTCGGGAACGACTTGGCAGGGGGTAGGGTCCTCGTGAAAGCAGATGTGACTTGTGTGCCAGCACAGGCTGGTGCCATAGACGACCTGGCGGAGGCATATCCGAGGGTGTTCTCCTCATGTGCAGTGACGCGAGCCATGGTTGTTAGAGCTCGGGCCGAGGAAGAGGGCGATGTGGACTTGTTCGATACCATCGTAGCAGCTAACGACGAGGTGCCTGAGTTTAGTGGCCCACTTGGGGATGTTCTCCAGGCTGTGGTTCCACGGGAGCTGAGGGGGAGGGGGCGCTCCAGGGGCAGCCTGGCTCGTTGTTATCGTCTCAGCTCGCTCCTGCAGTTGACCAACTTGAGTCTGGTAATGTTGTTTCTTCTGTTTCAGCCGGTCCGTTGCTGCCCACTATTTCCTCGGCTGAAGCTGCCAGTAGCGCGGCTGGGTTCTCTTTCGCGGAACAGGTTAGGGATTCAAGCCTGTCGGGGCTTTTTGCATCCGCTGTGGGAGAAGGAGAGAGTAAGGGCCTTAAAAGTTGTTATATCCTGGGAGACGGGGTGTTGCTGCGTAAATGGTCCACTGATCCCGATGCGTCATTGGGGAATGATTGGAATGTGGTGACGCAGATTGTGGTTCCTTTTAAGTACAGTCATGATATTCTTTGTTTGGCTCACGATCATAGGCTCGCAGGGCATTTGGGGGTCAACAAAACATTTGATAGGGTGCTGCGTAATTTTTTTTGGCCAGGGTTGAAGCGGGATGTGGTGCAGCACTGTAGGGGGTGTTCTACGTGTCAAGTGGTGGGGAAACCTAATGACGTCATTCCACGGGCGCCGCTCTATCCTATCCCGGCAGTGGGGGAACCCTTTGAGAGGGTTATTATTGATTGTGTGGGTCTGCTCCCTAGAACGAAAGCAGGTAATAGTTTTCTTTTGACCATTATGTGTGCCAACATGCGCTTTCCCGAGGCGATTCCGTTGAAACGGATAATGGCCAAGACAGTGTCACAGGCCTTGGTGAGGTTATTCTGTGTTCGGTTTACCTCGCGTGGTCCAATCCGATCAAGGTACGAATTTTTTTTTTTTTTTCACTTTTTCTCGCATTTTCTATATTTTCTCCCATCCCAATTTTGTGTCATCCAATTCAACCCTCCCCTGTCACGGACGCTGTTTCTTGCCTCCCACAAGCCGGCTGCAATGTGGACTAAGTCATACATAGCACAAGTCCCCTCCGGTACTTGAGGTAACAGCAGTCGCATCTTTTCACCTGCGCAGCTCGATCTCTGTGGCGAGGAGTAACGCGTGGGAGGCTCACGCTGCCCCAGACACTTCCTGATTCTACTGCGCAGGCGCACCAACCGACCTGTAGGAGTCGCTGTCCACAATGCCCGATCCCCACCCATCAGTTTCCCACCCCCTAATAGGGCCAATGTGTATTAGTACGGACGACCAGCTAAACAAGGTACGAATTTCTTATCGCGTATCTTCTCGCAGGTTTTGAAACAGCTGGATATATCACATAGCTTCTCTAGCCCATACCACCCGGAGTCACAGGGGGCGTTAGAAAGGTTCCACTCCACATTAAAGACTATGGTTCGGGCGTTCTGCCGTGACACGGCAGATGACTGGGATGAGGGGGTTCATTTGATGTTTGCCGCAAGGGAAGTGGTGCAGGAATCCTTGGGGTTTAGCCCTGCGGAATTGGTGTTTGCGCATTCAGTGAGGGGGCCGCTCAGGTTGTTGAGGGAGAAATGGTTGGGGGAGAGCGAGCCGAAGAACCACTATGTCTGTGGTTTTAGGGAAAAGCTGAAGAGGGCATGTGATCTGGCAAGAACAAATCTGATGAAGGGGTGGTATGATAGGAAGGCTCGGGATAGGACGTTTGTGCCAGGGGAGAGGGTCTTGGTGTTGCTTCCGATAACGGGGTCCAGTCTACAGGCTCGGTTTAGTGGGCCATATCAGGTTAGGGAAAAGGTAGGGGAGCTGAATTACCTTATCGAGACACCGGATCGTGGGTGGAAGATTAATATGATTAAGCCATTTTATACAAGGGGTCCTGTGGCCAGCACTGTTGTGCCCGCTATGCCGGCGTCGGCTTGTGTGTTGGCCCCATCTAGTGTCGATGTGAGTAATGACAGTTTCTTTCAGACGGCGCTGATGGGTTGGAGGATGACGTAATTATTCCATCTAAAGCGGTTGTGGAGGGCCGTCTGACAAACAGAGTCTTTGGTCACTCTCGGCTGTCGTCTGGGTCATTTATCAGAGCTACAGCGAGCTGATATCATGAGTCAGGACTCATGGGGGGCTTTTCTGATATCCCTTCGCGCACGAATGTCTTACACCATGACATCGACGTGGGGGAGGCCTTGCCCATTAAGCAGCGCGCGTATCGCGTGAATCAACACAAACGCGCACGGTTACAAAAGGAAGTGGAATATATGCTTGCTAATGGCATTGCTGAGCCCAGCTTCAGCCCGTGGAGCTCGCCTTGCTTGTTGGTGGATAAATCTGATAAGACGGATAGATTTTGTACTGATTTTCGCCGGGTAAATAATGTGACTAGGCCGGATAGTTTCCCATTGCCCAGGATGGAGGACTGTGTCGACAGGGTGGGGGGCGCGTCTTTTGTAACTAAGTCGGATTTGCTAAAGGGGTACTGGCAGGTGCCACTTACGGACCGTGCTAAACTAATTTCTGCGTTCGTGACACCCGAGTTTTCTGCAATATACGGTGATGCCGTTTGGGATGCGCAACGCGCCTGCGACCTTCCAGAGGTTGGTGAATCATGTACTGTCGGGCGTGGGTAGTTGTGAGGACTACCTCGACGACCTCGTCATTTACTCTGACGATTGGGAGGGGCACATGGCTAGTTTACGGGAGGTGTTTGGACGGCTGGTTAAGGCGAACTTGACACTGAATCTGGCCAAGTGCGAGTTCGGCAGGGCGACCGTCACCTATCTTGGCAAGGTAGTGGGGCGGGGGGAGGTCCGCCCTGTCCATTCTAAGGTGGAGGCTATACTTGTTTTCCCAGAGCCAGCTTCACGTCGGGATCTTCGGTGCTTTCTGGGGATGATGGGATATTATAGGGGGTTTTGTAGGAACTTTTCGACGGTGGCATCTCCCCTTACAGATCTGCTGAGTCCGAAGATCCCGTTTCAGTGGACGCCTAGGTGTTCTTTTGCGTTTCAACAGTTGAAGTCCATTCTGGTCAGTGCCCCTGTCCTTGCAGCGCCTGTGTTCACGAGGCTGTGGATGCTAGCGAGTTGGGCACTGGCGCAGTGCTCTTGCAGGAGGATGACGGGGGTATTGAGCACCCAGTGTCTTACCTCTCCAGGAAGTTTAATATCTACCAGAGGCGCTACTCGACAATCGAGAAGGAGGCCTTGGCTTTGGTTCTGGCTCTCTCCCATTTTGAGGTGTATGTTGGCTCCTCTCCATCACCGGTTAGAATCTACACGGACCACAACCCATTGGTCTTTATAGGCATGATGCGGAATTCGAACCAGCGGCTAATGCGCTGGAGCCTGTTCCTGCAAGCCTTTGACATTGAGGTGGTACATGTCAAGGGCAGGGACAATATGTTGGCCGACGCGTTGTCACGGTTGTAGTCAGTGGTGGAGGGAGGGGGTGGGGTTTGTGCTGTGTTCCTGGGGGGGGGGGGGGGGGGGGGGGGGTGAGAGGTGGTGTTTTTCTTTCGTTTGCTTTTTGTTGATTTTGCTCTGTTTTCCAGGAGTCGGGAGTGATGAGGAGTAAGGCTGAGGCTGCCCATTCTCCTTACCTGGTTGATCGAGGATTTTATTGACAGATTGCAGGGTGCAGCTCAATATGCACCGTTGTTGAGGGGATGCGGACCGGAGGGCGACTTTCGTCTTGTTTACATCAGGGTCCCCCATTTATCGACCATTATTTTTCCCCTTTATTTATTTATGGTTTTCCTTGTTTATGTCCATTTCCCCATTTCACTTTGGGGTTATGGCCATAAATTTGAGGGGGGGGGGTGTTATGTGGGGGTATATGTTTGTGCCCTGATCAGGCGCTCCTAATGTGAGTCGTCATGTCTAGATGTAGTCCTCTGTCATGGTGTGTAGTCCCTATTGTTTTTCCCCCCAGGTGTATCCAATTACCCTTAACCCAGGTGTGTGTTGTCTCGTCATCCCCTTGTGTATAAGTATCCTGTCATCCCTTCCGTCTGGTGCTGATCCCCTCTGTATAGTTCTGTGTTAGTTTGTCTATTATCCTATGTTCTTTTGATTGCAAAATCCATGGTAATTATACATTAAATATTCTTTATTAAGTTACTTTGGCTACCGTCTCCTTATTATGTATCATTGACCAGATAACGAGCCTTCCTGTAGTCAATGGTTACGTAATACCCATCTAACTCAAAGAAGACCTCTGTACGATCAAATAGGATCACAGTAACTCAAGAAGCTGCTGCCGATGTCGCTGCAGGCCAAGCTGCAAGCTGTTCTCAAGCTAACAAAAGAGCAACACCAAGAACAACGAGAAATACAGCGGCTGGAAGAGGAAGCTGAAAAACAGATAGCCGAACAAGAAGCAGCAGCTGTTAAGCGTCGCTTGGAGAGAGAAACAGATGAGTTGAAAAGAAAAATGGAGAGAGAAACAGATGAGTTGAAAAGAAGAATACGGCGGCTGGAAGATGGAGCTAAAGAACAGATAGCCGAACAAGAAGCAGCAGCTGTCAAGGATCACTTGGAGAGAAAGAAAGATGATTTGAAAAGAAGAATGCAGCAAGAGGAAGCTAAAATCAAAGCTCAAATGATATCGCAGCATACAGCCCTCCAAAGAACCCTGGATGAAAGGAAAAGAAGGGTACAGCAACTGGAGGAAATGAAGTCTAAATGCAGCCCAAGCGAGAAAGCAAGTGTACGACCAAGTGGCGAAAAAAGAAGGAGAAGCTAAACATCAAAGTGGATAGTGAGAGGAGAACAGTCAACCAAATGCCTGCTCCTACAAGACCTCCTTCCCCGTATGTGCTCTCTGCACCAAGAACTGTAGTCCCCCTCTTGGGTGAAAGTACTTCAGAGCTCTTCAGGGTCCTGGCAGATGCAGGGAGTTCAAACAGAATCCCCATTAGTCATCATATAGAGGTAAAACAAGTGACACCGGATGTTGAGTCTTCAATCAACCTTCAAACAGAAGTACACTATGTAAATCGGCTCAAAGGGAAAGAAGTGACCCCTACAGAAAGCCTAAAGGTCCTCGAGTCCGACTTCTCAGAAAGGTCCAAGGAAGATAATCCCATCTCACAAGATGGCCTGAAGCTCCTGTCGAAGCTGAAAGAAAATATCACACAGAAGGAAAACGGTGAGATGCCCCTGCCGTTCAAAGGAGAACGACCAGAGCTACCGAAAGAAGACTGAACAAGGATGGAAATTACTACTGTACCTTCATGGAGAATATCATCTCCCGTGGTGACGCAGAAAAAGTCCCTGAGGAAGAGATAGACAACAGCCCGGCCTGGTACATACCTCATCACGGGGTGTATCATCCGCAGAAGCCAGGAAAAATATTAGTCGTATTTGACTGTTCTGCCCGCTTCCGAGAGACTTCCCTCAACGACCATCTGCTCACTGGTCCTGACCTAACAAACGCACTCAGAGCTAATGGATGGTGGACCATGGGATGCAGCAGCGCTGTCTCATCGCACCTCTGCAGATGTGTCAGGTGCCGAATATACAAAAGAACGCACCAACGAGAATACAAGTATCGAAGAAAGAAAAGAAGCTGAGCTTGTGATCATCAAGCTTACTCAAGAAGAGGCCTTCCCAGCTGAGATAAAAGGACTCAAGCAAAAGCATGAACTTGCCAAGACCAAAGAAAGTAAGCTATAAAAGCTAAGTCCCTTCCTGGACGAAGACGGGATCCTCAAGGTGGGAGGACGTGTAGGTCAAGACGCCCAATCTGCATTAAAGAAGGAAGAAAAGATCTAAAAAGATATGGACTTATACTCACCTGTCTATGCTCAAGATCATTCATCAATGCACTCGGATCATTCATTGCGATCAGAGGAAACGTTCGCCAACTCAGATGCGATCAAGGAACCAATTTTGTTGGCGCAAGAAGAGAATTTACAGAACTCATGAAGGGAATGAATGAAGAAAGACTGAAGGCTCTGGGATGTGAGTTTATCATGAATCCTCCAGCGGCAAGCCACATGGGCGGTGTATGGGAGAGGCAAATAAGAACGATAAGAAGCATATTGACTACCATACTGGACCAGTCCTCACAAAGGCTCGACAGCACCTCTCTCCGGACGTACCTGTACGAGGTCATGTCCATAATCAATAGCAGGCCGCTCTCCGCTGAGTTTCTGAAAAACCCATCCGGACCCGACCCTTTAACCCTGAATCACATTCTAACGATGAAATCTACAATCATTCCGCCCCCACCAGGACAATTCATCAAACAAGATTTATACCTACAAAAGAGGTGGCGCCGAGTTCAGTATTTGGCCAACGAGTTTTGGACAAGATGGAGGAAGGAATATCTTCTCAACCTACAACAGAGACAGAAGTGGTGTAAAACCAGAAGCAACTCTAAAGTCAACGACATCGTCCTTCTCCAAGATGAATTGACACCACGCAACGAATGGCGACTAGCAAGAGTCACTGAAGTCTACCCAGGACAAGATGGTAGAGTCAGAAAGTTGAAGCTGCTAGTAAGCCACACCACATACGATAGCAAAGGGAAAGCCAAAACCAGTACAGTGTATTTAGAGAGACCAATACACAAGATCATTACATTGATAGAAGCAGATTAGACAAGTAGTGAGTTATTCAACATTAAGCTGTTTTGGCACTTACCCATTTTCTGCTTGCCTTTACTCTGAAATAGGAGTTTTTGTTTTGTCTTACACTGGAAAGAGATACTTACCTGGTTGAATCCGATTGATCTTAGAGACATATCCTTTGAAGTATCCACAATAAGAAATTCCACATTCTATAAGTATGTGCAATAAGACATTCCACATTTATTAGTATGTGTAATTGGTGAGAGTGTAACTGCAGCTATGGTTAACAGTTGGTTAATATAGTTATTTAAGTTTACAATTTATATGCTTATTTTTGTATATTAGTAATAATACTCAATTGCATTTCACTGTATTTCTTATTTGTTTATATAAGATATATATTAGTGGCGCACAATTTTTTCTATTTGTTTGCGCAATTACTTCATCTCACGAGACTTGACACCTGGTATCCGGTGACGTGTTTCCGCCCTCGCTCTCGAGTTGCAACAATGAACTTGGATGGATGGATTATTGACTTACCTGTCGATCCTAATAAGCAAAGGACAATCCTTCAAGACAACTTAACAAGACAATCTTCCAAGAAACGGATCGGAGACATACTACCATAACGCATCGATGTTCTCATATACTGGCACGCAGCCAATAAGGTATTGATTGTTTTAGATGATTGTGGTACATGTTACAGTGATGTTCCGACAATGGTTTAATGGACTTGTAATATTAATGGTATCTTTTGTATGCATTTGTATGTCATGCCGATTTTACAGTTTGGATGAGGTTTGGATGGAGAATCTTCATTAAAATCAGTTCAAGAAATCTACTTGTGTTTTGCGTCGTGCCCGGAGGATGTCACACCCTTTCCATTTTCCAGCTTTTGGACACAGCATTATACAATGGGATTCTCAAACTAACATTTAGGCCCCGTTTAGACGAGCGTTTTGTGAACAGACACCGCAAAAGTCATCTTGCGGTTTCACTTTTAATTTTACGTTTAGACGAGCGTTTTGGGGTGGAATTCTCCGTGCAGACGACGCTGTAACGACGGCGCCCCGCTGTCACACGATTGGCGCATGTGTCACATGACGTGCTGTGAAGACCCGCCCTACTCTGCCTCTGATTCGCAGACTGTGGATGGGGAATGTGATTGGACAAAAGCAGAGTCACTCACAGACAGTGGGTCCACTCACGCCGCGGGACAGATTCTTGTGTATTTAACCCTTTCACTGCCACACGACAGCCGGTTGTGTGATAGTAAAGGGTTAACCTTCTGTCGTGTGGCAGTGAAAGGGTTAAAAGTACTGCCAATGTAGCCTTCAGGTGATCTCCGTTGATATAAGTCAGACATACTTGCTTTGTTTACGTCTCGGCTACTGGCGCATACCTGCTACCTGTGACGTAAGCAGTACGCGCGACCAGAGCCGTGACAACCCTTTCGTCATCGTTTTATCAGATTTATACGTTTTAACAGTTTAGACGAGAGCGCAAAGCTTTTGCGTTTCTAGGAATTCCACCCTGGAAGGTAGTCTCACTTTTTTGCGGTTTCACCCCGTAAAGACGCCGTTTCCGTATAAACGAAAGGCACATCCGAAAAAATATTTTTGCGGATTCACCTGCTAGCGTTTCCGTCTAAACGGGGCCTTAGTGCGTACTAAATTTGTGGTGCTCTGTAGTTTACTAGGGTTGGGTACTGAACTCTGTACCGACCAAATTACATCGGTACTACCAAGTACAGATTAGCTAGACCAATCGGTACCATACTTCGGTTTAGTATAAGAATGTAATATACTAGACAAGAGGGAGCCTTTTCCACAAATATATTACTGTCCCATCTCTTGGGTCTTTGGAAAGATCAAGAGTTTTATAATATTTAGTGAGGATGGCCAGATAATGTTGATATTTAAAAACAATACACAATCATGCAACATGTTAAAACAATAAACAAAATGTTATAACAAGAAGTTTGGACCTATTTCTTTTACAGCTGAAATAATATTTTGGGTTATTACAGTTAAGTACTGAAAACGGGTACCGGTATTCGGTAAAATGTTAAGGTACCCAACCCTAGTACTTGCATGCATTATGTCCTTTTATGTGCCACACTGTTTAAAACCAGACAGTCTCCCCCCTTAGATAAAATAAAATAGCTCTCATTTACAATATAGTACTGGAAGCGGAGAGGAGGCACAGTTGAACCGATTGCAATGCAAGCGATTATAGATTCCCTACTCAAACACGCCGTTTCATGTGAATGTTTAACATTGATATTTTTTCTAATTATGTCTTTCAGGAACAAACTAAAAACAAAGTGTGATTCAGTTCTGGTGGTTTTTTTATTTGTTTTATTTATTTGCTTTCAGAGATGTTTTTAAAACTCACATTGCCTATACAAACTTGATGAATGGTTTGATGTTGTAATTGGTGAAATGCTTACCAACAGTCCAAATGGCAGCATTTCAAGTACAAAAAATATTTGTTTACCTCATTCCACAGCAAGTGTATAGTGATAACAGTTCAGCACCAGCAGCTGTATCTGGATTTGTCTCCACTGACCAGAGCGAGGTCAGATCAAAGAAGCAGGGAAAGTAGTCTGACCATGGCAGCAAACATCTTTCTTGAAGTCAGACATTTGCACAGCACACGTTATGTACACATCAGACCTTTAATAAACGAATTAAGGGTAAATCAAACATAAAAAGATGAATTAAAATGAGTAAAATACACAAGTGATTATTTATATTTAATTTAGCATCAATTAAAACTGTACTTGCCTGCTCTGTATCATATCATATATTATTAACTATAAGACAGGACAGTTTACACAGCAAAAAAATAAGGACTATTGTCAAATAAACAAATCAAATATAAAAACGTGTAGCGCCAACGTAATCCCACTTGACATGGTGTAAAATTTGGGGAAGGGGGTTTTAAAATGTCTAAACTTTAGTTCATCCACACAGCCAGAAAACATTCCAAGTCCCACAAATAATCTGTCCTGAGCCCATTTTAACAAGCGGCATACTAAAATAGATACAATATAGACAATGCAGTCTGTACATCTTAGGACAGTGCAACAGGTTGTGTGTTTTGGTTCTGTATTCCAGCACATTGGATTTGAATGTGTTGGGATTACAGAGCCAAAACTACTAAATGTTTCAACATGCTAAAACTTAAAACTGCACTGTATATATATATACATACATACATACATACATACATACATACATACATACATACATACATAACACACACAACAGAAGCTCACACCACCTTCTGTAGAAAAGCAACTTACATTGCTCATACCCTTCAGCCCATATTAGGAGGTCATCGAATCACCTGACCCAAAGCATGTGCAAGGATCCGAAAAGTAAAATGAGAACGAAAAAAAGCTCTTTGATTGCTTTGCAGCCTATATAGTGTTGCTAAGACATCCAGTTGTCAGTCAAATTTACATATCATACAAACTTTACTTAAAATTCTAAAGCTATTTGAGCAGATGCCTACAATGCTTTTAAAGCTCAGCAATATTGATGGGTGGGGAGACTACACTTTTGCTCTACCTTCCATATTGGCAAGTGAACCAAAAATGTCAAGTCACTATTTTTACTTGCCAAATGTATGTTTGAATACCATAGCTGTTCCATAGATTTCAACTAGCCAAATAATGTTTGAATACCATAGCTCCTCTATTAGATTTCAAGAATAACTGCCAAGCAGCTGGTATAATTAACACAATTCACCAACATTTGGCTGGTAGCTGGTGTTAATCTCCGGCCCTAGTTAATAATAAAGTTCATCCGACTGGATATTTTGGAGATCCAAATTCACATGAACCTTTTGAGGAAAGTCTGTGGCATGGAATCCTGCTCTCTGCCTCCCCCTTATGGTAGTGCAGGCTCAACTCTGGGAAGGGTTGTCTTCTTTGCTGAATGGCTGTGTGGAACCAGGTTTCACCCACGACAGCCCAGACACCTGCATGCCCTTGTGGTGATCCTCAGGCCGTCTCTAGGGCAACAAAGACACATTACCAGACAAGCCGTGGAAACTAATCGTATAGTTTGACCAAAAGTGATGCCGACTCCCCATTCAGATTAAATGAAGCCATCTGGGAGGCCTGGCCTGGTGGGAACTTAACTGCCAACACTTATATAATACACACAGCTCGGTTGACACACACACATCTGTGGTTTCAATAAACTCACTTTATGTGTGAACATGCGTTCCTTTGCCTCATCATGGACAGCTGGGTTCCATGGAGAAAAGCTACAAAAATAAAACGAAATAAAAAATGTGAGGGCAAATAAGATAAATGTCCCAACACATCCCGTTTTTATGGACAGACATCACAAATTATAATAAAAAGGCACATTTATATGATAAAAATATAAGAATTAGTACTTTGTCCCAGAGGGGGATTATTCCCCTGCATTTGACCATCCTAACCCCTAGGAGCAGTGGGCTGCCACAAACATTCAGGGTGCAGTTAGGAGTTCAGTGGCGTGATTTTTTTTCCGTAGCCTCTGTGAGCGAAGACGCTCTTGCAGCGAAGAAGAAAAAGAGGGCCTAAGCATAACCACTTCGAAAGAGGGCCTAAGCATAACCACTTCAAAAGAATGCCTAAGCATAACCACTTTGAAAGAATGCCTAAGCATAACCACTTCGAAAGAATGCCTAAGCATAACCACTTCGAAAGAATGCCTAAGCATAACCACTTTGAAGCAGAGAATATATGTACAAGGCGGAAGAGACCCTTCGGAGCTAAACCAGTCAGAGAGGGTATTTTCTTCTTCGCTGTACGCGGCCTAGCCAATCAGAGAGCGTCTTCGCAAACAGAGGCTACGGAAAAAAATCACGCAGTTTAGTGTCTTGATTGATTGAAAACGTTATTAACAGATTGCAGAATGGGTACAATACAGTACGGCTCAATACAAAACAAATTGCTAAGAGGATGCAGACCAGAAAAAGACTTTAGTCTCGTTTACACCGGGGTCCCACATTTTCAATTCATCATATGACATACACGATAAACAGATATACAGAACTGTGTAGTAAAAAGAGATCATAAAAAATATATACATCCAAAGGGGAAGCTCAAGAACACTTCAACACACTACCGTGAGGAGTCAGGATCAAACCAGGACATTTCAAGATTACCAGACGACCACTCTACACCATAAGCTACTGCCACCCTGCTGGGAATGTTTTCCTTATTGCATAGTAGTAGTAGTAGTAGTAGCGTTTACCTTATTGCATAGTAGTGTTTACCTTGTTGTGTAGTATTAAAACCCATTTAGACCTAAAACGCCTGCAAAACATGCATTATATATATAGCCTGCATATACACACAAATGTGTGTCCCAGTTTCAATGTGTTAATAGTGTTTACCTTATTACATAGTAGTCGTTTTATTTACCTTATTGCATAGTAGTAGTTGTATTTACCTTATTGCATAGGGATCCTCCATCTTGGGTTGGTCAAAAAGATGACTGTTGCATAGTTTCACACTATCAACCACCTTGCTTTTGAATAACTGCACATCCTTGTCATAGCTGCGGGAAAAACGCATACACAAAACCAGTCATTAGTAACAGACAACGCCCAGCATTTGGAAGAAACTTTCAAACATACAAAGTATGCATGTAGTATGATTAAGAGTAGAGGCAGGAAACAGACCCTTAACAATGGAAAGAAACGCTAAGGAGTCGGGACACTACACCAACACACATGCATGTAATATGGCCCTTTATTAGCCTCTCAGTGAGATTATTCTGAATATTCTCTGGAAAGTAGTTAGTGGAGGGGGTAAGACTAAGAGCCTCAGAGGTAGGGGCGAGTGGTGGTGAAATACAGCCCATACAGTAGCTGACCCGCTGTTTAGCCAAAAAGTGCCCTTGCCTGAAAGTGGACCACGCTATTCTGTATGCAGCATTTGCAGTCAAAAGCTGCTTCATTGATTATTTACAGCGCAGGCAAAGATTATCAAAGTAGGCTAATGCAGTAACATTTGAGCATTATATTTCAAACAGTGTGTTCTGATTGGGAATTAACCCAGAAGACAACAGAGGGCATGTTATGGTTTAAGATTAAGATTAAGATTAGATTTTTTTCCAAGACAAAATCTTGTTTTTGATTAAACCACTGTGGTGTCATTTTTGGAGAAACTCTTTTCCAAGACAAAATCTTGTTAAAGAAAATGAGAAAATAATGATAATAAAACACATTGTTTAATTGAATGTAGGCTGTTAACACATTCCCTGCCATAACTTATATCCATCAATATAGCCAGTCTTATCCATCAATATAGCCAGTCTGCCACCACTGTAAGCCTACGGAGATGTTCACCTTCTTTGCAGGGCTATAACTTTTTAAATTGTATTGCTAAATTGACATTACTATGGCCCATTCAACATCGATTATCTATCGTTCAGGATGTAGGAACGTTATACTTTTTCATTCATACATTGTTGTGTTAATACCGTCTAGAATATAAGTATGTTTTTATCGTTTTCTGCAGTAATTCCTAGAACGTGAGTTATAAGCCTAAACGCATGTATAGATTATCGATTAGTGTTTCTCTCCTATACACGCTATATTAAAAAATGCAACTGTATATGATCGTATACGTTAGGAGTCATCATGCGCGGAGGAAAGGAGGGGGGGGGGGGGTGTTTATAATTCCGTGATAGTCAGTAAATGCTTCATGTAGTATGGGTGATATATTGATCAGATGGTTTGCAGTGAAATGAATAAACAATTGGGCTGAAAATAACATTAGCTTCCTCTTACCGTGCGTCAAAGAGACTGGCGGTGAAATATCCCAAGTATAGGACGTCGATCGCCTAGGTCCATTTCCGGTTTGTATGTCGCAATAAACGCCGAAATCATATAGATTATTAAGTTTATAAAGGGATCGATATGTACTATAGTGTCTGTCGGGAGCCTTGCAACAATGTCTGACGGCCGGATGAATTTAATCGACGCACACCTCCCACTTCATGTTGTTAGAGTGTAACTCGCCCGACCATCCACCAGGCGGCAGTATTGAGCCGTCGTTGTATTGAGCTGTAGGGTCCAGCTGCAGCGTCGGAGGTGTATATATGAATTATGAATGCCATGGCGAAAAAATGAAATATTGATCTCAATAACGCTGTACAGCGAGATCTGGCGGTCAAAGCATGGCGGGCAATAACGTTTTAAAGCATTTCCGGCGGTGGATGTGTTAATAAATGTTTTATAAAAAAAAGAATGAACATTTTATAAAAAGTGTAGGCTGTTATTGAACCCAGGGCCGCAAGGTGCATTTGACGTGTTGATGATCAATGTGTCCTGTAATACATTCGTTCACCACTAGCTGCATTTTTCATCAACGCACGAGCCAAGTGATCCATCACCAAGAGCTGTTATTGGTAGGACAACTAATGGTAGGAACGAAGTAGGAAAACAGGGTTTTTGTGAAATATGTGATGGTGGCCGATTCAGTTAAGAATGGCAGCCATAATTTAATTGGTTTGCACCGTATAAAGTGCAGAGTGCATGATTACTGTAAAACCAAATAAAGAGCAATTGTTTGCCGACTACGCCACTTTTGTTTTCGGGGTTAAAGTCCCCGGGTGATGCCATTTAAATTAAAATACATAGGACACGCATAGGTTCGTTATTTATACCAGGGGAGAACAAAAAACAAAAACAAAAAAACAAAATTGTGAAAGTGTGGGTGATGCCTGTGCACCGCCGGCCAACGGGAGAGGATCTCTCGCGAGTCTCTATGACAAACGGTTCAAAAGATACAAAAAAGGGGGCACGGCCTAAGGGCGTGGTCAATATAGACCAATGAAAGAGGATATCGCTACTGAGTACAATGGCACAACCCGCAAGTCTCTACGACAAACAGTTCAAAAGATTTAAAAAATGGGGCGTGGCCTAAGGATCGGGGGAGTGGTCAACATAGACCAATGAAAGAGGATATCCCTACCGAGTACAATGGCACAAAAATATACAAAAAGGGGGAGGGGCCAAACCATGGGGGCGTGGTCAACATAGACCAATGAAAGAGGATATCCCTACTGAATACAATGGCACAACCCGCAAGTCTCTACAACAAACGGTTCAAAAGATACACAAAGGGGTAGGAGCCAAACCATGGGGGCGTAGTCAACATAGACCAATGAAAGAGGATATCCCTACTGAGTACAATGGCATAACCAGCAAGTCTCTACGACAAACGGTTCAAAAGATACAAAAAGGGGGCACGGCCAGAGGATCAAGGGTTAATCCCCTGAAGGGGGAGGAGCCGAACAATGGGGGCGTGGTCAACATAGACCAATGAAAGAGGACATCCCTACTGAGTACAATAGCACAACCCACAAGTCTCTACGACAAACTGTTCAAAAGATACAAAAAGGGAGCACGGCCTAGGGATCAAGGGTTAATCCCCTGAAGGGGAGGAGCCGAACCATGGGGGCGTGGTCAACATAGACCAATGAAAGAGGATATCCCTACTGAGTACAATAGCACAACCCGCAAGTCTCTACGACAAACGGCTCAAAAGATACAAAAAGGGGGCGTGGCCTAAGGATCAAGGGTTAATCCCCTGAGAGGTCATGGCTAGGTCATGGCAGTACGGAGTTGATTGACACCTCCCGCGTTATTTTTAAACCTAGCCGCATTTTGCGGAGACGCTCTCCGATTGGCCACTGACTGACGCTCTGATTGGCCACCGACATGTTTGCCCAATCGCGTGACGAGCTGTGTCTTTGCCCATTTCCGGGTCTAACAGCAGCAAACTACCTAACGCCTAGTTCATCACTGGTTAAGCTTACAGCACGGGCACACTGCTAACGAATGAACACGGACGGACGGGCGGCTGCCGCTTCACTTCCGCTCCCATGTTAACGGATGCTACTGTGCACACTGGCCGCAAGCGGGAGCGCGCCTCGCGGGCGGCTCCCGAGCGCAAGCTATCTTTTCAGCTTCAATCGGATTCGAGGCGGCGCGGGAGGCGTGCGCCACGCGATTGATTGATTGATTTGAAATTTTATTAACAGATTGCAGAATGGGTACAATACATTACAGCTCTCTCTTTTTCTCTCTTTATTCTCCCTGCCTTTCTCTCTCTCTCTCCAGTCTCTTTCTCCCCCTCTCTTTCTTTCTTTCTTTCTCGTTTTCTCTCTAGAGAGAGAGAGAGAGGGAGAGAGAGAGAGGGGGAGAGAGAGAGAGCGAGAGGGAGAGAGAGAGAGAGAGAGAGAGCTTGTGCTGCTGCTGATTCTATCAGGGCTCCGCGCTGCAGCGTGCTGAGAAGTCAGACTCTGTGTGCCAGGCCAGGCGCTCGATCCCGCGAGGGAGCCGTGCGTGAACTTCGTGCGTGTTCAGTGTGCCCGTCCCGTTAGGCGACTCTTTCGAAGTTGGTTAAGGTTAGAGTTTGGAATCAGGGCTGGTGTTCTATCGCCTGCTCTAAGACAAACTCTAACCTTAACCAACTTCGAAAGAGTGCCTAAGCTTAACCAGTGTAGAAACAGGCGTCGGCCAATCAGAGAGCGTCTCCGAAAAATGCGGCTAGGTTTAAAAATAATGCACACCTGCTAGCCTTAATTGATTCAAATCCTAACTGACACAAATCTATCCCCAATGTATTTCAATGAGGCTGCGCTTCCTTCACTCTCACGATGATTAAAGCAAAACGATAAGAGATGAAGCTTAGTTATTTTAATATGAGCACCTGAGGAACTGAATGAAGGGTTATGCACGATATTGTGTAATTCCGTCGACAATTGTGGCCTGTGTGGCGATCGGAAAACAAGGGAAGGAACGGTGAAATCACAGATTTCAGCTAGAGTGGAGAGTCCATTAGTGTGTATGTAGAGCATGACTGTCAAATAAATAGTCATAAGTTGAGATGGAAATGTCCAATTCCATTTATTTTTCTTTTATGAGCGAGGGGACAGTCGTGTCATCGTTTTGATGTGTTGTTTTTATATCTACGTCCAAAATTTAGATCACTGTCGCAATTTACAAAAGGTGATGGTAAAACAAAAGAAATTCAGCTTCTACACTCTAGTTCTGAACATTCCGCCATTCATTCCTATGGACCAAAATTGCCCATTTAGAGTTTCTAGCCAAACGGTGCGGTGAAACTTTCCAAAAAGTAATAGCAACTCGAGTTGGACCAAGCCGGTCGTTTTGATACCTTACACTTGTGTGGGGTGTGAAATCTCTGGCAGGGGTTACTGGACAAAAATCGGCGGAATAAATAAAGAATAAATAGTATAGATTACAATAGTTGAAATATTCCATACCATAAGCCAAACGGTGAAGCACAATTACATAAAAATCCAAAACAAAATCAAATACGACCTTGTCAGGTGGTCGAAACTTAAAAACTCAGTACAGGCACGGATATCAATAGTCAAGATGGACGTCCTACCTAGAATCAACTTCTTCAGCTCAATGCTACCGTTACCCCCTCCAAAGGGTTACTGGAAAGAATTACACTCCTCCACATACAAATTTATTTGGAATAACAAACCACCACGTATAAAAAGATCCACCGCACAGAAAAACAAAGCAGACGGAGGTATGGCATTTCCAGATTTCTACCACTACTTTAAGGCGTACACTTTAAGACCACTAACAACATGGTTTGATCCCCAAGCATTAGTATCCTGGAGAAATTTAGAAGAAAATATAGTAGCTCCACATAGGCTGAAGGGCATAGTATACACCAAATTACCAATTAACACTTTAAGTGCCGAAAGACGTGTTTAGGCGTCCTTCCCCGCCATGCTCAAGTTGCCGAAGACGCCGTAACTCGTCTTTGATATCAATATTTAAAAAAATCTGTGATCGGATTCATATTTCCCATCCGCTGGCCTGAGACCCACCAAAAAGCCCCACTGAACCCTCTAGCGGTTCAAGAGCGCCATCTGGTGGCTGATCGGCGCAATCGCCAAACAGGAAGTTACTTGGACGATGTGCTGTTCACCCATATTACTTCCGGGCACTCGGTATAAGTCCCGGCACTCTAGCTCGTCACAATACATAGCGATCCGTTGCCAATAACTCGATAAACAACATGATTTGGACGTATATACCATTATACAACCTGGAAATGGACCGGGTATTTCAACATCCCATAATAGGAAAATGTATACTCCACGCTCATCGCCCAACGGCGCGAGGAAGATACGGTAAGATTCAGCATTATTTTTCAATGTCTTCTATACTAACTGATCTGATGAACATATGACCCACATTAGATGAATGGTATAACGCTGCCCACGGAATTATAAACGCCCCCTCGGCCATCCGGTCAACATCAGATGACGTGTAGTAACTTCTAGAACCATGTCCAGTTGGAATTTTTTATATCGCGCCGATTGCCATCAAACTGTATTTCATCATCAATATAATGACGGCGGCACGGTGGTGTAGTGGTTAACACTGTCGCCTCACAGCAAGAAGGTCCAGGGTTCGATTCCCGCTTGGGGACCAGGTTTCCATGATGCCAGGTACCCAGGTGGGGTATCTCCCAGGCCTTTCTGTGTGGAGTTTGCATGTTCTCCCCGTGCTCGCAAGGGTTTCCCCCCCGATAAGATAAACCCAATGGAAAAACATGCACAACAACAGATCGCTAACGCTGTGGCGTCCTTGACGAAGACGGACAGGAGCACTTGGATTGGTCCCCTGGCGCGGCTCACGTTGACGCCTGTCTGCTCCCGGCTGCCCTTGGGGGGGGAAGGACGACGGGATGGGTAATCGCAGAGACGAATCGCATCGGCGATTCTAAAGAGACAATGCATGCGTGTGTGTTCCGGTGTGTGTGCTAAAAACTAACCGCTGTGTGTGTACCGCTAAAACATTGAGTGTCGTTGCATGCCGAATAAAGACCTCTGCAACAGGTCCTGCATTATATTATATTATATTATTATAATGCATTTGGGGCTATAGATCACGTTCTGGAGAAAGCTGCAGAAAGAGATGAAAACATACTTATACTTTAGACCATACTTTAGTATGAATATGTGAATGAAAAAGTTTAACGTTGCTTCACCCTGAACATTACATATAGGACATTGAATGGGCCCTAATAATGGCAATCTAGCAATATAATCTAAAAAGTTATAGCCCTGCAAAGAAGGGGAACTTCTCCATAGACAAATAGAGCTGGCAACCCATGCATGGTCATGAATTTAACCTCCGGCAGTTAAAGTGTTAAGCAATGCGAACGGAAATTTGGCCCCATAATCACTCATGCAATCCGGATATGGCGCGAAACACAAAAGAAATATTCTACCCCACATAAATGGCATAATCATACTCCCTTATTCAATAACAATGCACTCTTGATTGGAAAACAACCTATAAGATTCCCTAGATGGGAAAAGCAAGGCATACACTCACTAGGAGACGTTTTCAACAAACAGGGTTTTTGTAGTTTCAATGAAATACGCAAAAAATTTAATCTCACCAAGTCCACATATTTTTACGCACAGTTATTGGCATGTTTGAAGGCTCACGGTGTTCCATTAAAGATACTAATTGTACACCACAGATACTACACATTTTTCTATGAAAGAGAGACATCGAGAGGTTTTGTATCAGATCTTTATCATCAATTACTAAGGGCCTCGTATGAAACCCTCCATCTAGACTCAGGCTGCGGTTACACCTTTCGTATCATTTCGTATTGTTTTCTTATACGTATCGCCGCGTATTGCCGCGACGTCATGCGCCTCGAGTCACACTTTCGTTTTTTTTCCGTTTTTGTCAGCCGAGCACACTGATGTAGTACACTGCCAAAGCAGTAGGTGGCAGTAGGTGGCAAACATGAAGGCAATTTCAACCAATCAGAACGAATGTGCCAATACACTTCCTGGTGGAAGCTCCAGCAAAGAAAATGTCAATAAGGCAGGCGCCTATGCCCGCGCCACCATCTTGCTCAATGCAGCAATAATTTTTCAGCAAAGCCTAATAAAAGTGCAATAAACAAAACGGATACATTCACTGTGTGTTCTGCCTGTCATTTGTTGATGAAACAAAACTAACATCAACACAAGTGACCACCAAGAGCGGATAGTTTAGTCTAAAAAACGATCGGTAGCATTGTTAGCTGCATGCTAACGTCAATGGAGTATGCCATTATAACAATATAGCATTGTGGCTAGAAGCTAACGTTAGCTCACGCTACTTAGCCAGCTCCAAAACTGATGATATTGCGAGCTATCAGTAGTTAGATAACATTAGAGACAACGCTGTGTGTATTAAACAAAGGTGAATAGATGACTGGGCCATTTTGTTTAATGCTCGTTAAGTTGAAAGAGGAACTCTGAGCTAACAGGGTCTGAATCCTGATAGCTCACGTTAGCCAGCTGCTCATGCAATCGGTAATGCTAGCAGAATGAATGGATGTAAACTTTATTTAACATATTGCATATGGGTACAATACAATACGGCTCAATACAAACAATTGTTAAGGGAATGCAGACTGTTGTAGCTTGGACTGGGGTCCTTATAACAATAACTTGACAACACATGGTAGCTGAAGCTATTTGGGACACGGAGCTCTGTCCCAAACACACACACTGTTGTCACCGGAAGGGCACGCAGATGGTATCTACTGCGCATGGGCGTTTTCGCAACAACTGCTCCGTGCTGACTACACGCTGTTGTCGAAGCGTTTTTTTTGCGTATCTCCAAACGCAAACACAATTTTGCGTTTCAGCCGTATCCACAAAAAAACGCCAAAAAACGCATTTCTGTGTAGATAGGACATCAAACGTCGTCAAAAACGTATAAAAAAACGCCAGGAATACACTAGTCTAACCATAGCCTCAGTCTGGAGGAGGGATATACCAGACCTGGAGACAGACTTTGACTGGCAAGAGGCCTGGGCAAATGTACGACTTACATCAAGGAACCCGGACCATCAACAAATCAATCTTAACTATATTCACAGGACATACTTAACTCCTATAAGATTGAACAAAATGGGTCTTAAACAAGACTCCAAATGCTCCCTATGTACAAATGGGGACGAAGGGACATTTATGCACATGTACTGGGACTGCCCACCAGTTAAGATATTTTGGAAAGAAGTGACCCAGCAATTAGCAAATCTCTTAACTCTGGATATACCTGTACACCCCTCTGTATTACTGCTAAATGATGTCTTTGAGCATGCAGTACCTCCACCAGCGTTTCCGTTAGCCGGTAATTACCGGTATTTGACTGGCAAAATCTGTTGAAGTCCGACAAATTTAATCTCTCCGGTCATAGTGTCCGGTGAAAATAGTTCCCTCTGGGCACAGTTTGATTATTTGAATTGTATTTGGATGGGCTGGAGTTGGGTGGCCTATGCGATGAACGAAACAATCATTGCGTTTGTTGTCGTTGCTTCGCTCAGCGAGAGCTTGCTGCTGGATTTGCGGAAGGCATGCAGCTGCAGACCCACAGAACCCACCAGCTTTGCTGGCACAGTGCGGTCCCCAGACCTGGAAAGCTGCTCTGCGGGTCTGCAGCTGGATGCTTCTTGCAAACTAACTGCGGCGCTCGCGCTGATATTGTTGGACCGGCTGCTTGGTGGAGCAACGATGAAACGAATGTAATGAATCGTTCGTCGCATGGGCTATTTAATTTTGGCCTGTTTTGGTACGGTTCGGGTGGTCAAGTTGTGCTTGGAGGGAGTTGTTTTCACCGGACATTATGACCAGCACCAAGTCGTTGGGACTAGGTGGAGATATACATCACGCAAACCCACGATAATGTTGCCGTCTCTCTGCCAAATTTCTCAGTTCTTCGCTTGATATAATTAATACAAATGTCCAATATAACGGAATTCGTTAGCTCATAAATGTGATTATAACAGACTGCTGTTTATTAATGTCGGGCCGACTGCCCACAGACACAGGTCTATTTGATTTAAAGTCGGCAGCAGCACGGAGTCTCTGGACTTATTTTATTTGGAATATAATGACTGTATACGCAAAAGTAGCCTAGCTTTAAGTTAAAATATTATAAATCTACATGCCTTGAGGATGTCATTCTTTATATAGCCTGTTGTTTTTAAGCTCAATAAACTCTGACCGGAATTTCTCTCATTTGACCGGTAGATAAAAATCTACCGGACCCTGAGACCGGCAACAATTTTTTCTAACGGAAACCCTGACCTCCACAGCTAAAGAGATTGGTTTTATCCGGTATCACAGTGGCTAAAAAGCTGATAGCATCACGATGATTTCAACCGTAAAAAAATTTGCCGGAAGGTCTGGTCTCTTACATATCTCGATGTGATTTATCAAGAAATATCTACAGCAAGAATTTTGGGTCTCAATGAATCCAAAATGACATTGTGGTTAGAAGTGGTGGAGAGAATAAAAGCTAGCATATAATGGTAGTGTCTGGTTAGGAACAAGTTATAATGGTTGGATTATCCAATGGAGGGTCCGGGAGGGGGGGGTTCGAGCTGGAGCATATGTATGTAGGTTTTTAGATAACAGGTATTAGGGGTATATCCTGTATAAGACATTTGACTAAATGGTAATTTCATTGGATATGCACTGTGAATTAATGCTTGTATATCTTATCGTGTGTTGTCATGTTTGTTTATATGTCTGTTTAAAAAATAATAAAAAAATAAAATACAAAAAAAAGATTACAGTAGTGTGGTGTGGACCTGGCTTTGCCAGGTCAACCACACTAAAAAGGATATTTATAAGAATCTAATACAAAAATACTCAATTACAATACTACAAAAATACAAAACAAAACTGCACTAGACTCAATCCCCCCGGTTTGTTGGGATCCCGACAGCGCACAGGGGCCAGGGTGAGACTTGAGATTTAGTTTAGGGTAGAGCGTGTGGTGGCCAGAAAGCTGTAGGGGACCCGGACCGGTTGGGACAGAGCCCTGGAGACTAGGTATTTTGAAACGCAAGGCAGGGGCATGTGGGCGAGAGGGGGCCCACTTCATGGGAGGGTCCCAGCTCAGACCTTCACCCTCGACAACACTTGTTCTCAACCTCCCACGAGGGCTCACAGTGCACGGCTGAGAAGACTGCATCATTAACCTCTTAACACTTTGATTGCCACGGAGTATGCCCATCATTATACCCAGTCTGCCACCGCTGTAAGCCTATGGAGATGTTTACCTTCTTTGCAGGGCTATAACTTTTTAAATATTATAGCTATATTGACATTACTATGGCCCATTCAACATCGGGTATCTATCGTTCTGGATGTGGGAACGTTATATTTTTTCATTCCTACATTGTTGTGTTAATACCGTCGAGAATATAAGTACGTTTTTAAGCTTTTCTGCTGTAATTCCAAAAACGCGAGTTATAGGCCCTGAAGCATAGATAGATTATCGATTGGCGTTTCTTACCTATACACGCTATATTAAATTCAAATGTATATGATCGGTATACATTATGCTTCATCATGCGTGAAGGAAAGGGGGGGGGGGGTCGTTTATAATTCCTTGATCGTCAGTAACGGCTTTATTTAGTATGGGTTGATATATTGATCAGATGGATTGCAAACAAAGAAATGGACAATCAAGCTGAAAATAACGGTATATTCCTCTTACCGTTCGCCGATGACTGGAGGAAAAATATTCCAATTATTTGACGTCGATCTGCTAGATCCATTTCCCGTTTGTATGACGCAATAAACGCTGAAATCATATAGATTATTGCGTTTCGAAAGCGATCCCAATGCACTCGATTGTGTCTCTTGATCCACGTAACAAGATAGTACTGCCGGAGGGATTTCCTCGATGAACCAGCGCCACTTCCGGTTTGGTGTGGAGTGTAACTCGCCCGATCATCCACCAGGCGGCGGTATTGAGGCGTTGCAATATCAGACAGGGTGCCGCTGCAGTCGCGGAGGGAGGCTGAATGAATTATGAATGCCATGGCGAAAAAATGAAATATTGATCCCAACAACAAATGTTCACGTTGTTGGCGTTCAATGCATGGCGGGCAACGAATTATGACGTTGTTGGCGACCAATGTGTTAACACATTCCCGCCCGGCCACGGACATGTCCGTGTTTCGAATCCAACGGTAGAATGCCAACCACGGACATGTCCGTGGCAAGGTTGTTTTGGCTTTTATTCCATTTTAATAACCTACTCAATGTCACAGAGCGGCACTGCAGATTTATCCCACTCTTGGAATTCTGAAAAGTGCATTACCGGCCAGATCCTCGTAGGGGCGCTGTCTCGATAATGCAGTGTTCCCTGTGGCAGAACGGTGCTCTCTTTCTTTTGACTTTGAATGGAGTTTACTGTTAGCTGGAATCTATACATGTAGCCTGTAGCTTGGAATACCTTTTGCGACGCCGAATTCACTATGCAGTAAAGGAATATATCATAAGCCAATGGACATATCGATCTACCAGATGGCGATCGATAACTGGGAAATCCTTTTGGGGATCAAACCGTCCCATGGTAAGATCTTTTTCACGTAAATTACATGCTGATCGGGCCTTGCTTTGATAGCCAACCAGGCGATCAGCGAATGTGGCTACTGAGGCTTATTGGTAATCAATAATCAGAAACGACGTCCCCCCCTTTCATGCATTCATGGTGGACCATGAATACCGACAATGTGCATTTTGAGTTTTAGCTCTAACTTCTGTAGTGCCGAAACGCTGTTCGATTTAATGTTATTAGCTTAGCGCCCTGTATCTCGCCTTCCAGGAAATATACTAGACCAAATCTCATATAACGCTTATATTCACGAGGCTATAAAATGAGAACGTATTGATGAAAAAATTATTTCTTTAAGCCATTTTGAAGGGACGGTTTATGGTCTCAATTGACAATGAGAATGGACAGCAATACTATAAAGTATAGATTTAGCTCTACAAACAGCCTCACGCACTATGCAAGTCTGTTTTTAAATGCTGGCCGTTTAGCGTGAGATTAGACGGCCCCCAATGGCCGGGAATGTGTTAACGTTCCGGCGACCCGCCTGCTATTGTCCATCAACCAGCACATCGGTTGAAAGCTAAAATGGCCACCATTTGATTGACACCCTACTTGGCCTATTATGAGTTCTTGAGTTTCCAATTTCAGGTTATAAAAAATATAAAAAAAATGTTACTAGTATCCTCAGGTCACATGGGTAGTTGCCTCTTTGACAACACCTACTGAATACCCAGAATAGGAGATGAGCCATGAAGTTTATTTACGTCTATAAATGCTGTGTAGTGTGGATGCCTACTGTACATGAGTAGGGTGAGTAACCTACATGCCATTACTGCTTTTTATCCATCAACTCATTATAGCTACTTTATTATCTTGAAATAATATAACACCCGCCCGTTACTATGACATTGTTTATCATTACATACAATGTATCCATGCCTATAGCTAAATGCTGAAAAACTAGCTTTAGATTTTAAAAACTACCAGCCAGAGAAATGATTTTTTACCGGCAAAGAATTATAAATCGCTTTTTACTATATTTAAGAAAGGGAGAATAGCTTACCTAAAGATTTTACAATATTTTTGCTAATGACTATTTATTATCAACTATCCACTTAATTTGTATAGTACAACACTACTTCAAATCATTCAACGTACAGAGAAAGAGGGACAGAGACGGGCTCAGCCCGCCCCATTCCTCACTATTGGAACTCCGCAAAAACAAAACTGCCTGCGAGCGTTTCCTGGGTTAGTTAGCGTTAGCAGCTAACGTTAGTTAAGGATTTGAATGAGACGTGGGCGAGAGGAGTTGTCACAGGGCTGTAGAACGCAGGACTGAAGAGCTGTCATAGCTTCTAAAATTGAAGGTGGTGGTATCGGTCTCAGCCCCTCCCTTACAACTGGAGTTGACGTGAAACACGGAAGTTATCAAATGAGAGCGAAACGTGCACTGTCGAGTCCTAGCTCTAGGCAGAACCACAAATAGTGGTTTAAGAGAAGTTATTTATATTTTGAACGTGATTCATTGCGCACTAGTTACTTAGATTACACGTTGCATGTTATGACTTTGAACGTCTGCCATTTCCACCACAAAAGGCATATAAAAGTAACAATAAGATGAGTCGATCATGAATATGCAAATCGACGAAATGTCATGGTTGATGAATCGTTGCAGCCCTAGTATAATGACAAGTCTATACCCCGAAAATAAGATGAAGATCTTTTTCCAGATTTCTCTTTTCAGAAGTCTACCATTTGGTACAATACAGTACCGTATCCGTATGGTAGTAGTTTTAAGTTGCTAATTCTTGTATACATAAATATACTGCAAAGTCATTTCATGTAGTTTGTTTATTCCATGAGCTTAAATTCAAGAACTTCACGTAGGCACGATGACATGTGTCACGATTCCACAATTTGGGGGGAAATAAATTCGACAGCTGTGCCATTGTGACTATAGAGTTTTGATTTGTAAAAACAAACATATCATTGGTTGTATGCAATAAAAATTCTGAATTTGCAGGAAGTATGTAGACGGTCACAAAAGCCTGTTTATTTCATATGTCACATCCATAATGCAGATTGTTTGTCATGTTGCCATATGATGAATTAATTTTTTCCGAAAATGTTGTGGGGAATGTTCTACTTTCCCCAGAAGGTTCCATGCTGGAATTGACCAGTTCCACCTTTGTTTACCCATCTATGAAGAGTGAAATGTGATGCTTTAATCTAGTGCAGGTAATATGCAACTGCAGAATGTACCGATCACGTGGGTGCCAGCAGTTCTGACTCTAGGTACAAGCACATGAAGTGTGCAAGCAATTGAAAGAACTTCATGTAGGCTATGTTTGTTCTGTACGTACCGTGTTCATTCGAATCTCCCCAAATCAAACAAATCAATAGAATTGCCAACAAAGTAGACTCAAAATTAAAAACCACAGGAGGAGATTTGTGTCCGTGTCAAATGATCCGGCCAAGACTTCTGAGACTAGTAGATGCAACTTCAACAAGTGACCAGCCAAGTACCATTGACGTTTCCACTGGGAGCCAAGCAGAGGGGGAAAAAAAGTAACATCTAAAGCTAAGCCTAATATATATATTTATTTTTCTTTTGCAAAACAGAATAATAAAAGGTTGTTATGACGTGGATTTATTTAAATTGCTGGAGTAATACGCAGTTAAGATAATCACTGGCCAATACATTTGACTCATGGTGCAAGGAAAATTATCGAAAAACGATTTACAGACTAACGTTATTTCAAGCCATTTTGTCATTCATACATGGCCGTTAAAAGTAAACTAAAAATATAAAATGCTAGATGACACCGTCACATGATGTACCATGACAGCAGCGGTGCAGAAATGACTATGGATGAAGAAACATTTGGAAGATACATTTTTTTTATTTATTTTTTTAAACTTAATTTTTTAGCGTTTATCGCTTTTCTGGTCAAGCATGACCGACAGATACAGGGTGAAACGGGATATAGAGCAGGGGAAGACATTCTGGCAAATGACGGCGGGTCCGGGAATCGAACTCGGAGTCCACCAGATCCGTGACGCAGCACGGTTTTCCCCGACGTAGAAATAGCGCAGAGATATGCGGTGAGCTACTGGAGCCCCCATTGGAAGATACATTTTAAGTCCCTACTACCACCAACGGAAACGGAGCACCACATCGTAGGGTCACATTTATAGACACTCCCCCACTTTAGATGATCAGAGTTTATTTTTATTTTGCAGCTTCTTCTCTGGGGGAATCCATGCTTTGACCGTTATGTCGCCACTGCAACGCTTTGACGCACATTATGTAAAACGACGTATTTCCATAATCAATTATGTCGACGACGTGTCACCCAACACCTACTGGTGGACATTTAATAAATCTTCACCTTTGCATTCAAGAGACTTCTTAATTGTTGCTAAATCAAATGAAAGACGACCTTACAACACGGTCTCATCAGAAAATGTAAGAGTGAGTGAGTGAGAATGTGTCCACAGCTACATCGTTCTCAACTCTGCTCTGTGTGCAGCATTATATCTAATGAGTTGCAAATGTTACGTTACAGCTTGCCATTAGTTATCTAATCATGAAATCAATCCTATGAATCAAATGCGCAATGGGATGTCCCTGTCGAATAGTCCAACATGTTAGATTATAGATATACAGGAGGGCCATTCTGGGACTTGACGTTTTTTATTATAATTTTTACAACCAGACACATTTAATTGTTGCTAAATGTGTTCCATTAAATATTTGTCTGTCATCACAATCAACCAACTGCATTATACTTAAAGGAAAACTCCAACATTTTGGGAAATTAGCTTATTTGCCATCTTCCCTGGAGTTAGACAAGAAGATGCATACCCTTTTCTTCTCTGTGCATGCATTAGGCTTAGGGAACAGCCGCTCTGTTAGCGTAGCTTAGCTTAATCACTGGAAGTAGGTCAGACTTGTACCCTGACGTTCCCTACAGTCACGAAATACACTCCAAATCGTTCCTGTAAACATGTTGTGACCTGTGTATTTACCACGTGGAGAAATAAGATAATTGAATTCGACAATTATGTTTTCTAAGCAAATATACTCTGAACAATTTTTTGCCAAACCACTCCTCTCGGGGCACAGTGATACTTACTAACATTACGCCGTGTTTGTTTACCGGACACTCAAGCAGATAACGAGGGTAATAACTTCCGGTCGGGGAGTTCCAAAATAAAAGAGCGACGTCTATAGCAGCGGAAATAAATTTATTTTGTACATTATCTAACGTTAACACGAACCTAAACTAACTTTAGGTTAGTTGTAACGTTAGTTTAGGTTCGTGTTAACGTTAGATAATGTACAAAATAAACGTATTTCCGCTGCTATAGATGTCGCTCTTTTATTTTGGAACCCCCCGATCGGAAGTTATTACCCTCGTTATCTGCTTGAGTGTCCGGTTGTTGGTTAGCTCCGTTAGCATGCAGCATATCAACTAGTGCACTGCAACCTTGCCCAGGCCCGACGGGGCCCGGCCCGGGGCCGTTTTTTATTTTAATTTTATTGCGTTTTTTTTTTTTTCATATAACTAGGGTTATAGGATAACCTTCGTTTTCCTTAAGATTCGTTTTCTCTTTTGCGCCAGAGAAACATTTGGATATAATTACCGCAGCGCGCAGGGAGAACTCAGGGGACAAGTTCAACTCGATTGGTTGTGTTGGAATATAGCCAGTTGGCGAACGTTTTAATTTGTTCTTGGGATGTATGTAGCCGGTTGGCGAAGTTTTGTTAACGGTGTTCAACGCGTTGCTGACGTCATGGTGAGTGATGTTTATTATTTGCTGGGTCGCTACCTGTTTTGTTGTGCTTTTCATTATGTTGCTCTGCTCGAAATCTGATTTCTGTTTTCTGTTTGTTTGAGTAGGCTATTGTGTGTCGTGTGTGTGTGTGTGTGTGTGTGTGTGTGTGTGTGTGTGTGTGTGTGTGTGTGTGTGTGTGTGTGTGTGTCAAAGAAGATTCTATAGCCTTCAATACGTTTTACGAGGCTGATGTGTGAGTCAGTCTATAAGCGAGCACTGGGAGAGACGGCATTCTAATAAGAGCGAAACAGGCTATGTAAATGCTTCTTAGTTTTGTTTATTTATTACGTTCATATAAAACCGTGTTTAGAATATTTAAAACAAATACAAAAACTATTTTTGTTTTCACGCGGGCTAGGGCTTAAAATATTATTTACAGTCTGGCTTATTTTCGGGCAGGGCCTGAAGTTCACGGGCTCGGGCAGGGCTCGGGCTTTATTTCAAGGCCCTTGCAGACCACTAATATCAACACCAGCCATGGGAATACGGTTTTCTAAATTGGGGAGGCTTTTAATCGTCAAGGTAAGAGGATTTTAAGTCATGGTATCCATAAACTTCAATCGGTTCGGATCCTTTGAATGAAATGAGAATGTAAACAAACACGGCGTAACGTTAGTAAGTATCACTGCGTTGGGTGAAATCACTGACTGCGCCCCGAGAGGAGTGGTTCGGCAAAAAGAAATTCCGAGTATATTTGTTTAAAAAACGTAATTGTCGAATTCAATTATTTTTTATTTCTCCACGTGGTAAATACACAGGTCACAACATGTTTACAGGAACGTTTTGGAGTTGTATTTGGAGTGTATTTCGTGACTGTAGGGCACTGTAGGGAACGTCAGGGTACAAGTCTGACATACTTCCAGTGATGAAGCTAAGCTACGCTAACGGAGCAGCTGTTCCCTAAGCCTAATGCACGCACAGAGAAGAAAAGGGTATGTATCCTCTTGTCTAACTCCAGGGAAGATGGCAAATAAGCTAATTTCCCAAAATGTTGGAGTTTTCCTTTAAGAATCACTTGTTTTGCCAGCACATAATGTTAGTTAACGTTATCTAGAATTCCATCTCTCACCGAGGTATCTCTGACTCAAACTACCAGATAGATAACGTTACTCTTGTGGAAGATGAGCAATAGAGATGTTACCGTAATGTTACCGTTTTAGGCTACTGCTACATATTATGCGACATCATCAGTCAATAAATGTTATGATAACGTAACATTTCTACTTTGACTTCTCAAGAGTAGATCCACTGCTTTGGCAAGGCCCATGAATTGAGACCCGAAGTAGTGTGATTGAATGTGCTCACCCACCCAGAAACTGACATAAGGTCCATTTGCTCTTCATCGTTTTGTTGTGACAAAGCAGTCTGCCTGGTTGACACTTTTTAACCCCTTAAGCCTGATCGGCCGGGTACCGGGTTGAGATTCATGGGTCATAAATAGATCAATAGTCTGTATTAATTAATGTTGTTTCCAAGAGTAAAGACCCTAAACCCATCAAAACAGCAGTCAGTGTATATTTTCAGCACTATGTTTGTTTACCAATGATTTTAAGTGTTATTAGCTAAATACGAGTTTATAGAAATCTCTGCGCATTGCATCGGAAACCGGATGATGTAGACCAGAGGAAATGACGCCATCATGAAATCGTTGTAGTACATTATATAAAAGTAACTGTACTTGCAGTAGATTTCATTCACGGTCTTTGCTGCCTTGTAACAGGCGGTGGTACTAAATCCAGATTTAACTCGCCATTGGAAAGAGGAGATTTGGCCCGATCCATATATGTATGACATGCCCATAATAAGGTAATTTATAGGCCCGATATTCTATATTCATATTTCAAATTGCATGTGTCCGGATAGCAAAATTAAGTACTGCTAATCTACAAAAGAAAACTGTAAATCATCTGCCCTTTATTAATTTGATTAGATCTTTAGTACACTTGATCTCGAGAAGGTGCTGAATGAGCTCAGTGGCAATTTGTAATGACATGTCTGGTCAATGTTAGCATGGTGTTATACACCGTCAAAGATGGAAAAAAATGATATTCTCCTTTGGTTAATTACAATTTACTCAAGCATAGTAACAGAGAATATTTCTGACACTGGGAATACATTCCCTGAGGTCCATAAAACTTCCATTTACTTACTGTATGCATGTACTTTTAGGCAACATTTCTGAAAATATGGCTAGGGCTTAAGAGGTTAATACCTTTAAGGCCTTAAATAGAGAATTATGAATTCAATACATAATACCCAGCGGATGCCATGCAATTGACCACAGGAAAAAGAATTTACTTACATATGTTATGTTACAGCCATACGTTTTACGTATTGTATCGGCAAAAAGTCCAAAACCGCAACCAGGAATTTAACCAACAATCATTGCAGTCACAGGCAAGTGCTCTGCTCTCACCACTGTAACCATGATTATAGTTAAGGTTAGTTTTAACATTCGCTTAACAGTTATGGTTGACAAAGTTAGAGTTAAGGTCAGGTTTCCATCCCTAGCAAGGGAACTCAAATGTATAAAAAAAATAAATAAATAAAAACGTATGTATGTAATATATGTACTTATTTGTAATATGTACACGTTACATTTTCAATACAATACGTAAATATATTACTTATGGCTATAACATAACGTATATTATGTACCTTTTTCCCTGTGGTCGATAAGTAATTTATTTACATATTTTTAAATCAGGCTGTAACTTGTGGCAGACTGCTAGGCAGCATTGAGGCTAACAGACTGCCCAAGTGAGTATATATTGAACAGGGGAGTTGATAACCCCTACACTCACTTTAAATGGAGCAGTTTGCTAGCATCAGACTATTTAACTTATTAAAAACAAAGTTAGTTTTGCCTCCATAGAAGTAGTAAAGAATTATGGCATTTTTAATATTTAGCGACCAAGCATCAATTCTGACTCCTTCCCATCTGTAATTATTATGGACACAGAATTGGATGCTTACATTGTGAAAATGGCTAGTGTCAAATATTTGAGTTGTTGCTGCATTGCCATCAGCCTCCAGCCAGCTTTCTGCTTTGTTATGCATGTACTAGTAATCGACTGATATCGGTTTGCAGATATTGGGCAAAAAAAGATTATTAAATATTGGCAGATTTGAATTTGGACCCGCTGACGTTACCATCTTTCATCGGCTCTAAAATGCTCAATTATAATGCTAGAGGAACAATGCTGGTAGTAGGGCTGTCCCAATTACCAGTCTTTGGGCGTCAAATCTTAAGTAGTAATTGTCATCGAATAATCGACTAATTCATTCTTCCTGCACAAAGGTTTCAATGAGGTGGGTAAAAGAGCTATGGGACAGCTTTTATGAAAGTTCATGATACAAGAACCGATTCTTATTTATATAAGATTGCAAGGAATCTGATATTAAATCACTTCATGATACCCAGATGGCTAAATAGGGCTGCAATGTTCAGATATTTAAAAAAAGACAAAAGGGAAAACATACTGAATTCCTTGTACGATTGTAATGTTAGGAACAGCAAACCTAGCTGTCAACCGGCTAAGCTAGCTAATAGATATTGTGACCAACTTTTTATTTAATCTTTTTATTTTATTTTATTTAAAAACTAGTTCAGAGGAAAGAGACATTCACATCAGCAGTTCATACAAATTCCCAGTGGCATAAAAAAGTGTCTTTTCAGTATATAGATTGTACGTCAGTATAGTCATATACTGTATAGCCTGCCTGCTTGCAGTTGTGACAGTCTCTTCCTCCGTTCTGGTGGTCCTGTGGCTGCAAGACAGCCCAGGTCGCTTCTTAACCCCCCTCCCAGCCCCCCGGGTTCGCATAGACATTTTAGGGGAAGGAGGAAACCATGATTATACATTTTTTATTTACTTTTTTTTTTTTTTTTTATCCGATGCAAAAACCAACCATAACAATTATATCTGCCACCTTGCTATCCAAATATCGGTATTGGCCATTGAAAAATCCATACCGGTCGACGACTAAAAAAGCTTTGTCACATGATATGTACAAGGTCCAAGCCATGTGTTTGTTAGCGGATGAATGAGTATATTGATCCAGATGTGGAAAAGGATAACTCACAGAACTGCAGCCTCTGGGTTGAGTGGTTCCATGGTGTTGATCTTGTAGAACACTGTGCGTGCGTACATCAGCACCTGCCAGATGTGGTTGTGATTCCGCCTGCAAGATTACATGAAAGCATAAAAATCAACACCTACCACACAAAAGACATCAAGGCCTTCAGGAGAGTGTCCTAAAAAGTGCTGTGTATAACAAAATGCAAAAGTGTGACAACTGCAGATTTGAGTGTTGTTTAATGTCAAGAGACATGGGAACGGGAATTATCCTTCAGTTTTCTTGATCAAGCACAAAGTCAATGGTGAAGTTCACAGAAAAGTGTCTCTTTATTTTAAAAGACAGTCCAGATGCAGACCAGGCTTAGGTAACACTCCTTTCTTGCTCTAAGCAGAGCAGAGCTTAACTGAAGCCAGCTGATAAGACAATGGTAAGGAAGCCCAAGGCTGTGTCCAGCTGAGCAAACACACCAGGATGAAGAGGCCATGCTGGAATGGCAGCTACTGTAAAGACCAGGGCTGGCCATGACAGTCGTAACGTACAGCATGGCTGCACATTAGGGATGTGCAAGGATATCCGGATTCCTTTTAAATGAACTGGATATTCTTAAATGGTTAAATAGCTTCTTTTTATATATGTTGTATTAATTTTATTGGGTAAATGTGTACATTTTAAATAAAGTGAACACACGAGACGTTCTCCCATGTTTAGACTTGTGTCTTCCATTTAGAGCAGAGTAAATGATTTCAGTCTAAAGTATTTTTATTGCCGCCCCAGAAAAGATTTCCGTCTATACAGCTTTCCTGAAAACACATCAACATTTGGAGGCAACTGCTGCATTGCTATCACATCTTTTTTAGCAGTAGGAGTGTATACCTTCCCAAAAATCACTATGAAAGTTAGTCCCCCAAGATGGTAACGACCAACCCTACTGGCTCACGGCCTAACATAAAGACCTTTCACTACACTGGGCATGCTCCTGCCTCAGTCTGTCGTGTAATACTTGTTCAGTTCTAATAGTGAGTGCCTGTGTATTAAACAGTCAATGGGGAAGATTAATTGAGCGCACCTAAAAGTAGCCTACTGTAAACTGTGTAAAGTAGGCAACACGGTGGAAAACTGGTAAAATATATAACAAATAGTCAGATTTGTTAAGCTTTACAAACGAGTTGGACCTTTGCAGGCCAAAGTCAGAAGACACAACAGGCTGGTAATAATTTGACATCTCCGTCTCGACGTGTCCACTCTACTAGGTCAGGGGTTCCCAAACTTTTCAGGCCGGGGCCCAGAAAATAAGGCGTCAGAGAGCCGCGGCCCAATGCACATCGTCAGGCTTTTTTTTTTCTTTTTTTTGCCAGGCGACCGATTTTTTAAGCCAAATATCACTTCAATCCTATTAAGTTAGTTCAAGTTAGTTATTCATTTATATGTGCTATTTATGAGAGGGCTAACTTGTTGCAAAATAATAATGATAATAATAATAGCCTCATTAAAATACTATTGTTGCTTCGGTTGTTTTCAGCGTTTTATGTGCATAATCTGTTATTTAGTTTGAAATGTTCGTTGAAATAAGTAGATTTTTCGTTTTTGTTTATTTATTAAGTTAATATAAAACCATATAGTCACATTTTAGAATACAATAGAATAGAATTTTAGAATACAACTAGAAACACTGTCCTGGCCTGCTTCTAAGTTCAGTGACCTGACAAAAAAATAAAAATAAAAAATCATCTCGCGGCCCTCCCGTGGCTGCTCGCGGCCCACCTTTGGGTCGCGACCCCGACTTTGGGAACCACTGTACTAGGTAACCCTGGATTAAGGAAACGAAGATCGTACTTTGGACATGAGTTTGTCAGTTTGAAACATTGCTACTAATGAGGAGTAAATTACAGTTATTATGCAGACGGCACGCTGTATTTTAGTCAGTCAACATTAAAGTATTAGCAAGCATTTAAAGAAGCAGTGTTACCTCATTGGTAATCGCTGTGTGTAGCCTATGTTGTGCAGATGTCATCTGGTAGATTTGTATCAAAATAACAGTTATGCACATGAAATACAATTTAAATATCACCCCCACACACACAATTTAGGATTACTTTGTACTATGGTCACTCGACACACCATCCTGAACAAATGTGACCCGATAACATGATGCATGACACCAAGTTATGTGATGAGCCGTCCAGGAGCATAATCACAGGCCAGTGTAAACTGTAATTCAATTAAGAGGGTGTAATTTTTTTTTTAAGACGGTAACCGCAAACATTTTCAACACACCAATGAAACTAGTGAAGGAGAATACTGTATGGAGATTGATTAAAAAAAAATTAAATGTAAAGCCCTTTACCTCCACTTTGTGAAGGCTCTCCTGACGTCCAGCTCTCCAGACACAGGGTCCACAAGCGGGTGGAAGACTGGGATGTCAAACACGACTCGCTAGAGTACAATGGAGAAAATCCCACTGAGTGCAAATGCTACATGGGCAGGGAGCAGGCCAATCATAGGACCATAGTGAAGGAACTCTTTCCTGTGCGAATACGGCAGCGTCAAGGACAGCTCCTACATGCACATAATCCTTTTAGATCTCTGTAGATACGATACATGTACATATCCCTTACTAGTTACACTGCTGGTCACTATGACCAGACTGTCTTTATACCTGCATCACTGCAAATATTGGCATTACAACTCTGCACATGCAACACCCAGTAGTACTAATTGATATATTTTATACCTAGTTTAATCACCTGTACATTGTATATTACTATTGCACTTTACTGTTACATTTGCACTCTGGTTGGATGCCAAACATATTTTCATTGTACTGTACTTGTGCTGTATAATGACTTAAAATCGAATCCACCGATTAGTACATTGTGGTATGGTACTCACGGGACACTCTCCGTCCGGGTAGTTATCCGGAATATACACTGTGAACTTGAAGACTCCGTCCTGGTACAAGCCGTGTCTAATGAATATGACCCCGAACCACACTGAAAAAAAGAAGGTGGATCGGTTTAGGAGCTTTATTCTAGTGACAATATGTCATTATGAAAGTGTATACATATGACATCTCAAACTACTGGAGGGGGGGGTGGGTCCTTACTTAACGCAGACTTGTATGATGGCTGTACATAGATTCCTGGGAGTTTCTGCTTGATCACGAGCGTGCTGCGGGTCACACAATGAGATCAACATGATGGGACCAATTTAGGGAAAATGTAAGGCATTCATTTAGTGTGTGTGTGTGTGAGTGTGTGTGTGTGGGGTGTGTGGTGTGTGTGTGTATGGCTGATGTCTGGAGCTGTACTTACAACTCAGCCAGCAGCGAGTACTCCAGGTAAAAGGGGCCATAGGAGGCGTGGGTGCCGTTGGCTGACTGGACCATGGTGGCCGGGGAGGCAGGCTTGCTGACGGGGGCTGCATTCTTGGGGATTGCGGGGAGCTGCTTCTTACTAAAGGGGGGTCTGGCTGGGCTGGCTCTCTGCTCTCCCTGACTACTCTGATCCTCGCCGTCAGATCTCTGGACATGTACACACAAACAGCATTAGACAGAACAGAAACAAATGTCAGGACATTTATTGGGGGGGGGGGGGGGGGGGGAAGGTTCATTATCCCATATTTTTATTGAAAGTGACAAGATTTCAAAGCCAACTTAAAGGAGATATCAAAGAAGTTTTGCATGAGACCCTGAGTGAAGTAGGCTACTGTTAACGAGCCATTATACACACAAAAGAGAGCACAAGCAGTCCTGAGCATATGCTGTGGCCAACCTCTCAGGTTTCGCTGCCTGCCTGGCATCCGTTTCCCTGCTTCATAGGAGGTGTCCAGGCCAGAGCAATACACCAAGTACAACTCCCACCTTGTCCTACTCACACAGCAGGGGGCCAACGGGACAGGAAGAAACAGCTAACACCAGCAGAGATGCAAGGAATGCATCACCAAACAACAAAGCATGTCTCCCATGACTAATGCAGCTATGGGAGGAATGTTTGCCGGGCACAAAGCCTTTAGCAATAGGCCCAGCCTATAGGTGTATGACACTAAATGTTTGTTTATGTTTTTGGAGTTCAGACAGACACCAATGACAGCACCGCCCTTCTAATGAAAAAGCAGGGCAGTGTGTTTTCACCATAACCCACCAGCATGCCAACACCTCCCGTCCTGTTGGCTTTACAGTACAGTCCTGACTAACAACAATGAACCAGAGACACACTACTGATCTGCTTAAAGGAACATGCCAACATTATGGGAAATGCACTTACCGTCTTCTCCAGAGTCAGACAAAAAGATTGATTCAAATGTAATCTCTGTGCATTCAGTAGAAATCTGGCTGCAAGCTAGCTTAGCACAAATTAATGGAAGCGGATACGGACCACTAGCCTAGTTTAAAACTCTGGGTGAGGTTAGTGATCCGTGTCCACTTCCATTAATTTGTGCTAAGCTAGGCTAGCTTGCAGTTGGATAGATTCTACTGAACACAGAGAGGAAATTGATATCCATCTACTCTGGAGAAGACAGTAAGCACATTTCCCTTAATGTTGGCATGTTCCTTTAACTCTGCCATCAGCAAAAGAACACAAGTAGATTCGAAGCCCAACAAACTCCAAACCAACTAGGTTCATCCCGTCATGCAGTAATGTAAAATCTAAGTATAAAAGACTCGTCAGTGAAGTGCACTGAAACACAAGAATGACCACACCCACAAAATAAAACAATTCCAGTTCTCCAAGATTCCTATGGGGAAAGACAAGACGTGGGGGAACAGGTGCAGTAGTGCTGTGTGGAAGAGTGAGCCTAGTCTGGGCTGTGCAGCTCTATCAACCACTAGGGCCTAAATCGGTGTGTTGTTGGTACATGTGGTATAGTCTCCATTCCTAAAGGGATAAGAATAAGTTATGTCTTTCTTGCTTACGGGTTTGAATTGTTGTGATTTTATGTTGTTTGCAGTTTCTAGTAGCCATAATGACATGATGTCAGATAACTATATTTAGGAAAAGTTGAGATCATGCCCTTGTTTCCCATTTGGAATTCTGACTATGAGGGACATTCCACTGCACTTTTCCTATTAGGAAGTCAATATTTCAGAATTCTCAACTTGTAATGAGTGGTTAGTATGTTTGATGTCTTCAAAATGTTTCTATACCACAATGCAAATCGTCAGACATCCTCTTGATAGCAAACATTTGCAATCACACATTATAACTGCTACGTCAGCTACCAAATGTTAGATGGTTTTTGATTAACAGCCTTAGCTGCAACATTTGATAGCTAACATTAGCTCCAGTTTTTTGTGCATGACGTTAGCACTAGCCAATATTAAAAGGAGGCTCTATTAATTAACGTAACACTTTATATTGTGGGGTAGATTTGGATGACATCGTAACATTTGGCAGCCATACTATAATAGGTCTGTTGACACTGACACATTGACATCATCATATAAAAAGCTAGGGTAAATTAAATTCTGGTATTTCCACTTTTGAGTTACCTTGCGACCAGTATTGGTAGACATGCTCCAGAAGGGGTTTAGGTTCATTACTCATGGAGGTACAGATTATAGAGTCCCTCTACGACGATCCCAGGAAAAATGCTGCCTGGGCCATCCGCTGCTTTGACTGGGGACAGAGATGGGGACAGAGATAGGGAAAACAGATGACTATTGGGGTAACAACAAGGCAGTTAGCGCTAGCTACCAAAACACTGGTTCTGACCTGGTTACCAAGCTGATTTAATATGCAGACGACCAAACAGAGTTAACCCATCTGGGAAACACTCGTGCGTTTGTGTTAAATGTTGTATGAGCGGACCATAGCGAATGTAGCTAATGTTATACTGGAGACTGCCATTCAAAACTGGCCCCTACAAATGTCCTAACCCAATGTACAGTCACCGCCCCCCCCCCCACCTACCATACCTCCTCCAATGTACAGTTTCTACGTCAAATGTATATACACTCTTTTCTGGACACTTTTTGTATCACAAACAGTACTGTATTTGCAAATCTGGTATGTCCTAAATGTATAGATGTAGCAGTACTGTCTATCTGTATGTCGTGTGTGTCATATATGTTATGATGAATTGAAAATGGGGGACCCTGATGTAAACAAGACGAAAGCCTTTCTCTGGTCTGCATCCCATTAACAATTGTATGTATTGAGCTGTACTGTACCCATTCTGCAATCTGTTAATAAAGTGTTCAATCAATCAATACTATAGCGTTAGGGTATTAAAGTTAGCAAGTCTTTAGCACCCATTGTCACCGTTCTGGGACTATGTGGCGTGCTGTCAATTAACACGAACGTTAACGTCACTGCGATGTGTTAGGTCAACGGCTGCACTGCATTATCAATACATATTATTAGTTGAATTGGCTGTTGTGTGTGTGTTGTATGATTATCATTATCTAGCTGTCAACTAGCTTGCCCTAGCTAATACATATGGACCTAACGTAAGCGTTAATACAGTCAAACAACAACAATGCCACGTTTGGTGGCAGCTATATAACGAACACAGTGAACTGACGAATTACTTCGCAGCCTCGCTTCCTCGTTACGTTACCCAACAAAGTAGTAACGGTGAACATAATGTTCCTTATCTAACGTCAACTTGAGCTCACTGCCCTTTCGCTGAAGCTAACCAACTGTTAGCTAGCATTCCGTTCGCACCGTAAACACTAGCCGTCAAGTTCAACGTTATAGCTCGCTACCGTCAACTTACCTAACTAACTCGACGGTGACCCAAGAAACCCTTTACTTAATGATGTCCGTCTGATTTCCACTAACGTTATAACGGTTATATAGGTTCGTTTTTCACAAATTGTTTCAGCAGCTTTCAATCAGCTGCTTGTTGCAACCACAGCTATCGGACCAGTGGACCAGACAAGCTAACGTTGTTAGCTAAATAATCGAGTAGGGGGTATCTGCAGAGCCGCAGAGCCAGGCTGGACGGGTATAAGTGGTCTGGACAAGTATAAGTGGTCTGGACAAGTAGTTGCGAATGGGGGGGGGGGGGCGGGGTTCGTCTCGTTTACATAGGTACATTATACATAGACAGTAATGTTACATCTAGACATGTAATAATAGAGTCAGTGTGTCAACAGTTGGAGGATGTGTGTTTAGTTGTCACCTTGTTCCCTCAAAGATGCTGCTGCCAGCAGCTGGAGAACTAATGGCTGCACGACTATTAGGAATGTCTGACTGCTAACTGTGTCTGACTCTTAACCACCCTCGCCTGAATAATACTGTTTATTTTTCTCATATTTTTTATATTCAGATGACATTTTATTGCCTGTATTTATGTCTTTCTACTATTACCCTGTCCATACCTGTACCCCCCCCCCCATGACACCTACATTTCTCCTTTAACTCACCTGCATGTACATGGGTGGACACACACACACACACACACACACACACACTCCAGGGTGTTCTCTGACTATAGCTGTTAGTCATCCCGCCTAAATGGTTTAGTCTCTGACCACCTAAAGGACAACTTCTTAATTTTCAGGATTTGTAATCATACTAAATATGTTGTCATCTACGCCGGACGCGTATCGCTGGAAAGAAACTCCGGAGACTGTCTCATGCTTTCCTCCGACGCATGTGCGGCCAGCCTGGCAGCGCAGATTCTCACTGGGAGAGTAACGTGTGGAAGGTCGCACTACCTCTCTCATTGTACTGTACTTGTCTAATAGCCCTTCAAGAGCAACGGGTACAGGGTCGATATGACCCTGATGTAAACGAGACACTAATCTCTCTACCCCGCGCTCGGTTGCTAACTTGCTATTGTTTTTTTACAGTCTGCCGTGAACATGGGAAATAATTGCGACAGCTCTGCTGTACACTGGGAACCTTGGTTGCTATGCCCACACAAAACCGCAAAACTTCACCCTGGACTCCGGTTTTCAAAGACCGGGGTTGCAGTGTAGCAAATCCCCGGTTGTGTGTGGCCGAACAGTGCAACTGCGCACATACAATCATGGTTATATTAAATCCAGCGCTCGTGTGGACTGGGCAACTTGCCTGCCATTACGTTTCGTTCTGAAAAGCGAAACTGACCCTGAAAACGAAACGAAAATGGCCCTGTGTGTAACTGCAGCCGTCTCTGTGCTAACAGTCACGTTTTCAGTACGAGAAGACAAGACAAAACTTCTTTCTCTGGTCTGCATCCCCTTAACAATTGTGTGTATTGAGCCGTACTGTATTGTACCCATTCTGCAATCTTGTTGCAATAAAGTTTTCATTCACACTCAAAATCTGTGTTCATTTTTTATTTTGCATACTAATGTTCTGTGTCTTGAGTCGTACTTGTATTGAAAAACTGATTTTATGTCTGAGGAGAAGACCGGTACTCATCATCTTTGTCTCCACAAAAAGAAAAATGACATGTGAAGTATGTTGTGTGCCAGGTTCAAACAGTGCTGTATATGTACAGTTTATTCCTACTCCTATCCAAGCTCCGGGAGGGTCATCAAAGAGAAGTCGGGTCATCAAAGAGAAGTCGCCTATTCTTAGTCCTTGCCCCACAATGGTGGAATTGTCCTAATAAACTAACCTACACTGTAGCACTCAACACTTTATGAACATTGTTACTAAGACGAAAGTTAAGTTTACTCTATTATTACTAGATCTGGTATGTGATGTAACACTGTATGGGTACAAGTTTACTCTATTATTACATGTCTAGATGTAACATTACTGTCTATGTATAATGTACCTATGTAAACGAGACGAACCCCCCCCCCCCCATTCGCAACTACTTGTCCAGACCACTTATACTTGTCCAGACCACTTATACCCGTCCAGCCTGGCTCTGCGGCTCTGCAGATACCCCCTATTGGAATAATCGGACCAGCGTCAAACTAACCGCAGAATCTTTTGCACTTCCGGGCTGCTTTTTTTTTCAAAAGAAAGGTTGCTGCCGCTCTACCTCATGAGCCACTGTGTCGTCCAATGTCAAATGGATAGACACTGTATTATACAGGCATTATTTTTCGAAATGAGACCGTTTACAGTGATTTTCAGTATGTATACTCACATACATACATGCTGGTCCCTTTCTGTAATGGAACACTGAGCTAGCTGTATATCACAGCTGGTCAAATATAGTTTAGTGAGATGAACTTACACAATTCTTCAATCAATATCTGAAATGAGAAAAAAATTCTATAATATGTATACTAACCTTTGTACTGTCTTTTACTATCATGCACTTTGCTACTAAGTAATCTTATTTGCCTATATTACTACCTACTACTATGTTAATATGTCTATACTACCATGCACTCAAGACGGTAGCACCCAACTTCAACACTGTTTGATGAACAATGTTACTTAGCTGCCAGAGTTGTACCCTTCCTGCTGACTTGTTGTACAGAACTTTTGTCCAAACAGTAAGTCACCTTGGATAAAAGCGTCAGCTAAATTACTAAATGTATATATAAGTCTCTGACATCAAGGCCACCTAATAGAATAGAATAGAATAGAAATACCTTTATTATCCCGTGGGAAATTTGACACTGCAAATCGCTCAACATTTAAACATTTAGACAGGACAGGTCACGAATTAGAATAATAACACAAATCAATTGAGTTGCCTAGGATAAGAGTAGAGTAAAATAGAATAAAAATGAAATAAAATATACAGAAATAAATACAGTAAAAATACACTGAGCATGGGGGAAGGGGGTACAGGTAGTAAAAAAAACACAGCAGTGTAAACAATTTGGTCATTATAATTTAACTATCTAACTAAATTAAATATATATTCACAGTAATTCACAGTGTCACATAAGGTGCAGTATGCTTCAGGTAGTGTATAGTCCTCCTTGGGTTCCTATTAATCCAAGGTCAATGTCTGGCAGCCGTTGCTGCCCCCTGTTTTGGAGCCTGGAGGCCGCTAGTCGCGGCCTCCTGCCACTATTGAGCTGCCGCTCTGTGCTCAGTGATGCAGTGAGGCATTGTATAGTCTGATGGCTGTTGGAATGTTGGAATGAAGGACTTCCTGTGCCGTTCAGTGCTGCATTTGGGTAGTGTGAGCCTAGCACTGAACATGCTTCTCCTGTCAGCCAAGTCTGTGTATAGTGGGTGGGTGGGGTTTTCCCTGATGGCCTGGAGCTTAGCAAGGCTCCTCCTCTCCGCCACCCTCGCTAGAGAGTCCAGCTCCACCCCAACCACGCTGGCTGGTATCAATCCCAGTCTCCTGAACCTTTCAGCAATTGTGTAGTGTGATGTGTGCCTGGTGCCAGTGAATACATCACACCGGCAATAAATACGTGAATTTTGATCACCACAACTATTTGGTGGGGGGGGGGGGGGGGGGGGGGGGACAACTTGTGGAATAAACAAGGAGTGTATTTGTTCATAAACTACAACGTTAGGACAAAACACATGGATATAATTCACAAAAAGACTATCAAGGCCACTATAACATAGACTAGCTGGACACAAGCCTCCTGTACAACATTACGATCTGTACAGGTAGTTTACCATCAGGCTGTGAAAGTTCTGGACAGGAAAACAAACAGCCACCACCATTGTTATAGCATAGCAAACCAGAACCTACTGAGCTGGGACAATCTTGTCAAATTCAAAGATGCCTGCCTTACCTATAAAATCCTACATGGCTTGGCTCCTCCCCCCCCTCTGTACTTTCATAAAACAGAAAGCATCTGCTGATAGATATACCAGGTCTGTAGTCAGAGGGGACTGTGTAGTCCCAAACAGGAGGTCTGCTTTTAGTCGGACAGCCTTTTCCGTGAGAGCAGCCCACACCTGGAACAGTCTGCCAACACGGCTCAGGGAGTATCAAAGTTACATCTCATTTAAAACTAACTTAAAATCATGGTTGAGAGATGGTCAAGTGTGCGACCATTTTAACTGAGGGGTTGTATTTTAATGTATGTATTTTAGTGTATTGTAACCTATACTGATTCCTACTGTGTTTTAATTATTGTACTATGTTTTTTAACTGAGGGGTTGTATTTTAATGTATTTATTTGTATGTATTTTAGTGTATTGTAACCTATATTGATTCCTACTGTGTTTTAATTATTGTACTATGTTTTAATTATTGTTGTGCTCATGTCACCTGCCCCAGAGACTACAGTTGAAAATTAGCCAACTTGGCTAAACTGGCATATTTACAGTCAAATGTTCCTTAATATGCACTGTCTCTGTATTTTAAACAAATAAATACAAAAAATAAGGTCATTCCTGCTTAGTGTAGCAGTCTGGAAAATATGGTATATTATTCAGAACTGCTGACTGTGTTCATATCCCTTTTTGTACACAAAGACATTCTAACTAGTGTCATTGATTCACACGAGCAATGACACAAACGTCCCCTTCCGAAGAGCATTGGAATATGGATTATAAATGACAGTACTGATTCATATTCTACAATGCGTCTCCCCTTGTGACTGGCAGGCGGGACCTGCAGGGGGCAGTAGCAGGCAGAGAGTGGCGGAGAGAGCTGGGAGATGATAAAGGGAGGAGTCCAGCGGAAGTCGCTCTCTTCGGCAGTGAACTTGACAACGAGTAGTCGCAGCTAACGGGGCTCTGGATAGCCCTGTTGCTGACGTTATGCCAGGGGGCCCCGTAAGAGGACAACAGGTGATAACGGGTACTGGCTAGTGGACACGATATCCTAGCAGTACCAGCGGTATTATATGAACAATGAGTGCAGAGCCAGGCACTAGCAATCGAGTTATAGCAGTTACAGTGTGCGGTATAGGTAACGTGCGGTTAAACAATTATCCAAGTCTTTAAGTACCGAGTTATAGTAGCTACAGTGTGCGGTATAGAGCGCGCGCCCCAGGACGAACGTGGGCCAACAACCAGTCTGCTCCGGCTGACTTCGACCAGACCTGCGACCGGCTGCCTGCGTTCAGCCTGCCCCGGAGGACTTCACTCAGATCTGCACCAGGCTGCCTGCGGCCGACGGGAGTTCCGCCCATCCAACAGGGGTCGCCATCACTCAGTACATGCTCTCAGCCGGCGCTGCCTCTTTGCCTAGCTCCGCCTGCTGACATCCTCGCGAGAGCGTTCAACGCCATCTTGCCTCCCGGACAACAGTGGAGTGGTGAGGCGGCCATTTCGGATGAGTACAAATGAGCATTGATGCTCCCGATTCCATATACAGTACACAGTGTGGTGCAGCCCGCGGGCGAAAGTAACGTTGCTACTACCAGTTCATAGGGGTACCCCGAACAATATATGCCGGCATTAAGATAGGACTTTATAGGTATTTTGTGGGCTCACTCTTTTATTTCATTCCTTTTCTTTGAGCGTGATAAGGCGTGTATTTCATAAATAATTCCCGTTCAGTGAATCCCTTTATTCTCTTCCCTATGCTCCCCCTTCCTTCCCCATATTCTCAACCGGGGACAGTATGAGTGTAATTCCTTAGAGAAGGTAAATACTGTGTTCCGCCCAGACGTGGGCAGCGTTTAGTCTGGGTACATGAGAGCACTTGGTGCCTGGGTGTAATATGATAATTGATTCATGCCATTGATTCATGCCATTGATTCATGCCAGTGTAATTATTGTATGGATACCCATGGTGCAGTAATCACCAGACGTAGCATTGTTGTAACTAGGCTGAGTTACAATACATTCATCCAGAACGGGAGCACTGTGTGTGTGTCTTTTATTATTCCTAACCCTAACCTTAACCCTTTGATGCGGGTAATATATTTAACCTTAACCCCTTCCTATTCTACCTTCCATTTCTATTGTAAGGTTTCTGGTGTCACTAAGGGAGGGTACTGCTTGCGGGGGGAACCAAGTTATTTCTCTACCATCCGGTCATTAGGTGTGGGAGGGCAAAAGAGACAATCGTGGAGGGTGAGGGTGTGTTGGGGAGTACTGCTGACTGCTCCAGAGAGAGGGAGGAAGACCAGAATACCGGACCAGGTTTGTAAATCCTGGGCCTCATACATCCTCACTGCCAGCCTCCAGTTGACGCTCCAGACCCCAAAGACGGAGGTGCAGCTGGCCAGAGTGCTACTGTGTCTCGCTACCTATTGACCGCACCCCACAGTTCCCACGAAGCAGGGATAATCCACCCTGCTACATTAGTTTTATGTCACTTGGAGATTCATAAGTGTAATATTAAATGTCCAGGTAGGGAAATTAGGTAATATCCTGCAGCTGACTGGGGAAGAATGAAGGAACCTGAAAACAGATCAACTAACTAACTTTAGTCAGTCATCAACTAACTAACTAACTTTTCACAATGTTGTGAACACTCAATGACAGCCAGTGGAGGACTTGAGTTGACATAATACACTAACAAAACACACTTTTTAAACAATGTGCGCGTTCTGCCAACATTTGTATGCAGGCGAAACACAATGGCGGTCAATAGAAAATGTGTCTGTGTTTTCCCCCAAAAGTAGGTGCAGCCACGAGATACCGATCTGATGTATGTAGCCCAAGTTTGGTGGTCAATGCTTGCCCCTCCCCCTACACTTACCCAACGTGTAGGCTACTAGGCCCGGTGGAGCTTAGCCTTCTACTGAGCACACATTTCTAGTCTAGTCTTATGACCACCTGCTGTCAGAAGGTCTCATTGAGTCATGGTGTCCTAATATTTTGTATCACGTATCTATGAGTTGCTTACATCATCCAAGTCTCCCTTGAAACATCTCCCTTCCCTTCCTCCCACCCACCCATTAACTCTGAAACATGGATGTTTATTAAAACAGTAATGATGATTTACAAATGAATAATTATAATAATGAAACATGATGTCCTACTTGATCAACCCTGATCAAGTCTGTTGTAATTCCATCATTTATTTTCTTTGTTGACAAAACCCAGCCCATGCTTTACCTCTGCCTATTTTATAACACTTATGCATTTGTTTTTCAGTGAATCTCTTAATTACACCAATACTGTGCTGTCAGAACAGTATTATGTTTGTAGGTGAAGTATTAACGGGAGCATGTCTATGTTCCCCGGGTCCTATGTTCCCCGGGTCCTATGTTCCCCGATTGATTGATTGATTGATTGATTGAAAATTTTAGACCACCAGCCCTGATTCCAAACTCTAACCTTAACCAACTTCGAAAAAGGGCCTAAGCTTAACCAGTTCGAAACAAGGCGGACATTAATAATGAATAAAATTATAAAAATTTATAAAAATTTCAATCAATTAATCAATCAATCGGGGAACATTGGACCCGGGGAACATGGGACCCGGGGAACATAGGACCCGGGGAACATAGGGATGATCCCGTATTAACTACCTTGTTTAACAACCAGGAAGTGCCCAAGAGAAAGTTCTATTTATTGTAGTTGAAATCTGGTTACCCATGCATGAAAACAATTACTTTTTTCAGTGAATCTCTTAGTTACATTTCGTTCTTGTCTAGCGTTCTGCTCGCTATTGGACCATCTCGTTATACCTACTGTATACATTGAAAAGTATTCGCTACATGCACCTTTCATCTACCCGGCCACGCCCATTTCCGGTCACATATATAAACCGCGGGGCATGGCCGTGCTCATCCTTCACTCGTCTTTTCATTCGGAAGTGTAGCTACAGGCGCTCTGACAGTTTGGAAAAATATTGGTGTTTTTTTGCTATCTTGAGAGATAGTTATTAGTTTGGAGATGGCAAACGCCACCAGCACTTCCACAGGCTTCCACCGCTTATCGCAAGGGTTCCCTGGACCGGTCCGGTTTCCTCGCTGGCGTGTAGTGCTTAGCAACTTCGACACCGCGAGATGCAACTGAAGGAAGGGAGAACGTTGTTCTCTCTCCCCTAGACGGACTAAAAGGAAGTGCTTGGTGCCTGCCGCGCGTCACAGAGTTTTTTCTTCAGACCCGACGAGAGAGTTCCTCCGGCTGAAAAGTGACAACTGACAATGCGCGGCAGGCGGTGGGAGCCGCGCCGCCCTCAGAGGCCAGTGGCGCGGTGGCACCGGAGTGTTTAGGCTGTCGCCCATCGCACCGTTTAATCGGAAGCGTGAGCACCAGACAAATCTGTATTATGTTTGTGCTTGGCGTGCTCGGGGTAAACCGAGAGCCTCGCGGAACGTGTGCGTGACAGCCGATATGAAGTTAATTCTGTTGCCTCTCCCAGTTTGTGTTTGTTTGATTGACTGAACATTTTATTTACAAATCAGTGCGGCTCGGTACACACGGTTGTTGCAGATTCAAAGATTCAAAATGAAAGACCTTGGCAGGTTAAAGCATTTCCTAGGTATGGACTTTGAGCAGTCGGAAAATTGTGTAACAGTATCCCAGAAGAGATATGTGGAAAAGATCCTGAAACGTTTTGACATGCAGGAATGTAGAACAAGGGAAACACCATGTGATCAGAAACTTGATTACCAAGAGGATGCTCAGAAACTGACAGATGTAAAAATGTACAGGGAAGCCGTGGGTAGCCTCATCTACTTAACAACATGTACCCGCCCTGACCTGTGTTTTGTAGTGAGTAAGTTGTCACAGCATTTTGCTGATCCCACAGAGGAACACTGGATCACAGTAAAACATGTTTTTCGTTATCTCAAAGGTACAGCAGATAAACAGCTTTGTTTCAGAAAGAGCAGCGAGGGCTTAGGGCTTAAAGCCTACAGTGATGCAGACTGGGCAGCTGACACCACAGACAGAAGAAGTACCACAGGGTATTGTGTGAGTTTGAACACAAACAGCTCACTGGTTTCGTGGAAAACAAAGAAGCAGCCCACAGTGGCACTATCAACTTGTGAAGCCGAATATATGGCTCTAGCTATGACAATACAGGAATGTATTTATCTAGAACAACTGCTCAAAGGAATGGATACCTATGTATATAAGAAAACTGTTGTTTATGAAGACAACCAGGGAACCATTGCGATTGCTAGAAACCCTGTGTGCCGACAGAGGTGTAAACATGTCGATATAAAATATCATTTCATCAGATCTGTCATCAGAGAAGAAAGAATTACACTGATTTATTGTCCAACAGACTACATGGTAGCAGACACTATGACGAAACCTGCTTCCAAACTGAAATTGAGAAGATTCGCAGAGGTCATGTTTGGTGTGTAAATATTGACTGTTATGTAGTATTGACTGCCATATTCTTTTTGATGCTCTGAACTGTATTATTTTCTTTGTAAAATTGTTTTTGAAGAAGTTGTACAGTGTACTAGACAACCATAAGTGGGAGTGTTAAAGTTAGAGGTTATATATGATTGTAAGTAACTGAGTAACTGTCTAACTATGTATAACTGTTTCCACTAGAGGGTGCTATAGGCGGAGCTGTTAACACTTTCAGTGCCCATGACGTCATAGCTCGTTTTATCAGCCCAATGCCTGAATGCCCACGACGTTTATTAGCGTTTTATTTTTTTATTAGCGATCTGAATTCATATTTCATCAACCGAGTCTCCCGTTGGTACAGCAGCCCCTGTAGGAGCTCAGATGTGAAAAAACCGCCCTTATCGTCTCCCAGATGGTAATGCACCCTTTTGGAATGGACTCAATGAAAATGGATGAGAAAAGAAAAATCCGGAATCCACATTTTACTTCTCAGGCATGTAACCTGAGCCGATCGGATTCATTGTGGACCCTCAGAACAGTGTGGAATACATATGTACAGTATGTAGCGTTGGATCAATAAAAGCGATCGATATTTGGAATAATCTTTTTGGATAACATCTGATCTCAGGTAAGGAATCTATTTTACCAGTCTTAGGATAATCAGACCTGTTTTCACGGAGATATAAGCTTTTCCCCTATGTGTGTGTGTGGCTGTGTGGCTGTGCGAGCGATCAGGAAATAAGATAATCGATTTTTCAGATCGCCTATATAGCGTGCATACGTACACATATTCTATCGATAATCTAGCGTTTATTTGAAAACGATTCCTAAATAGGCCGAAAAATGACAACGTTTTTGTGTATTCTAGAATATTCCAGTAAAGGGCGATTATCACGGAATCTTAATATTTTCCTTGAAAACGAGGGCTTTTCAAAATGCTATAAAACGAAAATGAACGGATAAAAAAACAATCCGTTTCTACAATGTTGACTGCAAACAAGTCATTGATAAGCGACGGGCAGATTAGACACATAGCCATAATTTAAAACATAGATTAGGCATTTTAACGCTATCATTGAAGTGGGTGGTGGCACTCAAGCACTAAATCGTGCGCCCCCTGCTGGCACTGAAAGTGTTAATGCTGCCGCCAGGTAGAGGGTATATAAGGAGATGCCGAGTCCCCCTCTGTCTCTTCCACCTTCGCTCTCATAAGAGAAGGATGTCTCATGTACTGCTGTGGACCAATGTGAAATAAACCACGCCGTTTAATGGCTAAAGATAGAAACCTGAACATATTATTGTCGCCCCATAGCAGACTCTGTCAACAAGCTGTGTGAAAATGGTGGCCGATATGCAGAAGCGCTTTGCGACCGATCAAAATGAGATTAGACTAATGTATTGTCATCATATATAGTAGAGCTTGTGGTGCACCTGCCATAGCACGTGCGCGCACACACACACGTGCGCGCAGTACTGTATAGCCTACGCGCGTAATGAATGAACGCAGTATAGGCTTATATTATTCCAATGACTTGTTTCATTAGGAGAGCAGCAAAGACACTGCGCTGCCCGCCCCGTAGACCGTAGTACAGTACAGTACTGTACGTAGGGCAGAGCATATATATAGTATCTACTCAATCCTAATGAAACAAGTAACTAGAATAATATAAGCCTACTGTTCATTCATTAGACACGTAGGCCATACTGGCGCACACAAGACTTATGGAATAATAATGCAGTCTATTTCCACGCGATTAGCTTTAGTTCTTATTTATTTATTTATCCACTGTCATTTGCAGTGTTGGTGTAGTAGTAGGCTACATAGTGTATTTCAATATCTGTTTTATTGATTAATGATACATTTGAAGGAATGCAAGTTATAGCTATATCAAACAAATGTATTCTGCATTCTTTCAAATGTATAATCAATAAAACAGATATGTAACAAATAAGAAATACAAATTCCACAGAAGGCATTAAATAATAATTATTTTCAATAATTTCACAATAATTGCATAATTGTGTTTGAATATCTGAGAAATTAAAGTAATTATACATTTGTCCAAAATAGCTGGTTCAGATATGGTTAATCCAGCTGCCCTGTGATCAGATGAATCCATTTTATTTATTTTTCCGACATCCGCGTAATTTCTTATCGTACAAATATTGTCATATTTATTTTAATTATGATTAAGTAATTAATTCCAAGGAGGCCTGTATAGGGTTGACATGAAGGAATCACTATGATTCCTCCCAAATAAAGCCATTAAGAACATGGAGAACTACGGATCCCAAGCTAATTAATGAAGAATTAAAAAACTTTTATTCCTCCTTATATACATCTGAACAAACCTCTGACCCTTCTGCCTATGATAATTTTTTTAATTCATTGGATATACCACAGATAAACCCGGAGGCTGCCACAGGGCTGGAGGGACCAGTCACGATAGATGAGCTCAGAGAGGCCGCCTACTCTATGCAAACAGGGAAGTGTCCGGGGCTAGATGGTTACCCTATAGAGTTCTACAGGAAATTATTTGATAAACTGGCACCCATTTTAATTGACATGTATGCAGATTCATTTAGGTCACTTAAGTTACCCCCATCTCTTACTCAAGCCTCGATTTCTCTGTTGCTAAAAAAAGATAAAAACCCCCTATCCTGTGGAAGTTATCGTCCTGTCAGTCAGTTGACGGTAGATTTAAAGCTTCTATCAAAGCTCTTAGCTATGCGCTTAGAACCTGTCCTTCCCACTATCATATCTCCAGACCAAACAGGTTTTATCCAGAACAGATATTCATTTTCCAATATTAGACGTCTCTTTAATGTTATATATAGCCCTTCCTCCACAACTAGCCTGGAGGCTGTCATCTCACTAGATGCGGCCAAAGCTTTTGACCGTGTGGAGTGGGGATATCTTTTCGACACATTGAAAAAGTTTGGACTGGGGGATAACTTTGTAGCTTGGGTGAAATTACTTTACACCTCTCCCACTGCCTCAGTAAGGACTAACAACACACGTTCAGCACAGTTCCATCTACACCGCTCCACGAGACAGGGTTGCAATTTGAGCCCACTCCTGTTCGATGTTGCCATTGAACCGTTGGCCATCGCACTTCGATCAGACCTTTGTATAAAAGGTATAATCAGAGGGGGTGTTGAACAGAGGACCTCCCTATATGCAGATGACCTGCTTCTATACGTGTCTGACATCTCCACATCTATTCCAGCTGCACTTGACATATTCACCCGATTTGGCCGTATTTCAGGGTATAAACTAAATTTAGACAAAAGTGAACTCCTTCCATTGAATGCAGAAGCTCGAAGTTATCCACTGCATAACTTCCCATTGAAAATGTCCCCCCATGAATGAATGAATGAATGAATGAATGAATGAATGAAAACTTTATTTAACAGATTGCAGAATGGGTACAATACAGTACGGCTCAATACATACAATTGTTAAGGGGATGCAGACCTGAGAAAGACGTTTGTCTTGTTTCCATCAGGGTCCCCCATTTTCAATTCATATAGACATTTATGACATACACAACATACATGACATTTATGGCATAGGGACATATAGGTATTTAGTACTGATACATTTGTGACATAACGGTATTCAAATATACAGTACTGTTACCCTTAGATCCTGACAGAGTATATACATATGATGGGGAGGGGACTGTACATCAGGAGGGGGTGTGTGGGAGGGAAACACACACACGGCTTCAAATATCTCGGTATCCAAATTAGGGATACATTTGGGGACCTATTCAAATTTAATTTTGGCTCTCTACTGACTCGATTTCAGGAAGATTTTGAACGTTGGTCATTATTACCTCTCTCTCTTGCTGCACGTATCAATTGCGTTAAGATGAACTCTCTCCCAAGGTTTTCTTATCTTGTCCAGTGCCTGCCTATCTTTCTTCCCCACTCATTCTTTCAAAAAATTGACAGCCTAGTGTCCAAATTTATTTGGAATAACAAAGTTCCCAGAATTAGTAAAGCTCTATTACAAAGGCGTAGATCTCTGGGTGGCATGGCTCTACCTAACTTCAGAGCCTACTATTGGGCAGCCAATCTCAGAATCATACAGCAATGGCTACAGTCAGACAAACCTCTGGTGTGCCCTATGTGGGTTGACATCGAAGCCTCATCTGTCAAACCTGCTTCACTAACCGGTCTTATACATGCCCCCATTAGTTCTCCATTGGCCCCCTACTTCAAAAATATAATCGTTAAAACTACATTCAGAATTTGGAATCAATTCAGACGCCACTTTGGGTTTAAAACTCTATCCCACTTGGCCCCGATAGCAGCTAACCCTATATTTCCCAACCTTCCAGAGGTAACACCCATCGACTCCTTTTTAACTCTGATGTCTTCCATCAAGGGCATGATATCGACTATGTACAATCTCATTCTCTCCTTATGTCCCACCACAATACACAATATTAAAAGTAAATGGGAGGAGGATTTAGAGGAGGAGATCTCGGATGACATTTGGGTTGACATTCTACGTCTTGTTCATTCTTCTTCTATTTGTGCAAGACACGGGCTGATACAATGCAAAATTGTTCATCGAGTACACCTGACGAAAGTCAGATTAGCCAAAATGTATGAAGATATCGATCCTATATGTGATGTGATAGATGTCATTCGGCCCCAGCCACATATACTCACATGTTTTGGACATGCCCCTCCTTGCACAGGTATTGGACAAATATTTTTGAAACCATCTCGGGAAGTATTGAGACAAATCTTGAACCAAATGTATTGACAGCGCTTTTTGGATACTCCCCACCTATGTTATCACTTTCAAAGCACAAAGCACACGTTGTGGCATTTACCACTCTACTGGCCAGGCGGCTGATTCTGTTTAAATGGAAGTCCGCTGCTCCCCCCACTCACCTTCACTGGATTAGAGACATACTATACTTTATCAAACTTGAAAAGATAAGATGCACTCTGAGAGGTTCTTCATCTATGTTCAAGAAAACGTGGGGTTCATTCCTTGTACTTGTGGATGATGTACAGTTCCTTATACAACGGCATGCAAATTTCTCTATTCTGATTGGCTGAAACAGTCCATTTACACGTATGTATCCTTCATAATCCACGCTCCTGGTCCCAGGACCCGCCCACCACCGAATCACATCACTCCGCCGGATCACTCCGTCGGAAAAAACAAGATGGCGGACAATAATCTTTAACAAATGGATATGTTGATAGCGTCATAACGACTAAATATAAAGCGATTCTGTCAAGGGGAACGTGTTAGTATTTTAAACAATGTTGGATGATGTAATTGATGGGTCTTGAGGCAATCTAGAACAAAAGAAAAATCGCGGTTTGATTGATAGATTAATTGATTGATTTAAATTTCTACTTCCTTCTTGCTACTGACTGCAGCGTTCTCTCTCACTGTCCGACGCGTCACGCTGGCGTACCCACAAACACACACACACACACACACACACACACACACACGCACACACACACTGTGACACACACACACGCACACACACACACACACTCCTGTCTGCAACAGCGGGAGAGTCAGACTGAGAGAGAAGCAGCGCTGTTTTAAGTGAGCATGGTCTATTGAATTGATTGATTGGTTGATTGCTAATTTTATTACTGTACCCCTGGTTTCCAACTGGTTAAGTTTAGGCTAAAAGAAATAAATAAAAAAATAGGGCGAAGAAAACGTTTTTTTCCTATGCATTCCCTTAACAATTGTGTGTATTGAGCCGTACTGTATTGTACCCATTCTGCATCTGGTAATAAAATTTTCAATCAATCATTCCAATAATACACAGTTGGATGTGTTAGTTGGTTGGATGCACTTCAAGCTGCTTCCACATGAGGCAACTTCTCTCAATCATTCCAATAATACACAGTTGGATGTGTTAGTTTGGTTGGATGCACTTCAAGCTGCTTCCACATGGAGTTGTGGGAACTACTTTTTCTGGCGGATGGTTTTTTCAATAAATCTTCGATTAATGTGTGTTTATTGTATAGAAATAAGGTTGGATGAATCTGGCAGTTGTATAAAAGCTTTACACCACGTGCAGTCGTGATTTGTGACCAATAAACCATGCCTAGGGGGGTCTAACGACCCTCGGCTGCGCCTCGGGCCTAACAACCACCCCTAGGCATGGTTTATTGGTCACAAACCACTCCTGCGTGTGATGTAATGCTTAAATACTATTCCAGAATAGCAATTTGTATGCTGCTTGTTGGTATTCATCTGTGTGAACGTTAATTCAACGTGAGTTATTTGATATACCGGATATACATTGGAGAAGCATATTTGGGTACCTATGTGCTATATATTTGATATACTATGTATATACGTTTGAGACGACTGTCGTGCGACCAAGTCAGTGTTTGTTTGTATTATTATTTACTTATTATTTATTTTTTCTTGTTTTTAATTTTTTAATTTTATTTTCTTCTGTTTAATGTTGTTATCTGTTCTATGTGGACAATGACAATACAATAATGTATATATGCAGACATATACTTATAATTTCTATGTCCTCAAAAAAGTATAATAAACAAAAAAGTGAGAAAAAAAAAGAACATGGAGAACACAGTCTGTCAAGTTAATACAATTTTCAATCAGTCAATCAATCATAAGTGTGCTCCTCAGCACTCTTAAATTCTGATCTCAGCCATGGCCAAATCCGTTCTCAGGAAAATTTGGGGAATCGCGCTACTAGCGCTAATATGTCTTAAATTGGCAGAAATGTGCCTGAGAGCAAATTTTTTTCTCGTAAATCTGTTCGGGAATGAGACCCAATGTGACTAAAGATCTAATATGTTTGAACATCACCAAAATAGCAAGTCCTCCAATGTGAAAAAGGGTACTTTCAATCACTATGTCAATGAACTTCCATACTGTACCAGGGACTTGCCTCATAATAGAGCATCGTTATTCTTGTCATTAACCTTCTTGTCTCACTGTATTGCATGGCTGGAGTCCAGTGAGGACAGCAGCAAGCTGTCTGCACCACATATCTAAATTACTTATTTATTTAATTTTGACCACGCTTCATTGGCATATGCGTACGTTTGATTGATTTCCTAACAATTACTCCTAATTATTCTCAGAGAGGAGGCTGCGAAAAAAAAAGTAATTTAATGCATGAGCGATTGCATTAATTGGGAGAAATTACATTGTCCCAAGTTTGAGAGTAAATACAAATGATTGACTCCATCACTGCCATGTTATTCTGTATTGTCCCAAGTACACTTCACTGACAAAGGTGATTAGCGTCCACTTTCTTTATTGGGGATGCAGCCGACACAATGCAAGGTCAGCATCACTCTTCTGACACATACAAATCGAAGACCACCTCAAAGCAAATAAGTTTGTGCCTGCATGCCCTGCGTTCCTTGACATAGGGACAGTCTGTCAGACATAAACAAGCCCACAGATATCCACACCGTTGCTTTAGTAATGAGTTATTTGTCTTTGATTCTATTCAACTATTGTGACCTTGTTTGGTCTGACAAACTGCCCTAATGAATGCAATTAATGGGAGAGATTGGATTAACTAATTGACCTGATTTAATAAAAATAAATCTCCTACTACAGGACCAAACTCCCACAATTAACATAGAGTTTGACGCTAGTTTAATCATCCAAAACTGCATCACACTTCATGTGTACTTTCAACAGATGTGCTTCCATTCAGCTCAAGTAACCGTGACTTCTTTCTGTCTATTGCAGCCACATAGGAGGAGCTGGTCCCTGTTTCACATCGTATGATCTGACCTCAAAGAACATGGATCACCTTTGTTTTTACTAACCATTCAGGTGTTTACTGTTGCAAAAATGCAATTGTGTGACGGTACTTGCCTGGAGAAGATTTATATTTTGTGATTTCAACAGCCCCCCCCCCCCCCCCCCCACACACGCTAATGGAGCTTCAGCAGGCCCCTGAATGTGAACTCTAGGTGAAGTATGTTCTGTACTTATGTGTCCTGTCAGGCTTCAGGCTTGTTGATTCAGATCCGCAATTTGGTTTAAATTATGTTAAAAATTGCAACCGGCGGTCCCTGGTGAAATCTGCCGTGACAGCACAGACATAAAAACGGGAGAATAGATGACTCCACGTCCATATAATAAGTAATAACAATGTTAGTTTGAATAAGGAAAACCAGAGCTAGATTCCAATGCAATATTCATTTTAGGGAATATGAATGACTGGGGACTAAAAGAATTTCCTAAATCCTTCATATAGCGGTGGTCTTGTCTTGTCTTCTCCCCCCCAGGCTACGGCCTGGCTAAAGCCTCCATGCAGCAATTATTTGCTGTAATGACTGCAGTTCAAATAAGCCTGGAGATTTTATTAAAGTAAATTTTTGAATCATCTGTGTATTATCACCTGGTTGATTGACAGTGACAACCACAGACCAATATTTCGCCGTTGACTAAAAACACACTTCTTCAATCAATATCTGAAATGAAAAAGAAAAAAAGGCCTATATACTATCATGCTTTCTTCCTACTATACTAATATGTCTTACTATGCACTCAACACTGCAGCACGAAAGTTTCAGCACTGTTTGATGTACATTGTTACTCAGCTGTAAGAGTTGTACCTTTCCTGCTGACTTGTCGTACAGAACTTGTAAGTCGCTTTGGATAAAAGCGTCAGTTAAATGACAAAATGCAATGTAAGTGATGGGCCGGCTCGGATGTGAGCGTGATGAGGAGGCTTCCGTCAAAGCTCTCGATAAAGTTGCCCCTGGTGAAGTCGCCTGGCAAAACAAAAGGAGCAGGAGCAAGCTGTAGCTGGAGGAAGAGTGAGCTGTACAGAAGGAAGAGTGAGCTGTACAGAAGGAAGAGTGAGCTGTAGCTGGAGGAGGAGTGAGCTGTACAGAAGGAAGAGTGAGCTGTAGCTGGAGGAAGAGTGAGCTGTACAGAAGGAAGAGTGAGCTGTACAGAAGGAAGAGTGAGCTGTAGCTGGAGGAGGAGTGAGCTGTACAGAAGGAAGAGTGAGCTGTACAGAAGGAGTGAGCTGTAGCTGGAGGAAGAGTGAGCTGTACAGAAGGAAGAGTGAGCTGTAGCTGGAGGAAGAGTGAGCTGTAGCTGGAGGAAGAGTGAGCTGTAGCTGGAGGAAGAGTGAGCTGTACAGAAGGAGGAGTGAGCTGTACAGAAGGAGGAGTGAGCTGTACAGAAGGAGTGAGCTGTAGCTGGAGGAAGAGTGAGCTGTACAGAAGGAAGAGTGAGCTGTACAGAAGGAAGAGTGAGCTGTACAGAAGGAGTGAGCTGTAGCTGGAGGAGGAGTGAGCTGTACAGAAGGAAGAGTGAGCTGTACAGAAGGAGGAGTGAGCTGTACAGAAGGAGTGAGCTGTAGCTGGAGGAGGAGTGAGCTGTACAGAAGGAAGAGTGAGCTGTACAGAAGGAAGAGTGAGCTGTACAGAAGGAAGAGTGAGCTGTACAGAAGGAAGAGTGAGCTGTACAGAAGGAGGAGTGAGCTGTACAGAAGGAGGAGGTGTACAGAAGGAAGAGTGAGCTGTACAGAAGGAGGAGGTGTACAGAAGGAGTGAGCTGTACAGAAGGAAGAGTGAGCTGTACAGAAGGAGGAGGTGTACAGAAGGAGGAGGTGTACAGAAGGAGGAGGTGTACAGAAGGAGGAGGTGTACAGAAAGATGGAGGTGTACAGAAGGAGTGAGGTGTACAGAAGGAGTGAGGTGTACAGAAGGAGGAGGTGTACAGAAGGAGGAGGTGTACAGAAGGAGGAGGTGTACAGAAGGAGGAGGTGTACAGAAGGAGGAGGTGTACAGAAGGAGGAGGTGTACAGAAGGAGGAGGTGTACAGAAGGATGAGGTGTACAGAAGGAGGAGGTGTACAGAAGGAGGAGGTGTACAGAAGGAGGAGGTGTACAGAAGGAGGAGGTGTACAGAAGGAGTGAGGTGTACAGAAGGAGTGAGGTGTACAGAAGGAGGAGGTGTACAGAAGGAGGAGGTGTACAGAAGGAGGAGGTATACAGAAGGAGGAGGTGTACAGAAGGAGGAGGTGTACAGAAGGAGTGAGGTGTACAGAAGGAGGAGGTGTACAGAAGGAGGAGGTGTACAGAAGGAGGTGTACAGAAGGAGGAGGTGTACAGAAGGAGTGAGGTGTACAGAAGGAGGAGGTGTACAGAAGGAGGAGGTGTACAGAAGGAGGAGGTGTACAGAAGGAGGAGGTGTACAGAAGGAGGAGGTGTACAGAAGGAGGAGGTGTACAGAAGGAGGAGGTATACAGAAGGAGTGAGGTATACAGAAGGAGTGAGGTGTGTTCACATATTAATTCCAATTGTGGCGTCCTTCCGCAGGGGAGCGAGGACTCACTGACTGGCATTTTACCCAACTAATGAAAAAGAAATCCATTGTGCCTGATCATGTGCATAGATTTCACTATATAATAATGATGAAATATTCATAATAAAAGTAAAGGTCACTCGCCGCAGCGGCTAAGCTTCTTAAGCTGCAACCTTTACACAAGAAGTTGTCTGGTTCCACAGATAAAAATGTGAGAGCGGAGTGCCACATCAAAGTTTTAACCCTGCGGAGGCCAAGAGGTGACATGGCATCTCATTTTCATGTAGCTCCTTGGGGCACTTCTGTGTCTATTCTTCCCTACCAAGCAGTTCCTCACCAACAGTGCAGACAATAGAGTATAACGGCTAAATACAGATCACGCTTCTCCTAAGGCCAGTGTCGAGGTCAAAGGTCAGCCGCCGAGTTGAGAATTACAACGCTTTCTCTCCCACATACACAGAATCAAAGATAATATCCACTCTTCTGGGATCTGTCCATCCTATACAGTATCAGAGCGGAAATATATCAAGGACCTCCCTTCTCCTCGGTTTCTCTGTCTCTCTATATAGGTTGCCTGGGCCTCCTACTTGGGCATATGAGTAGAGGAGGCATACGGGGGTGGAGGAGAAAAAGGCATCTCTCACCCTCTGAAGGACGTTCATGGCGTTATTGCCTGCTGCGATTTCCACCGTGAGCTCCCCGTCTGCATGTGCACCTCGCGTTGGCATTTATTAGTGCCATGCACTAAGTACAGGCCGTGTTATTGGATTTGAATATCAGCTCCCAGCCACATTCCCTGGCCCCAGAAATATATTATATTAAGATGAAGCAATCTCATTTAATAACACCCAAACTAATAAAAGGAGGGCGGATTGGAAATTAAATTTATGAATATTGCTTGGCAGCAGGAGTGATCCCAAAAAAGAAAAAAAGAAAAGAAAGGAACCAGACTTGGTCTGTCATAAGCAGACATTTCTGCTGCATTCTATGAGCCCGGGTGCTAAAGATATTTCTGGATATTTCTGGTCCCTCATGAATATCACTTATTTATAGCCGATGTTGTGTATTGTATATTGTATTGTATGGTATTGTATTGAAGCCCAAGTCTACGATCAATCTGTGATACGAAGCTATGTGTGTCTGTATCAGAACTTAAAGCCTAACATAAGGCTTTCACTCCAAAATGTTATATATCCATTTTGAAAGAGAGTTGTTACCAACCAAGTCATTACTCTTTATATATAGGCCTACAGAAAGAAATACCCTAAGAATTTACCAAAATAAAGGTATTAATAAAGCTAATGTTCCATATCCAGCTCTATGTTGTAAAACTCTGTTAATTATTTCAAGCAACTGACTTCGGAATGAAACTCCTAATATACTTAAAAACCTATCCCTGTAGGCAACAGGGGTCCAGTTGACATGAACCCATCACTTTCTCTGCATGTGGTTGATGGACGACACAATAGCTGTACATTTTTGGGGACGTTGTCTGCGTAAAGCGGCCTACCCCCCCACCAGACGTGTCCCCGAGCCCGGTCCATGTGTGTGCTAACTCTGTCCCAGCGGAGCTGTGACTGTCACTCAGCGTACAGCCGGCCGAATGCCAGCCATCGATCTCTTCATATATCTTGCTCTGCATTTCCCCCCAAACCTTCATCAACATCAAAATTGATTAGCAGCAGCAAGTCAATGAGCAAATCTCTTTGGAAAACATTTTTATTTATGTGTGTTTATGTAGATAGCTTAGAGGGCCATTAGTGGGATTACCTCTGAGGCTGTGGGCTTGAACAACAGATGTTCAAGGACAACTCATTCAATTTGACTTACAAGTGACTGGAGTCGCAGAGAACAAGTGATACGTCTGTTGGGGGGGGGGGGGGGGGGGGGAAGAAGCTGTTAGGTCAAGTAACAGCAGATGCATAGTGGAAGTGCAGTCTAGAGGTAGGCCTATGTAGGTCCGTCACTGGAGGGCGCCCTAAGACAGCTAGAGTGCAACTCTGTTGAAGGCTACATCTTGATCAGAGATTGCAGTTGGTTCTTAACACTTAAGAAGCACTTTGACTTCAAGCCTCACTCGGTTAAGTCTATTCATATCAACGAATGCAATAATGAAATGTTCTTAAATGAGTTCAAACGGTAAAATTATTTTGTATTTATGGCCTTTGGACTCTTGTTCTTATATACTGTACTTTCGTTTTATTATGCCTGAAAATAAAAATAAAAATATATATACAAATAAAAAGCTGAGTCATACACAAGGCATGAACGTGCGTCTACCACTGAACCTCAATAATAGTTTTATTTTTAGAATGTGACTGAGGACAATTATAGCCTAGGCATAATGAAACATTTAGTAAAATAAGAAGCAGCTTCTAGATGGACTCGTTTCCATTTGCACGAAGCACTGCATTTAATTACACAAGCATCTAGGTTTAATTCAAATGAGTGTTTGATACAGATATTTTCATTATATAAAAATAATCTCAATTCAGCACAAAATAAAATGTTCACCGAGCAGATTATATCCTTTCTTTTCTTTTCTCTCTTTTCAAATTTTCTCCTTATGAATCATCATATATCAAGTAAATGTGTTGCAGACACTGACAATCTGCCTTTTCAAGTCCAAGCGTATGCTTCCTTATCTACCAACTTATTAAAATTAAGTCGGAACACAAAATGCTATTTAAAAAGTTGAAGTGAAACAATTTGCATTGGGAGTGGGTAAAATGCTAATTCATTCTCTCGCTAAGCCTCACAATCACTGTCATCCATTTTGGGCCCTTTGATTGTTTTCCACATGGATGCCTTCATTCATTAAAGCGAAATTACAAACATAAAGAATACCTCGGTATTAATATTTCTGCTTTTTTGTGAAAGCTCAATCAACCATAATGTCCTAATTTTTCTCTCTGTGAACCTCATTTCATATTATCTCGCTACTCAAGGAATGGATGTCCCAAAAGGGATTTATTTCATTTATCGGGATTATTGAATTAAATTAAACTAGACACTTAACCGCGGGCGGAACAGAGGTACCCCCATCCATTTAAAAGGTATGGCCGGCTCCTTGTGTGAGTTAGGCAAACACATTAGGCAGCAAATGCGTTTCATTTGCGTGTAGTCTAGGGCTACTACATAATTCATTCATTAAGAAAGGAGCATCAAAAGTGCCTTAGGTGAACGGGAAAAGGTCATGTTTTAAATGGGTCTTTAATTAGGCCTCCTTTACAACCCAGGGTACATGACTGACGACATGTACAATGTGTTTGTATACAAGTGATGACTGTGTAAAGACAATAGATCATTTGATTCCTGTCAGAAATGGAATAATAATAATAATAATAATACAAAGGGAAAAAAACACAATTACATTAGCCACTAAAAAGGCTATATGTTATCACAGTCGTATTGAATGAAGTTATAAATAAAGACAAATACCCAATTCAATATAGTATTGTGAGTAGGCTACACAAATACTGTTCAATGCATTTTTCCACAAATAGTGACCCACAAGAAAAAAGGAAATAATATTGAATCAATATTTCTCTTTTCTTTCTCTTTTCTCTGCATGCACCGGTGACATGTTTGTGTCAGAACAATATTCGTCCCAATACTGTTATGCGTTCAAAAAAATATCCTGGAACCTGCTGATTTCTTTCTCTCTCCAAACAACCCTCCTGTCATACCAACGTCTGGCAGGAGATGGCAGACTATTTCCACTGTTTTGAACCGTCTCCCAGTCAGTAGTACCAGGCCACGGCTGAACTCCTAGGCTCTTATACTGCCGCCGTGATGTCGGTTTTCCCCCAAAGAAACCTTGCTGCTCTTTTCCTGTGAAATGCATTCCTATTAAAAGTCATTTTTAAAAGCCAACGCCAGCGCTATAACAATCATCCCCCCGAAGCCAGGCCTCACCGCCGCGGCTGGGAGCGCGGCAGAGCCACACAGGCAGACATGTGGCGACGGCCACAAACAAAGGCATGTTGCTCTCTCCCTCCCTGCCGTACCTCCTCTCTCTTTAAGGCCTCCACATGGCTACAGGCCGTGGCTGCCAGGGACAATTACACCCGCAGCCCAGTGTGAGGTCTCAGAGAGAGACCCCAATCACCACTAACAAGATCAAGGCTATGAGTCCCCCTCTCTCTCTCTCTCTCTCTCTCTCTCTCTCTCTCTCTCTCTCTCTCTCTCTCTCTCTCTCTCTCTCTCTCTCTCTTTCTCTCTTCTCACTCATGGGCGCACTCTGAAATTATAACACCTTTAGAGTGGCTATGGAAATTATATAGTTTTGTTTAAATGCAACAGGAATAACAGGGCGACTATTATCATGCTGCCAGACGCGGCCATCCTGCGCTGCTTTATGTCAGCGAGTTGCTCCGTGGTTTTCACTCGAGCTCCATAGAACCTCACGTTAAGATCCGTCGGGACTGTTGGGGCCTCTTTTTTTGTGCAATTGAAAAAAATATATGCATTCAGTCATATAAAAGAGAGTTTTTGGGGTTGTCATAGCGAACACTTTTACCACTGTGCAGTAGATTAGCGCTGCTGTGTTTTGAAAGAGTTGTTAACCTCGTGGAGACCCTTGGATGGAAAACACCCACACACAGGACACCTCTTAAAAGTAACGAGCCTGTTGTTGAAGTCACACCATCACCTGAAGCCAGTGGAAAAGGCCTCTTCCAGGGCAGGGCTTCCAGAAGCAGAACAAATAAATAAAGCTTTAGCTCCATGTACATTTTACTTGTTGTGTCTCCAACAAACTCCCTCCCTGTTGCTAACGAGGGGCCTCCTTATCTGGCTTGTCTGACGCGGGTCGGACCGGAGAGTAACCGTAGCCCTGTACCCTGATACAGCCCATCAATACCCATGAGGCTGTGTGTCATGCGGCAGACAGCCCAAGTGGGGTTCACATACCTCCTATGATACCTCAGTGGGATGCGGCACTTCATGCCCTCGCACCAAACGGCGATCTGGCAGCTCGCTAAATAATTTGTGCTTCTTTACCGGGGTCATTGGATAAGGAAGCTGGGGCCTGAATAATTAATCTGGACACTATCCAAGCAGCCAGCTTCTGTTTCCTGCAGGTTTCAGCCAGATTGTCTGCTGCTCGACTCACATTCATACCCCCCGCCCCACCACCCAACCACCACCACCATCTAATTCATCTGGGTGGGAATCAAGACAATAAAGCCATATGCACGGCTGGTGTTGGGAGTTATGTCCTGAGCACGACCCGCAGGGTGTTGAAGAATAGAACGCACGCGTGGGCCACAGAAGATCCTTTCACTTCCAGTAAAATGAAACAAAGGCCCATCACCGCCAGGGCTTTGTTTTAGCGACATAATTGCTTTTCATTATTCAGCTGCACGGTTGATACCCACAGCATAAGGCTGACAGTTGTTGGTGTGTGTGAGGCTGGAAATGAGATCTTCTCATTGATATCTCTGCATCATCAGATCTGATTGTTACAAATTATAAAACAAAACAAACTGGGAGCCTGATGTCTCTTTGAATGCTAATGTCATTCCTCATGCAGCTCAGAAAGAGAGGGAGAGACAATGGAGCTGTCTCAAACAGAGCGGGGGTCAACGACAGCGACATTGGCAGCTCCATGTCCGGCAGGGTTAGCTACATTGCTCATGGCAGCCCCCTCCAGGAGCCCATGCATTCCACTAATACTTGCTCATCAGTCGCAAAGCCCTCAACTCACAGTTGGCTTGGGCCTTGCGCTCAACGACACATAGCATTCCGCATGTATTCTCAAAGTGTCACATTGACTTATACTCTTATTTTCTCTTCCTCCAAGTTGTTCCCAGAGTAAGGCGAGTGGTGTTTGACCGAAGCCATGAACCTGATAATACCCAAACACGGTTGTCAGTTGTCTCTGTCCCTTTAGGACAGGCATGAGGAGGACGGCTATAAGTATGAGGAGCAGGGTAAGAAGGGACTGAGCGAGAGATAGAACCCTTTCACAAAAGTACACCAAGACACGAGGGGTGACACTTAGCCCTTAATCATTTCTGTGTCAGCGGGGAGCTCCTTTTTACTTTTGTATATATTGCAGATAATGGTCTTTTCCCTCTCTTGACAGCATGTCTTTGCTTGAGCCAGAGCTCTGCAACCGATACAAGTGTATTGGTGTGACAAAGTATTGCTAGATTTGGCTGCGTCACGCCCCATCATGTCGTGACGTGCACTGACAGCTATTGTGTTAAGAGAGAGCGAAGGCGGTTGGATAGGACAGACGTTAGAAGACGTCAGGCCCCAAGTTCCATAACAACGCCTTCTCCGAGGATCATAATACGAGAGATTCTATCCAGCGACACCAGCTGGAAGCATCTGGGGGGGGGGGGGGGGGGGGGGGGGGTGGGGGGGTGGTAATGGAAATGTTGTAGCATATAGGGCCAAAAGCTTCTTCAGTTATTGGACAGTGTGGGCGCTTGCGTTTCAGGGAGGGAAGCAGAGGCAGAGAAGAACAAGAATGACAATGTTGTTTGTGGGGAAAGATCCCTCGCTGGCTAGTGGCTTGCAGGCTGTCCAAGTCTATTGGCTCCTACCTTCGAGAAAAAACAGGGAGGGAGGAATGGGGGGGTGGGGGGGTATTGGTGGGGGCAGGAAATGTCCCAACCAACCATCAGATAACCGCACCAGCTTGGAACTGTCCGATCCCATCAGTCCTCTTCCATGAGCCTCTCTGCGGAGACGCGTCCTCGCCACGTCTTCCGATGGTTTTTACAGGACTTCCTGTTTGCTGGAAAACAGCACAGACAAATTACATAATGACAAATGGCGGGGCTCCGACGACGTGGGAGCGTGCCGTCCCGCGTAACCTCAAGCTCAGTTGCAACTAATTTAGCTTTATCCCCCAAAAACAAGCAGGAACATGACAATGACCAGGCTTTTGTCTGTTTTCCATGCTGGTTTTTTGGCTGGATCTGAAGTGTAGCTATACTTACAGGGATCCACTTCAAGCCCGGGCCGTGAACAGTTTTTAGAATAAATTACATGCAACACGACCATGACAGGCAGCGTTTTCTTTTTATTCTGTGTATGGGCCATTGGCCCGTTTTTGCATGTTGTACTGGAGCCGAGATTCAGGCACTTGTGTGGATGGCACCGTGATTTGTCTGAAAGACTTCCCACTAACTGAATTCCAGTGTTTGTACTGCAGATAAGGGTCCAGGATTAGATTACCGTCATCCTTTATTATAGAATCAGATGAGGACAAAGACCACATAACGAAAAAGAGATGTGCTTAGTCATCTCTCCATCCAGCTGTATCTAACAAGATGACTTACAATGTCGGCTGTCAGTGCACAGCTGCTCTCTGCCTCGTGAGGCTGCTGCTATTGTGTTAGTAGCCTACTATAGTACTATATAGTGTGTTAGTAGCCTACTAGTACTATATAGTGTGTTAGTAGCCTACTAATAGTACTATATAGTGTATAGTGTTAGTAGCCTAATATATTACTATATAGTAGGGCTGACCCCTAATTAGTCGATTAATCGATTGAAAGGAGCCATAGTCGACTGCCAACCTCTTGCACATTTCTTTTTTAAATCATCATCATTCTATCATTCTCTCCAAAAGCAAAGAGGCCCTAGAAGCGTGGCTAACGCTAATGGCGCACACAGGGCCGCCTGGGAGAAATGCGAGGCCCTGTGCGAGATTTAAACGCGAGCCCCACCCCCCCCCCCCCCCCCCCCCCCCCCCCCCCCCCCAAAAGGTAAAAAAAAATATATATATATATTTATATAATTCTTTTTTTTTTTTTTTCATACAGTCAACATATTCTTAAATAATAGCGCTGCCCGAGGCTGGGCATGATACAGTCAACATATAGCAAGAGAGAGAGCGAAGAGAGAGCTCCCGTTCTACAGTCAATATACAGTGTACAGAGAGAGAGAGAGAGAGAGAGAGACATTGGAAAGTGAATTGAAATGCTATTTGGCCCTAAACAGAGAGTACACAGTGCACCGCACTGGACGAATACCTGAGCACTGTACCAGACGCAGCGAGGCACAGCCTAGCCATCGAGAAGAGGCACAGCCATAGCCATCGAGAAGGCCTGGTGTGTGTTAGAAAGAGAGAGAGAGAGAGAGAGCATGTGTGTTTGTCGTGTGTGTGTGTGTTAGAGAGAGAGCATGTATGAGAGATCCAAAAGGATAAAGATCAACACTTAAATCCAAAGAGAAGAGGGTCTATACCAGAGAAAACAAAGCAGCAAGGAGCCAATGGCCGACATCAGCTAAATAGGCTAGCCAGGTACTGACACCAGGCCACACACAGCTTTGGCCAACGGCCCAACGCTACCCAAGCTACACAAACGACCAAGACAATGAATTCACACACAGCACATGTCGTATCTCCAAATGTTGTGAAGTAACATATGTTTTGCCTGGAAAAAAACATCGTTATTAACAAAACATTCGGGAGGGGAAGGAAGGAAGAGTGGGGTAATGTCATGACATTTTCATTAATCTTACCTGCACCAAGGAACGCAGGGCGAAAGGCCGCAACACAGGTCTCCACGTTGACGAAAGGCCTCTCGCTGTCGGGACAAAAATAAGCTATGGCCAGAGCCTTGTCATGGTGCAGGCCCGACTACATCTTCTGTCAAAGATGATGTCGTAGTCAGAGTGCCAGAACCCCCTGCTATTCTCACGGCTAATGTCAACCAGGCTATCGCTAACCATTAGCTAACGCAGAAGCAAGCTATGCGGCTACATACAAGTACTACAACAGCTAGTCGGCCAGTTTAGCTCCAGAGAGAGAGAGAGAGAGAGAGATAGAGAGAGAGAGAGAGAGAGAGAGAGAGAGAGATGTCCACGGCGGGAATATAATAGTTAATAGAATAGGTTAAAAACTCACCAAACGTCCAAGAGGATGGAGACAACCGCGTGGAGTTGACGAAGTTCATCTGCCAAACGACCATCCTCTTCATCTTGGCTGCATCTCTAGGTTAGCTAACGCTAGTTAGCCTTTAGCTAAACTAGCTACTAGCCGACATCATCATGGCTATATCCCGACTGCATCATGACAAGGCTCCGGCCATTTGTCCCGCCAGCGAGAGGCCTTTCGTCAACGTTCCTTGGTGACTGACCGACTGATAATGACCGACCTTGGCTGGCATAACTAAGCATAATAGTCAAAAGCTGCACGCGCGAAATAGTCAAACGCAGCTGACTCTTCTTCTTCTTCTTCGTTTAAGTTTCCGGCGGCGTACTACACATGATGTAAGTAACCACTCCCTTCGTTGAAACCAATAGTATGTCTGCTGCAGAGCACCAGAGCTCCAATAGTGACCCAGGTGCAGACCCAGGAACAAGTCAGACACATTCTACAAACGTGTCTAATGTGAAATATATAAGCATATAAGCAAAACTAGATTTTAGGTATGTGATGAAAAATGGCCTCGCGGGAAGGGGGGCCTCACAAAAAAAAAAATAATAATAATAATAATAATAATAATAAAAAAAAAAAAAAAAAATGATTTTTTATTTTGCGAGGCCCCCCTTCCCGCGAGGCCCTGTGCGACCGCACTGCTCGCACACCCCCTGAGGCGGCCCTGAGTCCAATGGTGTCATACGCAAATTCAGGAGCTTGACGGACTAGTGATTGGAGGTGCAGCTGTTGGTATAGAGGGAGAAGAGAAGAGGGGAAAGAACACAGCCTTGGGGGGAACCTGTGCTGATGGTCTGAGAGTCTGAGGTGTGTTTTCCCAGTCTCACGTGCTGCTTCCTGTCAGACAGGAAGTCTGTGATCCTCCTGCAGGTGGAGTCAGGCACGCTCAGCTGGGAGAGCTTGACCTGTATCAGGGCCGGGATGACTGTGTTGAACGGAGAGCTGAAATCCACAAACAGGATCCTGGCGTAGGTTCCTGCAGAGTCCAGATGCTAGTGGACAAAGTTAGTAGCCTACTATAGTACTATATATTGTGTTAGTAGCCTACTATAGTACTATTATAGTGTGTTAGTAGCCTACTATCAGTGTTTCCCTTACCATTGCCTTAGCGGGGCGGCCCGCCTCGCCAACGGGATCCCCCGCACTCCTGAAAAAAATTATAATAAAATAAATTATAATAATAGAAAAATAATAATAATTAATTTTTTATATTAAAGTTTGCTTTGATCACAGTAACCTTGGTAAGCTAGCTAAATTATACATACATCGGTTTTCATATAAATCAATCTTCACTATGACTTTAAAACGGTGGCGCAGCACGGTCTACGGAGACGCCGAAAAAAGCTACCAAATCCATTCTGAGACAACTCCGAGACTAACTAGAGTCGCGCATAACAAGTCTCTCTCTCTCTCTCTCTCTCTCTCTCTCTCTCTCTCTCTCTCTCTCTCTCTCCTTCAAGTAACAAAAACGTTACACTATAAAAACGAACTGGATATTTCATATAAACCATTATCCCTTTCTGTGTGTGTGTGTGCGCGCGTGCCCGTCCCAATTCTGGTCTTTGGAAAGTTTGATAGTATTTACTGAGGATGGCCAGATAATGTTGATATTTAAACTTAAAAAATAATTATACAGAGAGAAGCTTCAGCAAGTAGAAAACGCTGCTGACCGACAGAGAATCCCTCACTGAGGAAAACAAAAAAGGCCTAACCATCATGTATCACAATGGTGATGTCAGCCAGAGATGGGGAGAAGCATGAACCTTTAACACATTGGGTGCCAACGACGAGAAATCTCGTTGTTGGCCGCCATGCGTTGAGTGCCAATGACGAGAAATCTTGTTATTTAATCGTTATTTCTTTTATTAGCGATATCCATTCATTTTTCATCCATCCAGCCTCACGTTATCATTGGGACTGGCTCTGAGCTAGAAAATCGCAAATACCGCCCCCCTATCGTCTCCCAGATGGTATTGCACCCATTGGAATGGAGTCAATGAAAATGCATGAGAAAAAAAAACTCCGGACTCCACATTTAACTTCTGAGCCATGTAACCTGAGACTATTGCATCCACTGAGGGAACTGGAAGAAGCGTCGATTATGTGTTTCGAGGTATAACGCTGGATCAATAAATGCGATCAATATTTGGAATGGCGATCAGGAATTTGATCTGATCTGAGGTAAGGAATCTATTTTACCAGTTTTGGGGTAATCAGATGTTTTTTCACAGATTGTGTATGTGTGTGCTTGTATGACATTAGCGCTGACCAGGTCATGGATAATCGATTTTTCAGCCCGCTTCTCTAGCGTGCATAAGTAGACATATACTATCGATAATCTAGCGTTTATTTGAAAACGATTCATAAATAGGCCGAAAAATAACAACGTGTTTTGTGTATTCCACTAAAGAGCTATTTTCGCAGATTTTTCTGGAATCACTAGAAATCTTCAAAACTATACTCGTATTCAAAACGGTATAAAACGGAAATGTACTGATGAAAAAACAATCCATTTCGTACATGTTGACTGCAAGCAAGTCATTGATAAGCGACGGGTGTATTAGACACATAATTTAAGATATAGTTTATGCGTTCGCAAATGTGCTCGTCCTCTCATTGACTAAAGCGCTGGCACTCACGCGATAAATCGCGCAACCAATGTGTTAAAGGACATCTCTTTAAAATAAATTACATTTTAGTTTTTTTCTCATCTCTTTTAATTAAACAAATTATTATTTTGTATTACTTAACTATTTAATTATTACTATTTAGTTATTGCACTGCACTGGCAGTTGAACTGCATTGAACTGAATTGAAAAAAGAAACGTCATAACTGAACTGGCACTGAACTACACTGGCATTGTTTGCAGATGTACTGTTATTAAAGTTAGTTAAAAACATAATTTTGTATTGTTTTTTTGGTTAAATCCAAAGGAAAAATATAAAATCAGAGAAATCCGAAAACAGGAAAATTTAAAACCGAGACATCCGAAAACAAGAAAATTCATATCCGAAAACAGGAAAAGATAAAAACGGATTTCATACAGCCTTAGTTAAGGTGAGTTAATAAATTCACTCTGAAAATCTGCTCCACTGTGATAAACTGACTCTTTGGTCAGAGCGTCCAGTGTGCATCTGAGTCCTCAGAATTTCCGAACACCTTGAGTGCGCTCGCTCTGACACTTGTTGTAAATAGTTATGAGTGTTGTATGTGCCTCCCTGTATTGTAAATAGTTGTGTGTTGTCACTACTGTATGTATAATTGTAAATAAGTTAATTTATGTGTTTTATTTACCAAATTTATGTGCAATCGTTTCATTTCAGCTCAGTGTAGAGAAATGCACAGATACTAATGTAACCGATCTTATTCGACATGCCCCGAGTGGGAGTTGAACCACTATACCAAGAATTTAATTCACTTCTAAGTAATGGGTCTGGACGCCTCTGGGGAGTGAGTTTACTTGCAGTACCGCTGCCATCCACAGTCACTTCACAACACTGTCCATCGTGACTGTAGGATAGACACACGGTACCTCTGTTACACTCACCCCCCTAAACTCACACCACCCAGGGCATCTGGGTCACGGCACCACTGTAACCGATCTCATTCGACATGCCCCGAGTGGGAGTTGAACCCCGGTCTCCCACGCCGCGGGCGACATTATAGACACTTCTAAGTAATGGGTCTGGACGCGTCTATTCGAAGCCCAAACAACTCCTGCTTCCGCGTTCGAGTTTTGCGCTCTGATTGGCCACTGACCTACGGTATTACGCCCCCCTTATCTACGCCAGTTCTGCACGCCCAACTCTACTAACAGCCTGCAGCCTGCTCGCTAGTCCTGCCTCTACTAACAGCCTGCATTATCCAATTCATATCAATCGAAATAACGTATTGTTTTCATCTCTCTATATTAACGTGATTCCATCAACACAACATAAATGTTCAAAACACGACAAGACAGTTTGCATCACTTCCCACGGTTCTCTGCACTTATTCTACCGGTAGTGCGGTAGTTGTTGCCACGGTCGGTATTGGGTCTTTGGGTGAATACTTCATTGGCGGGGAAGAAGAACACTGATAGCGGGGTGTGGACCGTCCCGCGAGCCGCAGACCACCGCCCCCCGAGCCCCAGAGGCTCCTCAGAGTCTGGGGCTCGCGGGGCGGTGGTCTGGGGCTCGCGGGACGGTGGTCTGGGGCTCGCGGGGCGGTGGTCTGGGGCTCGCGGGATGGTGGTCTGGGGCTCGCGGGGCGGTGGTCTGGGGCTCGTGGGACGGTGGTCTGGGGCTCGCGGGGCGGTGGTCTGGGGCTCGCGGGACGGTCCACACCCCGCTATCAGTGTTCTTCCTCCCCGCCAATGAAGTATTCACCCAAAGACCCAATACCGACCGTGGCAACAACTACCGCACTACCGGTAGAATAAGTGCCGAGAACCGTGGGAAGTGATGCAAACTGTCTTGTCGTGTTTTGAACATTTATGTTGTGTTGATGGAATCACGTTAATATAGAGAGGATTGATATGAATTGGATAATGCAGGCTGTTAGTAGGGGCAGAACTAGCGAGCCGTTAATATAGAGAGATACGTTATTTCGATTGATATGAATTGGATAATGCAGGCTGTTAGTAGAGGCAGAACTAGCGAGCCGTTAATATAGAGAGATACGTTATTTCGATTGATATGAATTGGATAATGCAGGCTGTTAGTAGAGGCAGAACTAGTGAGCCGTTAATATAGAGAGATGAAAACAATACGTTATTTCGATTGATATGAATTGGATAATGCAGGCTGTTAGTAGAGGCAGGACTAGCGAGCAGGCTGCAGGCTGTTAGTAGAGTTGGGCGTGCAGAACTGGCGTAGATAAGGAGGGCGTAATACCGTAGGTCAGTGGCCAATCAGAGCGCAAAACTCGAACGCGGAAGCAGGAGTTGTTTGGGCTTCGAATAGACGCGGTCTGGACGCCTCTGGGGAGTGAGTTTACTTGCAGTACCGCTGCCGTCCACAGTCACTTCACAACACTGTCCATCGTGACTGTAGGATAGACACACGGTACCTCCGTTACACTAACAACCGCCAGTGCGCACGTCTATGACGACACTGTTGACACCACATATCCGTGACACGCATGCACGCGACAACACTAGTAGTTTCGGGGGGCCTACCACCCCCCCTGAAAAAATTCTATGGGAAACACTGTACTATAGTACTACAGTATAGTGTGTTAGTAGCCTACTATAGTACTATATAGTGTGTTAATAGCCTACTATATTACTATATAGTGTGTTAGTAGCCTACTATAGAACTATATAGTGTGTTAGTAGCCTACTATAGAACTATATATTGTGTTAGTAGCTATTACGTAACCATTGACTACAGGCAGGCTCGTTAACTTGTCAATGTTACACAATAAGGAGACGGCAGCCAAAGTATCTAAATAAAGAATATTTTAATTAATAGTTACCATGGTTTTCGTAACTGAAATGAACCTCAAATAATAGACAGACAAACACAGGACTATACAGACAGGATCAGCACCAGACGGAAGGGATGACAGACTACTTATACACAAGGGGATGACGAGACGACACACACCTGGGTTAATGGTAATTGGATACACCTGGGGAAAAACAATGGGGACTACACACTAGGACAGCGGACTACATCTAGACATGACACATCACACTAGGAACGCCTGATCAGGGCACATGACACACATAACACCCCCCCCCCCTTAAATTTATGGCCATAACCCCAGAATAAAAATGGGGAAATGGACATAAACAACAAAAGAGAAAAAATACCACACAAAATAAATAAAGGGAAAAATAGTGGCCACTTCTAAACACGTCTCAGACAAACTTCATAGTCTACAATATTGCCTCTGCACAAGAATAATGTGACATCGATCGGCACTGCACTCTGCAATCTGTCAATAACGTCCTCAATCGATCAGGCAATCAGTCAGGACGAATGGGCAGCCCCAGCCCCACTCCTCATCAGCCCGACCCGCCCCTGGAAAACAGAACAAAATTAACAAAGAGAACCACAATAGGCCACAAGACAGCTCCAACACAGAGCCACCTCCCATGCGGAGGAACGTTCAGCCTCGCTCCCACCACTGCTTCAGACGGAACAATGACGGCCTCCTCCATTTCCCTCGCTCCCACTGGAAAGAGAAGACTCACAGCATTGCCATCATTCACATTGTCATCACTCGCATCAACACTAGATGGGGCCAATACACAAGCCGACGCTGACGTAGAGGGCACAATCACAGGTGCAGCCACTACTGAGGCTGGCACCGGCGTTCTAGGCGTGGGAAAAAAGATAGGGATGGAATTGGCAGTACAGTCAGGCACCGCGTCACTGCCCGACAACCCCATGTCAAATAAATCAGCACCACCCGTCATGGCCGTCATACGTGCATCGGATGGACCAACTCCCGTATGCACACACGCCAGAACGTCCGCACCAACAGGCCCCGCTGAAACGCAAATGACATCTGATGTTATTAACATCTTACCCCCTGCCAGGTCATTACCGAGGATCAATGACACCCCCTCGATCGGGAAACGGCTATCGACCCCGATAACGACCGGTCCCGACACCAGGCCCGACTCCAAATGAATCTTGTGTAGCGGCATTCTCATAACATGTCTACCAAAAGCTCTGACCCTTATCCCAGCATGTGCTTTTGATCTGTTATCAAAGGGTAACACATTCCTACGGATAACCGATTGAGACACAGCAGTGTCCCGTAAGATAGTCACAGGGACCTTCCTACCACCTTTGTAAAATGATACCGACCCTCTACTGATAAAAGGTAAATAGGCTGCCGCCATGCCTTCAACCACAGCAGTGGGCGTCGCAACCAACGATATCTGTGTCATCTGTGTGGTAGGACTGTTAACCCCGTGAAGGAGAGCATAGCAATTATCTTTTATATGCCCTTTTCTTCCGCAATGAAAACAGACACAAGTGTCCCCCCCCAGACCTCGCTCACCAACTCCACCTGCGTCCGCATGTGTTAACTGCTCGCTATTGCCAGAGGCCCCCAGTTTACCACCGGAGCTCCACCCCGGTCTGTCCTCCCCACCAGGACAGCCAGGCTTGACAAACAGCACCCTGTGTGTTAAAACAAACTCATCCGCCAGACCGGCAGCCACCGAGCATTTAGCCACCTTCCGCTCGTTGATATACATCGCCACATTATCGGGCAAACAATACGACTTGAATTCCTCCAAGAGGATGAGCTCCCGCATTTTACCCAGGGTGTCCACTTTCTCCGACGCACACCACCGGTCAAACAACAGCTCTTTCTTGTACGCAAACTCCACATAAGTCTGCGAGCTGCCCTTCCTCAGAGCCCTGAACCGCTGCCTGTACGCCTCAGGCACCAGCTCATACGCCCTGAGAATCGCAGCTTTGACCGCCTCGTAGTCTTGGGTATTCGGGCACAGGGACGCATACACATGCTGGGCTTTTCCCGTAAAGGACACTCTGGAGCAGCAAGGTCCAGTGTTCGGCCGGCCACCTCAGTGTCGTGGCCACAGTTTCAAACATGGAAAAATATTTATCCACATCTTTCTCCAGAAACTGCGGCACGAGA